>NC_091040.1:1205000-1805000 GCF_041296385.1 Aphelocoma coerulescens | reverse complement strand
TCTCCACGGGCTCCTCCATCCCATCCATGGCAGGATCACCATGGGGGGCATCCCACGGGTGGTGGCAGCTCCAGGAATCCCAACAAAGCAGGTGACGGACGCTCCACTCCTCATCTCCCCGCCCACCCCCAGCCCGAACAGGAGCATCCCGCATCCAGCCACATCCCAGCTCCAGCATTCCCGGCTTCCCCCCCGGATCCCAGCCCTACCTTGGCCGAGTGCACGGCTGACTCCGGAGGGTACACGATGAAGTGGCGGAGGGTGAAGCCGAAGCCCCCCTGGGGGCTCTTCCGCAGCGCCACCGTCTTGGGGCCCACCCAGGGTAAGGACCCCCCCTCCGGGGGCACGTTGGCATTCGGGGACGCCCCATCTCTCCGGCCCGGCGTCGGCTGCAGGGACAAGGACAAGGTGGTGTCATCTCTGGGGAGCCCCCAGGTGCCCAACCCGAGCCCCAAAAGCATTTTGAGCCCTGCCCAAAAAGTCACCCCACCCCTAAGAGCTCCCCCCCATCCCTAATTTCAGCCTCTCCAGCAGCGAATTCCAGCCCCCCTCCGACTCCTCCTGTGGGGCCTTTGGGAAGGAGATGAATGGAAAGGAAATCAAAATAAATGAGCTGTGCCTGGGGGTCTGGATGGGACCCAGGAGGGGAGAGGGGGGGACGGGATGTGGGACCTGGGGACAAAAGGTCCCTTCTGACGATGCCACGGCAATAACCTTGGGCACAGCCGGAAAGAGCTGCCCGGGATGTGGTGGGATGAGGGACGCTTCCCAAAACGGGGCAGGGACCTGGCAGCGCTTTGGGATCTGGCAGGGGAGCAGCAGATGGGGCCAAGGGGAAGTGGCTCCATCCCACAGCTCCCAGTGCCAGTGCTGGGAGAGGGAATGGGGCTGTGGCAGAGCCGGAGCAGCCACGGGCACCTCTCCTGGCACCGAGGCAGGAGCTTGGAGGAACAGCTGGAGTCCCAACACCTGGGATGAATTCGGGAGGGCTCGGCACAGCCCCGGTGAGGGCCGGTGCTGCTCCCTGTGGCTGCACATCTGGCAGCACATCTGGCAGCCCCACAGCCCAGGGGAGCAGAGGGCACTGCCTGATGTGGAGGCACCACCCAGCTCTGCCAGAACCAGGGGAATTGGGAATCTGGGAGCTGGAGGGACAGGCAAGGATCCAGCTAGGGATCCACCGGGATCCTGCTGGAGTCCTGGCGTGTTCCCCGCTGCAGCAGCCGGAGTCGGCCCTTGCTGGGACGAGGGTGTTAAAATTCAGGGGCTGTCTGGGTGGAAGCGATGGATGGGCAGCGGGGAGGGGACAAGGGACACAAAGGGACAAGGCACAAAAAGCCTTTGTGTGTGCCTGTGCTGAGTGGGCCTTTTCGCTGCCCGTGGGGACATCTGACAGCAGGGCCGGGCTGTGTCCCCTGTCCGGCACGTCCCGCATGGAGCCCAGGGTGGCCACGGGGGTCCTGTCCCCCTGGGAATGGGGTCCCTGTGCTTAGGACACACCTCTGGCACCGCACTGACCCCCTCCACAAGTTGGCTGCTCCCACCCTCCGCAAACCCCACACAGAACCCCAAAGAGCACCACGGGAGAGCCGCGAAACCCCGCTGCCAACAGCACAAGCCCTCCCTGCCCCGCTGAATCCCAAAGGATAACCCCAACCCAGATGGCAACAGGCGCCCTCCGCTCCCGGGGGACCCCCATCCCTCGGCCCCGGGGCCGGGAGCATCCCCGGCGGCGCCCGGCCCCATCTGCGCCCTCCATTGTGTCGGCCGCGGGCTCGCCGGATTATTTTTAAGCTGACAGCTGAATGTGCCCCGCTGATTTTAACCGGCGTGGACAGGCCTCGGAGAGAGGGCTCGGATCGCTGCAGACACCGACGGCAGCACCGGCCCGCGGGGACGGGGACACGTCCCCGTGTCACGGCCGTGAAGGCGGCTCCGGCGCAAGGACGCGTCCCCAGGTGTGGGGTGTCCATCGGGACCAACCCGGCTGCTGTGCCTCAGTTTGCCTCTCCACCACTCAGATTTGAAGGGTTTTGGGTTTCAAAGCTCCCAGTTGTGGCCTTGGGCACCCACCCCGTGCTGGCTGAGAGGTTCCAGCTCTTCCCCCCCGCCCCGCCGCGGGGTTGACACCGGGTTTGTCACCTCAGCCGTTTGTGCTCAGAGCCCTGTCCCTCCTCCCGAATTTCTGGCTTGATTTTAACCTCGCCCCGGTGGTTCCTGCTGCGCTCCACCAGCTGCGTCCTCATCCCAGCATTCCCAAACCCCCATCCCACGAGCGCTGCAGGGATGGGGGGAACCACCTTGATCCAGCGCCTGTAACATCCAGACCCCCCCCCAGCCGGGTCACGCTGATTCCTGTGAGCTCCTCCACCCCTCAGCACGGGGGTCACCAGGTCCCTGTCCCCCCGTGCCACCGAGCCACCCCCGTGGGGACACCACGGGGACGGGAATCTCCCGCCAGTGTCCCACTCCTGCAGAACAAAGGAGCGTTGTCCCTGCATCCTGGGGCGCAGGATCTGTCCCCGCTCCTGGACACCGGACAGCAGAAGCCGGACCCCGCAGCTGGACCCCGACCCCAGCCCTTCCTCGGGCACAGCCGGGGGACGAAGGGGACACACCACACCCCGGGCGCCGTGACAGACACCCCACCCTCCCCCCTGGAATCCCCCCCCCAGCCCTTCAGGTCCTCCCCGCACCCCACCCAGGCGCGCCCGCGGCTCTCACCCGGCGGCACCGGTCGGTTCTCAGCCCGCGGCCGGGGCGGGGGCCGGGGGGCGGGCGGGGGTCGGGGGCGGCGGCGTGGCGGCGCAGGCTGCTCAGCCAGATGCAGCGGGGCTCGGGGGAGCTGCAATCCACCCCGACAGGGCGCTCCAGGCGCCAGCCCTGCCCGGAGCGCTCCACGCTCCACAGCCCCTTGGGGCTGGGGGCCGGCGGGGGCCGGCAAGGACCGCGCAGCGCCCGCCGCGACCCCCGCTCGGCCCCGCTCTCCTCCACCATCCCGCCGGCGCTCAGGGGGTCTCAGCCGGGGGTCGGGACGCCCATGGGGGTGTCTGCCCCCCCCCCCTCCCCCAGCTGGGTGGGGGGCGATGCGCGCAGCTCGCAGCCCGGCCGAGATGCCTCACGCTCGCATCGCCGCTCGATCGCTCGCTCAACTCCCCCCCCACCCCGAGCGACACAGCCCCCACCCAGCCACCCCCCGGCCTCCCGGATGGAGGGAGGGAGGGATGGAAAGAGGGAGGGATGGAGGGATGGATGGATGGAAGGATGGACGGAGGGAGGGCGGGCGGCCACACGTCCCGGCTGCGGCTCCAGCTGCTGGCAGGGATCAGTGCCCAGCCCACCGCCCGCAGCCAGACCCCCGCCCCCAGCTCCCCCCAACCCCGCCGCCTGCGGTGTCACTTTGCCAGGACTTTCCCTTTTTTTTCTTCTTCTTCTTTTTTTCCCTTCATTTTTTTCTCCTTTTTTTTTTTTTTTCCTTTTTTCTTTTTTTTTCCTTTTTTTTTCCAATCCGCCCCCTTCTTCCTCCATCACCCCGGGCAGCATCCCACCCTCCCCGCTTCCTCCTCTCCCTCCTCCCGGCCCCTTCCTTCCTTCCTTTCCGCAGGGCACCGGGCGATGCCGGGGACACGGAGCGGGGCGACATCCTCGGGGTGCAGCAAGTTGTCACCCTCTGTGACAAGGGGGGAGCCGGGGGGGGCTGCGAGACACCCCAGGTCCCCTCTGTGTCCCTGGCACCCAGCAGAGCCCTGGCAGCCGTGGGGCGAGGAACAGGTCTCCTGCACCCCGAGGATCAAACCCCTCCCGTGGAAGCCAAAACAGCCCCACGGAAGCCAAAATCCCCCCCCCCCCCCAGAGAGAGCCACAGCCTCCCACCCCCCCTCTCAGTGCCTGTGGCACAAAGCGGTGGCTCCAAGGACAATTCCCAGCTGGAATTGAACCGAGAGCCTCTCCCCCCCAGCCCCATCTCTCGTTTCGGGGGACACCCAGGCCTGGTCGCTGTTGTCCCCCAGGCACAGAGCCACCACCTCCCACGGCTCCTTCCAGGCGTTGGGGACACCTGGGACAACAAGCCACTCTTGTCACCGGTGCCTGGGGGGGTCCCCGCTGCTCCAGGGGGACAAATCCCCCCATCCCAGCCCACCCCGCACCCCCTCCGCGCCTCCCCAAGCCGCTCTCCCGACCACGGCGGCCGAAATTCGGGAGGAATAAGGAAAAGAGCGGCACCTCGGGGAGCCTGGCACAGCTCGGGTCGGGGCTGGGGGTGGGCAGCGTCCCCTTGCACTGTCCCCTCCCGCTCTGCCCGTCCCTGTCCCCAAGCCAGGGGGTCCCGCGCCGCATTCCTGCCGTGCTGGAGGCCGAGGAGAGCGAGGCACGTGCGGCCACGCCGGGGAAATGCCGGGCATTGCTGGGATTGCAGCCCCGCGGCCCCGGGGCCGGGCATCCCCCCCCGCCCCGTCCCCCTCTCTGTGTGTGTGTGTGTGTGACCCCCTCCTGTCCCGCGCCCCCCAGCCACGCACACCCCCAGATTGGCACCAGATGAGGGGCAGCGAGGGGACGCTGCATGTCCCACTGACCCCCCCACTCCTTCATGCTTCGGTGTCCAGGATGTCCCCAGTGTCCACCCAAGGTGACGCGGCTCTGCCCCAAAACAGCTCCAGCACCCGCCCAGAGCCCGGCTGGGTGGGGTGGCTTGACTGGCGTGGTGGCAACCGTGTGCCCAAGGACCCCTCCGCACCGCCGCGGTGTCTCCACATCAGCACAGCCGGGAGGAACCGGGATGGAGAAACGTGGGAGCCAAATCGCTGCCACCAGCTCCAACCCCGGGGCCACCCTGCCGGCACCCGGTGCCTGTGCCGGGGGTCCGCCGCGGGAGCCACCCCGGGGGCAGCCCGGTGGCCTCGCCCCAGCCCGGGGACAGGCAGCTGGCGTGTCCCAGCTCGCAGAGCTGCCCGGCTGGAGCAACCAGACAGGGCTGTGGGTGCGAGCAGCTTCGCTTCCCGGCTCAAAGTGGGTGTGGGGGGGGGGGGTGGAAATCCAGCCGGGAATGGGGGGCTGGATCCGCCCGGGGGTCCCGGGACAGCTGGAGCAGCCCTGGGGACAATGGGTGCCACCCCTGCCACCTCCCTCAGTCCCTCCTGGCCGTGCTGAGCTGCCCCAGGAGCCTGCAGGGTGCTTGGGGAGGGGGTCCCCAACCCGTGGCGGGGGGGGGGGGGGGGGGGACAGGGAGGGGACGATCCCTGGGATTGTTCCCGCAGCCCAAAGCGGGAAAGGTCAGGCGGCGTTCGCGGGGGCAGATTCCACCCCGAGGAATGCGAGCGCGCCTGGACGCCTTCCAAAATGCTCGTGTTTTGCACAGGAGTGTCCTAAATACGCAGCCAAACAGGAGCGGAGGGGGAAGGCAGCGCTCCCGGCATGCACCGGCCCCGCGGCTGGCCCGGGGACACGGACAGGGGGACACACGGACAGGGGGACACACGGACGGGGGACACACGGACGGGGGACACACGGACAGGGAGACACACGGAGAGAGGGACACACGAACAGGGGGACACACGGAGAGAGGGACACACGAACAGGGGGACACACGGACAGGGGGACACGGACGGGGACATAGGGCCGGGGGACACACGGACAGGGGGACAGACGGACAGGGGGACACGGAGAGAGGGACACACGGAGAGAGGGACACACGGACAGAGGGACACAGAAAGAGGGACACATGGACCGGGGACACGGACAGGGGGACGCACGGACAGGGGGACACACGGACAGGGAGACACGGACAGAGGGACACGGACAGGAGGACACGGAGAGAGGGACACATGGACAGGGGGACACACGGAGAGAGGGACACAGGGACAGAGGGACACGGAGAGAGGGACACACGGAAAGAGGGACACGCGGACAGGGGGACACACGGACAGAGGGACACGGAGAGAGGGACACACGGACAGGGGGACACACTGACAGGGGGACACACAGACAGGAGGACCCGCGGCCCTGGGGACAAGAGAGCCCTGGGGACACACGGACAGGGGGACAGATGGACAGGGGGACACACGGCCAGGGGAACAGACGGCCAGGGGGACACGGCCAGGGGGACACACGGCCAGGGGGACACACGGCCAGGGGTACGCACGGCCCTGCTCCCACCCCTGCCTGCACGGAGGGACCTCCACCTCTCACCCCGATGCCACCCCCCTGTCCCAGCCCTGCTGCTCCCGGGCCAGCCCCACCCTGCCCCGAGCGCGGTGACATCGCCGGGATGCAGCCGGTGGTCCCAGCTGGGGACCTGTCACCAGCTGCGCCCGTGGGTCCCTGCCAGCGGCGTCCCTGGCACGCGGCGAGGATAACGTCACCCTCTGGGCAGGGACAGGGACAGGGACAGGGACAGGGACAGGGACAGGGACAGGCAGCGCTGCCACCACCGCGGCGACACCGCCGCCCTCCTCCGGCTCCTCCCGCACGGATCCAGCGCGGCCGGAGCGGGGGACACACCAAGGCTAATCCCCCCCGAACGGCCGGCTGAGATTAGGGTCAGAAAAATGAGGTTTTAATAGGATTTTGGAGGAGGAGAAAGCCCTGCTGAGACAATAACCGATTTCCAGCCCTTTTATGGCGAAGCTGCTGCTGGCAGCGATGGGGAAGGGGGTCGGGGGTCCCACACACACCTCCCCCCCCCCCCCTTCCCGGGGTGCCAGGCAGCGTTTGGAGAGGCTGCACCCCAAAAAAAAGCGGGGATCGATGCTCCCCTGCGGGCAGGAAATGGGGGTGGGGCAGGGTGGGGATGCTCCGGCAGCGGGACCTGACCTGGGGCGGGGGGTGAAGCGACAGGAGAACGGGGGTGGGGACAGGTGCCAACACCGGGAGCATCCGGGCATCCCTCCTGGCCCTGCCGCAGCCTTTGGGATTAGGGATCGGCAGGAGAAAGCATTTTAATTCTCTTTAACTCAAACCGGGGCTGAGGAGCTTTGCAGCTCAGCGTGGATTTCAGCGGGCAGCACAAGCTCCCGCGCCCCCCGGGATGCTCCAGCCCCCCGGAATGCCCCCATCCCAATCCCACACAGCCGGATCCCGCCGGGAATTGGGGGGGAAGGCAGGGTGGGAGCCCTGGGAGTGGAGGCACATCCCAGGCGGGAGGGGAAAACACCTCGGTGATGGAGAGAAACCCCTCAGGTGCCTCCCTGTGCCACGTCCCAGCCCGGGCAGGATCCATGGCGATGGATGCACCACCCCCCGGGAGGGTGGGAATGCTCTCGGGATTTGCTCCAAGCATCCGTGGAGATTCCCAGCAGCCTCTTTTCCCATGGCCTGGCTGTGAACAGCACCCCCCGGGCCCCTCACGGCACCACCGGGACCCCAAAAACCTCTCGGATGTCATGGGGGACACAGAAAAGCCACCAGGGCCCACGGCTGGGGGTCCCTGTCCTCAGTGCCAGCTCTGGGGGCAGCACGGGACAGGGATCCAGCACGGAGGGCGGGATGGGCACTGCCCCACTCCCAAATCCCACCCCACGCCAGGCAAGGAGCCACATCCGCATGGCCATCAGCCCCGGAGCGGCCGGGAGTGGGGAGGTGACGCTGCCCGGGTGACACCGGAGCCAAGGAGAGGCCACCAAGCATCCCTGTGACATTCCTGCCGCTCCAGGGTGGGTGTTAACGTGGGGAAGGAAATCCCTCCTTCCTTCCTTCCTTCCTTCCTTCCTTCCTTCCTTCCTTCCTTCCTTCCTTCCTTCCTTCCTTCCTTCCTTCCTTCCTTCCTTCCTTCCTTCCTTCCTTCCTTCCTTCCTTCCTTCCTTCCTTCCCTCCTTCCTTCCTTCCCTCCTCCCTTCCTCCCTTCCTCCCTTCCTCCCTTCCTCCCTTCCTCCCTTCCTCCCTTCCTCCCTCCCTTCCTCCCTCCCTCCCTCCCACCAATTTTTATCTGGACAGCGTCTCCTCCCCAGCCCCTCCACCAGCCCACGCCAGGTCCCCGTCCTGTCACCAAACCGAGCTCCCTCCTGCCATTCTCCACCCCGGGACACCATCCCTGGATCCGCAGGGATCCCATTCCTGGTGTGCCTCAAAGCAGCAGCTCCAGCTCGCCCAGCCAGGAGGTCCCTGCTGCCACATCCAGGGAAATTCGGGAATGTGGCCTGAGAGCCTCGGGCCCTTTCCCGGCCTCTTCTCGCCACCCCTGCTGCCGACCACGGCTCTCCGGCCACGTGGCTCTGCCTGTGCTGGTCCCCACCGCTGCTGGTGTCCCTGGCGGAATTCCTGGGCCGGAATTGTTGGATTGTCCCCCCGTGAACAGCCCCGCAGGTGTCACCGGCCGATGCCACCGCGCTGAAGGGACAGCGCGCACGCGGAACCTGCGCGTCACAAATCCAGGGCAGGACGCGGCTCCGTGCCAGCCCTCCAGAATCCCACGGGAACAGCTCTGGTGCCGGAGCGGTGGGGACAGACCCACAGGGCCGTGGGACACTCACAGCGTCCCGGGGCCACATCCCAGCACAGCCAGGGGCAGTTTTGGGGACACCGCATCCCCTTAACACCGCAAATCCCTTCCCCACGGCGCTGCGCTCTGTCCATTCCCACATCCAGGCCCTCATCCCGCACGGATCGTCCCCAACACCCAGGGCCAGCAGGGAAAGCAGCCCCGAGGCAGGGACAAGGTTGGGGACACAGCAGAGCCGGCAGAGAGCCGGGAACCACGGAGCCAGAGCCGGCAGAGAGCCGGGAACCACGGAGCCAGAGCCGCTCCTAGGAGGAGTTTTTTATCTCCCAGCCCACGAGGAAGCGGGACCACCACGCCGGGGGATGCCTTCATCCCCAGCTCCTCCTCCTCCTCTGCCCCATCCTAAAAACGGCGTTATCGGCAGCGGGCCCTAGAAAAGTACCAGGATTCCGTTTCCTGTTTTTCCCATGGAAACCCTCAAATAGAAGCTGGCCTCATTACGGCCGCTTTTTGGGTCTCGGTTTTTTTCAGCCGGGCTAACAATGAGCCATTTCCTCCGGCGGCTCCGAGAGGCACCTTGCGCTCCGCTCCCGCTCCTCCGCGGCGGAAAATCCGACCCACGGAGGTCAGGGGGAGGCTGCTGCTCCTTCCAGCCCCTGTCCCGCTCCCCGGGCTGGGGACAGCGGCCGTGAACCCCTCGCACATGCCGGGGACGCCCTTGGGGTGATGCCGGAGGGTTTGGGAGGGAGCACAGGGAGTGCCAAACCCCACAGCTCTCTCTGGGTGGTGAAATTAGGAGCCAAAAGGGGTCCTGAGCTTCTCCTCGGCCACAGCATGGACAGGAGGTGGCTTTGGGGACACAGATTTGGGGACACCAAGCTCCGGCAGCGCCCCAGCACCGACACCCGGTGGTGTTTTCCTGGGATTAAGAGCAGCCCGGCATATTTTTCCGCAGCCCACACGCGTCCATCGGCCGGGGACATCGGTGTCCTGCCCCTGCTGCCACACCAGTCACCGCCAGCCCCGCTGGGGACCACGCTTCGCCCCGAAAAGTGCTGGCACCGCAGCCCGGCCCCCGCCCGGCGCAGCAGAGAAAGAGCCACTATGTGCCACAATGGCCCGATTGTCCCCCGCAGCCACCGGGCTCTGTCCCACCCGCCCCGGGGCTGCCCCACGCGCTCGGCCCCATCAAGGGACCCTCTGTTGCCCTCGGGGGGTGGCGGGGGGCGGGGGGAAGGGCACCGTGGGCACCCCGGGGTGTGCGGTGACAGGTCAGGGGGTGCCACCGATGGCGGGTGACCAGAGTGACCAGAGGGGTGATGGGGACCAGGCTGGCTGGTCACTGAAGGGGACACGACCTCAGGGCTCAGGGTTATGGCAGGAACCTGTTCCCTGCCCTGGGATGGCTCCTGGCATCCCAAATCTTTTCCTGCTGCAACAGGAAAAGGGACTCCACTGGGTCCCACCCTGGGGCGAGAGCAGCTCCCATCTCCACGGTCACCAGGTCCCATCCCCACGGCCACCAGATCCCATCCCCAGGGCCACCAGGGTCCATCCCTACGGCCACCAGGGTTCATCCTCAGGGCCACCAGGGCCATCTCCACGGCCAGCAGGGCCATCCCTACGGCCACCAGGGTCCATCCCCAGGGGCACCAGGTCCCATCCCCACGGCCACCAGGTCCCATCCCCAGGGCCACCAGGGCCATCCCTATGGCCACCAGGGTCCATCCCCAGGGCCACCAGGGTCCATCCCCAGGGCCACCAGGGTTCATCCTCAGGGCCACCAGGGCCATCTCCACGGCCACCAGGCTCCACCCCCAGGGCCACCAGGGTTCATCCTCAGGGCCACCAGGGCCATCTCCACGGCCACCAGGCTCCACCCCCAGGGCCACCAGGTCCCATCCCCATGGCCACCAGGGCCATCCCCAGGGCCACCAGGGCCATCCCTACGGCCACCAGGGTCCATCCCCAGGGGCACCAGGTCCCATCCCCAGGGCCACCAGGTCCCATCCCCACGGCCACCAGGGCCATCCCTATGGCCACCAGGGTCCATCCCCAGGGCCACCAGGGTTCATCCTTAGGGCCACCAGGGCCATCTCCACGGCCACCAGGCTCCACCCCCAGGGCCACCAGGGTTCATCCTCAGGGCCACCAGGGTCAATCCCCAGGGCCACCAGACTCCACCCCCAGGGCCACCAGGCCCCATCCCCAGGGCCACCAGGGCCATCTCCACAGCCACCAGGGTCCACCCCCAGGGCCACCAGGTCCCATCCCCAGGGCCACCAGGGTCCACCCCCAGGGCCACCAGGTCCCATCCCCAGGGCCACCAGGGCCATCTCCACGGCCACCAGGTCCCACCCCCACGGCCACCAGGTCCCATCCCCACGGCCACCACCGCCTCATTTCGGTCACTTTGAGGCGACTCGTCCCCTCTTCCCCAAGGACAGCCCAGCTCCACCTTCCCGACCCCACACCCCAACACCCTCCCACTCCCAAAAACCACCTCTCTCCAAGCCCTGGAGACACCAAACCCATCGGGAACAGCACCGATTCCCGGCGCGGCCGTGGTGGCACCGAGCTGCCGGACCGCGCCACCGCGGGTCTTGCGCCACGCCAAGGTGTGCCCGGGCTGGCAATTAGCGAGGATTTAATGAACTCCTGGGGAGAAGCCGCCATGGAGAAAGGAGGCGACCGCTCCAGGTGCTCCGGGCAGGAGGTCGGCGGCGGGTTTGAAGCAGCCACCTGGGGCATCTCGAGTCAGGCGGGTTTTGGGAGAGCCAGGCGGGTTTTGGGAGAGCCAGGCGGGTTTTGGGAGCGCGGCACGGCCCAGCTGGCACAGCCGGCCCCGCCGCTGGCGGGTTGGAGGCAGCCAGGTCGATATTTTCCAACTTGAGAGCTTAAAATAGGTCATCTATCTCCATTCCTTTTTAAATCAGGTCTTGCTGCCTGCCGGAGACAAACTTGGTTTATTAATGGGACGGCAGCGACTTGAAACCTAATCCGGTTTTTTTCCCTTTTAATGAGAATAAAAGGCCATCCCGGGGCTCGGCAGCTTCCCAGGACAACCCCCCCCCATCCCTGTGTGTTTTCTCCCACTGAGTGGCTTCACATGAACTGGGGAGAGGCCCTAAATTCCAGTTTGGAGCCGGTCCCGCAGCACCCAGCATCCCCCACACCCTGACCCCAACTGGAGCTGTCCCCTCCAGGTCCCAGTCCCCAAACCCACGCTCCCCAAGCCCCAAATAACGCCCGGCCTGGCAGCTGACCCTGTGACAGCTCCGGGCAGCGCTGCCAGCCCTGGGAGGGGTTTAGGATCACTCATCACCCCCCGGTCCCCCCGCGGTGCCAGCGGTGCCACGGGACACGCCAAGGTTAAACCGCAGAGGTCGGAGCCCTCCCAGCCAGGGCTGCCACAGGCCCGGTGTGACCAGCGGGACCCCGGCGTGGCACCGCACGGCGTGGCCCTGCCCGGTGCCCGTGCCAGGTTTCGCGCTGGCGAGGCGGGATTGCGGCAGCAGCAGCCCCGAGCACAGGCTTTTCCTGTCTTTCAAGTTCAGGGTTCAGAGAGAGAGGAGGAAGGGAAAAGAAAAAGGCGTTAAGAAACTCAATTTGTCGAGCAGAGGCAGCGAAAGGGGTTCGGGGGCAGCAGCCACAGGGGGGTGAGGGCAGAAGGCGCTGGGTGAAAGCTTGGGGACAGCAGGACACCGTCCCTGCCACGCAGCCCTGGGAACGGCCGCCGGGCAGGATTTCTGCTGGCGCAGCACTAAATCCCCACAGGAGGATGGCAAACGCCTTCGTCCCCACACGTGGTGGTTAATGAACCCCCCAAAATCACCCCAAATCTCCCAGCGCCCCAAATCCCCCAGCAACTCAGGCCTCGGCCCAGGTGCCACCCCCCCCCCAGAAGGGCACATTTCACCCCAAAACGCAGCAGAAAAGCAGATTTTAGGAGTCTCTCTCTCACACACACACGCCCCATCCCGAAAATCCGAGCGCCAGCGCTCAGCGGTACGGAGTAAGCAGGGAGGAATCCGAGGAGAAACCATGATTAATGCCCAGCCGCTCGCCCAGCAGCTCCTCATCCCCGAGCCATTTCGCACACCCCAATTAATCCTTTCAGGCCGGTTATTACCCCCATGGCCGGGGCCGAGGAAGCCGAGTTCAAAAAACCAGGAACTGAGGAACAGAGGCCAAATTCAGCTCTGGGGCGAGGACGTGCAACCTCTGCTCGAGCGAGCCGGCGTCGTGCCAGTCCCGCACCGCGGCCACATCCCCTCCCGGGCGTCCCCACCGCCACCAGACCCCCACCCCGTGTCCCCCAGTGCTGTCCTCATCCCCACCCCGAGGTTTCGCCGGGATTTGGCACAAAACGGGCAGGAAACGGGGATTTAACCAGGGCTGGGCTGGCCTTCCTTGGCACCGCGGGGAGACGGGAATCGCCCTCCGGTGCGGCGGCGCCGGGTGATGCTGATGCCCACCCGTGGGGCAGCAGATCCTGGGGGGCTGCTCGGAGCTGAGGGGGATGGATTTGACCTCCAGCGGCTCCTGGGGGTTTGCTGCCGGCCCAGAGCCGAGCGCTGGCGGGGATGGACCCGCCGGAGCCACACGGAGCCAGCCCGGCCGGGAGTTTCGGAGGAAGTGCGTGGGTGTCCGTGGCAGCTCCTTCCCGGGGTCTCCCCCTCAGCTCCGGGGCCGGATCCAGGCGCCGCAGCCCCTCCGCCCTGCCACGCCGCCGCTGTGGCTGGGGACAGGCCACCGTGGCCACCAACGGCTGTGGCATGGCGTGGGTGGCCGGACACCCTCTGGTCCCGCTGGCCCCGGGGCAGCGGCTCGGTCCCGGTGCTGTCCCCAGGATGAGCCCCGAGCGGCATCACCCAACAGCCGGCCCCACTGCCAGACCTCAGCGCCATCCCAGCGCTCCCAGTGCCCGCCGCACACTCCCCCAGTACCTCCCAGTTCCCCCAATCCCTCTTGCCCCAAACCTACAGCTCGCCCAGTATCTCCATTTCCTCCCAGACACGGTTTCCCCGAGCCTACACCCTCCCCAGTCCACCCCGCATCCTCCAGTTCCTCCCAGTCCCTACTCCTCCGAGCCTACACCCTTCCCAGTCCACCCAGTACCCCCCCAGCGCCGCTCCCAGTCCCTATTCCCGCGACCCCACCGCGTCCCCGGTGTCCCCGGTGCCGCTCACCGCGGGGGCGGACGGCGGGATCCCGACCAGGCAGAAGGCGATCCCATTCATCGGGGCGCGGCGGGCGGGCTCGGCTCGGCCCGGCCCGGCTCCGCACGGCTCGGCTCGGGCGCGGCCCGCACGGCGCTGCCCGGTGCGGCCCCGCACGGCGCGGTCCCGTTGGGTTCGGCCCGGCCCGGCCCCGCACGGTGCGGTCCGGCTGGGCTGGGCTCAGGCTGGGCTCAGCTCGGCTCAGGCTGGGCCGGCGGCGGCCCCGGCCCCGGTCGCGGCTCCGCCTCCTCCGGGTGCCCGCGGCGGCGGGCGGGGCGCGGGGCGGCTCGGTACGGCCCGCCCGGCGGGAGGGAGCGGCAGGACACCGGTACCGCGGGGTGGGAACGGGAACCGGCACAGGGACAACGGAACCGGCACCGGGACAGCGGAACCGGCACCGGGACCGGGAGGGTGGGGCGGGAATAGGGAGCGGCACCGGGACAGCAGGAGCCACCACTGGGATGGCAGGGTGGGAACGGGAAGCAGCACCGGCACCGAGACAGCAGAACCGGCACCGGGACAGAGGAGTGGGAACGGGAGCCGGAACCCGGACTGTGGGAACGGGCACAAGGACAGGGGCATGGGAATGGGAACCGGCACCGGGACAGAGGAGTGGGAACGGGAACGAGCACCAACACTGACACTGGGACAGCCGGAACCGGTACCGAGCCGGCACTGGGATGGGGACACGAGCAGGCACCGGCAGGGGACACCGGGACGGGGATGGGCAAGGGACTCCCAGGAACAGGACCAGGCAAGGGAATGGGATGGGGCACACAGGGACTGGGACAGGAATGGGACACCCGGGGACGGGTAGGGGACAGCCAGGAACAGGACCAGGCAAGGGACATCCAGGGACAGGGATGGGACACCCGGGAATGAGCAGGGAACACCCAGGATGGGCAGGGCACACTCAGGAAAAAGGACCAGGAAAGGGGCACCCAGGGACTGGGACAGGGAGAGGACACTCGGGGACAAGGACAGGGGCAGGGTGGGACACCCAGGGATGGGCAGGGAACGTTCCCAGGGTCCAGGATCAGGCAAGGGACATCCAGAAACCAGGCCAGGCATGGACATGGGACACGGGACACGCAGGGATGAGGATGGGGACAGGGATGTGTCACCCAGGGATGGGCAGGGGACAGCCAGGGCGGGACAAGCCAGGACAGAGGGACAGAGACCATGAGCCATCCAGGACGGGCACAGAGGGAGCTGGCAGAGGGACACCAGGACAGGGAAAGCCGGACAAGCACCAGCAGGGCGAGGCCAAGGCCGAGTGCTGTGGGAGGAGAGGCACGGAAGGACACACGGACAGGAAGAGCCAGGACAGAGGGACAGGAGTGACCGGGACTGGCACAGGCAGACGCGGGGACGGAAACAGCCGGGTTGGGGCCGACGGAGGGGACAAAGGCTGACACAGACCTGCGGGGAAAGGAAACAGCGAGGACGGGAAACAGCTGGATGGATGGACAGACGGACGGAGCCTGGCCTGGCAGACAGAGGGATGGGGACAGTCAGCATGGGGACAGCTGGGATGGGGACAGCCAGCAGGGCCTGGCCCATCTCAGGCCACTGGGACACAGCGGAGCATCCCAAAACCACCGTGGAGCAACGGCTGAGGAAATTGAGTCCCACACCCGAATTTCGGGGTGCAAACAGCACCTCAAAGGCGCCTCGGTGGCAGGAGGTGACCGCAGTGCCGTGACACGAGCCCTGAGTCACCTGTGGCAGCGGGTGGCACGGCCCAGGACCTGGCACCAGCCCTGGGGTGGCAAATTTGGGAGGGAAAGGGAGCCACGTGTGACGGGACAGAGGGAGGAGTGAGGGCCACCACCCCTGGGGACGCAGGGACGTGGTGGGGGGGGACAGAGCCGCCCCAGGGACACGGCTGGAGCCAACAGGGCCCCGCCCAAGGGGAGATGAGCCCAGGAGGGGCTCAGGGCCGGGCACAGGGGGGGTCTCCTCCCATTATCCCACCAGGGCACCCTGAGATGGCTCCTCCGCTGCTGGCTGGCGTCGCTGTCCCCACTCTGTCCCCAACAGGGACAGAGCTCCACGTGTGGGACAAAGGTTCTTTGGGGTGGAAAAACAATCCCCGGAGCACCCCAGGGCGCACAGAGAATTCCAGGGGGACTCAGCGTCCCAATCCTGCAGCTGGGACCGTGCCAAGGGCTCTGGCACCGCCACGCGATGTTCCCGTGTTGCTGCCAGCCCCAAGCCACCCCACAAGTCCCTCCTGTGCCACCCCACAATCCCGGGAATGCCAGCCCGTGCCACCCCGCGTTCCTGGGAATGCCAGCCTGTGCCACCCCGCATTCCCGGGGAGTCCAGCCCGTGCCACCCCACAATCCTGGGAATGCCAGCCTGTGCGCCCCCACAATCTCGGGAATGCCAGCCCGTGCCACCCCACATTCCCAGGAATGCCAGCCCGTGCCACCCTGCATTCCCGGGAATGCCAGCCCGTGCCACCCCACAATCCTGGGAATGCCAGCCCGTGCCACCCCGCATTCCCGGGGAGTCCAGCCCGTGACACCCCGCATTCCCAGGAATGCCAGCCCGTGCCACCCCACAATCCTGGGAATGCCAGCCCATGCTACCCCACAATCCTGGGAATGCCAGCCCGTGCCACCCCGCATTCCTGGGAATGTCAGCCTGTGCGCCCCCACAATCCTGGGAATGCCAGCCCATGCCACCCCGCATTCCCGGGAATGCCAGCCCGTGCCACCCCACAATCCCGGGAATGCCAGCCCATGACACCACGGCTGCCAAGCGCAACTTTTCCACGACACCATTAAGAAAGTCCCGTGTCAACAACAACTTCCTCCGGGGCCCGGCACCACCAGAACAAATAAACCCCCGAGCTGCCGGCGGCCGCCGCGGAAGCGCCGGGAATTCAGGGCCGGAGAGGCCGCAGGGACCGGCCCCGCTCACGGGGTGGCAGCGCCCACATCTGTCATTCCAGCTGGGATGGGCAGGGGACAGCCAGGAGTAGGAGCAGGGAAGGGACGTTCAGGAACAGGGAAGGACGAGGGTGGACAGGGGTCACCCAGGGATGAGGACAGGGACGGTGCCACCCTGGGGCACAGCACCCACAGCATCCAGGGTGGAGGGATTTTTTCCTTCCCTCTGGAAATGTGGGTGCCAGCATTGAGGGGACCCGCGGGGTCACCGCCACCACCGCTGTCCCCTGCCCGGCCTCGGGAACCATCCCAGCCGCTGGAGGGCACAAACAGTGGGATGAGTGACGGGGTTTTCCTCCCTGTAGGGCAGAGCTGGACACCCACACCCCAACTCTGGCACCCCCAGGACCCACAGGGGGTCCGGTCCCTCTGTCCCCAGGCCCTGCACGGGACACCTCCCTGGATGTGGATGTGCCAGGCGGGATGTGCCAGCGGCTGCCCTCTGCCTGCCCGGCCACGCAGGACCGGCCATCCCGGCTGGCTCCCACTGGCCTCTCTCCAGAGGGACAAGTCCAGGAAATGTCTCGTCCAGCTGCGTTTGGCACCGAGGCCCAACCTGACCAACGTCCCTTCCCACAGGACAGGACGAGCAGAGACCTCCTCCAGCCGTGCCACCCGCTCCCATCCCCCCCACACCCCCAGCGCCGCTCCTGGGGGTCCCTCTTGGTGTCCCCCCCACGAGGGGACACACGGCCACATCCCGCCCGTGACCCCCCGGCAGCCCCGCGGGCCAGGCAGGACCCCGGCGCAGAAAAGCCACCGGCAGCAGGACCCAGCCATGGATCCCAGGACTCGGAGTCCCCTCGTGGTGTCCCCAGTGCCACCCGCGGAGGTGACACCACCTGAACTGGCCCGGTGGCCCTTCACTCCGCGGGGACAGGGACCGACCCTGAGGTCAGGGACAAGGACCCGCTGAGGGCTCAGCCCCATCCTGGGGTGCTCAAGGAGAGCCCCCATCCCCCTCCCCGCCCCCGGGCAGTGTCCCCACGGGTGTCCCCAAGGCGCGGGTGCCACGGTGGCCCAGATGCTGCCAAAGAATTCCCATTCTTTGTCTCCCCCAGCCCCACCCCAGCCCCACACCCCGCCCCTGTTGTCCCCACGCGCAGGGTGGGACAGCGGCACACACCTGGCAGGGCGTCCCCGAGCGCCACCGCCGCTCCCCCACGCCCCATTCCGTGCCCATCCACCCGAAATCATCCCCAAAATCACCGCCCTGCCTCCCTCCCGCTGCCCGGGCAGCCGCCCCCGCTCGCTGCCCCACCCCCGCAGGGTTTAGCAGGGCGGATCCAGCGCTCCCCAATCCCCCATCCCAAATCCCGGCAGCTGCAGGAGCGGATCTGGGGGAGCAGGAGCCCCCCGCCCGGGCTGCCGCTCCCTGCGGGGCCGCTTCCGCGCCGCAGACAAAGGGAGCCAGAGGAGAATCCTGCCTGGAAGATGGGTTTTAACCTAATCCCGGGAATTAAGATGAAGAAAAGCAAAAGCGGGGCGCCACGGGGGGGGTGGGCAGCGGACGCGGGGCCGGGCAGGGCGGCGGCAGCAGCGCTGCCCGAGGCCGGGGAGTGACCACGCGCTGCCCACGGGGGTGGCGTGGGTGCCCCTCTGGGGCGGGGTCTCCACGGGTGCCCCCTCCCCAGAGCCCTCCCGGCTCCAGGCAGGCGCTTCCCAGCCGGCAGCAGCAGCACGAAGCCATTTTGAGCCGGCGGCGAGACGAAAGGGTTACGGCCCCAACCCCTCCTTCCCTGCCCGCCAGCGGGGCCGTCGGGATAAACAACAGCGAGGCCAGGGGGGCATCGGGGCCGGGAGCGGCCGGGAATCCCGGGAGCGAGGCAGCGCAAAGCCGGGCAGCGCGGCGGGGGGGGCCGCCGAGGACTTACGTGCTCATCCCACATCAGGGAGGGGCCGCGATGCTGCCGGGATTTGGGGTGCCCTGGGGACCCCCGGCGCTGCGCAGCATCCCCGGCTGCCGTGGGCTGTGGATGCCGCTCCCGGCAGGAGGGAGGGCGGCCGGGCAGCGCTGCAGGAGCCTCCCGGCCGTGCCCGGTGCCGGCGGGCACATGCCAACCTGCTGCCGCTCACGGCCTAAAATTACCACGGCCCCTTCCAAAGGCGTCGCCGCCAATCAGGGCGGCGGGGAAGGCGTGCGGGCGGCTCGGGAGCTCCTCTGCATTGCAGCTGGATGTGGGAAGAGGGGATTTCTTCCAGCGGGGAAAACGCAGCCGGCAGCGGGGGGTCGGGGCGCCCGCAGCCCCCGGGGGATGCTGCACCCCGCGATGCCGCCACGGGCGGCCCCCACCGCCAAAACCGGGGGGGTCCGGGGTGTGTGTGGAAGGGGTGGGGATGGCGGGCGGTGGCATCCCCACGCTGTGACACCCCCGGTGCTCCCCCCGCTCCGCTTTTCCCGGCCGCGGCTCGGGGGAGGGGGGGGGTGGATTTTGCAGCACGCGGCCCCCAACGTGCGGCCAGAGCTCGCTGCGTGCTGGGGACGTGTCGCGCCCGCAGCGGTGGCTCCGAGCGGGTCCCCAGCGCTGCCCCAGCCCCTTCCAGCCCCGCGGAGGGTCGGGGGGTGCGGGGCACCCGCGAGGCATCAAATTCTGCGCTGGGGTCATGAGGGATGTGGGAGGAAGGGGGAAACACGAGGCAGAGCCCCGGGGGCTGCGGGGAGGGAGCTGGACCCCAAATTCGGGGGGGGGGTGGGGGGGTGGGGTGGGGTGGGAGGGAGGGAGGTGACCGCCACCTTAGGGACCCTCCTGTCCACGCAGAGCCACGGCACGGGGGGGTCCGAGGCACCCCCAGCCCCGGGTGGGCGGTGAGGAGGGACAGCACAGCCCGGCCGGAGCAGGACGGGGTCTGGAGGCGTTGGCCGGTGAATGATGGGATGGGGAGCCAGAGGAAAGAACCCCCCCGAGGTTTTTCCACACCTCGCGGCGGCTCCAGCCCCTTCCCCGAGCAGAAACCCCCTCCCCAAATCGCGGGCGAGACCCACCCCGGGCTGTGACAGGACGCTGTGACAGAGCAGGGACCGGGTCCCCCGGCACAGCTGGGCTGGGTGAGGCTCACGGGTGGCGCTGGGGGGCTCCGGGCTGTGGTCTGGGGGCAACCGGTGGGGGATGCCGACGGTCCCGGGTGGGCGATGCTGCGGCGGGGCTCCGGTGATGCCGGGGCAGCAGGTGGGCGGCGGGGAGAGGGCGGGGGGCCCCGGAGAAGCTGGGTGGGGACGCGGCAAGGCAGAAAGCAGCAGGTGGGGACCCCCCCGGCAGCAGGTGGGGTCCCCGGGGGTGTCGGAGCCCCGAAACGGCGCCGCGCCCGTGGGTGCTGGAGCCGTCCCGTCCCCGCCGCGGCGGCACCGGTCACGGTCCCGCTCCCTATCCCGGTCCCGCTCCTTATCCCGGTCCCGCTCCTTATCCCGGTCCCGCTCCTTATCCCGGTCCCGCTCCTACCTGCTCCATGGGGCCGCTCAGCGGGCGGGCGCGGCGGTCCGGCCGCGGGCCATGGGCCGGTGCCGGTGGCGGTCCCGGTGCCGGTGGCGGAGCCGGCGCGCCCCGGTGCGGCCCCGCTGCCGCCGCCTCTCGCCGCCGCCGCCGCCCACGCCCGGCGCCGCCCGGCGCATCCCGGGAGCGGCGTCATGTGAGCGGCGACGGGAGGGGGCCCCCGGCCCCACCCGGACCCCGCCACCGCCCTCCCCTCCGCCCTCCCCTCCGCCCGGCCCCCCCGGGACCCCGCCAGCCCCATCCCTCTGCTTCCCTCCTCCTCCTCCATCTCTCCCGCCATCCTCGCCCTGCATCCTCACCCTGCATCCTCACCCTGCATCCCGCTTCCCACCTGCGCCTCGCACCCCGGCTCCGCTCCGAATCCTCCTTCCATCTCTCCATCGGCTCTTCCATCCCTCCATCCATCCATCCATCCATCCATCCATCCATTCATCCATCCATCCATCCATCCCTCCCTCCCTCCCTCCATCCATCCCTCCCTCCCTCCATCCATCCATCCATCCATCCGTCCATCCATCCATCCCTCCCTCCCTCCATCCCTCCCTCCATCCATCCATCCATCCATCCATCCATCCATCCATCCATCCATCCATCCATCCATCCCTCCATCCATCCCTCCATCCCTCCATCCATCCCTCCCTCCCTCCCTCCATCCATCCATCCATCCATCCATCCATCCATCCCTCCATCCATCCCTCCATCCCTCCATCCATCCCTCCCTCCCTCCCTCCATCCATCCCTCCCTCCCTCCCTCCATCCATCCATCCATCCCTCCATCCCTCCATCCATCCCTCCATCCCTCCATCCATCCCTCCCTCCCTCCCTCCATCCATCCATCCATCCATCCCTCCATCCATCCCTCCATCCATCCCTCCATCCATCCATCCCTCCCTCCATCCATCCCTCACCCCCTTCCCCCCTCCCACATTTCTGGGGATCCATGGAGCTCCCGGGGGTGCCGCTGGCAGTGCCCAGGGCTGGGGTGGCACCGTGGCTCTTCAGGGGGTGGGTGGCACCGGCTGTCCCCCCTGCAGGCTGCTGGCCCAGGCCTGGGCACGGCCTTTCCCGGGGCGGCAGCCAAGCCCTCCAGGCTGGGTAAATGTTAGCTCGGAGCGGCGCCGGTGCCAGGCCCAGCGTGGCCCGGTGACCCCTGGGGCGCTGCCAGCGCCTGGCGTGACCCGGCCGGGGACACCGGGCACCGCGCCCGCCCTCGGATCCCCGGGCACGGCCCCACACCCGGCCTCTGCTGCCTTGGCGTGGCCCTGGGTTGTGCCTCAGTTTCCCTTGGGCTATTCCTGGGCTGTGCCTCAGTTTCCCTCGGATGTCCCCATCCCGTGCCTCAGTTTCCCTCAAATGTCCCCATCCCGCACCTCAGTTTCCCTGGGATGTCCCCATCCCGTGCCTCAGTTTCCCTTGTTCCCACATTTCCCGCAGCGCATTGGGGTGAGCACAGGCGAGGAGGGGCTGTACCCCCACCCCACATCCCCCACAGCACCCGGCCCCAAACTGGGGGGGCTCGGACACCCCATCCCCACCTCTGGGTCAGTCCCAGCTCCGTGGCTGGGGCATTAGGGACGGGATTTAGGGATTTAGGGATTTAGGGATGGGATCCACGGGATGGGGAGTGGGACGGATTTGAGGTCCCCAGGATGGAGAGCGGGGCATTTTGGGGTTGCCAGGATGGGGAGTGGGGTGGATTTGGGGTGCCCGGGATGGGAAATGGGGCAGATTTGGGGTCCCCGGGCTGGGAAATGGGGAAGATTCAGGATCCCCAGTGTCCCCAGATTTGGAGTCCCCAGGATGGGGCGGATTCGGGATCCTCGGGATGGGGAGTGGGGCATTTTGGGTTTCCCGGGATGGGAAATGGGGAAGATTCGGGATCCCCGGGCTGGGAAATGGGGCAGATTTGGGTTTCCCGGGCTGGGAAATGGGGCAGATTTGGGTTTCCCGGGCTGGGAAATGGGGCAGATTTGGGGTCCCCGAGCTGGGAAATGGGGCAGATTTGGGGTCCCCGGGATGGGGCAGATTTGGGGTCCCCCTGCTGGGAAATGGGGAAGATTCGGGATCCCCGGGATGGGAAATGGGGCAGATTTGGGGTCCCCCTGCTGGGAAATGGGGCAGATTTGGGTTCCCCAGGACGGGGAGCAGCGCCCTGACCCCAACGGGATTTCCGGCACAGGGTGGGCACCCCCAGGAGCCCCCCCGGTGTCCCCCCGTTTCAGTGACCCCGTGGGGGCCGGGGGCGCGTTCGGGGGTCCCGGGGGCCGCAGCGGCCCCGGCGGGATTGGGGTCGGGGGGAGGCGGAGCGGGAAGAAAGCGCCTTTTGTCCGGGGGCTCCGCACCCCGCGGGGGCCGCGGGAAACGCGCCGCTTTCTGATGCTAATGAGATGCTAATGAGATGCTAATGAGACGTTAAAAATAAACTCCTGCGCAGCTCCAGCCACGTTGGGGCTTTTCCAGGCCCGCTCGGAGGCGGCCGGACAAAAGCGGCTTTTTTTTGGGGGGGGGCAGCGAGGGGGTGCCCCGGCCCCCCCACGGGTCCCCCCAAGTGTCGTGGGCGCATTCCCGGGGTGCTGCGTTCAGCACCGCCCCAAAGCCTCTCCGGGACCCCAAATCCGCTTCGATCCCCATCTCGGGGACCCCAAATCCACCCCAACTCCAGGGACCCCAAATCTGCTTCGATCCCCAAACCGGAGACCCCAAATCCGCCCTATTTCCCATCCCGGAGACCCCAAATTCACCCCGTTCCCCATCCCAGGGACCCCAAATCCGCCCTATTCCTCATCCCGAGGACCCCAAATCCGCCCTATTTCCCATCCCGGGGACCCCAAATCCTCCCTATTCCTCATCCCGGGGACCCCAAATCCGCTTCGATCCCCATCCCGGAGACCCCAAATCCTCCCTATTCCTCATCACGGGGACCCCAAATCCGCCCTATTTCCCGTTCCGGAGACCCCAAATCCTCCCTATTTCCCATCTCGGGGACCCCAAATCCACCCCTCATCCCGGGGACCCCAAATCCACCCCATTTCCCATCCCGGAGACCCCAAATCCTCCCTATTTCCCATCTCGAGGACCCCAAATCCGCCCCATCCTGGAGACCCCAAATCCGCTTTTATCCTCATCCCGGGACCCCAAATCCGCTTTTATCCTCATCCCGGGGACCCCAAATCCTCCCTATTTCCCATCCTGGAGACCCCAGATCCACCCCGTTCCCCATCCCAGGGACCCCAAATCCGCTTTTATCCTCATCCCGAGGACCCCAAATCCGCCCTATTTCCCATCTTGGGGACCCCAAATCCACCCCTCATCCCGGGGACCCCAAATCCGCATCGATCCCCATCCCGGAGACCCCAAATCCACCCCGTTCCCCATCTCGAGGACCCCAAATCCGCCCCATCCCGGAGACCCCAAATCCGCCCTATTTCTCATCCCGGAGACCCCAAATCTGCCCCTCATCCCGGGGACCCCAAATCCGCTTCGATCCTCATCCCGGAGACCCCAAATCCTCCCTATTTCCCATCTCGGGGACCCCAAATCCACCCCTCATCCCGGGGACCCCAAATCCGCCCCATTTCCCATCCCGGGGACCCCAAATCCGCCCTATCCCGGAGACCCCAAATCCTCCCTATTCCTCATCCCGAGGACCCCAAATCCTCCCTATTTCCCATCCCGGAGACCCCAAATCCTCCCTATTTCCCATCCCGGAGACCCCAAATCCGCCCCGTTCCCTATCCCGGCGGTGCCGGTGGGTCAGGGGCCGCCGGCAGCCAATGGACCCCAAAAAACAAAAACCCCAAGAGGAAGCCCCAGGCGCCGCCTCCCGTGCCCGCCTGGCCCTGGCACGGGTGGCTTCGTCCCCTGTCCCCAAGGGCGGGACCCCAAACCCTGCCGGCGATGCAGGAGGGGGATGATGAGGGGGATGATGAGGGGGAGCCCCTCGGAGCCCCCCAAACCCACCCCGCCCCCAGCCCCCTTCAGTCGCCGCCGCCGCCTTTGATCCGCCGCGCTCGGGGGCGTTCAAAGCGCCCGGGGAGGATTTGGGGGGGGGGGGGAGGGAAAATTTGGGGATGGGGTGGGGGGAGGGTCCAAGCGCGGCTCCCGAGGGTGGGGAAGGGGCTGGGGAGGGGCACAGGGGGGGATTTGGGGGGGTAAAAGGGGGGGGATCTGGGCATCTCCAGCCTTTGGGGTCTCGCCCCACCCCACCCCACAGGAGCGCTGGAAGTGGGAGCAGCCCGGGGGCTTTGGGGGTACTGGGAGCCCCCTCAGGTGGGTTTTGGGGTGCCAGGAGGAGCCAGGGGGGCATTGGGAGCTCCAGGATGGGTTTTGGGGTGCCAGGAACACCCTAGGGGGGTATTGGGAGCTCCCGGATGGGTTTTGGGGTGCCAGGAGCAGCCAGGGGGGCACCCAGAGCTCCCCGATAGGTTTTGGGGTGCCAGGAGCAGCCAGGGGGGCACCCAGAGCTCCCCCAGGTGGGTTTTGGGGTGCCAGGAGGAGCCAGGGGAGCACCAAGAGCTCCAGGATGGATTTTGGGGTGCCAGGAGGAGCCAGGGGGGCATTGGGAGCTCCAGGATGGGTTTTGGGGTGCCAGGAGGAGCCAGGGGAGCACCCAGAGCTCCTCCAGGTGGGTTTTGGGGTGCCAGGAGCACCCTAGGGGGGCATTGGGAGCTCCCGGATGGGTTTTGGGGTGCCAGGAGCAGCCAGGGGAGCACTCAAGAGCTCCCGGATGGATTTTGGGGTGCCAGGAGCAGCCAGGAGGGCATTGGGAGCTCCCGGATGGGTTTTGGGGTGCCAGGAGGAGCCAGGGGGGCACCCAGAGCTCCCTCAGGTGGGTTTTGGGGTGCCAGAAGCAGCCAGAGGGGCATTGGGAGCTCCAGGATGGGTTTTGGGGTGCCAGGAGCAGCCAGGGGAGCACCCAGAGCTCCCCCAGATGGGTTTTGGGGTGCCAGGAGCACCCTAGGGGGGCCTTGGGAGCTCCAGGATGGATTTTGGGGTGCCAGGAGCAGCCAGGGGAGCACCCAGAGCTCCCGGAGGGATTTTGGGGTGCCAGGAACACCCCGGGAAGGGCACCCCGAGCTCCCCGATGGATTTTGGGGTGCCAGGAGGAGCCAGGGGAGCACCCAGAGCTGCCCCAGGTGGGTTTTGGGGTGCCAGGAGGAGCCAAGGGGGCACCCAGAGCTCCCAGACGGGTTCTGGGGTGCCAGGAACACCCCGGGAAGGGCACCCAGAGCTCCCTGCTGGGTTTTGGGGTGCCAGGAACACCCCGGGACGGACACCCAGAACTCTCGGATGGGTTTTGGGGTGCCAGGAGCAGCCTAGGGGAGCATTGGGAGCTCCAGGATGGGTTTTGGGGTGCCAGGAGCACCCTAGGGGGACACTGGGAGCACCCAGAGCTCCCGGCTGGGTTTTGGGGTGCCAGGAACACCCCGGGAAGGGCACCCCGAGCTCCCGGCTGGATTTTGGGGTGCCAGGAGCACCCCGGGAAGGGCACCCAGAACTCCCGGATGGGTTTTGGGGTGCCAGGAGCACCCCAGGAGGGCATTGGGAGCTCCCGGATGGGTTTTGGGGTGCCAGGAGGAGCACCCCGGGAAGGGCACCCAGAGCTCCCGGCTGGATTTTGGGGTGCCAGGAGCACCCCGGGAAGGGCACCCAAAACTCCCGGATGGATTTTGGGGTGCCAGGAGGAGCCAGGGGAGCACCCAGAGCTCCCCCAGGTGGATTTTGGGGTGCCAGGAGCACCCCGGGAAGGGCATCCCGAGCTCCCCGCTGGATTTTGGGGTGCCAGGAGCACCCCGGGAAGGGCACCCAGAACTCCCGGATGGATTTTGGGGTGCCAGGAGGAGCCAGGGGAGCACCCAGAGCTCCCGGCTGGATTTTGGGGTGCCAGGAGCACCCCGGGAAGGGCACCCAGAACTCCCGGATGGATTTTGGGGTGCCAGGAGGAGCCAGGGGGGCATTGGGAGCTCCAGGATGGGTTTTGGGGTGCCAGGAGGAGCCAGGGGAGCACCCAGAGCTCCCTGCTGGATTTTGGGGTGCCAGGAGCACCCCGGGAAGGGCACCCAGAACTCCCGGATGGGTTTTGGGGTGCCAGGAGGAGCCAGGGGAGCACCCAGAGCTCCCTGCTGGATTTTGGGGTGCCAGGAGCACCCCGGGAAGGGCACCCAGAACTCCCGGATGGATTTTGGGGTGCCAGGAACACCCCGGGAAGGGCACCCAGAACTCCCGGATGGGTTTTGGGGTGCCAGGAGCACCCCGGGACGGGCACCCAGAACTCCCGGATGGATTTTGGGGTGCCAGGAGGAGCCAGGGGAGCACCCAGAGCTCCAGGATGGGTTTTGGGGTGCCAGGAGGAGCCAGGGGAGCACCCAGAGCTCCCGGCTGGATTTTGGGGTGCCAGGAACACCCCGGGACGGGCACCCAGAACTCCCGGATGGATTTTGGGGTGCCAGGAGGAGGCAGGGGAGCACCCAGAGCTCCCGGATGGATTTTGGGGTGCCAGGAACACCCCGGGAAGGGCACCCCGAGCTCCCCGCTGGATTTTGGCCACCAGGATGCCCCAAAAAAGGAGCCCAAAAGGAGCCGGAAGGGCCGGGCCGGCTCAGGGATTCCAAGCACCACAAAAAGGCACCCGACAATTCCCGATCCTTTTATTTCAAACCCTTCCCCCCTTTCCCCACCCCGAACACCAAAAAAACCCCCAAAAAAAAAAAAACAAAACCCCAAAACCCGACGCTAGAAATGAGCTTTACAAACACGGCGGCAGCTCTGCCTCGCGCACCCCGCAGGGAAAAACAATAACACCGCCCCCCCAAAAAAAAATAAAATCTCCCCCAAAATTTGCCCCCAAATCCCCCAAATCCAGGAATTCCACGGCAGCAGTTCCTAAAACCCCGCGGGGAGAGGCCGAGCATGCCCATAAATACAATATTTACACAGCAACCCCAGCGCGGCCCCAAAAATAACCAAACACACCCCGAAGTGCGTTTGGGGTTCATATCAAAAAAAAAGCATTCTTCTGAATTAATTCTTCTTAATTAAATTGTTGTCATTAAATCTGAAAGATTGGCCTGTAAAGTCCGTTTGGTTTTATTTTTATTATTTTTATTTTTATTTTTATTATTTTTATTTTTTTATTTTTAAGTTTTTATTTTTATTTTCATTTTTAAAATTTTTATTTTTATTTTCATTTTTTAATTTTTATTTTTATTTTTTATTTTTTAATTTTTATTTTTATTTTTTATTTTCATTTTTTAATTCTTATTTTTTATTTTTTATTTTTTAATTTTTATTTTTATTTTTAATTTTTATTTTTTATTTTTAATTTTATTTTTATTTTTAAATTTATTTTAATTTTTATTATTAATTTTATTTTTAAATTTTTTATTTTTTATTTTTAATTTTTATTTTAATTTTTCATTTTTCTTTTTTCTTTTTCTTTCTCTTTCTCTCTTTCTTTTTCTTTTTAATTTTTCTTATTGTTTTTTTAATTTTTCTTTTTATTTTTTCTTTTTATTTTTTCTTTTTACTTTTAAAATTTTCTTTTCATTTGTATTTTTCTTTTCTAAACCATCTAGTCACCTTTTCTCTCACAGTTTACGAAAATAAATTATACAGCCACTATTGGAATAAATTAAGCACGCACCAAAAAAAAAAACAAAACCCAACCCAAAAATTGAAATTAAGAATGGAAATTAAAAATGGAAATGAAAAGCTGAAATTAAAAAGGGAAATGAAAAAAAAAATTAAAATTAAAATTAAATTTAAATATTTTTTAAATTTAAAATTAAAAATTAAAAAACAAAATAAAAATAAAAATAAAAAAATAAAATAAAAAATTTAAATAAAAATTAAAAATTAAAAAGAAAATTTAATTAAAATTAAAATTAAAATTAAAATTAAAATTAAAATTAAAACCAATAAAAATAAAAATAATTTTTTTTTCAAAATTAAAAATTCAAATTTTAATAAAAAATAAATTGAAAAAGGAGGGGGGAAAAAAGAGCAAATGAAGCAAAAGCTGCATTTTTGGGTTTTTTTCTGAAATTCCAAAGGGTGGTTCCCGGCATTTTGGGGCGAAGGCCTGGACTGGGAGCACTGGGAGCACTGGGAGCACCCCGGGGTGGCACTGGGAGGTGGATTTTTGGAGCACTGGGAAACCCCAGGATGGGGTTTTGGGGCACTGGGAGCTCCCCAGGGTGGTACTGGGAGCACTGGGAATGCCCCAAGGCGGCACTGGGAGCACTGGGAATGCCCCAAGGCGGCACTGGGAGCTCCCCAGGCTGGATTTTGGGGCACTGGGAGCACCTCAGGGTGGGATTTTTGGGCACTGGGGGCACTGGGAATGCCCCAAAGTGGCACTAGGAGCACTGGGAGCTCCCCAGGGCGGCACTGGGAGCACTGGGAATGTCCCAAAGCAGCACTGGGAGCTCCCCAGGGCGGCACTGGGAGCACTGGGAATGTCCCAAAGCAGCACTGGGAGCTCCCCAGGGCGGCACTGGGAGCACTGGGAATGTCCCAAAGCAGCACTGGGAGCAATGGGAATGTCCCAAGGCGGCACTGGGAGCACTGGGAATGCCCCAAGGCGGCACTGGGAGCTCCCCAGGGTGGCACTGGGAGCACTGGGAACATCCCAAGGCGGCACTGGGAGCACTGGGAGCACTGGGAATGCCCCAAGGCGGCACTGGGAGCACTGGGAACGTCCCAAAGCAGCACTGGGAGCTCCCCAGGGCGGCACTGGGAGCACTGGGAATGTCCCAAAGCAGCACTGGGAGCTCCCCAGGGTGGCACTGGGAGCACTGGGAATGTCCCAAAGCAGCACTGGGAGCTCCCCAGGGTGGCACTGGGAGCACTGGGAATGCCCCAAGGCGGCACTGGGAGCACTGGGAACGTCCCAAAGCAGCACTGGGAGCTCCCCAGGGCGGCACTGGGAGCACTGGGAATGCCCCAAGGCGGCACTGGGAGCACTGGGAACGTCCCAAGGCGGCACTGGGAGCACTGGGAATGCCCCAAGGCGGCACTGGGAGCACTGGGAACGTCCCAAGGTGGCACTGGGAGCACTGGGAGCACTGGTTGTGCTTTGCAGACGCAGGCACGGTCGGAGGCAGCGCTGCCGGGATCCCCCCGGATCCCAAGGGATCTTTGGGAAAGGGGGGGGGGTCCCACCCAGCCCGGGGGGTCCCACCCAGCCCTGGCACCCGGGAGCGCCGGGAGAAATCCCCCAGTCCCAAAAGCCAAAGGAGCTCGAGCACACGGAGAAATCCCTCAGTTCCTAAAATCCAAGGGGATTTGGGAAGGTGTCCCAAACCGGGACAGGAAATCCCAAACCGGGACAGGAAATCCCAAACCGGGACAGGGATTCCCAATCCAAGACAGGAAATCCCAATGCAGGACAGGAAATCCCAAACCAGGACAGGGATTCCCAATCCAAGACAGGAAATCCCAAACCAGGACAGGAAATCCCAAACCGGGACAGGAAATCCCAAACCAGGACAGGGATTCCCAATAGAGGACAGGAAATCCCAATCCAAGACAGGAAATCCCAATGCAGGACAGGAAATCCCAAACCAGGACAGGGATTCCCAATCCAAGACAGGAAATCCCAAACCAGGACAGGAAATCCCAAACCAGGACAGGGATTCCCAAACCAGGACAGGGATTCCCGATAGAGGACAGGAAATCCCAATCCAAGACAGGAAATCCCAAACCAAGACAGGAAATCCCAATGCAGGACAGGAAATCCCAAACCAGGACAGGGATTCCCAATCCAAGACAGGAAATCCCAAACCAGGACAGGAAATCCCAAACCAGGACAGGGATTCCCAAACCGGGATAGGGATTCCCGATCCAGGACAGGGATTCCCAAACCAGGACAGGGATTCCCGATAGAGGACAGGAAATCCCAATCCAAGACAGGAAATCCCAAACCAAGACAGGAAATCCCAATGCAGGACAGGAAATCCCAAACCAGGACAGGGATTCCCGATCCAGGACAGGGATTCCCAATCCAGGACAGGAAATCCCAATGCAGGACAGGAAATCCCAAACCAGGACAAGGATTCCTGATCCAGGACAGGGATTCCCGATCCAGGACAGGGATTCCCGATCCCGGAGATGTCCCTGGAGCCCCTGTCCCTGTTCCTCCTCTCATTCCAGCCCCGGATTCAACCCCCGGGATCATTCCCACCCCTCCCCAGATCAAATCCCTGTCTCTCTCCCACCTGGAGGTGCGGGAGCAGCTTTTTCCCGATGGATTTCGGGAGCGGGCCGTTCATTCCGGTTCGTTTTGGGATCTCATCCAGCTCCATCAGCCACGGAGCGAGGCTGATCCATGGATCTGCTCCAGCTCCTGGCTCGGAGCAAGGAGAGGAGGAGCAGAGCCCTGGGAATGCTGGGGAGCAGCTGCCGCCTCCACGGATCCATGGGAAAGCCCCATTCCCGATCCCACAGCCCCAATCCCGATCCCACGGCCTCATTCCCGATCCCACAGCCTCATTCCCGATCCCACGGCCTCATTCCCGATCCCACAGCCTCATTCCCGATCCCACAGCCCCAATCCCGATCCCACGGCCTCATTCCCGATCCCACGGCCCCAATCCCACGGCCTCATTCCCGATCCCACGGCCTCATTCCTGATCCCACGGCCCCAATCCCACGGCCTCATTCCCGATCCCACAGCCCCATTCCCGATCCCACAGCCCCAATCCCACAGCCTCATTCCCGATCCCACGGCCCCAATCCCACAGCCCCATTCCTGATCCCACGGCCCCAATCCCACAGCCCCATTCCCGATCCCACAGCCCCAATCCCACAGCCCCATTCCTGATCCCACAGCCCCAATCCCACAGCCTCATTCCCGATCCCACAGCCTCATTCCTGATCCCACAGCCCCATTCCCGATCCCACAGCCCCCTCCTCCATGATCTCAGATCCAAATCCTCCCCCCCTCCAGCCGGAATTTGGGAAAAGCTGCCCCCAAGGTTCGAGGAACAACGGGAGCTCCGTGGGATTGTTGGGATAAATCCTGCAAGGATGGGAAGGTGGGATTCAAGTGTTGTCCCTAAAATCCGGCTGCTGTCCCTAAAATCCACCCTCACCGGGAGTTCCTGGGACACTGGGATGGGACACTGGGATAAGGTGGGACACTGGGATGGGACACTGGAATGGGACATTGGGATGGGACACTGGGAGTTCCTGGGACACTGGGATGGGACCCAGGAAGTTCCTGGGACACTGGGATGGAACACTGGGATAAGGTGGGACACTGGGATGGGGCACTGGGATGGGACATTGGGATGGGACACTGGGAGTTCCTGGGACACTGGGATGGAACACTGGGATAAGGTGGGACACAGGGATGGGACACTGGGATGGGACACTGGGAGCTCCTGAGACACAGGGATGGGACACTGGGATGGGACACTGGGAGTTCCTGGGACACTGGGATGGGGCACTGGGATGGGACACTGGGAGTTCCTGGGACACTGGGATGGGACCCAGGAAGTTCCCGGGACACTGGGATGGAACACTGGGATAAGGTGGGACACAGGGATGGGAAACTGGGATGGGAAACTGGGAGTTCCTGGGACACAGGGATGGGATATGGAGTGCTCCTGGGACACAGGGATGAGGTGGGACACTGGGATGGACACTGGGATGGACACTGGGATGGACACTGGGAATGGAGCTGCAGGAATTCTCCCCGGCCCCATCCCGGAGCAGGATCCAGCATTTCGCCCCCCCCAAAACCAGCCCAGCTCCCATTCCCAGTGCTCCCCCACCACCAGAATCCCTGGATTCTCCCAGAAGAGAATCTTCCCTTCTCACAGCTTCCCAACTTCCTGCATCCCATTATCCATCCCTCATCCACACCTTTTTCCTGCTCCCTTTTTCCAGACTCTCGGGGGTTTTTTTTTGGGAAGAAGCCGGCCCAGGCCTGGCTCTCGGGAAGGTTTTCCCTCCCACATTCCCAATGAGGTATTTCCATGGATTTTGAAGCTCAGTTTCGCCCGGAAACCTGGAATTTTTTTTAAGGATTGTGGTTTTTTCCCCTCCAAATCCCAGCTGGAGGCGACAGGGAGGGTGGGATTTGTAGCACCTTTCATGGAAAAGCAGCTCGGCCAGAGGAGTTTTTCCATTAAAATCCACGGGAATTCCAGGACTGGGATCACCCCCCAAGGTCCTGGCAGCTCCCAGGGGATCCCCAGATCCAGCAGGATGGAGCAATTCCTTGGATTCAGAGCACTGGGATGCAGCTCCTTGAAACAGGAGGGAAGAGGCTTCTCCAGAATTCCCAGCTGGAAGCTCCATCACGGAATTCCTGCTCAGGGGACGGAGCAGCAGAGCGGGATCCGAAGGGGCGAGGGGGGGAATTTGTGCCCAAAAAACCGGGAAAGAGCCACAACTCTCCCGGGATTTGCTGTTCCCGATGTCTCAGGGAGGGGAGGAGCTGCTCCAGGAGAATCCTCGGTGCTCCAAAGGAAACCACGCCATTCCCAGCCTCTGGAATGAGCCAGGGAGAGGCTGGAAGCGCCCATCCCACCGGGATTCCTGCAGGAAGCTCCTTTGATCCGGGGCCAGCTCCAGCAATTCCAGCAGCAGCTTTCCCACCTTCCCAGGGATCCAGGGGAATCCTCCCAGTGTTTGCTCCGGGAATGTTCCCTTTGGATCCACCCCATCCCGCGCTCTTCCTTCCTTCCTTCCAGCTTTTCCCAGGACGCTCCTGCCAAGCTCAGCTGCTCCATCCTGGGTGGGGTTGGATCGTTTTTCCCAAATCCTGGGAAGCGGGGGAAGCTGTGGAGCTGCTCAGAACTCCGCACTTTATTCCCGGGGCTCATTCCCAACGGCTCATTCCAGGGGCTCATTCCCAGGTCTCATTCCCAGGGGCTCATTCCCAGGGCTCATTCCATCCCCCTGGCTCCATCTGCAGCTCTCCAGTGCGGATCAAAGCCTTGCCACGACGCCTCGGAGCAGACGGATCTTCCCAGAGAATTCCCCCCTTTTTCTCCCTCTCTGCGCCCCCACCTTGGAATTCCCAAGGCAGGCTCGGAAAATCCAGCGGGATCCGTTTTTAACTCGTGCTGAAAAGCCAAAGAACTCAAAATCCAGAGACATCCAAACGAAAAACTTCCAGGAAAACTCGGGAATGGTGCCGTGACATTCTTTGTTCCGCGGGGATCCCGCGGGGCCGGGCTCGGGTTTCCCCCCCTGGGATTCCTTTTCCCAGGAGCCGGGGCTCCGGATCCTGCTCTGCTGGGCTTCCCGGGAATGCTGGGCCCTCTCCTCCGGAGAAAAGAGCAGGAGCAGCAGCAGCAGCAGCAGGAATTCTGCCTCCTCCTCCTCCTCCTCCTCCTCCTCCCCACCACGGCCGGGCTCGGGCGGCAGGAGGGCAACAACCAAATTCCTGCCGGGAAAAAACACCGGGAATTTGGGATCAGGCAGGACTGGGAGGGATTGGGGCCTGGAGGAAACAGGGAATGGGAATGGGAATGGGGTGGGCCCCTTCCCAAGGAAAGGTGGGAATGGTGGAAGGCCATGGAATCCCGTTCCCTTTTCCCAAGGAAAGTTTGGGAATGGTAAAAGGCCAGGAAACCTTGTTCCCTTTCCCAAAGAAAAGCTGGGAATGAGAAAAGGCCATGGAATGAGCGGCCACGACTCCTCCAGGGGGAGGAGGAGAACAGAGGGATGGGGGTCTGATCCTGCGGTGAAGGAGCAGCATTCCCAGACCACTCCAGACCATCCCAAACCATTCCCAGACCATCCCGACCACTCCAGACCATCCCCAGACCATTCCCAGATCATCCCAAACCACTCCAGACCATCCCAAACCATTCCCAGACCATCCCAACCACTCCAGACCATCCCCAGACCATTCCCAGACCATCCCGACCACTCCAGACCATCCCCAGACCATTCCAGACCATTCCCAGACCACTCCAGACCATCCCAAACCATTCCCAGACCATCCCAACCACTCCAGACCATCCCCAGACCATTCCCATGTCATTCCCAGACCATCCCAGACCATTCCCAGACCATCCCAAGCTACTCCAGACCATTCCCAGACCATTCCCATGTCATTCCCAGACCATCCCAGACCATTCCCAGACCATCCCAAGCTACTCCAGACCATTCCCAGACCATTCCCAGACCATCCCAAGCTACTCCAGACCATTCCTGTGTTATTCCCAGACCATCCCAGACCATTCCCATGTCATTCCCAGACCATCCCAGACCATCCCAAGCTACTCCAGACCATTCCCAGACCATTCCTGTGTCATTCCCAGACCATCCCAGACCATTCCCATGTCATTCCCAGACCATCCCCAGACCATTCCAAACCATTCTCAGACCATTCCCGTGCCATTCCCAGACCATTCCCATGTCATCCCCAGACCATCCCAGACCACTCCAAACCATTCCAGACCATCCCCAGACCATTCCCAGACCATCCCAAACCACTCCAGACCATCCCCAGACCATTCCCATGTCATTCCCAGACCATCCCAGACCATCCCAAGCTACTCCAGACCATTCCCAGACCATTCCAGACCATCTCAAACCATTCCCAGACCATCCCGACCACTCCAGACCATCCCAGACCATTCCCATGTCATTCCCAGACCATCCCAAACCACTCCCATGTCATTCCCAGACCATCCCCAGACCATTCCCAGATCATCCCAAACCACTCCAGACCATCCCAAACCATTCCCAGACCATCCCAACCACTCCAGACCATCCCAGACCATTCCTGTGTCATTCCCAGACCATCCCAGACCATTCCCATGTCATTCCCAGACCATCCCCAGACCATTCCCAGACCATTCCAAACCACTCCAGACCATCCCAGACCATTCCCGTGCCATTCCCAGACCATTCCCATGTCATCCCCAGACCATCCCCAGACCATTCCCAGACCATCCCAAACCACTCCAGACCACTCCCAGACCACTCCCAGACCATTCCCAGACCACTCCCAGACCATTCCCAGACCATTCCAGACCATCCCCAGACCATTCCCAGACCATTCCCGTGCCATTCCCAGACCATTCCCAGACCATTCCAAACCACTCCAGACCATTCTCAGACCATTCCCGTGCCATTCCCGTACCCTCAGCGCCGTGGCAGCTCCGCTACGTGGAGGATTCCGGCTCCTGCTTCTGTCGGGAGATGAGCTGGGCCTCCTTGAGGGACAGGTAAACCTCCTCCTGCGGGTCGTAGTAGTAGAACTTGCGGATGTAGGAGATCAGGGGCCTGGAAAAACACCAGGAGGAGCCGGATCCCTGAGCTGCAGCACCTCCAACATTCCCAAAATACAGCCGGAGCCTCTTCCCAGCCCTCCCGGGAGCACAGCCGGAGCCTCTCCCAGGCAGAGCCTCTTCCCAGCCCGCCCAGCACCTCCCCGGGAGCAGGAGCTGCTTCCCAGCTGCTGGAACGCCTCATTCCCGAGCTGCTCAGCATTCCCACTGCATCCCTAAACCCCACAGGACACCCTCCAAATCTGCCTTCCTCCAAATCCTCCTTCAAAACCCCATTCCCAAAAAAATCCCATCCTCAAAAATCCCTCCTCCAAATTCCTCCTCCAAACTCCCTCCCCCAAATCCTCCTCCAAAACCCCATTCCCAAAAAACCCCATCCTCAAAAATCCCTCCTCCAAATCTGCCTTCCCCCAAATTCCACCTCCAAACTCCCCCCTCCAAATCCTCCTGGAGAACCCCCTCTCCAAAACCCCATTCCCAAAAAAACCCCATCCTCAAAAATCCCTCCTCCAAGTTCCACCTCCAAACTCCCTCCTCTAAATCCTCCTGGAGAACCCCCTCTTCCAAAACCCCATTCCCAAAAAAACCCCATCTTCAAAAATCCCTCCTCCAAATCCCTCCTCCAAACTCCCTCCTCCAAATCCTCCTCCAAAACCCCATTCCCAAAAAAACCCCATGCTCAAAAATCCCTCCTCCAAACTCCCTCCTCCAAATCCTCCTGGAAAACCCCCTCCTCCAAAACCCCATTCCCAAAAAACCCCATCCTCAAAAATCCCTCCTCCAAGTTCCACCTCCAAACTCCCTCCTCTAAATCCTCCTGGAGAACCCCCTCCTCCAAAACCCCATTCCCAAAAAACCCCATCCTCAAAAATCCCTCCTCCAAACTCCCTCCTCCAAATCCTCCTGGAAAACCCCCTCCTCCAAAACCTCATTCCCAAAAAACCCCACCCTCAAAAATCCCTCCTCCAAATCCCTCCTCCAAACTCCCTCCTCCAAATCCTCCTCCAAAACCCCATTCCCAAAAAAACCCCATCCTCAAAAATCCCTCCTCCAAGTTCCACCTCCAAACTCCCTCCTCTAAATCCTCCTGGAGAACCCCCTCCTCCAAAACCCCATTCCCAAAAAACCCCACCCTCAAAAATCCCTCCTCCAAATTCCACCCCCAAACTCCCTCCTCCAAATCCTCCTCCAAAACCCCATTCCCAAAAAAACCCCATGCTCAAAAATCCCTCCTCCAAATCTGCCTTCCCCCAAATTCCACCTCCAAACTCCCTCCTCCAAAACCCCCTCTCCAAAACCCCATCCTCAAAAATCCCTCCTCCAAATCTGCCTTCCCCCAAATTCCACCTCCAAACTCCCTCTTCCAAATCCTCCTCCAAATCCTCCTCCAAAACCCCATTCCCAAAAAAACCCCATCCTCAAAAATCCCTCCTCCAAATTCCACCCCCAAACTCCCTCCTCCAAATCCTCCTCCAAAACCCCATTCCCTAAAAAACCCCACCCTCAAAAATCCTTCCTCCAAATCTTCCTTCCCCCAAGTTCCACCTCCAAACTCCCTCCTCCAAAACCCCCTCTCCAAAACCCCATCCTCAAAAATCCCTCCTCCAAACTCCCTCCTCCAACCCCCCTCTCCAAACCCCCATTCCCAACCAAACCCTCCTCTCCAAGGCTGGAAGTGTCAGTTATTCCCTCGGGGAATCCTCACCGTGATCCCAGATCCCCTTTTCCCATTTCCCAGGAGGGAGGGAATGACCGGGATTCCCCCCTGGGATCCATCCCGGGACTCACTTGGGCAGCGGCAGCTCGGGAATGTGATCGATCCGGACCAGCTGCCGGATCCGGAATCGACAAAGGTGCTGGAGGGATTTGACGTTGCTGAACCTGGAGACGGGATACAGGAGCTGGACGGGAGTCGGAGGGAGACCTTGTTTTGGGGGAAAAAAAGGAGATTTTGGAGATGAGGATAGCGCTGGAAAAAAAAAAGGAAGGGGGATGTTGGAGGGAAAGGGTTGTGCTGGGAAGGGAGCGCTGCTGATTCCCAAGGGAAAGGCTGGCGCTGGGAATGAGGAGCTCTCGGCAAGGCTGGGATCCGTGGGGATTAGGGAGTCATGGAATGGTTTGGGATTAGGGAATTATGGAAAGGTTTGGGATTAGGGAGTCATGGAAGTGGTTTGGGATTAGGGAATCGTGGAAGTGGTTTGGGATTAGGGAATTATGGAATGGTTTGGGATTAGGGAGTTATGGAAGTGGTTTGGGATTAGGGAATTATGGAATGGTTTGGGATTAGGGAGTTATGGAAGTGGTTTGGGATTAGGGAATTATGGAATGGTTTGGGATTAGGGAGTTATGGAAGTGGTTTGGGATTAGGGAATCATGGAAGTGGTTTGGGATTAGGGAATCATGCAATGGTCTGGGATTAGGGAGTCATGGAAGTGGTTTGGGATTAGGGAATCATGCAATGGTCTGGGATTAGGGAATCATGGAAGTGGTTTGGGAGCTCAGCCAGTCCCACCCCGCACCTCCCACTATCCCAGGGTGCTCCAAGCCCCGGCCAACCCAGCCTTGGAAAATTCCAGGGATGAGGCAGCCACAGCTTCTCTGGGAATTCCATCCCAGCCCGTCACAGGGAGGAATTCCATCCCCAAATCCCATTTATCCCTGCCCCATTCCCAGTTTAAACCCATTCCACCTTTTCCTGTCGCTGTCTGCCCGTACCAAAATTCCCTCCCACACCAAAATTCCCTCCCACACCAAAATTCCCTCTCCCATCTTTTGAGGAACCTCGGGAGCTTCCCAGGATTCCCCCGGCTCTGGAATCAGCGGGAATCCAAACGTGCCCGGGGGGCAGAGCCCCCTTTGCCTGCAGATCCCTCCCTCGGGAGGCACCGGAGCTCCGAATCCAGACGGGAATTCTGAGCAGGGGGTTTTGGGGTGGGGGTTTTGGGGTGGGGGTTTTGGGGCGGGATTTGAGGAGGGGGTTTGGAAGTGGGATTTGGAGGAGGGGGTTTGGGGAATGGGGTTTTGGGGTGGGATTTGAGGAGTGGGTTTTGAAGTGGGATTTGAGGAGGGGTTTTTGAGGAGGGGGTTTGGAAGTGGGATTTGAGGAGGGGGTTTTGGGGTGGGATTTGAGGAGGGGGTTTAGGGGATGGGGTTTTGAGGAGGGGGTTTGGGGAGGGGGTTTGGAGGAGGGGGTTTTTGAGGAGGGGGTTTGGAAGTGGGATTTGAGGAGGGGGTTTGGAAGTGGGATTTGGAGGATGGGGTTTGGGGGATGGGGTTTTGGGGTGGGATTTGAGGAGGGGGCTTGGGGGATGGGGTTTTGAGGTGGGATTTGAGGAAGGGGTTTGGGGAATGGGGTTTTGGGTGGGATTTCAGGAGGGGGTTTTGAGGTGGGGGTTTTGAGGAGGGGGTTTGGAAGTGGGATTTGAGGAGGGGGTTTGGAGGAGGGGGTTTTTGAGGAGGGGGTTTGGAAGTGGGATTTGGAGGATGGGGTGTGGGGAATGGGGTTTTGGGGTGGGATTTGAGAAGGGGGTTTGAAGAAGGGGATTTTGGAGGAGGGGGTTTGGGGAATGGGGTTTTGGGGTGGGATTTGAGGAGGGGGTTTGGAAGTGGGATTTGAGGGGGGGTTTTGGGGTGGGATTTGAGGAGGGGGTTTGGAAGTGGGATTTGAGGAGGGGGTTTGGGGGATGGGGTTTTGGGGTGGGATTTGAGGAGGGGGTTTGGAAGTGGGATTTGAGGGGGGGTTTTGGGGTGGGATTTGAGGAGGGGGTTTGGGAGATGGGATTTTGGGGTGGGATTTGAGGAGGGGGTTTGGAAGTGGGATTTGAGGAGGGGGTTTTGGGGTGGGATTTGAGGAGGGGGTTTGGGGAATGGGGTTTTGGGGTGGGATTTGAGGAGGGGGTTTGGAAGTGGGATTTGAGGGGGGGGGTTTGGGGTGGGATTTGAGGAGGGTGTTTGGAACTGGGATTTGAGGAGGGGGTTTTTGAGGAGGGGGTTTGGAAGTGGGATTTGAGGAGGGGGTTTGGGGGATGGGGTTTTGGGGTGGGATTTGAGGAGAGGGTTTTGGGGTGGGATTTGAGGAAGGGGATTTCAAGGAGGGGATTTTGGAGGAGGGATTTTGGAGGTTTGGAGGTGGCTGGAAAAGCAGATCCAGGGAAAACCGAGCTCCAAGCCAGGGGATGAACGATCCCTTTGGGCAGCAGCGGGGTTTTTAGGGATGCAGAAGGAAGAGGGAGGAGGCACGGCCAGGCTCTGCCCTGCACATCCCTTCAAGTGGCTGAGGGGATTCCAAGGAGTTAAAAATCCAGGGAATTTTGGCCATTCCCGAGCTCGGCAGCTCCAGCCATTCCCCAGGCAGGGAACATCCCCCAGGGCTGGGAGGGATCAAATCCCCCCATCCCAAACCCTCCTCCTGCCTGGAAGTTTAGGGCAAAACTCGAGCCCACCTGGAACCCTGGATGGTGGGAAAAAACCCATTCCTGGAACCCTGGATCCCAGAAAAAACCATTCCCAGAACCCTGGATCCCAGAAAAAAACATTCCCGGAACCCCAGATCCAGGGGAAAAACCAGGCTCAGCTGGAGGAAAAAAACATTCCCAGGCTCACCTGGAACCCTGGATTCCAGGAAAAAAGCCATTCCCAGAATCCCAGATCCCAGGGAAAACCCATTCCTGGAACCCCAAATCCTGGGGAGAAACCATTCCCAGAATTCTGGATCCTAGGAAAATCCCACTCCCAGAAAAAAACCGGGCTCAGCTGGAGGAAAAAACCATTCCCAGAACCCCGGATCCCAGGAAAAAACATTCTTGGAACCCTGGATCCTGGGGAAAAAACATTCCCAGAATTCTGGATCCTAGGAAGAAACCATTCCCAGAACCCCAGATCCCAGGAAAAACCCATCCCCAGAACCCCAAATCCTGGAGAAAAACCATTCCCAGAACCCCAGATCCCAGGGAAAAACCATTCCCGGAACCCTGGATCACAGGAAAAGCCCATTCCCAAAACCCAGATCCCGGGGAAAAACCATTCCCAGATTTCTGGATCCCAGGGAAAAAGCCCATTCCCAGAGCCCCAGATCCTGGGGAAAAACCATTCCCAGAATTCTGGGCCCCAGAAAAAAAACATTCCCAGAACCCCAGATCCCAGGAAAAACCCATTCCCAGAAGCCCAGATCCTGGGGAAAAACCATTCCCAGAACCCCAGATCCCAGGAAAAAAACCCATTCCCAGAACCCCAGATCCCAGGAAAAAACCCATTCCCGGAACCCCAAATCCTGGGGAAAAACCATTCCCAGAACCCCAGATCCCGGGGAAAAACCATTCCCAGATTTCTGGATCCCAGGGAAAAACCCATTCCCAGAGCCCCAAATCCTGGAGAAAAACCATTCCCAGAAGCCCAGATCCCAGGAAAAACCCATTCCCAGAACCCCAGATCCCAGGAAAAACCCATTCCCCGAATCCCAAATCCTGGGGAAAAACCCATTCCCAGAACCCCCAATCCAGGGGAAAAACCATTCCCAGAACCCCAGATCCCAGGAAAAACCCATTCCCAGAACTCTGGATCCCAGGAAAAACCCATTCCCAGAACCCCAAATCCCGGGGAAAAACCATTCCCAGAACTCTGGATCCCAGGAAAAACACATTCCCAGAAGCCCAGATCCCAGGGAAAAACCATTCCCAGATTTCTGGATCCCAGGGAAAAACCATTCCCAGAACTCTGGATCCCAGGAAAAACCCATTCCCAGAACCCCAGATCCTGGGGAAAACCCATTCCCAGAACTCTGGATCCCAGGAAAAATCCATTCCCAGAACCCTGGATCCCAGGAAAACGCCACTCCCGGGCTCACCTGGAACCCTGGATCGCAGGAAGTAGAGGAACTTCCCGTTCTTGGAGTGCATGATGGCCCTCTTGATGAACTCCACCACGGACTGGCAGCGGTCCTCGAACTTGGGGTGGCACCACAGGCTGAAGGTCCCTTCCGAGAGAGCACAGCGACGTCATTCCCGTTATTCCAGGCCCGGGAATTTTTGGGAAAGCAGCACCAGGGCGGCGACAGCACCGGGACAAATCCGGGGATCCCGGAACGGCTCCTGGCGGAGCCGGGATGAGGCGGGACAGGGGCACTGGGGTGACTCCAAGGGCTCTGGGGGCCAAAATCCATTTTTGGGGGCCAAAATCCATTTTTGGGGACCAAAATGCACTTTTGGGGGCCAAAATCCATTTTTGGGGGCCAAAATCCACTTATGGGGGCCAAAATCCATTTTTGGGGACCAAAATCCACTTATGGGAGCCAAAATCCATTTTTGGGGGCCAAAATCCACTTATGGGGGCCAAAATCCACTTTTGGGGGCCAAAATCCACTTATGGGGGCCAAAATCCATTTTTGGGGACTAAAATCCACTTATGGGGGGCCAAAATCCACTTATGGGGGCCAAAATCCACTTATGGGGGCCAAAATCCATTTTTGGGGACCAAAATCCACTTTTCCAACATTCCTCAGCAGCGTCCCTGCTCCATCCCAACATTCCCAAAGCAAGGCGACCTCGGCCGCCGGCGGCCCCGTTTCCCAGGGATCGTTTTCCACGGGAGTGGCTTCGTGTTGCTGCTCCTTGATTAAAGGGATCGTTAATTAGGGCCCGGCTCACCACGTGGGGCACTTTGGCCCCGGCGCTGTCACCGGATGCGGCCGGGATGGAACCGGAGCCGGGGACAGCCGGGGACAGCGGGACACAGCCCGGCCTGAGCAGGCCGGACACCCCTGCCCGCCCCAAAATCTGGGAATTCCTTAGGAAAAAGTTCCAAAAGATCCCGGTCAGACCAGTCCGGACACCCCTACCCATGCCAAAATCTGGGAATTCCTTAGGAAAAAGCTCTGGAAGATCCCAGCCACACCAGTCCGGACACCCCCTGCCTGCCCCAAAACCTGGGAATTCTCTAGGAAAGACCCCTGGAAGATTCCAGCCTGGACCAGTCTGGACACCCCTACCTGTGCCAAAATCTGGGAATTCCTTAGGAAAAAGGTCTGGAAGATTCCAGCCAGACCAGTCTGGACACCCCTGCCTGCCCCAAAATCTGGGAATTCCTTAGGAGGGATCTCCAGAAGATTCCAGCCTGGACCAGTCCAGACACCCCTGCCCAGGCCAAAATCTGGGAATTCCTTAGGAGGGATCTCCAGAAGATTCCAGCCAGACCAGTCCCGACAACCCCGCCCACACCAAAATCTGGGAATTCTCTAGGAAAGACCCCCAGAAGATTCCAGCCAGACCAGTCCGGACAACCCTGCCCACACCAAAATCTGGGAATTCTCTAGGAAATATCTCCAGAAGATTCCAGCCAGACCAGTCTGGACACCCCTACCTGTGCCCCAAAATCTGGGAATTCTCTAGGAAAGACCCCCAGAAGATTCTGGCCTGGACCAGTCCAGACACTCCTGCCTGTCCCAAAATCTGGGAATTCTCTAGGAAAGACCCCTGGAAGATTCCAGCCTGGACCAGTCTGGACACCCCTACCTGTGCCAAAATCTGGGAATTCCTTAGGAAAAAGTTCCGGAAGATCCCAGCCAGACCAGTCCGGACACCCCCTGCCTGCCCCAAAATCTGGGAATTCCTTAGGAGGGATCTCCAGAAGATTCCAGCCAGACCAGTCCCGACAACCCCACCCACACCAGAATCTGGGAATTCTCTAGGAAAGACCCCTGGAAGATTCCAGCCAGACCAGTCCGGACACCCCCTGCCCGCCCCAAAATCTGGGAATTCTCTAGGAAATATCTCCAGAAGATTCCAGCCAGACCAGTCTGGACACCCCTACCTGTGCCCCAAAATCTGGGAATTCTCTAGGAAAGACCCCCAGAAGATTCTGGCCTGGACCAGTCCGGACACTCCTGCCCACCCCAAAATCTGGGAATTCCTTAGGAAAAATCTCTGGAATATTCCAGCCAGACCAGTCCAGACACCCCTGCCAGCCCCAAAATCCAGGAATTCCTTAGGAAAAAGGTCTGGAAGATTCCAGCCAGACCAGTCTGGACACCCCTGCCAGCCCCAAAATCCGGGAATTCCTTAGGAAAAAGGTCTGGAAGATTCCAGCCAGACCAGTCTGGACACCCCTGCCTGCACCAAAATCCGGGAATTCTTTTAGGAAAGACCCCTGGAAGATCCCGGCTAGACCAGTCCGGACACCCCTGCCCACAGCAAGATCCGGGAATTCTTTATGAAAAAGGTCTGGAAGATTCCAGCCAGACCAGTCTGGACATCCCTGCCCATGCCAAAATCTGGGAATTCCCTAGGAAAGACCCCGGAAGATCCCGGCCTTCCCCTGTGCTGTGTCACCGTGTCCCCGAGTGCCGCATCCGTGTGGTTTTTGGACAATCCCAGGGACAATTCCATGTTCCAATGCCCAAGCACGCTTCCCATGAATAAATTTTCCCTAAATTCCAACCTAAACCTTTCCTGGTGCAGCTTGAGGTTTTTCTATGTTTTATCCCCCTCTTTATTTGCCCAAAATCCATGGATTTTTCCAGCAGAAAGCAGGGAAGCGCTGTCCCAAAGGGCTGGAAAAGGGGAAAACGAAGGCTCCAGTGAGGATGGAGCCAGGCTGGAATTCCAGGGGGGGGTTCTGTGACCCCCACCCACCTGCAGGAGGATGGGGAGAGCTTGGAAAACACCCCCAAAAAGGGGGATAATTCCTCAGGAGGAAACAGAAGTCAGGGAATTCCTGGAAAAGCAGCATTCCAGAAGGAAGAGAGGAGCAGTGTCCCAGACCCAGCTGTGGGATTCACTGGGAAAACAAAACCCCTTCCCAGGGGCTGGTTTGGGAGCAAAGCCACCCCTGTGGAACAACCAGGAGGAAAAAGCAGGAAAATCCCACATTCCTGGGAATCTTGGAGCTGGATGAGCCCTCGAAAGGACAAAGCACAGCCACAAAATTCCCGAAAAAAAAGGTGGGAATTCTCTTTTTTCCCCCCACCCCTCATCTACCCAAACCCACAGGTGAGGGAGTTTCTCTCCTTCCCAATCCCTCAGGCTCCCTCAGGGGTTTTTCCAGGTGGGAATTCCCACGGTGCTGCAGGAAAAGCAGCACCAGGCAGAGAATCCTGGGCAGTGAGGGGGACACAGGAGGTCCCTGGAGACCAAAAATTCCCTGTCCTGAGGCAGTTCCAGCTCTGGGAAAGTTGGGAGCACCCGGCTCAGGAAGCTCAGAGAATCCTGGAATATTCTGAGCGGGAATGGACCCACAGGGATCACGGATCCAACTCCTGGCGTTCCCAAAATGCCACCCAAACGCTCCCTGGAACCTTGGAGCTGTGAGCATTCCCTGCTCCCACCTTCTGGGAACCCACGGAACAATTCCCTCGGGAATTCCCTGCTCCGAGAGCTCAGCTCAGCTCCTGCAGCTGCGGGAGCTCCTGGAAGTCAGGACAAGGGGAAAAATCCCTCCTCAATTCCCAGAATTAACGCTGGGAAATCTTCCCACCAGGAGAGGCTGCACATCCCACCTCAGCATCCCTAAAATCCCATTCCCCGAGGCACCGGGAGCTCTTTATTCCCATTTTATTCCGGCGTTTCAAGGCCCAAACCCCCGAAGCCGAGCGGGGCTTTTTTATAAAAAATCCCAAACAACCGAGGGAATTTTGCTGCTCCTCCCCTCATCCTGGAGCTCGGAGCCGTATCCCTGAGGTTCCCTGATCCCGGGAATTCCCTCACCTCTGTAGTGCTCCATCCGGGTGTGGTGGGTGATGCCCTGCGAGCGGAAGCTGAGGCTCAGGATGTAGCGGGGGTCGGAGCTGTCCCGCACCAGGAAGGAGCCGTCGGGTTTTCCCTTCAGCTTCATCTCGGCGTCCTCCCAGTTCATGGGGCCCCAGTACCATCCACACTGGGAGAAGGGAAGAGTGGGAGATGTCAGGGAGGGCTGGGAATGCGGGAATTCCAGCGGCAAAGTCAGAGCCCTTCGCTGCCGGTGTGGGATTTCCCCGGATGGAAGCGCCTGGTGGGGGCGGTTGGGATTTCCCCACCCCGGGAGGGGACACGGGAGATCCAGCCCCTCATTCCATGCACAGAAAATGCTTTCCTGGACCCCGAATTCATGGAAAAGCCCTTTGGGATCATCCAGTCCAACCATTCCCCAGCACTGCCGAGGCCACCACGTCCCCAAGTGCCACGTCCCTTTTAAATCCCTCCAGGGATGGGGACTCCGCACTGCTCTGGGCGCCCTTTTAGGGAACAAATTTCCCCTAAATCCAAACAAAACCTCCCCCAGCACAGCAAAACTCTTTCCTGGATTCCAAAAGTCATGGAAAAGCCCTCTAGGACCATCAAATCCAACCATTCCCCAGCACTGCCAAGGCCACCACTGACCCACGTCCCCATGGATTTTAAATCCCTCCAGGGATGGGGACTCTGCACTGCTCTGGGCGCCCTTTTAGGGAATAAATTTCCCCTAAACCTCCCCCAGCACAGCAAAACTCTTTCCTGGATTCCAAAAAAATCATGGAAAAGCCCTCTAGGACCATCAAATCCAACCATTCCCCAGTGCTGCCGAGGCCACCACGTCCCCAAGTGCCACGTCCCTTTTAAATCCCTCCAGGGATGGGGACTCCGCACTGCTCTGGGTGCCCTTTTAGGGAATAAATTTCCCCTAAACCTCCCCCAGCACAGCAAAACTCTTTCCTGGATTCCAAAAAAATCATGGAAAAGCCCTCTAGGACCATCAAATCCAACCATTCCCCAGTGCTGCCGAGGCCACCACGTCCCCAAGTGCCACGTCCCTTTTAAATCCCTCCAGGGATGGGGACTCCGCACTGCTCTGGGTGCCCTTTTAGGGAATAAATTTCCCCTAAACCTCCCCCAGCACAGCAAAACTCTTTCCTGGATTCCAAAAAAATCATGGAAAAGCCCTCTAGGACCATCAACCATTCCCCAACACTGCCAAGACCACCACTGACCCACGTCCCCATGGATTTTAAATCCCTCCAGGGATGGCGACTCCGCACTGCCCTGAGCTGCCTCTCCCAATTCCTGGCCACCCTTTTAGGGGATAAATTTCCCCTAAATCCAAACAAAACTTCTCCCAGCGCAACTGGAGGCCGTTTCCCATCGTCACTCGTCCCCCAGGAGCAGGATGGGAGGGCTTTTCCCAATCCCATGAAGGGGAGGATCCACCCCAATCCCAATCCCAATCCCAATCCCGGCGGGGGCGGATTTTCCCTCCCAGCTCCCGGTACCTTCTCCAGCTCCCTCAGGCTGGCGGCGAAGCTGCTGGGGTCGGGGCGGGCCAGGGGACACTGCAGGTGCGGCGGGGGCGGCTGGCCCGGGGCCTCGGGGGGCCGCAGGGGCACGGCCCGGGGGAAGGCGTCTGCGGGGAGAGACAGCGGGGTCACTGTCACTGTTATTGTCACTGTCATTGTCATTGTCACCTACAGACAGCAGGGTCACTGTCACTGTTATTGTCACCTACAGACAGCGGGGTCACTGTCACTGTTATTGTCACTGCCATTGTCACCTACAGACAGCAGGGTCACTGTCACTGTTATTGTCACCTACAGACAGCGGGGTCACTGTCACTGTTATTGTCACTGCCATTGTCACCTACAGACAGCCAGGGTCACTGTCACTGTCACCTACAGACAGTGGGGTCACTGTCACTGTCATTGTCACTGTCATTGTCACTGTCACCTACAGACAGCTGGATCACTGTCACTGTCACTCACAGACAGCCAGGGTCACTGTCACTGCCATGGTCACTGTCACCTACAGACAGCGGGGTCACTGTCACTGTTATTGTCACTGTCATTGTCACTGTCACCTACAGACAGCGGGGTCACTGTCACCTACAGACAGCGGGGTCACTGTCACTTATTGTCACTGTCATTGTCACTGTCACCTACAGACACTCTCATGGTCACTGTCACGTACAGACAGCACGGTCACTGTCACTGCCATGGTCACTGTCATCTACAGACAGCGGGGTCCCTGTCACCTACAGACAGTGGGGTCACTGCCACTGCCATGGTCACTGTCACCTACGGACAGTGGGGTCACTGTCACTGTCACCCACAGACAGCGGGGTCACTGTCACTATCACCTACAGACAGTGGTGGTCACTGTCACTGCCATTGTCACTGTCACCTACAGACAGCCGGGTCACTGTCACTGCCATGGTCACTGTCATGGTCACTGTCACCTACAGACAGCAGGGTCACTGTCATTGTCACTGTCACTGTCACCCACAGACAGCCGGGGTCACAGTCACTGCCATTGTCACTGTCGCTGTCACCTACAGACAATGGTGGTCACAGTCACCTACAGACAGCTGGGTCACTGCCATGGTCACTGTCGCTGTCACCCACAGACAGCCGGGGTCACAGTCACTGCCATGGTCACTGTCATGGTCACTGTCATGGTCACCGTCACCCACAGAGACAGCCGGGGTCACTGTCACACACAGACACAGCCCAGCGCCATCACCAGGGCCACTGTCACCCACAGAGACAGCCCAGGGTCATTGTCACTGTCAGTGTCACCCACCCACAGACAGCCAGGGTCATTGTCACCCACAGACAGCGGGGTCACTGTCACTGCCATTGTCACTGTCACCTACAGACAATGGTGGTCACAGTCACCTACAGACAGCCGGGTCACTGTCATTGTCACTGTCACCCACAGAGACAGCCCAGGGTCATTGTCACTGTCACTGTCACCCACCCAGTGACAGCCCAGGGTCACTGTCACCCACCCAGTGACAGCCCAGGGTCACTGTCACCCCCAGGACCATCCCCCACAGGCGGCCACCCGGCCCCTCCGGGAAGGCCGAGGACGCTGGGCTGACCCACGGAGGGACAATGGGCGGGAGAGGGACACAGCGGGAAGCACGGCCCGGCTCCTGCAGCCCCTCTGGCTGCTCCTTCCCTGGGAAAAGGGGCAGGAAAAGCCCTGTGGGGCTGGAGGAAAGGATGGGAATCCCAGGAAAAGCCCTGTGGGGCTGGGGGAAAGGATGGGAATCCTGGAAAAGGGGCAGGAAAAGCCCCGTGGGGCCAGAGGAAAGGATGCGAATCTCAGGAAAAGGGGCAGGAAAAGCCCTCTGGGGCTGGAGGAAAACATGGGATTCCGGGAAAAGGGGCAGGAAAAGCCCTGTGGGGCCAGGGGAAAGGATGGGAATCCTGGAAAAGGGGCAGGAAAAGCCCTCTGGGGCTGGAGGAAAACATGGGATTCCAGGAAAAGGGGCAGGAAAAGTCCTGTGGGGCCAGGGGAAAGGATGGGAATCCTGGAAAAGAGGCAGGAGAAAAGCCCCATGGGGCCAGAGGAAAGGATGGGAATCCTGGAAAAGGGGCAGGAAAAGCCCTGTGGGGCTGGAGGAAAACATGGGAATCCCGGAAAAGGGGCAGGAAAAGCCCCATGGGGCCAGAGGAAAGGATGGGAATCCCAGGAAAAGCCCTGTGGGGCTGGAGGAAAGGATGGGAATCCCAGGAAAAGAGGCAGGAGAAAAGCCCCGTGGGGCCAGAGGAAAGGATGGGAATCCCAGGAAAAGCCCCGTGGGGCCGGAAGAAAACATGGGAATCCCAGAAAAAGGGGCAGGAAAAGCCCTGTGGGGCTGGAGAAAAGCAGAAGCAGAAGGGAGAAGGCCCAGGAAAGCTCTGGGGGTGCGTGTGGGGCTGGAATTCTGCTCTCACTGCTCCTCCCTGGCATCACCAACGGGATAAACCCGAGAGGAACCAGGGAAAACCGAGGGAAAAGCACAACTTCCTTCGGCAAAACCGTGGGAAAGCAGAACCGGAACCCTCCAGGACACCGGGAGGGGGGACAGGGAAAAACCCCGGAGCAGAGCAGGAAAATCCATCCCCACACCCCGCCTAAAAAAAAAAAAACAAACCCAAACCCACCAAAAAGTCGAGATTTCAGGAGGGGAAAAGGAGGGGGAAAGGAGGGGGAAAGGAGGGGGAAAGGAGGGGGAAAGGAGGGGGAAAGGAGGGGGAAAGGAGGGGGAAAGGAGGGGGAAAGGAGGGGGAAAGGAGGGGGAAAGGAGGGGGAAAGGAGGGGGAAAGGATATTTGAGGAGGGAAAAGGAGGTTCCAGGAGGGAAAAAGGAGATTTCAGGGGGGAAAAAGGAGATTTCAGGGGGGAAAAAGGAGATTTCAGGGGGGAAAAAGGAGATTTCAGGGGGGAAAAAGGAGATGCCAGGGGGGAAAAAGGAGATGCCAGGGGGGAAAAAGGAGATGCCAGGAGGGAAAAAGGAGATGCCAGGAGGGAAAAAGGAGATTTCTGGAGGGAAAAGGAGATGCCAGGAGGAAAAAAGGAGATGCCAGGAGGGAAAAGCAGATGCCAGGAGGGAAAAGCAGATGCCAGGAGCTGCCAAAGCTCAGCCGACCTGGGGCGTGGGGCGGAGGAGGCGGAGGCAGAGGGAAGGACTGCAGGGAAGAGCCCATCGGAGCCACAAGGACGGACGGAGGCAGCGTCCCACTGATGTCATCTAGGAGAGAGCAGAGGCCAGAGAGGGTCAGAAAAACCGGGAAGGGAGGCGGGAAAAGAGCCTGGAAAAGGGGGAATGTGGGAATTCCCAGCGGCACCTCGCTGTTGGTGGGTCACAGACACCTCGGGGGGTGGAGAACACCCAACAGCTCGGAGGCCAAAAGGCTCAGAAATGGCCTTGGAAAGGGAATGAAAGGGAATTAAAAGGAGCTGGAGAGGGGTTTAAGTGGAAAAAATGGGATTTGCTGGAACCTGGGGGAAAAGGAAAAAGGGGGAAAAGGGGGGAAAAGAGAAGGGGGGAAAAGAGAAGGGGGGAAAAGAGAAGGGGGGAAAAGAGAAGGGGGGAAAAGAGAAGGGGGAAGAAAAGAAGGGGGAAGAAAAGAAGGGGGAAGAAAAGAAGGGGGAAGAAAAGAAGGGGAAAGAAAAGAAGGGGGAAGAAAAGAAGGGGAAAGAAAAGAAGGGGGAAGAAAAGAAGGGGGAAGAAAAGAAGGGGGAAGAAAAGAAGGGGAGAAGAAAAGAAGGGGGAAGAAAAGAAGGGGAGAAGAAAAGAAGGGAGAAGAAAAGAAGGGAGAAGAAAAGAAGGGGAGAAGAAAAGAAGGGGGAAGAAAAGAAGGGGAGAAGAAAAGAAGGGAGAAGAAAAGAAGGGAGAAGAAAAGAAGGGGGAAGCCTAACGTGCTTGAGGAAAGTCATGGCATAAAGTCTTAAAGCCAGGAAAGTGCTTTAAGCCAGCCTAACTTAAAGCCAGGAAAGCTTAAAATTGGGCTGAAAGCTCAGTCTAGGAATGGTACAAACATCAGGGAAAAGACCCCAAAAGCAGCAGGAATGCTACAAAAGCAGGGAAAAGATCCCAAAAGCAGCAGGAATGCTACAAAAAGCAGGGAAAAGATCCCAAAAGCAGCAGGAATGGCAAAAAAGCAGGGAAAAGACCCCAAAAGCAGCAGGAATGGTACAAAAAGCAGGGAAAAGACCCCAAAAGCAGCAGGAATGCTACAAAAAGCAGGGAAAAGGCCCCAAAACCAGCAGGAATGGTAAAAAATCAGGGAAAGGACCCCAAAAGCAGTGGGAATGGTAAAAAAGCAAGGAAAAGACCCCAAAAGCAGTAGGAATGATACAAAAAGCAGGGAAAAGATCCCAAAAGCAGCAGGAATGGCAAAAAAGCAGGGAAAAGACCCCAAAAGCAGCAGGAATGGTACAAAAAGCAGGGAAAAGACCCCAAAAGCAGCAGGAATGGTAAAAAAACAGGCAAAAGACCCCAAAAGCAGTAGGAATGGTAAAAAAGCAAGGAAAAGACCCCAAAAGCAGTAGGAATGATACAAAAAGCAGGGAAAATACCCCAAAAGCAGTAGGAATGGTACAAAAAGCAGGGAAAATACCCCAAAAGCAGCAGGAATGGTAAAAAAGCAGGGGGAAATTCCCAAAAGCAGCAGGAATGGGACAAAAGCAGGGGAAAGACCCCAAAAGCAGCAGAAATGGTAAAAAAGCAAGGAAAAGACCCCAAAACCAGCAGGAATGGCCCAAAAGCAGCACTTCCCCCTCCCCTCCTGGCTGACCCGAGGGAAAATCTGATGCTCCCCATGAAATCCTGTGCCAGGGAAGGGGCGGAGCGGGGCTCAGGGGAGGGCACGGGGGGCAATTCCCACATTCCCGGGGCTCCAGGGGCGATTCCCGGGCCGGTACCGAGCAGGCTGAGGCTTCGTCGTGGCGGCGGCGGAGGCGTCGGAGGGTGAGGGGAGCTGCTGAGGCCTCGCTGGGAAATGTCCACGTCCACCAGCGACACCGTCTCACCTGCGGGAAGGGCAAGGCGGAGAAGCCGCGGTGAGAGGAATTCTGTGGGGAAAAGGTGGGAATTCTGTGGGGGAAAAGGCGGGAATTCTGTGGGGGAAAAGGTGGGAATTCTGTGGGGGAAAAAGGTGGGAATTCCGTGGGGGAAAAGGTGGGAATTCTGTGGGGGAAAAAGGCGGGAATTCTGTGGGGGAAAAAGGCGGGAATTCTGTGGGGAAAAAGGTGAGAATTCCGTGGGGGAAAAGGTGGGAATTCTGTGGGGGAAAAAGGTGGGAATTCTGTGGGGGAAAAGGTGGGAATTCTGTGGGGGAAAAAGGCGGGAATTCTGTGGGGGAAAAAGGTGGGAATTCTGTGGGGAAAAAGTGGAAATTCCGTGGGGGAAAAGGTGAGAATTCTGTGGGGGAAAAGGTGGGAATTCTGTGGGGGAAAAGGTGGGAATTCTGTGGGGAAAAGGACGGAATTCCAGGGGGAAAAGGTGGGAATTCCGTGGGGGAAAAGGTGGGAATTCCGTGGGGGAAAAAGGTGGGAATTCTGTGGGGGAAAAGGCGGGAATTCTGTGGGGAAAAGGTGGGAATTCTGTGGGGGAAAAGGCGGGAATTCTGTGGGGAAAAAGGTGGGAATTCTGTGGGGAAAAAGTGGAAATTCCGTGGGGGAAAAGGTGGGAATTCCGTGGGGGAAAAAGGCGGGAATTCTGTGGGGGAAAAAGGTGGGAATTCTGTGGGGAAAAAAGGTGAGAATTCCGTGGGGGAAAAGGTGGGAATTCTGTGGGGGAAAAGGTGGGAATTCCGTGGGGAAAAGGACGGAATTCCAGGGGGAAAAGGTGGGAATTCTGTGGGGGAAAAGGTGGGAATTCCGTGGGGGAAAAGGTGGGAATTCCAGGGGGAAAATGGTGGGAATTCCGTGGGGGAAAAGGTGGGAATTCCGTGGGGGAAAAAGGTGGGAATTCCGTGAGGGAAAAGGCGGGAATTCTGTGGGGGAAAAGGCGGGAATTCCGTGAGGGAAAAGGCGGGAATTCTGTGGGGGAAAAGGCGGGAATTCCGTGGGGAAAAAGGTGGGAATTCTGTGGGGGAAAAGGTGGGAATTCCGTGGGGGAAAAGGACGGAATTCCAGGGGGAAAAGGTGGGAATTCTGTGGGGGAAAAGGTGGGAATTCCGTGGGGAAAAGGTGGGAATTCCGTGGGGGAAAAGGTGGGAATTCCAGGGGGAAAATGGTGGGAATTCCATGGGGGAAAAGGTGGGAATTCCGTGGGGAAAAGGTGGGAATTCCAGGGGGAAAAGGTGGGAATTCTGTGGGGGAAAAAGGTGGGAATTCTGTGGGGGACAAAGGTGGGGATTCTGTGGGGAAAAGGTGCGAATCTGTGGGGGTAAAAGGTGGGAATTCCGTGGGGGAAAAGCACGGAATTCCAGGGGGAAAAGGTGGGAATTCTGTGGGGGAAAAGGACGGAATTCCGGGGGGAAAAGGTGGGAATTCCGTGGGGGGAAAAGGACGGAATTCCGGGGGGAAAATGTGGGAATTCCGTGGGGGAAAAAGGTGGGAATTCCGTGGGGGAAAAAGGCGGGAATTCCGTGGGGTTCGGGAGGGTTTCTCACTGCTCCCTCCCCTCCCCCCCCCCCAGTCGCTGCTCTCCAAGAGGAATTTCCCCCGCCTTTTGGAGAGGCCTCGATCCCTGCCCGAAAGCTTGGCCTGAGGGAATCTTGCCCAAGCCCAGCACTTGGGTGGGATGTGGAGGCCCCGAGGGATCCCCACAGCGAGCGGAGCTGATCTGAGTGGGATCCCCACAGGAAGCGGAGCTGATCCAAGTGGGATCCCCACAGGGAGAGGAGTTGATCCGAGTGGGATCCCCACAGGGAGAGGAGTTGATCTGAGTGGGATCCCCACAGGAAGCGGAGCGGATCCGAGTGCGATCCCCACAGGAAGCGGAGCTGATCCGAGTGCGATCCCCACAGGGAGAGGAGTTGATCCGAGTGGGATCCCCACAGCGAGCGGAGCCGATCCCTGTGGGATCCCCACACAGGACAGAGCCGATCCCTGTGGGATCCCCACACAGGACAGAGCTGATCCCTGTGGGATCCCGCTCACCGTGGCCTGAGCGTGCCCACAGACACCTCAGGGGATCAAACACAAACTGCTGTGGCAGAGCTCCCAAAAAAACGAGGTCGGCTCCCAGAGCTGCCGGGCAGAGGAGGAGCTGCCGTAGGGGTGAGGGCCGGGGGCTTGGGCTTCGATCCTCTCCTGGGGTTCCAGACCCCTCTCCTCAGGTTTAGATCCTCTCCTGGGGTTCCAGACCCCTCTCCTCGGGTTTAGATCCTCTCCTGGGGTTCCAGACCCCTCTCCTCGGGTTTAGATCCTCTCCTGGGGTTCCAGACCCCTCTCCTCGGGCTTCGATCCTCTCCTGGGGTTCCAGACCCCTCTCCTTGGGCTTCGATCCTCTCCTGGGGTTCCAGACCCCTCTCCTCGGGTTTAGATCCTCTCCTGGGGTTCCAGACCCCTCTCCTCAGGTTTAGATCCTCTCCTGGGGTTCCAGACCCCTCTCCTCAGGTTTAGATCCTCTCCTGGGGTTCCAGACCCCTCTCCTCAGGTTTAGATCCTCTCCTGGGGTTCCAGACCCCTCTCCTCGGGCTTAGATCCTCTCCTGGTGGTTCAGACCCCTCTCCTCAGGCTTAGATCCTCTCCCTGATGTTTTAGACCCCTCGTTTTGGGCTTAGAACCTTCTCCTGGGGGTCTCAGACCCCTCTCCTTCAGTTTAGACCCCTTTTCTGGTGTTTTTGACCCCTTTCCTTTGGCTTAGACCCTTTCCTGGTGTGTTAAGACCCTTCTCCTTCGGGGTTTAGGCCTTTTCCTTGGGCCTAAGGCCCTGTCCCCAGTGTTTTAGGCCCAGGCCCCTCTCCTTGGGCATCTCCTTTTCGGGTCTGAGCCAGGCAGGAGTGAGGGACACCCCAGAGATCCTGACTTGGGATCCCACAGGAGCTCAGCAAAACGGGAAAAACCCTCCCCGGGAATTCCACAAATCCCTCACTCCCCCCCTGGCCCCAAATCCTCACCTGTGAAGAGCGGGCTGAACACAACCGGGGAAAAGGCACTTTGGGTTCTCGTCAGTCTGTGTTTCCTGTGGGGGGAAAAAACAAGGGAAAACGAGGTGAGGGGAGATGAGGAGACCCCAAATCCCAGCCCTGTGCCCTTCTCCGTCCTCCCCAGGCCCTCCCTCCACGTGTTTTTCCAACTCCTGGGGCCTAAACAGGGCAGGGAACTGGGAAGAGCTGGGGCTCTGTCCTGCTCCAAAGCGAATCCCTGAGCAGGGAATGAAGGAAGCCTTTGGAAAGAAAACCCCCAGCAGGTGCCAGAGAGCCACAGAGCTGCTCCACAGCTTCCCTGGATCGGGAATCGCCAGATTCCCGGGGTGAAACGGGGTTGGATCCCCCAGCGAGCCGGGGTTTGTGCCTGGAGCACCCCAAAAATGCACGGGGAGGGTGGGGGAGCTCAGCCCAGAGAGGCCAAAATGGCTGGAAACAGCTGAAAATGCGTCCAGGAGCAGCAGAATTCCCAGGAATGCCGGAATTCCCAGGAAAAGCAGCATCACCAACCAGTTCTACACCAAAGCCCCGCTCCATCCAGCTCGCTCCTGCCTCAAGGAATTGATCCAAGCCTGGATAATCCTGGTAAACTGAGGCAGCCCCAGCCCTTCAGTCCACGCTGGAGGTGAGAAAAAGCCCCTTTTTTCACTTTTATTCCCGCTTTTAATCTTATTTATCCAAAAAAAAAAAAACCCCACCGACAGCTCCCCACCAACATCATCATCTTGGCAGAGCCAAGGAACCAAAAAACAATTCCCAACCGAAATAATTCCAGGATTTCCTGGGAAACTCCCATGGAAATGTGTGGAATTGTTTGGATTTTCAGCCCCTCACACCCGTTCGAGGGTGGATTTTTTTGGCTGCCCACAAGGGGGATAATAATAATTATTATTTAATGTCTATAAATTTAATAGCAATTAATAATGATGATGATGATGATAATAATAATAATGGGAAAAAAACCAATTATAAACAATTATCAGCCACACATAAAATTACACTTCTGGAGTAATATCAGCCACCCTTAAAAAATATCAAATCTCCCCCAAAAAAATATTGCATCTCCCCCAAAAAATAAACAATTATCCCAAAAAAGATATCAGACCTCCCCAAAAAATATCAGCTCTCCAAAAAAAATATCAAATCTCCCCCCAAAACAAAAATCTAATATCCCAAAAATTCATCAGATCTCCCAAAAAAAAAAACTCCCAAAGAAAAACCACATCTCCCCCCAAAAAAACAGATCTCCCCAAAAAGAAATGAAATGTCCCAAAATAAATATCAAATCTCTCCAAAAAATCAGATCTCTCAAAAAAAAAAAATCAGATCTCTCCAAAAAAAAGATCAGATTTCCCCCCCAAAAAATCTAATATCCCAAAAAAAGTCAGATCTCCCAAAATCACAGCCCCAGCTCTGCTGGCACCCCCAGATCCTTGGTGATCGCCAGACACATAGTGACCACCTTGGAGTCATGGTGACCACCGGATCCTTGGAGTCATGGTGACCACCAGACCCTAGGACTCATGGTGACCACCAGGTCCATGCTGGCCACCAGACCCTTGGATTCATGCTGACCACCAGATCCATGGTGGCCACCAGACCTCGGATGACCACCAGATCCATGGTGGCCACCAGACCTCGGATGACCACCAGACCCTTGGATTCATGGGGACCACCAGATCCATGGTGGCCACCAGACCTCTGATGACCACCAGACCCTTGGATTCATGGGGACCACCAGATCCATGGTGGCCACCAGACCTCTGATGACCACCAGACCCTTGGATTCATGGGGACCACCAGATCCATGGTGGCCACCAGACTGCTGGACTCATGGTGACCACCAGGTCCATGCTGACCACCAGATCCATTGATTCATGATGACCACCAGATCCATGGATTCATGATGACCACCAGACCCTTGGATTCATGATGACCACCAGACCCGTGGTGACCACCAGACCCTTGGATTCACAGTGACCACCAGACCCGTAGTGACCCGTATGTGGCTCCCATATCCATAAGAGCCACAAGTCCTGTGAGAACCTCCAGCTCCCAGCAGAACCTAGGAAAGGTTCTGGTTCATCACCATCATCATCACCATCACCATCATCATCCCACCAGGACGGGAGGAAAAAGGACCATTAATGACCATTAATGACCCATCCCCCAGTGCCAGGGTGGGATTCCTGGAACCAGAAGCAGCAAAGTCCCGTCTGACCCCCAGGAGCTGCTGCATCGGGCACCCCGAAGGAACCTCTGCTAATTAGTGTGAGGAGCTGCCCGAGGAGTGACCATCGAAGTGACCACCAAAGTGACCACCAAAGTGACCACCAAAGTGACTCCCAGGCATTTCCCCACTCCCGACCCTCTCCACCACCCGATCCCAGCCCTGGGAGGTCCCAGGCCCGTTGGAATAACCCCAGTCCCATTAGCAGAGCTTTCCGTCTGTTCCAGGCACCGTCTGGGGCCCGTTGAGTCATTTGTGGGCAAGGAGCCACCACCTCCGAGGCCGCTCCAGCTCCCCACGTGCCCAGGGAGGCTCCTCGGGCCCGCAGGAGCTCCAGAGAGGCCTCAGCACCTGCCCAGCTGCGGGGCCGGGAGCTGCCGGCTCCCGCCCCACCCCCTGCTTCAAAGGGCAGCTCATTTTGGGGTAATTTTGGCCTCCTCGGGCAGCCAGCGGGCTCTGTCCCCACACGCCAGGGCTGCAGGTGACGCCTGACCCCGGGTCAGCAGCTCCAGCCTGGAGAAAAGCTTCCTGCTCATCCAACACACCCCAAAAATCCCCGCGGAGGGTTCGTGAACCCCGCAGGGAACGGGCCGAGCCGGCACACCGAATCCATCCCATTATTTCCTGCTGCTCAGACCTTGGCCCTCTCCCGGAGAAATCCCGGCTCTGCTGTCGGGAATGTCACGGGAAGCGGTTCCAGGAGCCTGGGAAGCAGGGACAGAGCAGCCCTGGACCGTCCACAGGCGGTACCGAGCAGCTGCTGTCCCGCTGGAGCAGCAGGAGCCGACGGAACAGGGATGGGGAACAGGGGACACACGTGGGACCCCAGACCAAGAAATCCCGGGATTTGTCTCCCCATCCCAGCCGACTATTCCTCCCGCATGGGAGAGCACCGGGAGGGAGAGCTGAGCCCCCGCAGCAGCACCCACCGCCTCCAGAGCCTCGAGGAATCACCGTGCAGCACACGGGAGGTGACAGGGAACGCCAGTCCCTTGGGGACCGCACAGTGTCACCAGAGGGGACAGCGCTTCCCCGGCACCCGCAGCACCCCGGGCCAGCCGTCACCTCATCGGCCACGGAATTACAGAAACTGGGAAAGCCCTCCAAGATCAGCGAGTCCAACCTTCCACTCGCCCGTGTCCCCCCTCAAGTGCCACATCCACGCACTTCCTGAACAGTTCCAGGGATGGCGATTCCACCACTTCCATGGGCAGCCTGTGCCAGTGCCTGACCACATTCTCCACCTTAAAATCCAACCTAAAGCTCCCCTGGGCACAACTGGAGTCATCCCATCCCTGGTTCCCTGGGAGCACAGCCCGACCCTCACCCGGCTGCACTCTCCTGTCGGGAATTTGGAGAGCAAAAAGGTCCCCACCGAGACCCCCTTTTCCCCACGCTGAGCCCCCCAAGCCGCTCCTCGCGGGACTGATGCTCCAAGCCCTGCTCCCGGTCCTGCTCCCAGAGGTTTTTCCGCCATCCCCGTTAGGGATGCAGGCCTGGATCAGCGCGACCCTGCTCCGCCAGCCTCTCCCGGGCTCCGGTGTCCCCGTGCGAGCAACGAGGCCTCGGCAGCCGCTCCGAGAGGTCGATCCCAGCCCGGACCCGCTGCGCGGGGTGGCCCCGGTGCCTCGCGTCCCCCTCCAGCAGAGCATCCCAGCACGGCCCCCGGGCACCCCGGCCACGGGGACACGGCCCGCACCCCGCGGTGCCCCGGTGCCCCCATCCCACCCCCCGGTGCCCCCCGTACCTGCCCGGCTCCTGCTCCCGGCCGCGGGCCCCGCACACATCCGTGAGGCTCCCGGCAGAGGCGGCGGCGCTGGCGGCGTCCCCGGTGGCCGAGCCGCCGCTGCAGCTCTTGGTGCGGAAGAGGCGGCTGAGGCGGATGCGGAGCGAGCCCTTCCTGCCGCCGGGGCCGGTGCCGGTGCCCGCGGGCGGCGGAGCGGGGCCGGGGGCCGCTGCTGCTCTGCCGGCGGCGCGGGCGGCCCCGCGCCCGGGGGACCCCGGCTCGTCCTCGGAGCCGCTGCCACCCTCGTCGGGCTCCAGCGCCTCGAGCACCAGCAGCGCATCGCTGGTTTCTTCCCCGGCGGGCGGCCCGAGGCACGGGCAGGGGGTGCCCGCCGCGCCCGCCGCCCCCTTCGCCCCCAGCCCCGGCGGGCGCAGCCCCAGCGCCGCCAGCTGCAGCTCCAGCCCGCTCTGCGCCGCCGCTCCCCAGCCCGCCGCCGCTTTGGGCTCCAGCGCGCAGCGGTGCCGCGGGCACAGCTCGGCCCCGCCGCCCCCCGGGACCCCCCCGCCCGCCGCCGCCGCCGGGCCGCAGTCCTCGCCGGGCCGGCCCTCGGCCGCCGCGTTGCGGAAAACCATCAGCTGCGGCCGCGGGCTGCGCAGCGCCGGCCCGGCCCCCGGCAGCCGCCCCCCGCCGCCGGGCCCCGCGCCCGCCGCGCCGGTACCGGCACCGGCGCCGCCCGCCGCGCCCGCCTCCGGCCCGGTGCCATAGCCCAGCAGCCGGCTGAGCACCCGGTACGAGGCCGCGGCGGCCGCCGCCGCATCCCCGTCGCGCTGCATGGCTACGGCCGCCGCATGGCCCGCGGGGACCGGCACCGCACCGGGACCGGCGGCCGCCGCCGCCGCCCTCGCACGGCCGCGGCGCCCCCCCCCCACGCCGCCGCCGCCGCCGCCAGGGCCCCGCCCCCGCGCTTCCGCCGCTGGCCGCGCCCCCCGGTGCCGGTCCCGCCTCTCCCGGTGGTTGTGGTCCCGCCCCGGTGCGGAGGCCGCGCCCCCGAGCCCCCCGACCGCGCGTGGAGGGGCCACGGGGACCCGCGGGGACACGCTCCGAGCGCCGGGAGCCGCTCCAAGCTCCTGCACGCACCGGTGACACGTGCACCCAAGGGTGGCTCCGGCACCCACGGGCGGGACCCGCTCCGAGCACCGGGACCCGCTCCGAGCCCCTGTACCCACGGGGGGACCCGGTTCGAGCCCCCGCACTCACCGGCGGCACCGGCGCCCACGGGCGGGACCCGCTCCGAGCCCCCAGTGCCCATGGGCGGCACCGGTTCCGAGCCCCGGCACCCACCGGCGGCACCGGCACCCACGGGGACAGAGGGGTCACTGATGGTGGGGCCGGGGGGCAGTTCCTGGACACGCAGCTCCAGCCGCGACCCAGCGGACTCGTCCCCCACGCCGGGACCGGGGGTGTGGTGAGGGAAACTGAGGCACGGGCCGGCGGCGCTTCGTACTGCGAGCCCTGTGCGGCTCTCGCCCGGTTCTCGCAGGCAGCGCGTTCCAACCGGAGCAGAGGGGACGGGGACCGGCTCTCCCCACACCTCCCCGCGGGCTGGGGAAGGGGAAGGTCGTCGTTGCTTGAGGCCGGAGCGGGGAAGCTGAGCACCTCCCGTGCCTCAGTTTCCCCTCTGCATCGCGGATCTGCTGCACAGGACATCACACTTGGGGAGTGGGCTTCAGGTCCTGCTCGTGCCCACCCCCAGCCCGCACCCACCACCCCCAGCCCCACAGGGGCACCCCGCGTGGATGCCACCCCCCCCATTCCCACCCCATGGCCCAGGGGGGGCTGGGCACTGCGGGATTGGGGGACGCCGCGGGCGCGCTGTTCCCCCCGGCCGCCGAGGGGCCGCGGGGAGGGGGATACGGGCAGGAAAATTCCCGTTCCCGTTGCCATGGCTTCCCATCAGGATGCGCTTGCATCACGGCCAGCCCGAGGGGCCGGGGCGCGGGGGTCCCCTCGGGGCTCGGTGCGGGATCCCCTCGGCGCTCAGGCCGGGGGGCTCCGGGCAGCGCTGCCGCCCGAGCGGGAGCGCGGGGGCGGGCGGGGGGGCTCCGGGCAGCGCCAGCCGCTGAACACCGTTTGGAGCCGGTGACGTCTGCTCCGGCATCGCCGAGGGAGGAGAACGGGCGGCAGAGCGCGGGGCCGGCTCCGGGCAGCTCGGGGTCCCTGCCCGCCATGAGCCCCCCGGGCCGGTCGGGGGGGCCGCCGGGGGCCGGGGGGCTCCGCTGAGCCCCAGCCATGGGGCCGTGCCGGTGGCCGCTGCTCTGGGGCTTCCACGCGGTGCTGGCGCACGTCGCCGTGCTCACGGCGGGGCAGCGCCCGCAGGAGAGACCCCCGCGGCCGGCGGGATGGTCCCCGGCCCCCTCATCCTCCTGGGCGCCCACCCTGGAGCCGGGAGCGCCGGGGGACGGCGAGGGCTCGGCGGCAGCGCTGGCGTTCCTGCGCACGGGCGATGCTCAGCGCCTGGCCCGGGCCAACTGCAGCGGGGCTGTCGCGGCGGCGGCCCCCGGGCCCGGGCCCCCCCCGCCGCTGCGGGCAGCCCTGCGAGCCGCCCCCGAGGCGCTGGCCCACGCCGCCAACTTCCTCAACATGCTCTTCCAGACCAACGATATCCGCGAGGCCAGCGTGGCCGAGGACGTGGAGTGGTACCAGGCGCTGGTCCGCAGCCTGGCCGAGGGGCACCCGTGGGTGCGCAGGGCGGTGCTGGCCCTCGACGCCCACCCGCTGGCCCCCAAGCCCCGGCTGATGCTGCAGGCCACCAAGGGGGACGGCCAGATCCTGCTGCAGGACGTCTCCAACGCCGCTCCCAGCCTGGGCAACCTCAGCTGGGATAACGAGTGGTTCAACGCCCTCAAGTCGCAGCGGGTCCCGGCGCTCCGCAAGCGGGTGCTCAGCAATGACCTGCGCAGCCTGGAGACCCCCAAGTGGCAGCGGGGGGACAGCTACGTGGGGGACCCGGGCCACGTGCGATGGTCGCCGCCGTTCCTGGAGTGCCGGGAGGGCCGGTTCCTGCCCTCCTGGGCGGTCACTCTCTCCTCCGCCTTCTACGGGCTCAAGCCGGACCTCAGCCCCGAGTTCAAGTAAGTGGAGCCCGGAGGGGGTTTGGGGTTGGGGAGGGGGTGTCAAGAGGGCTGGGGGGTGTCTGGTGTGTGCTGGGGGTGCAGCTGGAGGTGTCACCCACGCCGGGGTGTGACAGCGCCCTGCCCGTGTCCGTGTGCGTGCACGTGTGTGGGCACGGGGGTGACCCCCTGTCCCCCCTCGGTGTTCCTTGTGCTGCCCACCCTGCACTGCCACCCCCCTGTCACGGCTGCGTCGGGGGTGGGTGAGCCGGGCTGGGACCCCTCCTGGGAGCTGGGGGTGACCCCGGGTTTGGGGGGGGGAGGGTCCCTGCTGCACCCCACTGTGCCAGGAGACACAGAGGGAGGCGGTGGGGAGGGAAGGGGTCAGCTGGGATCCGTCCCAGAGCGGGGACACGGCCCCATTTCCAAGGGGAAAGCCGAGTCCCCCTCGGAGAACCCAGGGAAGAGCGCTGGTCCCGCGGGGCACGCGGGGGCCACCCCAGCCACCCCTATTTCCCCATCGGTCGCATTAAAACCCCTCTGGAGGGGCAGAACTCACACCCAGGAGCTGTTGCCCCTGCCCCAGCTCCAGCCTCCCCAGACACGGCTCCGACACACCTCTGTCCGGGGGTCTGGGGACACCGCTGACCGCTGCCACTGCCCCCCCGATCCACGCACCAGCCCCACCGCTACTGCCCCAGAGGCAGCGCTGGGGCTCGGCCACTCTGGGTGGGGGGCACGGGGTGGGCACGGGGATGCCCCACGCCACCCCCTGGGCTGACCCTTTCCCTGGGCGCAGAGGGGTCGTGCGGGTGGACGTGGAGCTGCGGGACGTGGCCATCGACCAGTGCTCCAGCGGGCCGGGCTGGTTCTCGGACACGCATCGCTGTGACCTCAACAGCACCCAGGTACCGCCCCCCGCGCCCCATCCCCTCCTCCGGCAGCACCGGGGTACCCCGCACCCAACCACCCGCGTACCCCCGGCCCGGCTGCCCGTGCCCCGCGTCCCTCCCTCCGGGCTGAGCTTTATCCTCTCTCCCGGCCGATCCATCTGCTTCGCTCAGCTGCTCTCGCACCGCGGCGAGGGGTTTATTGTGCAAATCTTCCCTCCCACCGCCAGCCCGGCGTGTGACCCCGCTGCTCCCTGCCCGGGCACCGCAGAGACGGCCATGGCCACCCAGCAGCTCGCCAAGCCCCTCCAGCAGTGCCCACCCAGGCGGGACAGCGGTGCCCGAGCGTTTCAGGGCTTCAGCAGCACCCCCAGCCAGGGCAAGCCCCGCAGCCCCCCAGCCTTGGGGCAGTCCCCAAGCGGGAAAGGCGTCGCCAGCTCCTGTTTCCTACCAGCGATGCCTTCCAGAGGGCCGGGCTCTGCGCTGGGCACCTCTCCAGAAAACAACAATGCCCAGCAGAGCCGCCGGCGCGGCCTGTTCGGAGCAGGATGAGGCCAGGGGGGATTAGGGAGCAGTGCCCAGCCCGAGGCTGCCGTCACGGCTGGGCAGGATTAGGGCGCTCGGCTGCATTAGGTGTCCATTTAGGTTTTAGGGAGGGATTTGGGGCCAAGCTTTGGCTTTTAATTCTGAAATGTTTAACCACTGATTCCTCTGATTCCACGGATGGAGTGGGGTCAGGTACCGTGAGCTGGGGGGCCGCTGGAGCTCCTGGGGCAGGGGGATTTGGGGACTGGGGGGGACACAGGGACGTGTCTCAGGCTGTGTCCTTCAGTGTGTCCCCCAGGAGAGCCGCGGCTTCGTCCTCGGGAGGTACCTGTGCAGGTGCAAGCCGGGCTTTTACGGGGCCAGCGGAGTGGCCAGCGGTGCCTGGGCAGGTGGGTGCCGTGCCCGGCCCCGGGGTCCCTGTCCTCCCCTGTGGCACACGGGTGCAGCAGTGGGGGCCGGGGGGCTTTGGGGACACAGAACACGTGCCCTGGCGTGGGAGGTGTCACCAGCCCCTGGGATGCGGTGATCCCACGTGGGTGCCGTGATCCCACCCGGCTGTCACTCTGTCCCCAGGTGTGGCGGGGACGGACGGGGGGTCCCGGCTGGGGTGCCGGCCGTGCCGCCCGGGCTGTGCCACCTGCGAGGACGACACGCCCTGCCTGATCCAGGAGGACCCGGTGCTGCGGGCAGCGGTGCTGTCGTGCCAGGCCTGCTGCATGCTGGCCATCTTCCTCAGCATGCTCGTGTCCTACCACTTCCGACGGAGCAAGGCAAGGTGTCCCCGTGTCCCCCCCCTGCCCTGGGGGGATCCCCCTGCCCCGGCCCCTCTGAGGCTGCACCCTCACACTGCTGTCCCCACAGAGGATCCGGACATCAGGGATCATCCTGCTGGAGACCATCCTCTTCGGATCCCTCCTCCTCTACTTCCCCGTGAGTATCCAGCTGTCCCCAGGGCTGGAAAGCTCTGGGATGGGGTTTCCAGGATGGAGCTGCCCCAAGCAGGGCACGGCTCCACCTAATTGTTAATTTTGCTGGCACAGTCCCTGGGGGCTGCCCTATGAAACTTCTCAGAAAACCAAATCCCTTTTCTCCCGCTGGCTGTGGGAATTAATCCCTGCCCAAATCCCCTCTCCCATCCCGCACGAGCTGCAGCGGGTGCTGTAGGGTCAAGGGGGAGGGTGGCACAGGGCTGGCCTGGAAAGCAGATGGTTCCCGAGGCTCTGGCAGGTGGGATCCAGGTGGTTCCTGAGCTCCGGCGGGTGGGATCCAGGTGGTTCCTGAGCTCCGGCAGGTGGGATCCAGGTGGTTCCCGAGTCTCTGGCAGGTGGGATCCAGGTGGTTCCTGAGCTCCAGCGGGTGGGATCCAGGTGGTTCCTGAGCTCCAGAGGGTGGGATCCAGGTGGTTCCTGAGCTCCGGCAGGTGGGATCCAGGTGGTTCCTGAGTACTGGCAGGTGGGATCCAGGTGGTTCCCGAGGCTCCGGTGGGTGGGATCCAGGTGGTTCCTGAGTACTGGCAGGTGGGATCCAGGTGGTTCCTGAGCTCCAGCAGGTGGGATCCAGGTGGTTCCCGAGGCTCTGGCAGGTGGGATCCAGGTGGTTCCTGAGCTCCAGCGGGTGGGATCCAGGTGGGTCCTGAGCTCCAGAGGGTGGGATCCAGGTGGTTCCCGAGGCTCCGGCAGGTGGGATCCAGGTGGTTCCCGAGTCTCTGGCAGGTGGGATCCAGGTGGTTCCTGAGCTCCAGAGGGTGGGATCCAGGTGGTTCCTGAGCTCTGGTGGGTGGGATCCAGGTGGTTCCTAAGCTCCGGCAGGTGGGATCCAGGTGGTTCCCGAGGCTCTGGTGGGTGGGATCCAGGTGGTTCCTGAGCTCCAGAGGGTGGGATCCAGGTGGGTCCCGAGGCTCCGGCAGGTGGGATCCAGGTGGTTCCTGAGTACTGGCAGGTGGGATCCAGGTGGTTCCTGAGCTCCAGAGGGTGGGATCCAGGTGGTTCCTGAGTACTGGCAGGTGGGATCCAGGTGGTTCCTGAGCTCCAGCGGGTGGGATCCAGGTGGTTCCCGAGGCTCCAGCGGGTGGGATCCAGGTGGTTCCTGAGCTCCAGCGGGTGGGATCCAGGTGGTTCCCGAGGCTCCAGCGGGTGGGATCCAGGTGGTTCCCGAGGCTCCGGCAGGTGGGATCCAGGTGGTTCCTGAGTACTGGCAGGTGGGATCCAGGTGGTTCCTGAGCTCCAGAGGGTGGGATCCAGGTGGTTCCTGAGCTCCGGCGGGTGGGATCCAGCCCGCAATCCCCCTCTCCTGCCGCTCCAGGTGTTCATCCTGTACTTCAAGCCAAGCATCTTCCGCTGCATCGTCCTGCGCTGGGTGCGGATGCTCGGCTTCGCCATCGTCTACGGCACCATCACCCTCAAGCTCTACAGGTGGCTGGGACGGGGGGCTGGGGGCTCGGGACCCCCTCAGTGGGAAGCGTTTGAGTGTCAAGACCCCCAGAGTGGGAAGCAGCTGGGAGGGGGGGGTTTGGACACCCGTGGTGGGGAGGGTTGTGGGTTTGGGGAGGGCTGGGGGTTCAGGACCCCTGCACTGGGATGGGCTTGGGACTCAGGACCCCCAAAGTGGGAAAGGTTTGGGTGCTCTGGACCCCCAAAGTGAGGGCTGCTGGGGGTCCCTGTGGGGGGGAGGGGCGGGGCTCTGGACTCCTGCTGTGGGATGGGATGGGATGGGGTGGGATGGGATGGGATGGGATGGGATGGGATGGGATGGGATGGGATGGGATGGGGATTTGGGACCCCCACAGTGGGGAGGGCTGGGGGCTCTGGAACCCCGCACTGGGATGGGCTGGGGGCTCTGGAACCCCACACTGGGACGGGCTGGGGTCCCAGTGGGACAGGCCGGGGTCTCACCCCTCTGTGCCCCGCAGGGTGCTGAAGGTGTTCCTGTCCCGCACGGCCCAGCGCGCGCCCTACGTGTCGAGCGGGCGGGTGCTGAAGATGCTGGCGCCCATCCTGCTCCTGGTGCTGTGGTTCCTGGCAGCCTGGACCATCGGGATGCTGGAGAACACCCACAAGAACATCCCACTGGTCATCCGTGCCCAGACCGCCCGCGGCCTCCACTTCTCCATCTGCGGCCACGACTGCTGGGATTACATGATGGTCATCGGTGAGACCGGCCCCTGATGTGTCCTCGGGGTCCTCACGGTTCCAGGACCCCATCCCATAATTGTGGGGCTTTCATTCCCTTGTCTGTTTAATCCTCCTGGAAGCTGCAAGGACCTGGGATCCCCACAGCCCCGGGACCCCATCCCATAAATGTGGCGCTCTCATTCCCTTGTCCTTTTAATCCTGCCGGAGGTCTCAAGGAAGGTTGGGCCGCCCCAGCTGCCTCCCACCCTCCCCTCTGAGCATCCCCTGGCACGGGCATTGATTCTTTGGGAAGGCTGTGCTGGGGAATGCTCCAGACCCGCCTCCGACACCGCACATCCCCACAGCATCCGGGGTGACTGCGGTGGGCAGCAGCTGAACCCCCCAAAAGTTGCCGGGTGCCGGCTGTGGGTGCTCAGGGTCTCTCCCCGCTCTCCCCCGCAGCCGAGATGCTGTTCCTGCTGTGGGGCAGCTTCCTGTGCTACGCCACGCGCGCCGTGCCCTCGGCCTTCCACGAGCCCCGCTACATGGGCATCGCCCTCCACAACGAGCTCGTGATCTCCGCCGCCTTCCACGTGGTCAGGTAGGGCCAGGAGTCAAGGCTCCCACCCCTGGGGATGCTCAGGAACCGCCCCAAGGTGGGAAGGAGTCGGTTGCTCTGGATCTCCAGAGGAAAGGGGGTTTGGGTGGTCAGGACCCCCGCAGTGGGGAGGGTTTGGGTGCCCGGGCAGGGGGGAGGCTGTGGGGTGTGGAGGTGGGGAGGGGGCTGTGGTGGGAGCTGGCGCTGCCCTCCTGGTCCCTTCCAGGTTCTTGATTGTCCCCTCGCTGCATCCGGACTGGACTCTGCTGCTCTTCTTCGCTCACACCCACGGCACCGTCACCATGACCCTGGCCCTGCTCTTCATTCCCAAGGTGCCGTGTCCAGGGAATGGAGCTGGGAAGGGGCTGGAGAATTCCTGAGGGAGCTGGGAAAGGGGCTCAGCCTGGAGCAAAGGAGGCTCAGGGGGGACCTTGTGGCTCTGCACAAGTCCCTGACAGGAGGGGGCAGCCGGGGGGGTCGGGCTCTGCTCACAGGGAACAGGGACAGGAGGAGAGGGAACGGCCTCAGGCTGGGCCAGGGGAGGCTCAGGGTTGGATAATCGGGGAAATTTCTCATGGGAAGGGTGATCAGGCATCGGAACAAGGGGAGTCCCCATCCCTGGAGGTGTTTGGGAGCACGTGGATGCAGCACTTGGGGTCGCGGGTTGGCGGTGGCTTTGTCAGCGCTGCGGGAACAGCTGGACTCGCTGACCTCGGAGAGCTTTTCCAGCTTGAACAATTCCATGATTCCATCACTAACACTCATCCCGGGGACTTGGGGAGCTGGGACAGCGACCCCTGAGTGACTCCCCGCCTCTCCCTGCCCAGTTCCTGCACACGGGCTCGCCGCTGCGGGAGGAGATCACGGCCGAGGTGTACGAGGACGAGCTGGACATGAGGCGCTCGGGCTCCTGCATGAACAGCAGCATCGCGTCCGCCTGGAGCGAGCACAGTCTCGACCCCGATGACATTCGGGTGGGTGGCACACTCAGGACCTTCTTTTGACGCTAGCTGTGCAGAGTAAGAGGTGCCTTTCGCAATCTTTTCCTGATGCAAAGCAGAGGGAGGGGACGAGGGGCTGGCAGGGTGACCCCACCCGGGTGGGCAAACCCGCTGCGTCCTCCGGGCAGCGCGGGGGGGGGGGATTTTGGGGACAACGCGGGGACAACGCGGGGCTCGGCGGGGAGGTCCCGGCCGCATCCCCCGCTGTACGCGCTCTCCTCTCTCCCTTTTCTCTGCCGCGTCCCCCCCCACCCGCGGCGCAGGAGGAGCTGAAGAAGCTTTACCGGCAGCTGGAGGTGCACAAGACGTGGCGGATGGCGGCCAACAACCCGCACCTGCCCAAGAAGCGCAGCTCCCGCCGCAGCCTCGCCCGCTCCATCCTGCGCCGCAGCGGTGCCGAGCCGGCCGAGAGCGCGTCCCGCCGCAGCAGCGCCGGGGACCGGCCGGGGACCCTGTCCCGCCGCAGCTCCTCGGCCAAGCGGCTCGTGGATGCCGGCGGGACCAGCCTGAGGATGCGGGACGAAAGCTCCCGGCGCCGCTCCTCAGCCCTGCGCAAGTCCCGCAGCTCCGAGGGCCCCCCCCGGGACCCCCGCCGTGGGTCGCCCACCCCCAGCCCGCCCGAGGAGCCTCCGCCGGTGGTGACGGACTTGGAGCAATCCGACAGCGACTCGCTGGATGCCGCCCCGCTCCTGTGCAAATCCGCCAGCGCCCAAAACCTGGCGGGGCCCTGGCAGCGACCCCCGGGCCGCGCCCCGGCCTTGCAGAAGTCCCACAGCGTTGTCGCCGGGCCGCGGGAAGCGGCGCTGCTGGCCGCCCGCACGGCCGCCCGCGACGAGTGGCACGGCGGCCGCCAGCTCTCCGCGCCCGCCCCGGGGGTCTCCAAGGGCACCGCGACGCTCCGGGGACCCGCCGAGAGGGGCTGCCGGGGGGACGCGGCCCCGCTGGGCGATGCCAAGGGGCACAAACACGTCACCTACGCGCCCGTCAAGAGCGTCAGCGTGGACAGCGCTCACCCGCCCAGGAGGGTGCGGGTGACCGTGAAGAAAACGCCCCCTCCGCCCCCCGTCCGCTACCAGAGCCTGCAGCGCTCGGGGACGCTCGGGGACGGCCCGGAGCCACCCCCGGACCCTCCGGCACCGGCGGGAGAGGAGGAGGGGACAGCGGGGGAGGAACCGGAGCGCGCGTTGCCCCCGGTAGGGAAGGGCAGGCTGCTGACCCCGACCGCCCCCCCGGCGCAGATCTGTCCCTGGGAGCTGGTCCAGGACGAGATCCTGAGCAGGAAACAAAAAGCAGCCGAAGCAGCAGGCTCAGGGACCCCCGGTGACACAGCGGCCACCACCCCTGGCACCAAGCCGGCCCCCCAGAAAAGTTTCCGGAGCCTGGGACTCGCCATCAAAGCCCTTAATCGGTCCAGGGGGAAGAGCATCCTGAAAGGGAACAGGGAGAGGGAAGGGAGCCTCTGGAAGAGAGGGAGCAGCAGGAGGGACAAGTCCGGCCTGGCAGAGGCCTCGGCCGGGTCCCTCGGGCTGGTCAGCCCAGACCCCGCTGCCAAAAGCCCCGAGGGGAGCGGGCAGAGCCTCGAGCCCCCCGCCCTCCAGCACAACAACAACGCCGCCACTCCCGGGGAAGCCACGGCCTGGGGGGACAGCGGGACAGGAGGACAATGGGACAGCCTGGCCCCGGGGACAGGCGACGGGGACAAAGCGGCAGAGGAGCCCAGCGCTGCCCGGAGGGGTCTGGAGCCACCCGGCGCTGGCCACCAAGGAGCTGAATGTCCCCCGGAGGTGACACAGGCACAGCCCCAGGAAGGGGACGAGGCTCCTGCCCTGGATCTGGGAGAGGACGTTCCTGCGGTCGCAGCGGAGGAAGGGACACTTGAACGGCTCGAGGGGACCAGCAGGTCCTTCCAGCCCCGGGAGCACCCGGAGGAGGAGCAGCCGCCTGCAAAGCCCTCCCCGAGCAGCCCCCGGCCCTCCCCCGGCAGCGTGCGGGGAGCGGCGGGGCCGAAGCCGCGGGCTGAGCTTTGTCCGCCGGGATCGCTCGGAATCCCGGCAGGAAGGGGAGCCTTGCTGCTGCGCCAGGAGGCGATTGCTCCCCGGGAGGACGGCGGGATCCCAGAGAGCCAGGACAAGGAGCTGGAAAAGGGGAGCAGCCAGCCCGAGCCCGAGGGGGGCCCTGGAAGGAGCTGGAGCGGCGCCGGGAGCGCGGCGGGCGGGCAGGGAGAGCTCCGTCCTGGGGGAACGCGGGGAGATTCCAGCTCCAAACCAGGAATCTACCCTGGCAAGGGCGGCAGTGAGGGGGATTCTCAGCGCTCTCTGGGCATGGAAAAACCACCAGAGCCGCCGAAAGAAGCACCGGAGCAGGCGGAGGGCAGGAGGGCTGAGGTGTGCCCAGGGGAGAGCCGGGAACAGGGAAGGAGTGTCCGAGCAGAAATCTGCCCCTGGGACACGGAGCAGGAGGGGTGGGGATCCCCCAAATCCGGAGAAGGTGTGGAGCAGCCTGGGGTGGGGCTCGCAGGAAAACCCCCAGCTCTGCCCAAACCCTCGGGAACCATGGAGAGCAGAAAGGCCAACATCTGTCCCTGGGAGGTGGGGGATGAGCCGCGCCCAAAACCAGAGATCTGCCCGTGGGAAGAGGCTGCAGCTCCGTCAGGGAAAGAGAAATCCAGTCTGGACACGCGTGGCACTTCTAAAGGGGAAGAAAAAGTGGGATCCAAAGCACTGGAAAAAGGAAAGCAGCCCCTGGCCAAAGCCCCCCCTGGGAGCTCAGCACTGCCCAAAGCAGCTTCAGGGAAATCCCAGAGTGCTGAGAGCCTGAAGGCCGAGATCTGTCCCTGGGAGTCTCAGGATCTCCAATCCAGTGATAAATCCAAGATCTGTCCCTGGGAGTCTCAGGATCTCCAATCCACTGACAAAGCTGAAATCTGTCCTTGGGAAGTGGCTGCACCTCAGATGGAGAAAGGAGCAGCCCCAGGTAAGGAGAGACTCCCACCAAGAGAAGCCTCCAAAGCTGTGGAGAAGGGCAGCAGAGAGCGAGAGTCCATCTGTCCTTGGGAGAGCCTGGACACGGAGCAGCCCCCGGCCAAAGCCCCCACTGGGAGCTCAGCACTGCCCAAAGCAGCTTCAGGGAAATCCCAGAGCTCAGAGAGCCTGAAGGCCGAAATCTGTCCCTGGGAGTCTCAGGATCTCCAATCCAGTGATAAATCCGAGATCTGTCCCTGGGAAGTGGCTGAACCCCAGCTGGAAAAAGGAGCAGCCCCAGGTAAGGAGAGACTCCCAGGAAAAGGAGCCACCAAAGCTGTGGAGAAGGGCAGCAGAGAGCGAGAGTCCATCTGTCCTTGGGAGAGCCTGGACACAGAGCAGCCCCTGGCCAAAGCCCCCCCTGGGAGCTCAGCACTGCCCAAAGCAGCTTCAGGGAAATCCCAGAGCTCAGAGAGCCTGAAGGCCGAGATCTGTCCTTGGGAGTCCCAGGATCTCCAATCCACTGACAAAGCTGAAATCTGTCCCTGGGAAGTGGCTGCACCTCCCTCGGGTAAAGAGAAACCCAACCAGGACAAAGAGGGTCCATCCAGGGTGAGCAAGAGCCCTTCCACAACTCAAGGTCTCCTGAAGGAAGTGAGAGATGGCACCTCTGGGATGAAGGACCGAGAGTCCATCTGTCCTTGGGAGAGCCTGGACACGGAGCAGCCCCTGGCCAAAACCCCCACTGGGAGCTCAGCACTGCCCAAAGCAGCTTCGGGGAAATCCGAGAGCTCAGAGAGCCTGAAGGCCGAGATCTGTCCCTGGGAGTCCCAGGATCTCCAATCCAGTGATAAATCCGAGATCTGTCCCTGGGAAGTGGCTGAACCCCAGCTGGAGAAAGGAGCAGCCCCAGGTAAGGAGAGACTCCCAGGAAAAGGAGCCACCAAAGCTGTGGAGAAGGGCAGCAGAGAGCGAGAGTCCATCTGTCCTTGGGAGAGCCCGGACACGGAGCAGCCCCTGGCCAAAGCCCCCCCTGGGAGCTCAGCACTGCCCAAAGCAGCTTCAGGGAAATCCCAGAGTGCTGAGAGCCTGAAGGCCGAGATCTGTCCCTGGGAAGTGGCTGAGCCTCCCTCCCGGCAGCCAAAGGCCGAGCAGGTCCCTGGTGGGGGCTCCAGGGGCGACAAGCGCATCACGCGCCAGGCAGCGCTGGCCAGCCCGGAGAGACCCCCGGAGAGCAGAGAGCGAGAGTCCATCTGTCCTTGGGAGAGCCTGGACACGGAGCAGCCCCCGGCCAAAGCCTCCACTGGGAGCTCAGCACTGCCCAAAGCAGCTTCAGGGAAATCCCAGAGCTCAGAGAGCCTGAAGGCCGAGATCTGTCCCTGGGAGTCTCAGGATCTCCAATCCAGTGATAAATCCGAGATCTGTCCCTGGGAAGTGGCTGCACCTCAGATGGAAAAAGGAGCAGCCCCAGGTAAGGTGAGACTCCCAGGAAAAGGAGCCTCTGAACTTCTGGACAAGGGCAGCAGAGAGCGAGAGTCCATCTGTCCTTGGGAGAGCCTGGACACAGAGCAGCCCCTGGCCAAAGCCCCCCCTGGGAGCTCAGCACTGCCCAAAGCAGCTTCGGGGAAATCCCAGAGCTCAGAGAGCCTGAAGGCCGAGATCTGTCCCTGGGAGTCTCAGGATCTCCAATCCACTGACAAAGCTGAAATCTGTCCCTGGGAAGTGGCTGCACCTCCCTCGGGTGAAGGGAAACCCAACCAGGACAAAGAGGGTCCATCCAGGGTGAGCAAGAGCCCTTCCACAACCCAAGGTCCTCTGAAGGCAGTGAGAGATGGCACCTCTGAGATGAAGGACCGAGAGTCCATCTGTCCTTGGGAGAGCCCGGACACGGAGCAGCCCCCGGCCAAAGCCCCCACTGGGAGCTCAGCACGGCCCAAAGCAGCTTCAGGGAAATCCCAGAGCTCAGAGAGCCTGAAGGCCGAAATCTGTCCCTGGGAGTCCCAGGATCTCCAATCCAGTGATAAATCCGAGATCTGTCCCTGGGAAGTGGCTGCACCTCCCTCGGGTAAAGAGAAACCCAACCAGGACAAAGAGGGTCCATCCAGGGTGAGCAAGAGCCCTTCCACAACTCAAGGTCCTCTGAAGGCAGTGAGAGATGGCACCTCTGGGATGAAGGACCGAGAGTCCATCTGTCCTTGGGAGAGCCTGGACACGGAGCAGCCCCCGGCCAAAGCCCCCACTGGGAGCTCAGCACTGCCCAAAGCAGCTTCAGGGAAATCCCAGAGCTCAGAGAGCCTGAAGGCCGAAATCTGTCCCTGGGAGTCTCAGGATCTCCAATCCAGTGATAAATCCGAGATCTGTCCCTGGGAAGTGGCTGCACCTCAGCTGGAGAAAGGAGCAGCCCCAGGTAAGGTGAGACTCCCAGGAAAAGGAGCCACCAAAGCTGTGGAGAAGGGCAGCAGAGAGCGAGAGTCCATCTGTCCTTGGGAGAGCCTGGACATGGGGGAGCTCTCCCTGAAAGCTGCAGTGGGGAAGGAGCCGTCCAAGAAATCCGACAGCACGGAGAGCAGGAAATCTGAAATTTGCCCCTGGGAAGCAGCAGAACCCTTGGGGTCGGAGGAGGGGAGCTCCCAGCCAGGAGTGCAGCCACAGGGAGCCCACAGAGCTTCCTCCACAGGGATGGGAAAACCGGGAGCCAGCGCTGTGGCTCCAACGGTTCTGGAAAAATCCAGGGGCAGATCCCACGGGGAAGCCGAGCACAAGCTCCTGTGCCGGCTCCTGCCCGGCACCCGGCACCCAGGGGTGGGCAGCAGCTCCAGCCCTGGCACGAGCCTGGCTGAGGTTGGTCCTTGGGAAGCTGGAGAGGCTCCATCAGCGTCTGCCAAGCCCAGCTGGGACACGAGGAAAAGCTCCGAGGTGTGTCCATGGGAGGAGGAGAGCACAGATCCCACCTGAACCTGCCCTGGGACCAGGGGGAGCCCCCAGGATGGAGGTGGGGTGTGAGGGAGTCCCATCCATCCTTCCAGCCCTCCATCCCTGCCAGGAGGGAAAGGCTGGATCTGGAAGCTGCTCCTGCTCCTCTGGCCCAGCCCCAGTGTCGGATTGGGGGGTCTGGGGGTGTGGGGGTGAAGGTCCCGGGTGTGTAATTTTGTGTAAATACAGGAAATAAATGGAATTATCTACGGAGTGAGCTCGGAGAGGCTCGTTGTGGGGTGGGGAAGAGCTGGGATATCCCCAGGGAAAGGGCTGGAGAGGAAATCCAGCAGTGGAGGGGGGTTTGGTGGCCGAGGTTGGAGGGAAAGGCCATCCTCCCCTAAAATGCCACATTCCACCCCAAAATCCCTTTTTGTTCAGAGCCAGGGCTGGAGAACCTCCCAGAATCCCAGCTTTGGAGGGAAGGGACCTTAAATCCCATCCAGGGATACCTTTCCTTATCCCAGGCTGCTCCAACCTGGCCTGCAACACTTCCAGGGGATCCAGGGGAAACCACAGCTGCTCTGGGAATTCCATCCCAGCCCCTCCTCACCCCTCACAGGGAATTCCTTCCCATTATCCCCCCTATCCCTGCCCTCTGGCAGTGGGAATCCACTCCCCTCGTCCCCTCATTCCTTGTAAAACTCCCTCCGTGCCTCCTGTAGCTCCTTCAGGGACTGGAATCTGCAATGAGGTCACCCCAAAAATCCCCTTTTCCAGCCTGAACAATCCCAATTCTCTCCTCCCTCCGAGTTAAGGAAAAAAAAAGTCAGGGGAAAAAGTTTAAGGAAAAAAGGAAAAGTTAAGGAAAACATTTTAAGGAAAAAAGGAAAAGTTAAGGAAAAAATTTTAAGGAAAAAAGGGGGATCAGATGGAGGCAGGAGAAGGGAATGGGATGAGAAGCCTTGAACTACACTGGAATTCTCCCCTCCTTCTTCTCCAAGATCGATTTTTAATAACACAAGGAGCCAGAGACACTTTTCCAGATCAGGCACAGGTTAAAAATCATCCCCCAAATTATCCCACACCTCCAAATCCCACCCCAAAATGACCTTTAGCCTCCCATTCCAGGCCCTCAGCCTCCCAATCCCAGCTGCCAGGTAAGGAATTCCATCCCCTCCTGCCCTGAGCTCCACCAGACACAACCACAGAGGGATCTGAGCTCCCACACTCGGCCCCAGGCACCTCCTCAGCTCCTGAGCGAGGCACAGGCTCAGTGGAAAGAGGTTTTTTTGTTGGTTTTTCCCCAGGAACAGAGGGATTGTGACACCTCCTGACTTCCCAAAGGACATGGCAGGGATTCCACTGCTGGCTCCTCTCCCAGCACAGCACAAAGAGCAGCTCCTGCCCTCCCCAAAAGCAACGCTGAAAAGCAAAAGGAGCCACAACTCCTTTTTCTTTTTTTTTGCTCTGCAAAATCGCTCTCAAGGAAGAAATCAAAATTCCCTGAACTCTCCCACGCTCTGGAAGCAGCTGAGTTAAAAAGCAGGACAAGAAGGAGAAAAAAAGGGGGTTGGTTGGTTGGTTTTGGGGGTTTTTTTGGGGGTGACCAGGGAGGATTTTGCTCAGAGAGTGAGGGGAATTGATTGAGCAGAGCAGGAATAGAGAAGGAGCCTCACAGGTTTATTCCCAACCATGGAAAAAGCAGTGTTTTCCCAAGGCAGCCATCCTGGAAAAGCAGGGCCAGCTGCAGATGTCCCCGTGTCCACAGGATGGTGCCAGTCCCTCAGTGACAGCACCACCACCACCAAGCCAGCCCTTGAAAAACTGCCTTGAGAAGAGCCAAAAACGGAATTAAATCCAATTATCAGCGGGGCTGCGGCTCCTCTGGGCAACTCTAACAGCAGCACCCCCCTCCCACAGGACTCGGTTTAAAGTTTTTCCTGGTTTCTGTTCAAAAAAGCCAAGAGTTTGGGAATCAGCAGAGAGAGGATGGGAAAAGGTTGTGCCAACACTTGATTGTGCCAAAACTGCCACTGGTGGAAGTTTTAATGACTGACCAGCAGGTCTGGGACACCTCCCGTGGAGGGGACAAACATCCCAACGTCGGGACAGGCTCCCAAGGGCTCTCCCAAGGGAATTCCAGGACAGAGGGTGGCCTGTGGATGCTCCTGAGGCTCCTCATCCTCACGGAAACACAGCGAGGGGGAAGCTGGCAGCACCCAGAGCCTGCTGGGATGGAGCCCAGCTCTTCCCAGAGCTCACCCAGATCCCCCTCCCAAGCCCCTCTGGCTCCTTGAGGGATAAATTTGGAAGGACTGGAGCCCATTCCTGAAGCCACTTTGCTGGCAGGGAAGGCACAGCCACATCCAAGAGATATTCCCAGTCCTCCCTGCTGGCCTGTTTGCTGTCCCTGCCCACCATTCCAGAACTTCCTACTTCACTTCTTCGTGCTCCTGGGAGGGATCCGGGGCTGGGCCAGGAATCAGCACGGTCTGGAAAAGAGAGGGATAAAAATCAGCAGGAGGGAGAGCAGCTGTGGGGATGATCCCTGTCACAGAGCAGGAAAAAGGGGGAGCAGAGGGCTCTGGAAAGGGGAAAAAAGGGGGATCAGATGGAGGCAGGAGAAGGGAATGGGAAGAGAAGCCTTGAACTACACTGGAATTCTCCCCTCCTCCTTCTTCTCCAAGATCGATTTTTAGTAACACAAGGAGCCAGAGACACTTTTCCAGATCAGGCACAGGTTAAAAATCATCCCCCAAATCATCCCACACCTCCAAATCCCACCCCAAAATGATCCTTAGCCTCTCATTCCAGGCCCTCAGCCTCCCAATCCCAGCTCCCAGGTAAGGAATTCCATGGACATTCCAAACAGCTCTGCCCGTGGATGAACCCCCCACCCCCTCCACCTTCCCCTCAGCTTTATCCAGGGATTTTTCCAGCCTTTTCCCACCTTCAGGATGGGATCCTTGGGCGGGGCCCACTCTGGGATGATCTTCCCGTGCATCCTCCACGTCCCGTGGGGGTTCACCAGGTACCTCTCAAACACGACGTATTCCAGAACATCCTTGGGAATCTCCTCCCCGCCGTACATGAGCCGCCCAAAGCGGTCGTAGATGGCCAAAATCTGTCAAAACATCCACAAAAAACCAGGATGGATGGGGTTTGGAGCGACCTGGGATAGTGGGAGGTGTCCAAGGATGGGATTTCAGGTCTTTCCAACCCCAAAAATGTTGGGATTCTCGGTGCTGGGCTGGCAGCAGTTTGGGGTTGGTGGCACCGAGGTGAGGGATGGATTATCCAACAAGGAAAGGCTGGGAAAATTGGGATTGAGCAGCCTGGAGAAGGCTCCAAGGTGACCTAAGTGTGACCTAAAGGAGCAGCCAGGAAACACAAAGAGGAACTATTGGTAAGGACGAGGAGAAATGACTCCAAACTGAAATTTAGATGGGATATTGGGAAGAAATTCCTCCCTGTGAGGGCGGAGAGGGGCTGGGATGGATTTCCCATCCCTGCAAGCATCCCAGGCCAGGCTGGAGCACCCTGGGCTAGTGGGAGGTGTCCCAGGATGGGATTTAAGGTCTTTCCAACCCCAAAAAAAGCTGGGATTCTCCGTGCTGGGCTGGCAGCAGTTTGGGGTTGATGGCACCGAGGTGAGAGATGGATTATCCAATGAGGAAAGGCTGGGAAAATTGGGATTGAGCAGCCTGGAGAAGAGAAGGCTCCAAGGTGACCTAAGTGTGACCTGAAGGAGCAGCCAGGAAACACAAAGAGGAACAACTGGCCAGGACAAGGAGAAATGACTCCAAACTAAAATTTAGATGGGATATGGGGAAGAAATTCCTCCCTGTGAGGGCTGGGGTGGATTTCCCATCCCTGCAAGCATCCCAGGCCAGGCTGGAGCACCCTGGGCTAGTGGGAGGTGCCCAAGGATGGGATTTCAGGTCTTTCCAACCCCAAACATGTTGGGATTCTCTGTGCTGGGCTGGCAGCAGTTTAGGGTTGGTGGCACTGAGGTGAGGGATGGATTATCCAATGAGGAAAGGCTGGGAAAATTGGGATTGAGCAGCCTGGAGAAGGCTCCAAGGTGACCTAAGTGTGACCTGAAGGAGCAGCCAGGAAACACAAAGAGGAACAACTGGCCAGGACAAGGAGAAATGACTCCAAACTAAAATTTAGATGGGATATGGGGAAGAAATTCCTCCCTGTGAGGGCTGGGAGGGGCTGGGATGGATTTCCCATCCCTGCAAGCATCCCAGGCCAGGCTGGAGCACCCTGGGCTAGTGGGAGGTGCCCAAGGATGGGATTTCAGGTCTTTCCAACCCCCAAAAAAAGCTGGGATTCTCCGTGCTGGGCTGGCAGCAGTTTAGGGTTGGTGGCACCGAGGTCAGAGATGGATTATCCAACAAGGAAAGGCTGGGAAAATTGGGATTGACCAGCCTGGAGAAGGCTCCAAGGTGACCTAAGTGTGACCTAAAGGAGCAGCCAGGAAACACAAAGAGGAACTATTGGTAAGGACAAGGAGAAATGACTCCAAACTGAAATTTAGATGGGATATTGGGAAGAAATTCCTCCCTGTGAGGGCTGGGATGGATTTCCCACCCCTGCAAGCATCCCAGGCCAGGCTGGAGCACCCTGGGCTAGTGGGAGGTGCCCAAAGGATGGGATTTCAGGTCTTTCCAACCCCAATAAAGCTGGAATTCTCTGTGCTGGGCTGGCAGCAGTTTGGGGTTGGTGGCACCGAGGTGAGAGATGGATCATCCAGAGGAAAGGCTGGGAAAATTGGGATTGAGCAGCCTGGAGAAGAGAAGGCTCCAAGGTGACCTAAGTGTGACCTGAAGGAGCAGCCAGGAAACACAAAGAGGAACTACTGGCAAGGACAAACAGAAATGACTCCAAACTAAAATTTAGATGGGATATTGGGAAGAAATTCCTCCCTGTGAGGGCTGGGGTGGATTTCCCATCCCTGCAAGCATCCCAGGCCAGGCTGGAGCACCCTGGGCTAGTGGGAGGTGCCCAAGGATGGGATTTCAGGTCTTTCGAACCCCAAACATGTTGGGATTCTCTGTGCTGGGCTGGCAGCAGTTTAGGGTTGGTGGCACCGAGGTGAGGGATGGATTATCCAACAAGGAAAGGCTGGGAAAATTGGGATTGACCAGCCTGGAGAAGAGAAGGCTCCAGGGTGACCTAAGTGTGACCTGAAGGAGCAGCCAGGAAACACAAAGAGGAACAACTGGCCAGGACAAGGAGAAATGACTCCAAACTGAAATTTAGATGGGATATTGGGAAGAAATTCCTCCCTGTGAGGGCTGGGATGGATTTCCCACCCCTGCAAGCATCCCAGGCCAGGCTGGAGCACCCTGGGCTAGTGGGAGGTGTCCCAGGTGGGATCTGAGCTCCCTTGTCCAGAGCCATTCCCTGCCCCCATCCCGGGAAGGGCTCACCTGGCGGCTGTGCATCCTCACGGTCACCTGAGCGTAGAGGTTGCCCCGGTTCATGATGCTGTCACAGCGCACCTGCACCACCCTGGGCGGCTCCAGGGACTCCAGAAACCTCCAGCGGATGGTTTTGTACCTGTTCCCACGGACCATGTCCTGCCAGGAGAAATCAGCTGCTAATTAATCATTGTAATTAATGATTGGCTCGTTCCGGTGAGTAGCAATCAGCTCCGGCTCGGTTTGGGATGCGAACAGGACAGAGAGAACACCATAAATGGTTTGGGTTTGTTGGTTACTTTTGGGGTTTCCCTCCCAGCTCTTTGCTGTAGCCAGAAGGGAAAAAAAAAAAATAAATGAGGCATCTCCAGGTTTAGAGAGCCTTAAAAAAAAAAAAAAAGTGGGGAAAATCCATTAAAAATGAGGCAAATGATCGAATTGAGAGAGTTTTAAACACCATGGAAGTCATCCAGGCACTGATGGGGAGCAGGGACGTGACCCAGGGAACAGCTGGAGCTGTGCCAGGAGAGGGTTAGGTTGGATTTTAGGGAAAAGTTCTTCATCCAGAGGGATTTCGGGCACTGGAGCAGCTCCCCAGGGAACGGCCACCACCCCAAACCTGGGAGGGGTTTGGACAAGGCTCCCAGGGATGCACAGGGTGGGGCTGTTGGGATGGTCCTGGGCAGGGCCAGGGGTTGGAGCTGATGCTCCCAGTGGGGCCCTTCCAGCTGGGGATACCCCAAAATTCCAGGCACTTACGGGGTAGCAGCGCTCGGTCACCAGGGAGTGAAGTTTCTGCTTGTTGAAGCTGCAAAGGGAACAGCCCCGGTCACTGCAGCTCGGGAGAAGAGGTTCCACCCCAAATTCCTGCTTTTCCCCCCAAATTCCTGCTTTTCCACCCCAAATTTCTGCTTTTCCCCCCAAATACCTGCTTTTCCATCTCAAATTCCTGCTTTTCCACCCCAAAATCCTGCTTTTCCCCCCCAAATTTCTCCTTTCCCCCCCCAAATTCCTGCTTTTCCCCCTCAAATTCCTGCTTTTCCACCCCAAAATCCTGCTTTTCCACCCCAAAATCCTGCTTTTCCCCCCCAAATTTCTCCTTTCCCCCCCCAAATTCCTGCTTTTCCCCCTCAAATTCCTGCCTTTCCACCCCAAATTCCTGCTTTTCCACCCCAAATTCCTGCTTTTCCACCCCAAAATCCTGCTTTCCCCCCCAAATTCCTGCTTTTCCACCCCAAATTCCTGCTTTTCCACCCCAAATTCCTGCTTCTCCATCTCAAATTCCTGCTTTCCCCCTCAAATTCCTGCTTTTCCATCTCAAATTCCTGCTTTTCCCCCCCAAATTCCTCCTTCCCCCCCCCCCAAATTCCTCCTTTCCCCCTCCCCAAATTCCTGCTTTCCTCCCCAAATTCCTCCTTTTCCCCCTCAAATTTCTGCTTTTCCCTGCCAAAATTCCTCTTTTCCCCCAAAATTCCTGTTTTCCCTCCCCCAAATTCTTGCTTCCCTCCCCAAATTCCTGCTTTCCCCCATCACCACAGGGGTCAGGGAAGGGCTTTACTTTGCCAGGGAATTGTGAGCTTCAATAAATATCTCCTGGGCTTTCTCTGGGAAGGTTTTGGTGCTGAAATCTGGGTCGTGATCCTTGATCTTCCTCAGGCTGGGAAGGAAAAAACCCAAATAAATGAAGGAGAGAAGGAATTGGAGCTGTCCTGGATGTTTGGGATGATGGCAGCGACCCCACAGGATTCAATCCCAGCTTTCAGCAGCTGAGAACTGGAGATTCCCACCAAAAAACCAAAACCTTCAGGTGGTCAGGAAACAGCCAGACCCAAAGGATCCTAAAAAATCAGTGACACTGAACTGTGCCATAAATCAAATCCCTCCTGATGGGAGAGAATTTGCTGGAAGTCCTGGCAAGGAGTTTCAGAGATAAACCCAGACTTTTCCTGCAGTTTCAATGCTGCCAGAGAGTTGTTTATTAAGTTTTATCAGAGGAACAGAGCCACCAGCGTGACCCAGGTACAGCACAGAGCACAGAAAGCAGGAGTGAGGCCTCTCTATCAAGATTTACCCGGCCTTTTAAAGATAATTTCACCAATAGTTACTAAAAACGCACATTATTTTCACTTTCCTGCCAATTATTCAGTAACACGGGCAGGAACTGGGGAATTCTCTGTCCAATCATTCCAAACTACTTTTATTGCAGAACATGGAGTGGTAGAAGAAGGAGAAGAAGGTTTGGAGGACAACAAGAATTCTTCATTTTGGTATTTTTTTACTCTTACCTATTTACCACAAAGAGAAGCCCAAAACCTCTACATTTTTCACCCTGTGCCAATCTCACCTCGTCGTCCATCACCTCACTCCCACCACTGCATTTTCTTGTTTGATCTTTGGTAATTTTTTCCAAGGTTTGAAGCTAAACCAGGTGTTGTTCAGGGGGGGTAAGAACCCCTAAAAACAGGCAGAGAAATCCTCTCAGCACTCTGGGCTCCTCGGAGTGCCCAGCGTGGCCATTCCCAGCAGGACAGGAGGGAACATTCCCACCCCTGGGACTCCTGGCCAAGGGCAACCACAGCAAAGGGAAAAGCAAGGAGGAAACAACCCCCAAATCCCAAAAAATCTCCCGGAAATCCCACAAGCCCGGGAATATCCGAGAGAGACAGACGCAGGACAGGCCGAGCAGAGCTGCTGCAGCAGCAGGTAATCAAGCTAATTAACTAATGAGGGGTACGTACGCCAGCTGGGAGGCCGCTGTTTGCCTCAGCTTCTGCATCTGCTGCTTCAGCCCATCCCTGGACAGCGAGGTCAGGCGGGCATCGCCCTCGGGAGGGACGTAGGGATCCATGATTTCAGCTGGGAACGATGGAAAAGCAGCTCAGGAGGAGCCTCAGAGCCCCTCGAAGGAAGGGGAGGAGGAGGAGGAGAAATCAGAGCACGCAGAGAATCCCCGGGCTAAGCTTGCTGCTCGCTGCTCTTCCCTCACAGCCCAGGGAAAAGGGGAGAAAAGGCTTGGAAGTGAAGTTTAGATGGGATATTTTGGGAAGGGATTCATCCCTGGGAGGGTGGGGAGGGGCTGGGATGGAATTCCCAGAGCAGCTGGGGTTGGCCCTGGATCCATGGCAGTGCCCAAGGCCGGGCTTGGAGCAGCCTGGGGTTGGGGAAGGTGGCCCTGCCCATGGCACGGGAGGGGCTTTCCCAAGCCGAACCAGGCTGGGATTTCAGGAGTCAAGGCACAAAGGCACCAACAGCCTCGGAGATGAGGCAGGGAAGCCTCTCTGCCCCGGGCAGAAGGAAAAGTGGGGAGTTCAGCCTCACTACGTCTGCTTCTCACATCTCCCGGCCCAAGCTGAGCCCACGTTTTGCCCTACCCGTGCAGGCCAAGTAGAAGGTGCGCTCTATGCGCTCATCGGGGAAGATGGGCGCCGCGGATCTGAGCCTCCTCTCCTTCTCCTCAGGGCTCAGCTCTCGGGCCCATTCGGGCACCCGCGGACACCTCCTCCTGCTCCTCACCGGGACAACCACACAGGCCAGGGCCGCTCCGGGACGGAGCAGGGACTCCGCAGCCTGAGGCGAGGCAAGAACAGAGCCCGGAGTGAGCCCAACACCACCAGCGCCTTCATTTATTTCCCCTCACGCCTCGCACGCGCTACCCGTGCCAGGGCCTTCCGCGCTCTACCCTCCCCCGCCAGCGCCCACACCGCTCATCCCGCGGCCCCACAGCCGCTCCCCGCGCCCTCCCGCAGCTCCTCGGTGCCCCTCATCCCCCTCCTCCCGGCTCCACCTTCCAGCAGAGCCGCGGGGCCTTGCGGCCCAGCCCCGCCGCCATGGCGGCCGCCATCTTTCCCCCTCCGCGGGGGATGGCGGGAAGGCGGGCGGGGCCGAGCGCGCGGGGATGTGGGCGGGGCCGCGCGGGGCGCGCGCGCGCGCGCGCGGGGGGAAGGGGCGTGGCCGGCGGGAGCCCGCGCCGCGCCCGCGAGTGGAAAATTCCATCGGCTGCGGAGCCCGGGGGGGCGGGGCCAGGGCAGGAGGCTCCGCCCACCCCCCACCCCCCCATCCCCCCACCCCTAGAGCGCGGAAGGGGGACCCCCGTACGTGGTGCAGTGCGGGGGGCGGGGAGGGGGGGGGATCCCGAGCACCGGGAAACGGAGGGATGTTCCCCCCTCCTCCCGTCCCCCCCCCCCCCACGGGTCACGTGCGACAGGCGCGGGACCCCCACCCTGCCCCGGGCGGGGGATGCTGTGGGTGCCGGAGCCCCCCAGACCTGCAGAGACCCATCCCAAACCCGCAGGGCCCTCCCAGGCCTTCAGAGCCCCCCCCCCCGGACCTGTAGAGCCCCCCAGAATCCGCAGAGCCCCCTGCAGGCCTGCAGAGACCCCCCCCCACCCCCCACTCCGGACCTCCAGATTTGTCCCCCCAGACCCGCAGGGCCCCTCCGCCTACGCGGAGCACCCGCGGACCTGCAGGGACCCCCCCTCGGACCCGCAGAGCCCTCCCCGGACTTGCAGAGCCCCCCCGGACCTGCACAGCCCCTCTCGGACACGCAGACCCCCCGCCCGCCCCCCGCCAGGTTCCTGCACCCCCCCAGAAGCTCAGAGGGTTTTGTCCGATGCTTTTGGGATTTGGCATCGCAGCAGCCCCTGGCGCTGGTGGTGGACGAGGGGTCGCGGGCAGGGGTCCCTCCGGATGAGCCCAGGACAGGCTGGCACACCGGGATGCTGCGGGCGGGGGGGGGATGGAGGGGTCGCGGGCAGGGATCCCTCCGGATGATCCCAGGACAGGCTGGCACACCGGGATGCTGCGGGCAGGGGGGGGATGGAGGGCAGGGATCCCTCCGGATGATCCCCAGGACAGCCCAGGATGCGGCACCCCCGGGATGCTGCGGGCAGAGCGGGGAGGGGTGGGTGGGGAAGGCTCGGGGGGGGTCCCTCCAAATATCCCGGGGACAATCCGGGATGCAGCACGCCCGCCCTAACACGAAGCATCTCGTCCCAAACCCTCTTCCCTCGAAACCCCATCCCTGGGAGAGCAGCAGGGACACCCTGGGGATGCTCATCACCCGCCCACGCCCGCAGGGCGAGGCCCCGGCCCGGCCCGCGGAGCCAAAGGCGAGCCCAGCCCGGGGGTGCGAAGCCCGGGGGGGAGCGGGGGGCTCGCGGGAGGCTCCGGCCGCGCTCGCTGCGCCTGGCCCCGCTCCCAGTTTGCTTTGGGGACTGTTGATCTTGGCTCCGAGGACGCGTTGCTCCATCGGACAGCTGGTTAATGTGTAGTGACGGCTCCGCTGTGCCCGAGACCGTTGATCCCGGCCCGCGCTCTTATCTGAGCCGGCGGCAGCGGGGACGAGCCGGGAGCGGCCGTGCGGGGCCGTGCCGGGGGGCGCGGGGGGAGCCGGGTCCCCCCTGGGTGGGGGGGGGGATCGGGTCTGCAGCCCCCCAGCACCTCCCAAAATTTGGCGTGATGCTCACTGGGGTGGGGGGGAATAGGAGAGAGTGGGAAAACTGGAGCCCTCTGGAAAACAGGGATGAAGCCCCGGGGCTGTGGAGCCGCTCCTGGAGCAGCCGGGGCTGAGTCACCGCCCCCAGAGCCCCACGGCCCCGGCGCTTTCCCACGGCTCCGGACTCGTGGGGCTGGATTTTCCCAGCCCAGCTGGCTCTCCCGGCTGCCCTGGGATGCCATCCCGGCCGGTTTCACCTCCGTGGGCAGCATGGCAGGGCTCTGGAACCCCTCTGGAGCCACGTCCTTGCCCGTGGGGGGCTCCTGGGGGGCTCGGACCAGGAGCATCCCTGCGGCAGTTTGGGGTGGGGCCGTGGAGATGATGTCCTCATCCCACCTGTGCCCTTCCCCTTGCAAAACCACCACGCGGGGATTTGTCCCGCGGGAGAGCGGGATCAGGGCTGGGATCAGGGCTCAGCACCCGCCCTAAAGTGTCCCCGCCAGCTCCAGGCAGGGGCTTGGCCACATTTGCTTCCATCCTTGTGCAACTTGTCCCAGGTGCCCGGCGGCGAGGCGGGAGGGGACGGGCAGAGCCGCACGCACACACGGAGAGAGGAAAAGCCAGGGAAAAACGCCTCCCAACCCCCCGGGAATGACCCGCGGAGCGAGAGGCCCCAAGAGCTTCGAGCGCTGTTGTCCCCGTGCTCCCGAATACCAGAGATTCCAGCCCTAAGCCGGCGGCCCAGACCTGCGAGGCAGGATTAGCCGGTGCCCTCCGGCTGCTCCCGCTCCCGGCAGGAACGGCGAAAACTCCGGCGAGAGAGAGAGAGAGAAGAAAAGAAAAGAAAAGCCTCCTCGCTTGGGAATTTTCTTTTTTCCTTTCTTCCCCTTTTTCCCCCCCTCCTTGTTTTTTCCTAATTAGAAGGGAGCACTGACAGCGGTTGGTGGCTGCAGAGGCTCTGGGCTAATTACAGCTCCTGGCTTCCACCCCGTCCGTTTGTCCGCGGGCCCTCCCCAGTCTGGCACTGCAGGAGAACCCGGTTTGGTCGGGACACGGCGGAGGAGGCGGCTTCTCCCCGGCTTTCTCCGTGGAGCCTCGCTCTTTCTTTCTTCCTTCTTTTTCTTTTTTTTTTTCCCCCTGGATTCTTGCTGACAGCAGCATCTGTCACCTCACAGCATCTCCCGTGCGGAGCAGCACCCGTGGAAAGCGCCCCAGAGCCCTTTGCAAAGCACAAGCCCCGTGGCCACCGCGGCCACCGAGACCCCTCCCGCCCCCCTCGCGTGGCTGGAGGGCACCCAGTGACCCCGCGGCCATCGGGGATGGGAATTAAAGCTCAGAGGAGACAATCCCCTCCGCTTCCCTCCCGCGGAGCCGAGCAGCTCTGCTCCAGGAATAGTTTTATCCTGCCCCTGACCTTCCCGTGGCTCTGCCAGCGACAGTCACCCGTGGCCACACGCGGTGCCAGCACCGAGGCCAGGCGGGACGAGACGGGATTTTTGCCCTGGCAAAGTCCCCCCGGCACGGCTGTGGCACAGCTGGCCTTCATCTGCTGCCCGGTGGCCTCGGGGTGTCCCCAGCGTGGCACGGCCGGGCTGAGTCCAATTCCATCCATCCCGGCTGCAAATCCCGCAGGGAGCCTCCTCGCCAAACCACGGCGTCCAGCCCTCCCCTGGCTGAAGGGCCAGACGGGACTTTCCGCCCAGCACCCCGCCAGGATTCCCTAAAACCTCGAAACATTCCCTGGGCCGGGTCCTGGCCCCGCTGTCCCCACACCCCGCAGCCTGCCCGGTGTCCATCCCCGTGTCCATCCCCGTGTCCATCCCCGTGTCCCGCGGGGCTCCGCACCCCGCCGAGGCGCCGGGAGCCGGCAGGACGGAGCAGGGCGGCAGCTGCCTGAACCCCCCGCGCGGCTCCAGCTGTTTCCAGCTGTTTCCTTGTCTCCCTTTCCCTCCCCGGGGCTCTGCAGCACAATGCGGCCCCGCGGCAGCCCCGGATGAACCCGGGCTCGGCAGCGCTGGGTTTTTGTAACCATGTGCTGAGAGAGCTGTCTGTACTTTCTCCCTGCCCCAGTTCGTGCCGCCGGCTCCTCCAGCTCTCAGCGAATCCCTGCTCCCTCCCTGAATCCTTCTTCCCTCTCGAATCCTATTCCCCTCCTCAAATCCCATCTCCCTCCCTCAAATCTCTACTCCCCTCCTCAAATCCCATCTCCCTCCCTCAAATCTCTACTCCCCTCCTCAAATCCCATCTCCCTCCCTCAAATCTCTACTCCCCTCCTCAAATCCCATCTCCCTCCCTCAAATCTCTACTCCCCTCCTCAAATCCCATCTCCCTCCCTCAAATCTCTACTCCCCTCCTCAAATCCCCATTCCTGCCCTGAATCCCTGGCTCGGCACTGACTACTCTTTTTGAAACAGCAAAGTTTACCACTTTTACACAAAAACAAATCTCGTTGGGGAAGGAATGGGATAAAACAATAAGGATCAATCCCAGTTTCCAGTGGTGGAAGGCTGATTCCCAGCTTCTGACAGTTGTGCTTCCTCCTTAAAACGAGGGAGGTTGTGGCACCCCCAAGCCCTTCAGAGCACTTTTGTGGGCTGAGATTAATTAAATCCATATTTAACGCCTCATGGAGGCAGCGGATGAGTTCCTGGATCCAAACTCCAGAGCAGGGCTGGGGCTGCCACCCCAGAAGCGACAGGAATTTTTCACCCTTCCTTTTATTTTTTTCCCCATATATAAGCCTTTATTGTGGATTTTTAAGCTTCCTGCTGGTGTTTGTCACACTCCCAACCAGCCATCCCGCAGTATTTCCCTGGAATACTGCTCTCTGCACCGTGTGCATGGCTTTTCCAGCTGTATTCCTCATGGAGCATCTTCCAGGAGACCCTGGAACGTGCTGGGGGAGCCCCGAAGGGCTGCAGGAGACCTTGGGGGTCTTCCTGCGCAAGAAATTCCGATTTTATTGATTTATTATATTTTATTTTATTTTATTTTATTTTATTTGTAGGATGTGAGCCTGGCCACAAAGGGTCTTCCTGGGAGGGTTATCCTGGAAGTCCTGCAATACCCAGGATTCACCTGGATGCTGCACTTCAAGCATGAGGAAGAAGAGGAGGAGGAAGAGAGTGGCTGTTGGTTTAGGGTGGGGAGAAAACCAACCCCACGTTGCTGCCCAGACAAGCCCGGTGGACAGGACACCTCCCTGCTCCACACATCCCATTTTTGTGGCGAAATCCAAGAGGTTTTTATCTGATTTCACCATTTTTCAGCACTGGAGGTTGGCAATAGCTGCACCCTGAGCTCTGCTGCCTTATCTGGGTTTGGGGGGCACAGAAGTGGCTGAATCCCTGGAGAAAGGGACCTGTGTCCTCCACATAAAAGTGACAGGAGCCGAGGAGTTCTCAGAGGGCTGGGCAGGATAATGGGAACCCTGGAGAAATCCCATGCACTGCTGGTTTGGGATCTGCTGGAAAAAGTGATCAATAAAATTAAAACATAGAGGAGAACAAAGGTGGCTCAGTAACGGGGGCACCCTTCCAGCTCTGCCCCCCCATCTGAGTGCACCGGGAGACCCTGGAGCCATCATCCCCCTGAACTGGGAATACTGGGAGGCTCCACTAATGGGGTGCCCCATGTCACTGTCACCCCAAACTGTGTGACCTGGGAGCCTCCTGCTAACGAGGTGCACCGTGCTATTTACCCCACCCAGACCGGGTGCACCAGGATCCCCCATTACCGGGATCCCCCATTACCAGGATCCCCCATTACCAGGATCCCCAATTACCGGGATCCCCCATTACCGGGGTGCGCTCTGCCAGCCCCCCATTACCGGGGCCCACCGGGATCCCCCATTACCGGGATCCCCCATTACCGAGGTGCACTCATTACCGGGGTGCACTCTGCCAGCCCCGCCATGACTGGGGCCCATCAGGATCCCCCATGACCGGGATCCCCAATTACCGGGATCCCCCGTTACCGGGGCCCACCAGGATCCCCCATTACCGGGATCCCCCGTTACCGGGATCCCCATTCCCGGGATCCCCAATTACCGAGATCCCCCATTACCGGGATCCCCTGTTACCGGGATCCCCCATTCCCAGGATCCCCCATTACCGGGATCCCCATTACCGGGATCCCCAATTACCGGGATCCCCCATTCCCGGGATCCCCCATTCCCAGGATCCCCATTCCCAGGATCCCCCATTCCCAGGATCCCCGTTACCGGGATCCCCATTACCGGGATCCCCAATTACCGGGATCCCCATTCCCGGGATCCCCATTCCCAGGATCCCCCATTCCCGGGATCCCCCATTCCCGGGATCCCCAATTACCAGGATCCCCCATTCCCGGGATCCCCCATTCCCGGGATCCCCATTACCGGGATCCCCATTCCCAGGATCCCCCATTCCCAGGATCCCCGTTCCCAGGATCCCCTATTCCCAGGATCCCCCATTCCCAGGATCCCCCATTCTCGGGATCCCCCATTCTCGGGATCCCCCGTTCCCGGGATCCCTGTTCCCAGGATCCCCCATTCCCAGGATCCCCCATTCCCAGGATCCCCCATTCCCGGGATCCCCCATTACCGGGATATCCCCCATTCCCGGGATCCCCCATTCTCGGGACCCCCCATTCCCAGGATCCCCGTTCCCGGGATCCCCCATTCCCAGGATCCCCATTCCCAGGATCCCCCATTCCCAGGATCCCCCATTCCCAGGATCCCCATTCCCAGGATCCCCATTCCCAGGATCCCCCATTCCCAGGATCCCCCATTCCCAGGATCCCCGTTCCCGGGATCCCCCATTCCCAGGATCCCCATTCCCAGGATCCCCCATTCCCAGGATCCCCCGTTCCCAGGATCCCCGTTCCCGGGCTCCCCCATTCCCGCAGCCCCGGGGGAGGGGCGTGGCCAGCCGCCGCGCGCAGGGTGGGCGTGGCCCAGCGAGGGGGGCGCGGCCGCTCGGGGCGTGGCTTCGCGCACGCGCAGTTCCCGCCACCGCTTACGCAACTCCTCCCGTCGCCTTCCCCCCCCCCCCCCCCCCCGCCTCTCCCGCTCCCCGGCCCCCCGCGCGCGCTACGTGCGCGGCCGCGTGGCGCCGCCGCGCGCACGCGCACGCGCCGTCCGCGTGCCTCCCTCCCTCCCTCCCTCCCTCCCTCCCTCACCACCGCCACCACCACCCCCCCCACCCCTCCCTCCCTCTCCGCTCTCCTCTCCCCGCACTCCCCCACCGGGGCCGCCTCGAGTCGGGAGCGCGCGCGCGCGCCCCCGCCCCTCCCTCCTCCTCCTCCTCCTCCTCCTCCTCCTCCTCCTCCTCATCTTCCTCCTCCTCATCCTCCGCTCCCGCCGCTCCTCCCGCCGCTGCTCCCTCTCGGTGTGTCCGTGCGGAGCCGCCGCGTCGCCCTTCCCGCGCCCCCCCCGCCGCCCCCCGCCCCCCCCCGCCGCCGCCGCCGCCCCGCCGGGGGGGGCGCAGCCCCGCACCCCCCGCGCTCCCGCCATGCCGGAGAAGCGGCCGTTCGAGCGGCTGCCCGCCGACGTGTCCCCCCTCAACTATGGGCTCTGCCTCAAGCCGGACCTCATCGACTTCACCTTCGAGGGCAAGCTGGAGGCCGCCGTGCAGGTAGGGCCCCCCCCCCCCCTTCCTCCTCATCCTCCCGCCCCGCCCCCAAGGGGTCCCGCCAGCCCGCGCCCTCTCGAGGGGACCCCTCGGTTCCCCCTCCCCCCCCAGGGGACCCCCCAATCCCCTCCCCGTCCCTCTGGGGGGTCCCCCCCCCCCCGCCCTCAGGGACTCTTTTTCCCCCCCTCAGGGGACCCTTCTCCCCCCCCTTTCCCAGCCGTGCCCTCAGGGACCCCTCAGCTCCGATCCCCCCTTTCCTCTGCGCTCAGCCCCAGGGCCCGGCCGGGCAGGTGCAAGGAGGCCCCTCGGGGCTCCCCCCCGCGTCTTCTCCCTCTCTTTCCATTCAGAATGGATGCACAAACCCTCTCCAAACGCCCCAAAACCCCGCCGCGACCCCCTAAACCCGGCCCGGCTCGGGGGGGGGGCCCCGCCCAGCCCCGCTGCGGCCCCCGCGGGTCCCCCCGGGCGGCTCCTCCCGGGCCAGAGCTGGCCTGGGCCGGGATGTGGGATAAGCCCGGAGCTGTCGGCAGCACCGGGATGTGCTCGGCCGGGATCCCCGGGAACCCCCAGACCCTCGGGGAGCCCCCCCCCGTGCTGCCCTGCCCGGCCTCCAGCGCGCTGCCGGGCGCTCCATGCAGGCGTGGGGATGGATCGGGATTTTGCTGGAAAAGCCAAATAAGCGATGAAAGGAGAAGTGCCCCCCCGGTGTGGCTCGGTAAGGGTAGGCCTCGGTGTCATGGAGAGCTGGGAGGAAGAGAGGCTGGGATAAGCGCCGGGAAAAAGGTTTGCGGACCCAAAACGCCGCGTTTTCTGCAAGGCAGGAAAAATCCTCCTCGCCGTGCTCGTGCTTCAGAGCCAGAACCAGTTTGGTGAAATCCTTCAAGTCTCCCAGTCATTCTCATTGGCTGCTCTGCCAAGATTTCCCGAATTTGCTTTCACGTCTTTTTTTTTTTTTTTTTTTCCCCTTGTGATTTGAGGATAGGTACAGAATTATAAAGGGATAACTGGGTTTTGGTTTGGCTTTTTCCCCCCCCCCCCCCCCTGAAAATTAGCTAGTCGCACAGAGAGAGCTTAAAAATATTTGAGGGAGATTTTAAATCTCGAGATGTGAGCGGATTTAAGCCTTGCTCTGATGAAGGGGGTGGTTAAACCTTGTTTTAAAGCGAGGTAATAAATGCAAGAAAGCAATAAACCTTTGCAGGATGTGAGGCACAGGTAGCGAGGAGGGCGAGTTCTTCCCTGGGGAGTGTCTGTGGGAACTGGGGAGGGCCCAGGGCTGGGGATGATGGGGAATCTTGTGACTTTGGGGACCTGGAGGAACCCAACCAGAGATGAGTAACTTTGTGTCATGTGACAGAAATATCGAAAACCTAAATCTCCTCGCGGATTTGGTCCTGGCTCAGGGGTTTGGTCCCAGCCTCGGGGCTGCTGCTGCCTTTGGGATGTTTCAGTTTGAAAAAGGCCGGCTGGAGAAATTCCCGATCTCTTCCACCTTAATCCCGGCCACCTATTCCTGTCCTCGCACCCAGGGTGCTGCTCCTCGGCTCTGTTCCAGCTGTGGGGCTGTAAATGGGATCACTGAAATCACCCAGGTTAAAAATAACACTCGGGGGGAGGGGAGCAGTGGCTTTTTAAGCCACTGCTGAGGAGAGGAGTGGTGAACAGCAGCTTTGGGACCTTCTCTTGGATGCAGGAATACCCAGAGGTTTCTCCCGGCTGGGGTGGTTGGTTTGCAGGTTGTACCCCTCCTGTTGGAGGGGTTTTGAATGTTGTTTGCTGCGTCCAGGTGAATTCCTGGAGCAGCGGATCCCACCTGGAGGTGTGGAATCCTGCGCTTCCCCACCACCGAGGGCATGGGCTGGGGAAAAGCAGTGACCCCACAGGTTCCAGGCTGGAAAAAAAAAACCAAACCCCCTTGTGTTCACATCCTGGAGAGCTGCTCTGGTGTTCTCACCGGCGAGAGGAGGGGAGAGGGGGGGAAAAGCGAAGCAAATCCGAAGCCAGAGGGCGAGGTTTTCAAAACAGATCTAAGAATGTATCTTTATTTTGGATAACTTTTAACACCGGGAACCAAGGTGGCTCCCTCCCAGCTGCCGGGCAGGGAAGTGGATCAGGGGTGAGTTCACCTGCTTGTGTAGGGTTGGGAACCTGGAGAGGTTTCCTGGGGCGGCCAGTGCACAAAACACAAGGAAATCCCAGGAAATTAGAGGGGAACTGTTCTGCACCTTGATGGGGAGAGGGACAACCAGCTCACTCACAGGATGCTTTTTGTACAAGGCTTGATGAACAAAAAATAACAACTATTGGCTTATTTTTATCAAGCTGGTCTAGAAAAATAAGACATTTGAGTTCTTTTGGGGTCAAATTACTTTAATTGAGGACCTGCTGGCCCTTTCTACCTGTACCTTGTCCTGTGGTGGGATGGAGCTCACCGGGGATTTCTGTTTCCAGCATCACCTGGGAGCTTTGGAATTGCTGTAAACTCATCGAGGCAAGGGTGGGTTTGTGCTGAAACACAACATTTTTGATTTTTGGGTGGGGAAAGTACCAGGTGCTGCCTCCTCTTGAGGATCCAGCTGTTGTTTTTTTAATATCTATCAATAATAATTGCCAGCTCCTCTGCTGCAGCCCGGCTGGATAATGTGATCCACATCAGGTGCTTCCACCGGTGATGCTTTCTGGGGTGAGTTCTGAGGTTTTGACACCAAAAAAAAACCCCAAAAAATACCCCAAAAAGCCAGGAAAAGTTTCCAGAGCCTCCAAAGTGCTTTGTTTGCTTTGTTATTTGGCATCTTTAAGAGCAGAGTGGAATTAGTGCGGGCCGCGATGTTTAGTCAAGGTATTACAAGTAAACACTTGATCATTCTTACTCACTCCAGTAATAGGATTTGCAGCCTTCTGGGGAGAATTTTGGGCTTTCAAGCCCTTAAAAAAAAGTCCCACCCTCGACTTTGGGGCAGGACTCTTGTGTTGGCTTTAAGACCTATAAATAACCTGCAACACTTTGTGCCACCATAAATAAATGTGGCACTCGCATGGCAACTCCAGATAATCTTCAGAGGATAAAACCTCTGGTGATGCAAAAGATAAAGAGTGGCAGCAGGGACCAGGCTGATTCCAACACCTGGGAAAAGGAGTGGGACCTGCTTGGGGTTTGTTGTGGCACTTGCTGTGTTCAGCTCAGGGAATTGTCCCCCCCCTGGATAAAGGAATGATCCTGAAATCTGTCTCCTGCTAAGTTTAATTCCACAGCCCTTTCGGAGCTGTGCTTCTGAAGGCTCTGGTAACCCATATATTCAAATTTTGACCGGTTATTCCAGATTTTTAAATGATATAATTTGTGGCCACACGAATACTTTTGAAGTCCGTGCAGTTGTGTAACAATTACATAAACTGACAGTACATCATTCCCATTTATCACAGCTGAAAACCCCAAAAAATCCTTAAATGAACTATTTCACAAGGAACCCTTGGTCCCAGCTGGGACAAAAGCGTGGCTGTGGGAGAGTCAGAGCTGGAACAGAGTCTCCTGCTCACACTCCTGTGATTGTTCTGCCACTTATGTCATCTTCCAGCATTTAAACTTGATTTGTTGAGGGCGTGGGGATGCCTCTCAATGAGCACAATTAAGATTGTGGGGTGGAAATGGTTCATTTACATGATTCCTCTGTTAGTTTGAGGTTTAATTACCCCAGCCCTGGCTCTCAGGGCCTGGTTATCAGTGCAGGGCACTCGCATTACTCAGCGTCTGGGTCAAACTTTTTATTTGTTTGCTTTTTCCCCCACTCTGCTTTTGGCTCCTGGGAGGGCTGGAACAAAGAGGGGATGGGTGGCCTTGGTGTTGGCCAGCAGGAGTGACCAGCAGCAGAAACAAATGGCTGCCTCCAGCTTTAGGCTTTCAAATCCAACTTCTTAACGCTCCAAGGGATCTCCTGTGTGACACCAACGATGGCCAGCGTTGTCTCCCAGCTTCCTGGTGTTTCCCTGTCCGTAAATTCCCTTCCTTGGAGAGTCTCCTGGCGTGATTCACATCCCTGACTGGAAACTCCACCGAGGTGTTCCTTGGTCACAGAGCAGCTTTATCTGGGAAGAATTTACAACCTGGGCTCCTTCAAATACCTTCTGCAGCGCCTTTAATGGATCTCAGGGGTCCCCTGGTGTATTTAGCAATATTTAACTGGTTGCCTGCTGCTTTTTATGGGGTAATTATGCAATATCTGCTGGCCTAAGGAATGTATAGAGTGACCCTGCTGCACGCTGGTTAAAGGTTCATGGTGACGCTCTGGTGTGTGATCCTGGGGAAATGGAGCTCGCTGGGTGTAGTGTTTGTGCTCCTGGGGAGTGGGGAACTCGTCCAGGATAAATACCTGTGCTATCCACAATTGCAACTTGAGTTTCCAGCACGTGAAAATTAAACCTGGAGTGGGGGGTTGAAGGGTTGAAGGCAACACCTCAGGGCTCTTCTTCTGTCAGCAGCTCAAAAATAGGGTTTTTTTACCCTTCTCCCCGCAAAAAGGGCTCCTTCAGCCCCATAATTCCTAAGGCTGAGGTGCTTGCAGTGATCACAAAAGAGGTTTTTACTCATCCCTGTGAATCCAACACCTCTGGGGCTGGATGTGCTTTGGAACGAGGGGAATTCTTCCAGTGGCGTTGTTAATTTTACTCCTTGGCCGCCAGAATTTGCTGGAGATGCAGGTTAATAAATCTCCTTATTCCTCTCCTCATTGAAGGTTTGAATTCCTACAAAAAGACACACCCTGCAACACAACCGGGAGTAAATTTAGTTGGCTATTTTTAGAGAGCAAATTGCTAAAAACACACATGGTTGTTGTAGTGCTGCTTTTAGAGAAAGGGCTCTGGAGCCATGTGACAAGATTTGAATTATCTGGGCTCTGGAGAATTAGTTTTGACTCCAGGAGATCCCTTTGGATGCACCTCATCCTGTATTTCAGGTAGGCTGGTGTTCAAATCCCTGCTCCTGAGATCTTAAAAAGGTTTTTCCATCAAATCCTTTCCTGCTTTGACCACCGGTGAAAACCAAAAGCTTTACAGCACTTTTGGGTCTTGTTTGGCAGAGCCAAATAATCAACATTTTTAGCTCTTCTTCCATCAAATGGAAAACTTTTTTTGGGGGGAATTTCAGCTGTTTGCTCCTGCTGGATGAGCTTTCCCTTCCCTGCTCGTGGTGCCTGAGTCTGGCTGATCTCAAAGCAGGTGTTTGAATTCTGATTAATTTAGTATTCAATTTAACTCACCAAAAGCCAGAAGTTTCCAATCTCGAAGCATTCCTTCCCTCCAGATACTCCTCTTGGTCCACCCAATTTCTGAGCTGTGCAGAACTGCTCTTCTCTCAATTAACCTTTTCTTGCTGAAAAGGAAACTTATTATATTTATTATATTTATTATATTCATTATATTCCAGAGCAAGGTGAAGCAGGGTGACAGCCCCCACGTGTCCCCCCTTGCTATCTGCTTATACTTCCCGCAGAAATCTGCTTTTTTTTTGGCCTTTAACACATAAAAATCGCTGCTGGAACAGAATCTCTGCCTTCTAGAACGTGGCATTACAGGAAGAAAAAAAGCATTTTGGAGGGATAAAAGCCAGCAATTCGTTTTCAGGCTGTCCCTGGTGACATCAGGGGGTTGTAAGTGAACTAAGCTGGGGCAGGTTCTGGCCCTGCTTTGCTTTTGTTCTCACAGGTGTGTCTGCCCTTCAGTGCCTCTCAGGGAGGAGATCTCCTGCTGGAGCCTGGGTGGCAGCAGGAAAAATTTATTTTCCCCTCTGAACTAAATCCTGAGAGTCTCAGAAGGTGCCAGGTTCTGCAGGCAGAATTCCTGCCTGCACAGTGAGTTTTGTCCCTTTTTTGGGAGATCTAGAGGCAGAGTTCCTGCCTGCACAGTGAGTTTTGTCCCTTTTTGGGAGATCTACAGGCAGAATTCCTGCCTGCACAGTGAGTTTTGTCCCTTTAGAGGCAGAATTCCTGCCTGTACAGGGAATTTTGTCCCTTTTTTTGGGAGGGGAGATCTAGAGGCAGAATTCCTGCCTGCACAGTGAGTTTTGTCCCTTTAGAGGCAGAATCCCTGCCTGCACAGTGAATTTCACCCTTTTTTTGGGGGGGAGATCTAGATACAGAATTCCTGCCTGTACAGTGAATTTTGTCCCTTTTTTGGGAGATCTACAGGCAGAGTTCCTGCCTGCACAGTGAATTTTGGGAGAGCTAGATACAGAATTCCTGCCTGCACAGTGAATTTTGTCCCTTTTTTGGGAGATCTAGATACAGAATTCCTGCCTGCACAGTGAATTTTGTCCCTTTAGAGGCAGAATCCCTGCCTGTACAGGGAATTTCACCCTTTTTTTGGGGGGGAGAGCTAGATACAGAATTCCTGCCTGCACAGTGAATTTTGTCCCTTTAGAGGCAGAATCCCTGCCTGTACAGGGAATTTCACCTGTTTTTTGGGGGGAGATCTAGATACAGAATCCCTGGCTGTACAGTGAATTTCACCCTTTTTTGGGGGGGGAGATCTAGAGGAGGAATTCCTGCCTGCACAGTGAATTTTGTCCCTTTTTTTGGGAGATCTAGAATCAGAATTCCTGCCTGCACAGTGAATTTTGTCCCTTTTTTTGGGAGATCTAGAATCAGAATTCCTGCCTGCACAGTGAATTTTGTCCCTTTAGAGGCAGAATTCCTGCCTGCACAGTGAATTTTGTCCTTTTTTTGGGAGATCTACAGGCAGAATTCCTGCCTGCACAGTGAGTTTTGTCCCTTTTTTGGGAGATCTAGAGGCAGAGTTCCTGCCTGCACAGTGAATTTTGTCCCTTTAGAGGCAGAATCCCTGCCTGTACAGGGAATTTCACCTGTTTTTTGGGGGGAGATCTAGATACAGAATCCCTGGCTGTACAGTGAATTTCACCCTTTTTTTGGGGGGAGATCTAGAGGAGGAATTCCTGCCTGCACAGTGAATTTTGTCCCTTTTTTTGGGAGATCTAGAATCAGAATTCCTGCCTGCACAGTGAATTTTGGGAGAGCTAGATACAGAATCCCTGCTTGTACAGTGACTTTTGTCCCTTTTTTGGTGGGGGAAGAGGTGGAGAAAGAACTTTTTTAGCCTCCTGGCTCATTTATCCCTTTAGATATTTCCTAGTACGCTGCACTCTCCTAAAACTGGCTTGATACAGGTAGGAAGTGAGGAAAAAAAATGATCTAAAAATAGGTAATTGCCTGTTTAAGGAGCCTCTGGATTGTCTCTGCTTAAACCTAAACTTTCTTACTTTGCAGGCTCAGTGCTCCACTGAAAGTTTTGTCCTCGAAGAGGTTTTTTTTTTTAAGATCAAGCCCATTGTTAAGCTCACATTGTCTGCAATTTGGACAGCTCTTAACGCAGCTTCAGCCCCGAATCCAGAGAGATTTGGATTCATAGATTGAATAAAGGTCTCTAGACATTTATAAAAGCTTTTCTCATTCTGATTTTGCTGCGCTTTAGAAAACCTTGAGAAACCCCAAGCTCTGGTATTGTGGTGAAAACACAATTTGCTTTTTGGGTTTGGGGGAGCTTTGCAAGTTTTCAGTTTCATGCACTCAGAATTGAAAGAGAAAAATAAAAAAAGTAGATTTCAGGTTGTAAATCTTTCCTGGAAGCATCAGATCTACCCTGTGTTAGACTGTTAGACTTGCTCTCAGTGCTTTGCAAACATGTTTTTACAGTCAGGTTGGGTTTATTAATTAGAATTAATTTGATTTTAATTCCTATCAAGAGGCAAGGTGGTGAAAACGACGGTGCTGCACCTCTCGGTGTGACACTGCTGCAGGGGAGCAGGGCTTGGGAAGAGGCACCAGCAGTTACTCTGCTCAGAAAGTGTAAACCTTTACATAATATTTATTTAAAAACCCATTCCATAACTGGGAACGAGACAGATTTGTTGGGTTAGAGAGGTCAGGAAGAAACTCCTGGCCGGGTTGGGGGTGTGTGGGTCAGGCTGTGGGGTTGGCTCTCCTTGGATGAGGGGGTGGCTCATGGATGGAGCATTCTTAGGGATGTGGGGACACCTATCAAACCACACATTTAAATTCCTTAATCCTCCCTTATCAATTTTCTCCAATTTTCTGCCCCAGGTGACTGAGGAGCCACTCCTGGCTCTGCACTGATTATTTATTCCCGGCTCCTCCTCTCGCTCACATCCCGGGCCCTGATGGCACAGGGAGACAAGTGGGGGACCTGAACCTTTTATTGTGGCTTTATCAACAAAATAAAACCATAAACCCTGTGTTTCCTGTGCTGCCTGGGAGGTGAGCTGGCCTGAGCACGCACAGGGGCGGAGCAGATCCAGCTCCCGGTGTGCAGAGGCTTGGAATGGTGGAATTTGGGTTGGAAGGGAGCTTAAATCCCATCCATTCCCACCCCAGCCTTGAGCAGGGACTCTTTCCACTGTCCCAGGCTGCTTCAATGGGCACTTCCAGGGATGGGGCAGCCACAGCTTCTCTGGGAAATCCGTTCCAGCCTCTCCCCACCCTCACAGGGAGGAATTCCATCCCAATATCTCATCCAGCCCCACCCTCTGGCAGTTTAAACCCATTCCCCCTTGTCCTGACCCTTGCAATAGTTCTTCATCTTTCTTCCAGGCTCCTGTCAGGTACTGGGAGACCCAAACCTTCTCCAGGCCGAGCCATCCCACTTTTCCCAGCCTTTCCTCACAGCAGAGCTGCTCCATCCCTCTCCATCCACCTCTGTGACCTCCTCTGGACTCTGTGTCCTTCCTGTGCTGAGATCCCAGAGCTGGAGGCAGCTCCAGGGGGTTCCTGGTTCAGACATGGATACCTGGAATGATGTGTCCAGGTGTTAACAGGGCATTTTAAAGGGAAAAAAAAGAAAGGGATAGAGGTCTTTAGACTTCAAGGAACTGACTCTGGGCTAGGAAGCAGTTTCTTCATGCCTGTGTTTAATCTGGTTGGCTGTTACAGAAGTTTTTGCTCCTTTACTGAAAGAACTGGTGGTGTCTCCTGCTAGAAACCAAATCCTGGGCAAGCAGAATTCCCAGCTTGATCCAGTGTGATCATTCTGGTGGTTTCAGCCATAAATTGCTGAATAACTCCCCGTTTAACTCCCAAATATTTTACCCCTTTGTAATTAATTTCTATTTCATTTGAATTCCTCTGTATTCAGGCTCTCGCATTCAAACAGGGAACTGGCACAGCCCCACGGTTTATTCCTACGCTGGGAGCTGGCACTTGGTAAATAAAGCAAAGTGTGTGGAGCCAAGAGCTGGCAGAAGGGAAGCTCCAAGGAAAATGGGAAGGAGAATCTCCTGGCAGATGTTTTGAAGCTGAGGAGTTGTGACAGCGGGGAGCACATACAGGGGTTGTGTTTGCGGTCGTCTCCCAAAGATCCGCGTTTGCGCTCCGACGGTTTTGCTCTGCTCTCCCTTAGGCCGTGCCCAGAGGAGGCTGATGGGCTCAGTGTCCATTTTTATTGGGTTTGGATTTCCCCAGGCCTGCACAAGGGCCCCATTGTGAAGTTTTCAGCCCCGTTTTTTACCCTGTGGTTCGCTCCCTTCAGTGATTCAGTGGAGATGAGTGGCTGAGCACCGTTCACACCCCGGAGCAGCGCTGGAGTGCCTCGTTCTTCTTCACCATCCCAAGCACCCAATTCTCCTTCAAACAGCTGATGCTGGAGGGGCTTTTTAGATGGATGGGAGGTGGGAATTCCCATTTCTTCCTGATGCTGATGGAGTTTCTCTTCCAGGTGAAAAATGCAACCAACCAAATCGTGATGAACTGCGCTGACATCGACATCATCACCGCGTCCTACGCCCCGGAAGGAGATGAAGGTAGGAGCCATGGTTGGTTTCGTTTGTGCCTCTGGGAGCTGCTGCCAACGGCCCAAGAGCTCTGATTACAAAGTGATGTCATGGTTTGATAAGCTCAGCCCCGCCCCCGGAAGCACAGAATTCCTTATCTCGCTTCCATGTTCGCTTTCATCTCTGCCAGTTGTGTTATGGTGAATAAATTCCTTCACCTTCTCCTCCATCGTGCCTGAGGGATGTAGGCAGAGGATGCTGGGCTGGTTTGATTTTTTTTTTTTTAATCTGGATATCATATAAACTTCTAAGAACATCACCTGTACCTGTGGATTTGGGAATATCGACAAAATCCATGCCAGGGCTCAGATGAGGAATGCATCAATAACGGCCTGCAGTAGGAAATACTCACGGGGGAGGGTTTGGAGAGCACAGAAAACACTTAATTGGCCTTTAGCAGGGTGTTCTGAGTGTTGGACAGCGTGGAGAAAGGTGATAGTGTGGAGGAGACCGGGGTGGGGTCTGGCTCCGTGAAGGGCTGGAAGTTGCTGGAGGAATGGAAGTTACTGGAGAAATTCGTAACACTCAGCTGCAGTCGTTGACTTCCCCAATTATATTTGGAGGGGATTAGCAAAGACAAAAAGGGCTTTAGCAGCTGAAGCATGAAATGAAGGAGGTGTGGAAAACAAGCTCCGTGGAGCAGCCGTGGTCTCACAGTGGGCAGAGCCTTCCTGGGGTTCTCAGGGAGCCTCTGCTCTTTCAAGCCCAGCAGTTCTTTGGTCCAACTGCTGCTGAAGCCCTTCAGAGAACAAAAAGCTTCTGCAGGGCTTCCCTTTCCACAAGGGAAATGTCCCTTTCCATGAGGAAAACACCACGGTGATGCCATGAAACGCTTCGTTAAATGCGTGGTCAGGGATTAATGGAATGATTTTGGTGATGGGTGGGAGGAAGGTGTTCTTTGGGTAGCTTTAAACTTTGCTATTTATGCAGCAGCTGGATAAAGGTGGAAGAAAGGGCTGTGTTTGGACACTTGAAGAAGAAAAGAAATGTGGATTTCTGGAGTGGGTTTTGTAGGGATCATTTCGGTTCTGTTGCCAGTGGTGTTATCGTACAGATTCGTGCAGGGAAGTGGCCAGGGCTGGGAGCACCCTGGGATGGTGGGAGGTGTCCCTGCCCATGGCAGGGGTGGCACTGGATGGGCTTTAAGGTCCCTTCCCACCCAAACCATTCCATGATGCCACTTTACAGATCCCTGTAACGTTACTCCACTTTTACAGATGGAGAAATGGACTCGGGAGGGGATTTGGGGGGAAAAGTTCCTCCCTGTGAGGATGGTGAGACCCTGGCACAGAGAAGCTGAGGCTGCCCCTGGATCCCTGGCAGTGTCCAAGGCCAGGCTGGATTGAGGCTTGGAGCAATCCAGGATGGTGGAAAGTGTCCCTGCCCATGGCAGGAGCTGGCAATGGGTGGGATTTAAGGTCCTTTCCACCCCAAAGCTCTCTGGAATTCCATGATTCCAAGCAGAATATCTGCACCGAGTCTTTGCATTTAAACGGGTTTGATTTTTTTTTTTTTTTTAAATTATTTTTAAGCACCCAGAGGATTTTTTTGGGGGGGGGGGGAGTGCAGCTGAGGTGAGGAGCTGTGTCCTGAGGAAGCAGCTTTGGGAAGAGGGCGTGTGTGGAAAAGCAGAGCTCAGCTCAGGAAGTGCCGGCAGGGAAGGGAACGACCAAGGACCCTGGAGTGAGGCCAACCCCGTTTGATAGGGAAAGAATGGAAAACTGTCCCCTGGCACCTCGGGGCTGTCCCCTGGCACCTCGGGGCTGTCCCCTGGCACCTCGGGGCTGTCCCCTGGCTCCTCGGGGCTTGACCCCTGGCTCCTCGGGGCTGTCCCCTGGCTCCTCGGGGCTGTCCCCTGGCACCTCGGGGCTGTCCCCTGGCACCTCGGGGCTGTCCCCTGGCTCCTCGGGGCTGTCCCCTGGCTCCTCGGGGCTGTCCCCTGGCACCTCGGGGCTGTCCCCTGGCACCTCGGGGCTTGACCCCTGGCACCTCAGAGCTGTCCCCTGGCACCTCGGGGCTGTCCCCTGGCTCCTCGGGGCTGTCCCCTGGCACCTCGGGGCTGACCCCTGGCTCCTCGGGGCTGTCCCCTGGCACCTCGGGGCTTGACCCCATGCTCCTCGGGGCTGACCCCTGGCACCTCGGGGCTGTCCCCTGGCACCTCGGGGCTGACCCCTGGCTCCTCGGGGCTGGCCCCTGGCTCCTCGGGGCTGGCCCCTGGCTCCTCGGGGCTGTCCCCTGGCACCTCGGGGCTGTCCCCTGGCACCTCGGGGCTTGACCCCTGGCACCTCAGAGCTGTCCCCTGGCTCCTCGGGGCTGTCCCCTGGCACCTCGGGGCTGTCCCCTGGCACCTCGGGGCTTGACCCCATGCTCTTCGGGGCTGTCCCCTGGCACCTCGGGGCTTGACCCCGTGCTCCTCGGGGCTGACCCCTGGCACCTCGGGGCTGACCCCTGGCACCTCGGGGCTGTCCCCTGGCACCTCGGGGCTGGCCCCTGGCTCCTCGGGGCTGGCCCCTGGCACCTCGGGGCTGTCCCCTGGCACCTCGGGGCTGTCCCCTGGCTCCTCGGGGCTGGCCCCTGGCACCTCGGGGCTGGCCCCTGGCTCCTCGGAGCTGTCCCCTGGCACCTCGGGGCTGTCCCCTGGCACCTCGGGGCTTGACCCCTGGCTCCTCGGGGCTGTCCCCTGGCACCTCGGGGCTTGACCCCATGCTCCTCGGGGCTGTCCCCTGGCACCTCGGGGCTGTCCCCTGGCACCTCGGGGCTGACCCCTGGCACCTCGGGGCTGGCCCCTGGCTCCTCGGGGCTGTCCCCTGGCACCTCGGGGCTGTCCCCTGGCACCTCGGGGCTTGACCCCATGCTCTTCGGGGCTGTCCCCTGGCACCTCGGGGCTTGACCCCATGCTCCTCGGGGCTGACCCCTGGCACCTCGGGGCTGACCCCTGGCACCTCGGGGCTGTCCCCTGGCACCTCGGGGCTGGCCCCTGGCTCCTCGGGGCTGGCCCCTGGCTCCTCGGAGCTGTCCCCTGGCACCTCGGGGCTGTCCCCTGGCACCTCGGGGCTGTCCCCTGGCACCTCGGGGCTGTCCCCTGGCTCCTCGGGGCTTGACCCCTGGCTCCTCGGGGCTTGACCCCTGGCACCTCGGGGCTTGACCCCTGGCACCTCGGGGCTGTCCCCTGGCACCTCGGGGCTGTCCCCTGGCTCCTCGGGGCTGTCCCCTGGCTCCTCGGGGCTGTCCCCTGGCACCTCGGGGCTTGACCCCTGGCACCTCGGGGCTGTCCCCTGGCACCTCGGGGCTGTCCCCGGGCACCTCGGGGCTGACCCCTGGCACCTCGGGGCTTGACCCCTGGCACCTCGGGGCTGTCCCCTGGCACCTCGGGGCTGTCCCCGGGCACCTCGGGGCTGTCCCCTGGCTCCTCGGGGCTTGACCCCTGGCACCTCGGGGCTGTCCCCTGGCTCCTCGGGGCTGTCCCCTGGCACCTCGGGGCTGTCCCCTGGCACCTCGGGGCTGTCCCCTGGCTCCTCGGGGCTGTCCCCTGGCACCTCAGAGCTGTCCCCTGGCACCTCGGGGCTGTCCCCTGGCACCTCGGGGCTGTCCCCTGGCTCCTCGGGGCTGTCCCCTGGCTCCTCAGGGCTGTCCCCTGGCACCTCAGGGCTGACCCCTGGCACCTCGGGGCTGTCCCCTGGCTCCTCGGGGCTGTCCCCTGGCTCCTCGGGGCTGTCCCCTGGCTCCTCGGGGCTGTCCCCTGGCACCTCGGGGCTTGACCCCTGGCACCTCGGGGCTGTCCCCTGGCACCTCGGGGCTTGACCCCTGGCACCTCAGAGCTGTCCCCTGGCACCTCGGGGCTGTCCCCTGGCACCTCGGGGCTTGACCCCTGGCACCTCGGGGCTGTCCCCTGGCACCTCGGGGCTGTCCCCTGGCTCCTCGGGGCTGTCCCCCGGCTCCTCGGGGCTGGCCCCTGGCACCTCGGGGCTGTCCCCTGGCTCCTCGGGGCTGTCCCCTGGCACCTCGGGGCTGACTCCTGGCACCTCGGGGCTGACTCCTGGCACCTCGGGGCTGTCCCCTGGCACCTCGGGGCTGTCCCCTGGCACCGAGTGCCCGCTGCCATCGGGAGCTGGGTGGTTGCTAAGCGCTCCTGGAGTTATTTCTCCTCCTGAGTCATGAGGAGATAAGGAGTGGTGGCAAGAGCAGAGAGCGTCTGTTCCACCCACTGCCCTGCCACGGGCACAGCCTCCCGGGAATCCCACATTTTGTCACGGGAATCCCACATTTTGTCACGGGAATCCCACATTTTGTCACGGGAATCCCACATTTTGTCACGGAGGAAAGGAAAAGAAAGGGAAGAAGCACCTGGGAGTGACGTTTTCTAGCACTCAAATCAAAACTCAGACCCAAAATAAAGAGGGACTGCTGTAGCTGCGAAGTGTTAAGAGTTGAGTTTAGTGGAGATTTAAACCCAAATATACTGAAAATGAGTTTTGTGGCTTAAATTCACACTGATTTTTGGGGTATCCTTGGATGTGGCACTCTGGACACACAGGAATACGAGTGCAGCACTCTGGCACTCACAAACCAGAAATTAAAAAAAATATTTCTTATATTAATTACAACAAAACCCCACCTCGAGTGTTTAGGATACATAAACATGATCATGATACATAAACACCCGAGGTGTAGCTTTGTTGCAATTAATACAAAAATATTTTAAGAATTTAAAATATATATATATTTTTTAAAAAAGTTTAAAAATTTAAAAAAAATATAAAAATAATTCATCACCATAATCACTCCCAGGCTCCACGGGGTTAAAAACCTATCTCGGAGTTTTGGGAATGTGCCAAGGAGCGTAATGGCTTTGGAAGGAAAATGGCATGGAATTGGCAGGGCGTTTGCTGGCACCTGTTGATAGAGATCGAGTCAGGCTCTGGCTAATGCTTCTATTGTGCACAGCTTGGGGATGGTAATTGTATAACTGCTCTCCAAAACTGAGCGTGAAATACAGCCCAGGCAACCCACGGGAACATCGGCCAGGTCGCTGGGATTTCATTCCTGGATGCCTGAAAAAAAGAGGGAGAAGTCAGTGGTGGTTTTGAAGGAATTGTTACCCCTTAGCTCTGTCGGGAAGAATTTGTCTCACCCTCGTCTAAAGATAAAAGATAATTGGTCGTTTATCCCCTTTCAAGCCTGAAAAGCAGCTGTGGAAAGAAATCTTGTTTTAACAGATCCCTGTCCTTTGTTTAAGGAACTGATCTGGTGACTTTTGTGCAGAATAATTGGGTTTTCCACCCCAAAATCCCTGTTAGTCCTGAGTGCTCCCTGTCCTGTGGCTGACCAGCAGATGGAGGCTGGAGCTCCTTGTCCCCCTGCACTCCCCTTTCTCCTGGTGGGTACAGCAGAGGGTAGGACTTGGCCTTTGGAATTTTAATGCAGATTTGCAGGGAAATCAGATTATTGCCCAATATTTGACAGGAAGCTGAGGGAGGATCCCTGTAACTTTAAAGTCAGAGTGAAGAATTTTGCTGTGTAATCCACAGCAGTAAGGAATGAGTAACGAAACCAGCAGAGATTAATTACTGGGGAGCAGAAAATTCCTCAGTTTCCTCACAAAACCAGTGCAGAGATCGTCAGGGAGGGCTGTGGATTCGCTCTGTGTGTGCCAGGAATGCTGTAATGGAACAAAGCTGCTCAAAACACAAGAGTTTTCCGTGGCTGAAGTTAAAACTGGCTCCTCCCACCGATCAGAACAAATCATTGGGATAGGGTTTTTTTTTTTTTTCCCCCTCCTGAGCTAGTTTTTTTTTTTAACATTGACAGTGGAATTTTAGCACTGAGGTGTGCACGTGTCCACAGGGATGCCTTGGCTCAGCCCAAAGGGAAGAGCTGCAAAGACGTTCTCGAGACAAGTTGGTTCCATTTTTTAAGGGATGGAGTTTCATCCTCGGGGAGTGCGAAGGAGTTGGAGCTTCCTGTGAATCTCCCTCTCTCCCAAGCAGCTGTGAAATCGGGATGGAATCAGTGAATTTGGTTCTTCAGCTTGGAATCTCCTCAGATCCTGGGCGGGGGTCTAAAGGAGTTTCTTAAATCCAGGGATTCTTGGAGGGGAACAGTTGGCAGCTTCCCATGGGAAATCCCAGCAGCTGTGGTGATGATTGTGTAGCAGGACGAAGGAACTTTGGGTTGTACTTCCAACACTGAAGAGGATTTTAAGGCCAGAATTCATTATTTGGGTCTTTTCCTTCCCACTGTGGTGGGGCCGTGCCTGGATGTTACACCAGAGCTTCAGCTGGGGTTTAAAATAAGAAACAAACCAAAATAAACCCAAAAAACCGAAAAAACAAAAAACCAAACCAACCAAAAAAACCCCAAAACCCAAACCAAATCAACCAAACAACCCCCCAGAAATATCAATATACTTCTGGAGTATCTGAGCTGTGTTTCCCCAGGCCTGGGAGCACCCCCATGTCACGACAGTGGTGACATTCTGCTCTGTGGGCAGGGACAGCAGTGCCTGTCCCCGCTCTCACCCCTCTCCTGGCATTGCTGCTCGCACTGTTGAGCAGCCAAGTGGATCAGGAAGCTGCCTCTAAAGGGGAAAATTTAAAAAAAAAAAAGGCATTTTTTGAGACAAATCCTCTTCCTGCTCATGGTGGTTCCACAGGAATGCCAGTGGAAGGAAGGGAATGGGAACAGGAATTCCCACCTGGGGCCAGGTGGGAAAAACAACCACTGCCTGTGGAGCTCTGGGGTTGTTTCAGCCCCTTTGTGAACTTTTTCTTAGTTGTGGAAAAGCTCAACTCCATCCTTTTTGAGGACTCAAAGGGACAGAGTTTTAATGCAGGGCTTTAAGGAGGGCTGGGCTGGGTTATTCCCTTATTCCCAGCTGGGAATCTCTGGTAGGTGAGGTACTTCTGATTCCTGTAGGATTTTACAGTGGAACTCATGGAAAGGCTCAGCAACTTCAGCATTCCCAGGAATGGGGTGGGCTGGGTCAGCACAGGGATGGTTTAAGGAATGTGTTTCATTTCCAGAGAAGCCAAGGGGGCACAGCTCCCTTGGGAATGCAGGGTCATTAAGCCACCATGCCTTAATTGCCTGTGACTTCTCCGTGACACAGAATGAGGGTTCCTTGAAAAAATTCCATGGTTTGCTCTCAGCTTTGTCTTGGCTTGGGATCCAGGCACTGCTTAAAGCCCCTGGCTGGGAGCCACCTCTGTGAGGGTGGAACAGAACTTGGGATCATTCATGGATCATTCATGGATGGATCCCTCTGGTCACTGGGCCCTTGCAGGAAATGCCCTGTGCAGGGGCTGTGATTTATTCCAAATGCTGTTGTAGGATTTCAGGTGCTCCCACTTCTCACATCCCTTTTTTTTTTTTTCTTTCTCCCAAACTCATGGGAGCCACCAGCAGCTTTTTCTTTCCTCCTTCGACTCAGCCCAGGCTGTGCACTAATGTGCAAGTGATTAACTTGCAACCTTGCAGTGCCAAACTCTCCAAAGTTTGTAGGCTGCCAAAACCGGGCTGTTCTCTTCAGGAGCTTTTGTATTCCAGCGTTAGGAATTCAGACAGCCTTTTGCTGCAATCACATCTTTGTTAGAAGCAGCTCCCTTCAACTCCAACAAAAAGCATTGTTGATGGTTTTCCATGGTTCTTTTGCTCTGGATTAAATTATTGGCGCTGAGTGAGGAGTTTAAACAAAACAAAAAAAGTAACTTGGAATCTTTGGTTTCTGTCCTGTTGTTTTGGGGTTTGATATGTGAGGAGCTGCTCTGAGCTTTAGAAAACCCTGAAGGTTTCGGGGTTTCATCTTCCAGGCCTGGTGATGTTCACCTCTGAGTTAAAACTTCCAAAAGGAACAGATCCACAAATTCAAACACGTTTAGAGAACCTCACATTTGGGAGAGGAGGAGGGAGAAACTTGATATCCGTTGTCAACCTTTGGCAGAAGCTCCACATAAGGCACATTCCTGTGTATTCCTCGGTTTCAGGAGGCTGGAACTCTGATCCTCAGGTCCTGCCCTGTTGTTTGTCTCCAGGATCAGATCGTTGCCATCAGAAGCTGTAAAAAGATAAAAATGTTTTGTGGCTTTTTTGAAGATCCGTGGGGGGAGCGTTGCTGCATTCCTGGGCTGATCCTTATCGGCCTCTCTCAGGTGTTCAGTTACCCTCTGACCACAGGCTCAGCATGGTTTATTCCTCCTGGATAAATAAATTCCCAACAGGTGTCCAGCCCCTCTCTGACCAGGATCACCCACATTGCTTTGTTGGACTCTGGAAATAGTCGGGGTCAAAATCCATGGGATCTGCTGGAGTCAGCACTCAGCTCCTCCCTGCTGGAAGCCCAGTTCTAGATTGGTGCCTTTCCTTCAGGATTTCTTGTTAAAACCTTCCTCTCCTGTCTCATTTTCTGCCTCAGTATCCCCAGGGTGATAGGAAGAGAAGCCCAACCCTTATTTTTGGCGCTGGTTGCCCGGTGTTTGGTGGCAGCTGCGTGTCCTTGGCATGGATTCTGCTTCACTGCTCTCGCTCATCCCCGCTACAGTTGATTTTTAAAGTCTTGGAACTCCTCAGCACCGATCAGGAGAGCCTAAAATTGATCCTGGAGAGATTTTTTTTTAAAAGAAAATGATTTCTGCATTGTGTTTTTTGCTGTTTCATTCGAGCCTCTCTGCGTTCCGCAGCCCACCACGGTGGTTAACTCAGATTAAACAGCGAGCAGAGCTCTGTGAAACCTGTAGTTAAACCTAATTCATTCCTGCAGCTCTTGCATTGAGCAGAGGTTGGAATTAACTCAGGCTTAAGGCTCAAATCACACCACTCCAGAATAAACAGCACTTGAAATTTCACCACAATAAAATCACATTTGTCACGTGTGGAGCAGCTCAGCCGAGCACCCTGGAGCGTGCTGGGGCTGAAACCGAACACTTGGAATGATACCTGAGCGTGGAAAACGAGTCCTTTTGTGACTAAAATTGTTGTTTCAGACCAGCTTTTGTCATTCGAGGGGTTGGTTGAGTGGCACGTTTTTGTTTCAGGATGAAAAGTGCATCGTTTGTGTCCGGGCTTGCCGAGTTTGGCAGTGGAAGATGGTGATGTCTTGTTTTGGAGCAGATTTCAAGCTCTTAAATGATAGTTTCTTAAAGGTTGCAGCAGTGGTTGAGCGTGGAGGAAGCAGAACTTGCAAAGTGAGGTCTTGTGGGGTTATTCCAGATTTTTTTTTGGCTGAAGGACAAAAAAATCTGCATCCCCTTGGAGGCAGCAAGCAGGATTTGATGGGTTAGGAAGGGAGAAGCAGCACCAGGTGCTCCCTCCTGGCTCTGCCAAAGCTGCAGGACAATTTAATCCCTGTGCAGATTCCCAGCCCTGTCTCTCCAGCCTGGCCTCATAGTTTGGATGTTTGCATCCACAAATAGTTCCTGTGCTATGTAAATACCAAACTGCCTCATTTTCGGGTGGCTTTAGGATCCTCAGGCTGAGCAGGGCAGGAACCCCGAGGTAGGGCCCTGCTTCTGAAGGCATTTCTGAAATAAAATCGACACTGTTGGTTTTATTTTGTGGTTAAATCCAAGTAAACCCCCACCCGTGCTGTGGGGATTAATGAGCTTTTCAAAGCGAGAGCCACAGATCAGGTGAATAAATCCTAAGCATCCTGATTGGGATAATTAACAGGAATCCTGCTGCACCAATGGAAGTGTTCTGTAGTGATGAGGAGAAGTTTGGGGCTGCATTTCACCGTTTGTCAGGAAGTGCAGCAGCTGCTCCCAACATTCCTGGGGCGCAGCTCCCGTTCTTCCTGCAGGATTTCTCAGCTCAGCTTTCATTCCTGGGTGCTGCAGGAGCTTTCCCTGCCCTGGAATTCCCACCACCAGGGTGTTCCTCTGGTTCCTCGTGTTTAATCACTCAGAATTGATTCTGCACGTTGAGTTCAGCTGCTTTGGGGTTCAATTTGAGGAGTTCCCGAGCACAAACCCCTCTCCAGGGATGGTTCTGACCCCGGTGCTGTGTTTCCCATTCCAGAGGTTCACGCCACAGGGTTCAACTATCAAAATGAGGATGAAAAGGTCACTCTGTCCTTTCCCAGCACCCTGCAGAAAGGTAAGAGCCATTCCCCTGCTTCCTGCTGCCTGTGTTTGAGGGGTTTGCACTTGGAAAGGCTGGAGTGGGACAGCAGTTTCTTCCCTGGAATTGCCCACAGTGGATGTGGGAGTCTGTCCACTCCGGGTCACTTTGGGAGCCTCTGGAATTGCAGATGTTGTCTGATTGATGGTGATGTTTGCCTCCAACCCCTGAGCAATGATTTCCCTGCTGGTGGGAGGCAGGAGCTATTCCTGTGACCCCTCTGGGCAGGGGGAGCTCCTGGAATTACCTGGAATTACCTCAGGGTTTTCCTCACCGTCCACCTTCGGATTCTTCCGAAGCTGCTCCAGCTCTGAGGAACCCCCTCGGTCAAAACTCAGCTTTTCACTTTGGATAAAACTTTTATTTCATCTTGGATTTTCTTTTTTTTTTTTTTTTTTAAATTTCATCTGGATAAACACCAGTTAGAGATTGTGGGATGATGATGGAGCTGGAATCCTGTAGGATCTTGGCCGCCAAGCTCAGGTTTCCCTTTTTGCACTGAGACATCGAGGGCAGAATTAATCCTGAGCCTGATTAAGGGCTTTGAGCATGGCCAGAGCTCCATCTTGGCTTTGAGCATTCCATAGGATGCCATTATTCCTTATATCCCATGAATTTTGCAAACTTTGCTCCAAGGTAAGGATTGGAGGATGGAAGTTTTAAGGTGGCTCATTGCTCTGTGTTTAAAAGAACCCTAAAACCCTATGGGGAACCTGCCAACGTCCTGGGATTTGCTGAAATCCACCCCAAATCCAGGATTTTTTTTGCTCACCTACCAATCCCAGGGACCTGTGTGTTTGTGTTGCAGGGACAGGGACACTAAAGATAGACTTTGTAGGGGAGCTGAACGACAAAATGAAAGGATTTTACCGGAGTAAATACACCACCCCCACCGGAGACACGCGCTACGCTGCCGTCACTCAGTTCGAGGTACTCTGCTTTTATTTTCATTTTTAGCTTTATTTCTAAATAAGATTTTATGCTTGCAAGAGGCAAAGACACAGCTTCCTTCCTTTATCTGGACCCTCTGTTTAAATTTTAAAAAATCCACGTGGTTTTTTTCACTCCTTGCCCCGAGTGTGGGGAGCGCTGGAATGTCTGGAGGTGAACGAGCTCAGGGCTGCTCTTGGTGCTGCCCTGGATCTGCCTCTGCTCTACTCACTCACCCAAATCCATGGGTTTGGGGGGTTTTCCCTTGTTTTTTGGGTTTTTTTCCTTGTTTTTGGGGGTTTTTCCTTGATTTTTGGTGTTTATTTCTTTTTTCTGGGGGGCTTTCCCTTGTTTTTTGGTGTTTTTCCTTGGTTTCTGGGGGTTTTTCCTTGGTTTTTGGTTTTTTTTCCTTGTTTTTGGGGGGCTTTTCCTTGTTTCTTGGGTATTTTTCCTTGGTTTTGGGGGGTTTTTCCTTGGTTTTGGGGGGTTTTTCCTTGGTTTTGGGGGGTTTTTCCTTGTTTTTTTCCTTGTTTTTTTGGGTTTTTTTCCTTGGTTTTTTCCTTAGTTTTTTTTGTTTTTTTTCCTTGTTTTTTGGTTTTTTTTCCTTGTTTTTTGGTGTTTATTCCTTGTTTTTGGGGGGGTTTTTTCCTTGTTTTTTGGGTTTCATTCCTCATTTTTTCAGTTTTTCCCCTCATTTCCTTATTGCCCTTCACCTCACAGCTCCAAGCTCAGTAAACCCTTGGATCTGGCAACTTCCTCACGCTGCTGTGGCCTTCATCCTCTTACCTCCAGCAGCTGAAATATCCTAGAACACCTCTTTATTTAACCACCTCTGGAAAACTCCCTTTATAAAGTGCATCCACTGCCCATTTAATGGGGACCCTGAGCCTTTCTCTCAGCCTTTAAGGCCATCCCTGAGCAGGTTTTTGGGGTGCTCTCTGCTGCTGGCTGACAAATCTGGGGTGCTGTGTGCACGCCCTGGGTGCCCCCGGTGCTTCCACGTGGCTGAGCTTTGCTCCTGTCGTGACTCTGCTAAATTTGGGCAATTCCAGCCCGGCACTGAGGCTTTTCCAGCTGCTTTTTTTTCCTTAAATGAGGAGTGAAATAAGAGTAAAAAGCTCTAATGCAGAGGGCAGGAGTGTCAGCGAGGAGGCTGAACCACGACTCACCCATTTCTTGCTGTAAATAAGCTGAATTTCTGTGTTTGCTCGCCACAATCTCCTGTGATTTATTTATTTAATGCTCTTTATTTCAGGCTACTGATGCTCGCAGAGCTTTCCCTTGCTGGGATGAGCCTGCTATTAAAGCAACATTTGATATTTCTTTGGTGGTTCCCAAAGACAGAGTAGCTTTGTCAAATATGGTAAGTCCTTTACGTGCCAATAAATGCTTTAATTAAAGCGTTGATAATTAATGATGTGCCTTGGTGCCAGAGCTGGGAATACAAACTGCAATAAAACCACAAAATTTGATGTCAGGTGCCAGCACAAAACCTGAACAGGTTGGACAAGCCTGGTGGTTTTAAATAAATAAAATAATCATTAATCTTGGCTTATGTGCTGCTTGATTAAGAGGGGAAAAGTCCTTTGTGAGTTTTCCTCTCGGGATTTCTGTCCAGACCTGGGATAAAATGTGGCAGCAGAGGTGCCTCTGTCACAAATAAACCCAAAGGAGCATTTTTAGTTTGCTGCCTGTGGGTGTTTTTAGGTGATGTTGCTGGCAAAGAGTCAGTTTAAAAATAGGCTTTATTTATTTATAAATAAATAAAGTCTGGCCTGGCCCTGACCCACGAGGTTTTTGTGTCAGGGTTTGAGGCGGTGCCTTGCTGGGATGGGATTGATGCTCTTTAGCTCCTGATGGGATATAACTTAAATATCATAAAAATATTCCCATAAAAACACGCCTCCAGCTGGGATGGGGCACTTGAGCCACGAGGGGAACTGCTTGAAAACCCTAAATCCCTTTGATTTTAACCACAAGGAGGGAAGAGTTACTCCAGCTCCTGCTTTGGAGCAGGCACGATCTTCCTGAGGGGTTTTATCCCAAATCCTTCCAGTCCTGGAGCTGAAAAGTTGCTCAGAGCAGTAACTTGTGAGTTATTTTGGGTAAATCAGGAGCAACTGCCTGAATGGTTTGAGATTTAACTCATTTTAGTGGGGATAAAAGCATCTGTGAGGAGTGAAATCCATGAAGAAATTCCATTTAGTGCTAAAAACCTGGATTTTCAGAGCTTCTGGTAACAAATGATTTCAGCTTTCTCTGGGAGTTAGACCTGACCTTGCTTTTCCCAAAGGAAAAAGGTGCTTGAATCCAAATATTCCACAGGCTCTGAAGTTCCTTCTGTTGTAGGAAATCAACTTTTGGGCAGAAAATTCAGGTTTTTGGAGCCCCAGAGCTGCTCTGGCCTGGCTTTTGGGGCTGTTCAGATGTTTCCCTCCCACTTTGGCTAAATGGAAGTTTTGATTTGAAATTGAGATTTGAAGTTCTCCCGGAGTTCTGATCAGAAGTTTGGATGTGGAATTCTGTGAGGCAGCAGGAGTGAAATCCATAAAGAAATCCCTTCTCGTGATAAAAACCTGAATTTTCAGAGCTTCTGCTGGAAACAAACGGCTTCAAGTTTTTCTGGGAATTATAGACCTGAGCTTCCTCTTCCCAAATCCCTGCAAAGAGATGCTTGAATCCAAATACCCCACGGTTTCTGAAGTTCTCTGTGTTGTACAAACCAGCATTTGGGTGAGAAAATTCACGTTTTGGAGCCCCAAAGCTGCGAAATCCAGAAAGAAATTCCATTTAGTGCTAAAAAACCCTGGATTTCCCAAGTTTCTGGGGGGAACAAACGCCTTCACCTTTCTCTGGGAATTACACCTGGATGCTGCTGCTTCAATCCAAGTATTCCTCAGCCTCCAAAGTTCCTTTTGTTGTAAGCAACCAACACTTGGGCAAGAAAAAAAACCCAAACCCCCCTCATCTTTTGGCTCCTCAGAGCTGGCTCGATGTTTCAACCCCTGTGGGAGACAGAGGAGAAGAAACTCCTGCAAATTAAAGGAGGCTTTGATTTCCAACCCTGGAAGAGACTAAGTCTGGCTTAACTGACAAGAGATTTATAGACTTTAAGCAAAAGGATTACAAACTTATAGGAACACAAGTAAAAATTGTACACTGGGTGTTCTGGTGGAGGGTTTTAAAATAGAATAGTGTGGTTTTATATAGTTTTAAGTTAAGGATGTGGATGGTTTAAGAGAGATAGCTGTGTGTACGTGACATGAGAAGTTTTGGTCAAGACATAGCTGAATTGTAGTGAGAAGTGCCACAGGTGATAGGTTATTAATCCAAAATGAAGTGTCATTTTAAATGCCTGTTGGATTAAAAAGTTATAAATTACAAGGTAACCCTAAATCTTGTGACTATCCCCCATTACCCAAAGACCTTGCAAAATCTCACACCTCACCCGCTGCATTCCTTACTTCAACCAACAAATTCCCATCCCCAAAAACATCTCCTCCAACGCATCAAAAGAAACAAACCCCATTTTCCTCCCTCCCCCCCTTTTTACTTTCCCCTCAAATCCCACAGAACGTGGTGGACAGGAAGCCCTACCCGGACGACGAGAGCCTGGTGGAGGTGAAGTTTGCACGGACGCCGGTGATGTCCACGTACCTGGTGGCCTTCGTGGTGGGCGAGTACGACTTCGTGGAGGCGCGGTCGCAGGACGGGGTCCTGGTGCGAGTCTACACCCCCGTGGGCAAGGCCGAGCAAGGGAAGTTTGCCCTGGAGGTAAATCAGCCCCGGCGCCGCTCGCTCGCCCAAAGGGCCACGGGGTGCTGCTGTTAAAGGGGGGGTTGGGGTTTGGGTTTTGGGGGGGGGTTTTGGGGTTTGGGGTGCTGTGACTGGGTTTTGTTCTTTGGGTTTGGGGTTCTGTGACTGGGTTTTGTTCCTTGGGTTTGGGGTTCTGTGACTGGGTTTTGTTCCTTGGTTTTGGGTTTTATTCCTGGGTTTTGTTCCTTGGTTTTTGGGGTTCTGTGACAGGGTTTTGTTCTTTGGGTTTGGGTTTTATTCCTGGGTTTTATTCATTGGTTTTTGGGTTCTGTTCCTGGGTTTTGTTCTTTGGGTTTGGGGTTCTGTGACTGGGTTTTGTTCCTTGGGTTTGGGGTTCTGTTCCTGGGGGAGTTTGTTTTGGGTTTTGGGGGGTTGTTGGTGTTTGGGGTGCTGCTGCTAAAGGGGGGGTTGGGGTTTGGGTTTTGGGGGGGTTGTTGGTGTTTGGGGTGCTGTGACTGGGGGGGTTGGTGTTTGGGTTTTGGGGGGTTGTTTGGTGTTTGGGGTGCTGCTGCTAAAGGGGGGGTTGGTTAGGGTTTTGGGGGATTTTTGGTGTTTGGGTTTGGGGTGCTGTGACTGGGTTTTGTTCCTTGGGTTTGGGGTTCTGTGACTGGGTTTTGTTCCTTGGGTTTGGGGTTCTGTGACTGGGTTTTGTTCCTTGGTTTTGGGTTTTATTCCTGGCTTTTGTTCCTTGGTTTTTGGGGTTCTGTGACTGCGTTTTGTTCCTTGGTTTTGGGTTTTATTCCTGGGTTTTATTCATTGGTTTTTGGGTTCTGTTCCTGGGTTTTGTTCCTTGGGTTTGGGGTTCTGTTCCTGGGGGAGTTTGTTTTGGGTTTTGGGGGGTTGTTGGTGTTTGGGGTGCTGTGACTGGGTTTTGTTCTTTGGGTTTGGGGTTCTGTGACTGGGGGGTTTGGTTTGGGTTTTGGGGGGTTGTTGGTGTTTGGGTTTGGGGTGCTGTGACTGGGAGGGTTTGGTTTGGGTTTTGGGGGGTTGTTGGTGTTTGGGGTGCTGCTGCTAAAGGGGGGGTTGGGGTTTGGGTTTTGGGGGGGGTTTTGGGGTTTTTAGTGTTGTGACTGAGGGGGTTTGGTTTGGGTTTTGGGGGGTTTTTGGTGTTTGGGGTGCTGCTGATAAAGGGGGGGTTGGGGTTTGGGTTTTGGGGGGGTTGTTGGTGTTTGGGGTGCTGTGACTGGGGGGGTTGGTGTTTGGGTTTTGGGGGGTTGTTTGGTGTTTGGGGTGCTGCTGCTAAAGGGGGGGTTGGTTAGGGTTTTGGGGGATTTTTGGTGTTTGGGTTTGGGGTGCTGTGACTGGGTTTTGTTCCTTGGGTTTGGGGTGCTGTGACTGGGTTTTGTTCCTTGGTTTTGGGGTTCTGTGACTGGGTTTTGTTCCTTGGTTTTGGGTTTTATTCCTGGGTTTTGTTCCTTGGTTTTTGGGGTTCTGTGACTGGGTTTTGTTCCTTGGTTTTGGGTTTTATTCCTGGGTTTTATTCATTGGTTTTTGGGGTTCTGTGACTGGGTTTTGTTCCTTGGTTTTGGGTTTTATTCCTGGGTTTTGTTCCTTGGTTTTTGGGGTTCTGTGACTGGGTTTTGTTCCTTGGTTTTGGGTTTTATTCCTGGGTTTTATTCATTGGTTTTTGGGTTCTGTTCCTGGGTTTTGTTCTTTGGGTTTGGGGTTCTGTGACTGGGTTTTGTTCCTTGGGTTTGGGGTTCTGTTCCTGGGGGAGTTTGTTTTGGGTTTTGGGGGGTTGTTGGTGTTTGGGGTGCTGCTGCTAAAGGGGGGGTTGGGGTTTGGGTTTTGGGGGGGGTTTGGTGTTTGGGGTGCTGCTGCTAAAGGGGGGGTTGGGGTTTGGGTTTTGGGGGGGGGTTGGGGTTTGGGGTGCTGCTGCTAAAGGGGGGGTTGGGGTTTGGGTTTTGGGGGGGGTTTGGGGTTTGGGGTGCTGCTGCTAAAGGGGGGGTTGGGGTTTGGGTTTTGGGGGGGGTTTGGGGTGCTGCTGCTAAAGGGGGGGTTGGGGTTTGGGTTTTGGGGGGGGTTTTGGGGTTTGGGGTGCTGTGACTGGGTTTTGTTCTTTGGGTTTGGGGTGCTGTGACTGGGGGGCTTTGTTTTGGGTTTTGGGGGGGGGTTGTTGGTGTTTGGGGTGCTGCTGCTAAAGGGGGGGTTGGTGTTTGGGTTTTGGGGGGGTTGTTGGTGTTTGGGGTGCTGCTGCTAAAGGGGGGGTTGGGGTTTGGGTTTTGGGGGGGGTTTGGGGTTTGGGGTGCTGCTGCTAAAGGGGGGGTTGGGGTTTGGGTTTTGGGGGGGGTTTGGGGTTTGGGGTGCTGCTGCTAAAGGGGGGGTTGGGGTTTGGGTTTTGGGGGGGGGTTGGGGTTTGGGGTGCTGCTGCTAAAGGGGGGGTTGGGGTTTGGGTTTTGGGGGGGGTTTGGGGTGCTGCTGCTAAAGGGGGGGTTGGGGTTTGGGTTTTGGGGGGGGTTTGGGGTTTGGGGTGCTGCTGCTAAAGGGGGGGTTGGGGTTTGGGTTTTGGGGGGGGTTTTGGGGTTTGGGGTGCTGTGACTGGGTTTTGTTCTTTGGGTTTGGGGTGCTGTGACTGGGTTTTGTTCCTTGGTTTTGGGGTTCTGTGACTGCGTTTTGTTCCTTGGTTTTGGGTTTTATTCCTGGCTTTTGTTCCTTGGTTTTTGGGGTTCTGTGACAGGGTTTTGTTCTTTGGGTTTGGGTTTTATTCCTGGGTTTTATTCATTGGTTTTTGGGTTCTGTTCCTGGGTTTTGTTCTTTGGGTTTGGGGTTCTGTGACTGGGTTTTGTTCCTTGGGTTTGGGGTTCTGTGACTGGGGGAGTTTGTTTTGGGTTTTGGGGGGTTGTTGGTGTTTGGGGTGCTGCTGCTAAAGGGGGGGTTGGGGTTTGGGTTTTGGGGGGGGTTTGGTGTTTGGGGTGCTGCTGCTAAAGGGGGGGTTGGGGTTTGGGTTTTGGGGGGGGGTTTGGGGTTTGGGGTGCTGCTGCTAAAGGGGGGGTTGGGGTTTGGGTTTTGGGGGGGGGTTGGGGTTTGGGGTGCTGCTGCTAAAGGGGGGGTTGGGGTTTGGGTTTTGGGGGGGGGTTGGGGTTTGGGGTGCTGCTGCTAAAGGGGGGGTTGGGGTTTGGGTTTTGGGGGGGGTTTGGGGTGCTGCTGCTAAAGGGGGGGTTGGGGTTTGGGTTTTGGGGGGAGGTTGGGGTTTGGGGTGCTGCTGCTAAAGGGGGGGTTGGGGTTTGGGTTTTGGGGGGGGGTTTTGGGGTTTGGGGTGCTGTGACTGGGTTTTGTTCTTTGGGTTTGGGGTGCTGTGACTGGGGGGCTTTGTTTTGGGTTTTGGGGGGGGGTTGTTGGTGTTTGGGGTGCTGCTGCTAAAGGGGGGGTTGGTGTTTGGGTTTTGGGGGGGTTGTTGGTGTTTGGGTTTGGGCTGCTGCTAAAGGGGGGGTTGGTTTGGGTTTTGGGGGGTTGTTGGTGTTTGGGGTGCTGTGAGTGGGAGGGCTTTGTTTTGGGTTTTGGGGGGTTGTTGGTGTTTGGGGTGCTGCTGCTAAAGGGGGGGTTGGTGTTTGGGTTTTGGGGGGGTTGTTGGTGTTTGGGTTTGGGCTGCTGCTAAAGGGGGGGTTGGTTTGGGTTTTGGGGGGTTTTTGGTGTTTGGGGTGCTGTGAGTGGGAGGGTTTGGTTTGGGTTTTGGGGGGTTGTTGGTGTTTGGGGTGCTGCTGTTAAAGGGGGGGTTGGGGTTTGGGTTTTGGGGGGGGGTTTTGGGGTTTGGGGTGCTGTGAGTGGGAGGGTTTGGTTTGGGTTTTGGGGGGTTTTTAGGGTTTGGGGTGCTGTGAGTGGGAGGGTTTGGTTTGGGTTTTGGGGGGTTGTTGGTGTTTGGGGTGCTGCTGATAAAGGGGGGGTTGGGGTTTGGGTTTTGGGGGGGTTGTTGGTGTTTGGGGTGCTGTGACTGGGGGGGTTGGTGTTTGGGTTTTGGGGGGTTGTTTGGTGTTTGGGGTGCTGCTGCTAAAGGGGGGGTTGGTTAGGGTTTTGGGGGATTTTTGGTGTTTGGGTTTGGGGTGCTGTGACTGGGTTTTGTTCCTGGGTTTTGGGGTTCTGTGACTGGGTTTTGTTCCTTGGTTTTGGGGTTCTGTGACTGGGTTTTGTTCCTTGGTTTTGGGGTTCTGTGACTGGATTTTGTTCCTTGGTTTTCGGGTTCTGTTGACTGGATTTTGTTCCTTGGTTTTGGGTTTTATTCCTGGGTTTTGTTCCTTGGTTTTTGGGGTTCTGTGACTGGGTTTTGTTCTTTGGGTTTGGGTTTTATTCCTGGGTTTTATTCATTGGTTTTTGGGTTCTGTTCCTGGGTTTTGTTCTTTGGGTTTGGGGTTCTGTGACTGGGTTTTGTTCCTTGGGTTTGGGGTTCTGTTCCTGGGGGAGTTTGTTTTGGGTTTTGGGGGGTTGTTGGTGTTTGGGGTGCTGCTGATAAAGGGGGGGTTGGGGTTTGGGTTTTGGGGGGGTTGTTGGTGTTTGGGGTGCTGTGACTGGGGGGGGTTGGTGTTTGGGTTTTGGGGGGTTGTTTGGTGTTTGGGGTGCTGCTGCTAAAGGGGGGGTTGGTTAGGGTTTTGGGGGATTTTTGGTGTTTGGGTTTGGGGTGCTGTGACTGGGTTTTGTTCCTTGGGTTTGGGGTTCTGTGACTGGGTTTTGTTCCTTGGTTTTCGGGTTCTGTGACTGGGTTTTGTTCCTTGGATTTGGGGTTCTGTGACTGGGTTTTGTTCCTTGGTTTTGGGGTTCTGTGACAGGGTTTTGTTCCTTGGTTTTGGGTTTTATTCCTGGGTTTTGTTCCTTGGGTTTGGGGTTCTGTTCCTGGGGGAGTTTGTTTTGGGTTTTGGGGGGTTGTTGGTGTTTGGGGTGCTGTGACTGGGTTTTGTTCTTTGGGTTTGGGGTTCTGTGACTGGGGGGTTTGGTTTGGGTTTTGGGGGGTTGTTGGTGTTTGGGTTTGGGGTGCTGTGAGTGGGAGGGTTTGGTTTGGGTTTTGGGGGGTTTTTGGTGTTTGGGGTGCTGCTGATAAAGGGGGGGTTGGGGTTTGGGTTTTGGGGGGGGGTTTTGGGGTTTGGGGTGCTGTGAGTGGGAGGGTTTGGTTTGGGTTTTGGGGGGTTTTTAGGGTTTGGGGTGCTGTGAGTGGGAGGGTTTGGTTTGGGTTTTGGGGGGTTGTTGGTGTTTGGGGTGCTGCTGATAAAGGGGGGGTTGGGGTTTGGGTTTTGGGGGGGTTGTTGGTGTTTGGGGTGCTGTGACTGGGGGGGTTGGTGTTTGGGTTTTGGGGGGTTGTTTGGTGTTTGGGGTGCTGCTGCTAAAGGGGGGGTTGGTTAGGGTTTTGGGGGATTTTTGGTGTTTGGGTTTGGGGTGCTGTGACTGGGTTTTGTTCCTGGGTTTTGGGGTTCTGTGACTGGGTTTTGTTCCTTGGTTTTGGGGTTCTGTGACTGGGTTTTGTTCCTTGGTTTTGGGGTTCTGTTGACTGGATTTTGTTCCTTGGTTTTGGGTTTTATTCCTGGCTTTTGTTCCTTGGTTTTTGGGGTTCTGTGACTGGGTTTTGTTCCTTGGTTTTGGGTTTTATTCCTGGGTTTTATTCATTGGTTTTTGGGTTCTGTTCCTGGGTTTTGTTCTTTGGGTTTGGGGTTCTGTGACTGGGTTTTGTTCCTTGGGTTTGGGGTTCTGTTCCTGGGGGAGTTTGTTTTGGGTTTTGGGGGGTTGTTGGTGTTTGGGGTGCTGCTGCTAAGGGGGGTTTGGTTTGGGTTTTGGGGGGTTGTTGGTGTTTGGGGTGCTGTGACTGGGGGGGTTTGGTTTGGGTTTTGGGGGGTTGTTTGGTGTTTGGGGTGCTGCTGCTAAAGGGGGGGTTGGTTAGGGTTTTGGGGGATTTTTGGTGTTTGGGTTTGGGGTGCTGTGACTGGGTTTTGTTCCTTGGGTTTGGGGTGCTGTGACTGGGTTTTGTTCCTTGGTTTTGGGGTTCTGTGACTGCGTTTTGTTCCTTGGTTTTGGGTTTTATTCCTGGGTTTTGTTCCTTGGTTTTTGGGGTTCTGTGACTGGGTTTTGTTCCTTGGTTTTGGGTTTTATTCCTGGGTTTTATTCATTGGTTTTTGGGTTCTGTTCCTGGGTTTTGTTCCTTGGGTTTGGGGTTCTGTTCCTGGGGGAGTTTGTTTTGGGTTTTGGGGGGTTGTTGGTGTTTGGGGTGCTGTGACTGGGTTTTGTTCTTTGGGTTTGGGGTTCTGTGACTGGGGGGTTTGGTTTGGGTTTTGGGGGGTTGTTGGTGTTTGGGTTTGGGGTGCTGTGACTGGGAGGGTTTGGTTTGGGTTTTGGGGGGTTGTTGGTGTTTGGGGTGCTGTGACTGGGGGGGGTTGTTTTGGGTTTTGGGGGGTTTTTAGTGTTGTGACTGAGGGGGTTTGGTTTGGGTTTTGGGGGGTTGTTGGTGTTTGGGGTGCTGTGACTGGGGGGGTTTGGTTTGGGTTTTGGGGGGTTGTTTGGTGTTTGGGGTGCTGCTGTTAAAGGGGGGGTTGGTTTGGGTTTTGGGGGGTTTTTGGTGTTTGGGGTGCTGCTGCTAAAGGGGGGGTTGGGGTTTGGGGTTTGGGGGGGTTTTGGGGTTTGGGGTGCTGTGACTGGGTTTTGTTCTTTGGGTTTGGGGTGCTGTGACTGGGGGGCTTTGTTCTGGGTTTTGGGGGATTTTTGATGTCTGGGTTTGGGGTGCTGTGACTGGGTTTTGTTCCTTGGGTTTGGGGTTCTGTTCCTGGGGGAGTTTGTTTTGGGTTTTGGGGGGTTGTTGGTTTTTGGGTTTGGGGTGCTGCTGCTAAAGGAGGGGTTGGTTTGGGTTTTGGGGGGTTGTTGGTGTTTGGGGTGCTGTGACTGGGGGGGTTTGGGTTTTGGGGGGTTGTTGGTGTTTGGGTTTGGGGTGCTGTGACTGGGTTTTGTTCCTTGGTTTTGGGTTCTGTGACTGCGTTTTGTTCCTGGGTTTGGGGTTCTGTGACTGCGTTTTGTTCCTTGGTTTTGGGTTTTATTCCTGGGTTTTTTTCCTTGGTTTTGGGGTTCTGTTCCTCAGTTTTATTCATTGGTTTTTGGGTTCTGTGACTGGGTTTTGTTCCTTGGTTTTGGGGTTCTGTGACTGGGTTTTGTTCCTGGGTTTGGGGTTCTGTGACTGGGTTTTGTTCCTTGGTTTTGGGTTTTATTCCTGGGTTTTTTTCCTTGGTTTTGGGGTTCTGTTCCTCAGTTTTATTCATTGGTTTTTGGGTTCTGTGACTGGGTTTTGTTCCTTGGTTTTCGGGTTCTGTGACTGGGTTTTATTCATTGGGTTTTGGGTTCTGTTCCTGGGGGAGTTTGTTTTGGGTTTTGGGGGGTTGTTGGTGTTTGGGTTTGGGGTTCTGTGACTGGGGGGGTTGGTTTGGGTTTTGGGGGGTTTTTGGTGTTTGGGGTGCTGCTGCTAAAGGGGGGGTTGGTTTGGGTTTTGGGGGGTTTGTTGGTGTTTGGGGTGCTGTGACTGGGTTTTGTTCTTTGGGTTTGGGGTTCTGTGACTGGGTTTTGTTCCTTGGTTTTGGGGTTCTGTGACTGGGTTTTGTTCCTTGGTTTTTGGGTGCTGTTCCTGGGAGGGCTTGTTCTGGGTTTTGGGGGGTTTTTGGTCTTTGGGTTTGGGGTGCTGTGACTGCGTTTTGTTCCTTGGGTTTGGGGTTCTGTGACTGGGGGGGTTTGGTTTGGGTTTTGGGGGATTTTTGGTGTTTGGGTTTTGGGGTGCTGTGACTGGGTTTTGTTGTTTGGGTTTGGGGTTCTGTGACTGGGGGGGTTTGGTTTGGGTTTTGGGGGATTTTTGGTGTTTGGGTTTTGGGGTGCTGTGACTGGGTCTTATTCATTGGTTTTTGGGTTCTGTGACTGGGTTTTGTTCCTTGGGTTTGGGGTTCTGTTCCTGGGAGGGCTTGTTCTGGGTTTTGGGGGGTTTTTGGTGTTTGGGTTTGGGGTGCTGTGACTGGGTTTTGTTCCTTGGTTTTGGGTTCTTTTCCTCGGTTTTATTCATTGGTTTTGGGGTTCTGTTCCTGGGTTTTATTCATTGGTTCTTGGGTTCTATTGCTGGTTTTCTGTCCTTCTTTTTGGGTTCTGTTCCTGGGTTTGGGGTTTTTTTGTTTTTCTCCTTGGTTTTGTTTGAGATTTTTTCATTGTTTTTCGGGATTTTTTCCCTTTTTTGGTTTTTTGGTGACATTTTTCTGGGTTTTTTCCCCCCTGTTGTTTGTTTTCCCTTGTTTTGTTTTTCCCTTGTTTTTTGGCTTTTTTTCCTTGTTTTGGAGGTTTTTTCCCCCTTGTTTTTTGGGTTTTTTTCCTTGTCTTGTGGTTTCTTCCTTGTTTTTGTGGTTTCTTCCTTGTTTTTTGGGTTTTTTCCTTTGTTTAGGGCAGGTTTTTTCCTTGGTTTTTGGGTTTTTCCTTTTTGGATTCTTTTCCTGTTTTTTGGGGGGGCTTTTTCCTTGATTTAGTCAGAGAGGCTGAGCTCAATATTAAAAGGGATTTCAGCTGCCATGACCAAAACAATTAACCCTGATTGGAAATGCTGATGTGAAGCTCTCCTGCAGTTCTGATTTGCTCATTCTCTGAAGTTCTCATTTGAGCTTTTTGAGTTGAAGTTCGAGTTTGGATTCGAAGTCCTGAGTTCAACTTCTGATGGGAAGTTCTCATTTCAAGTTTTGATTTGAGAAAATCCAGTCTCGATTCAAAATTCAGAGTTCAGATTTCTGCTGAAATTCCCCTTCAGCTTGAGCCCAACGAGGGGGAGAAGCACTGGGAGCAGGCAGGGATGGGATCCTTCCCAACCATTGTGCTCTGGGAGAAACCTTTCTTCATTTCAGCCATAATTTTCTTCATTTCAGCCATAATTTTCTTCATTTTAGCCATAATTTTCTTCATTTTAGCCATAATTTCTTCATTTCAGTCAAGTTTTGCCCAGTTCTGAGTTAACAGAACGTTTCTCCTCTCGTTTCTTACAGGTTGCTGCTAAAACTCTGCCTTTTTATAAGGACTACTTCAATGTTCCTTACCCTCTTCCTAAAATTGATCTCATAGCTATTGCAGACTTTGCTGCTGGTAAAGTAACTCACTTTATTGATGAAATTGTATTTTATTTGAATTTTTAAAATTAAAAAAAAAGTACCTTTAGGAAGAAGTGTGCATCAATATCAATAAACCTTTGTATTTATTTTATAAAGGTGCCATGGAGAACTGGGGCCTTGTTACTTATAGGTATGCTGTTAAAATCCTGTCTTTCCCCTCTTTGTTCACTAATTCTTGGAATTAATTGGATTCGTTTGAGGCAGCTCTAATTGCTGGGTGTCATCCCAAATCAGACAGAACCAATCCTTGTAATTTTTAGTCTGGTTTGGATGCTTTTGGTGGTGTTGTTACAGCTCAGGAAGGCACAAATCAGCCCCTGGGCCCAGGGTTTGAGGGTTTTAAAGTTGGCAAAACTTCCTTGGCCCCTTTTTTTCCCCCCGCCCCTCCCATAAAATTTCCTGACACAGCTGGGAGAGGTTCTTATTTCACCTCACAGGTGAATTTAGCAGCCCCAGAGTAACGGTGTGGAGATGAGGAAATCAAAAATATTAACTTGCCTTCCTTTTCAGTTTGATTTTTTTTTTTTCCTTCTTCTGAGCAAGCTTTTGCACTTTTGCTTGATGTGAATACATTTTCTGTGCTGGTGGTCAGGAGGATTTCCCTGCCTTTTGAACAACTTGCAAGCTTTGGGCTTTAACTCCTAAAATAATTGGGATTTCTTCTGCTCAGCTTTGAATTTGGCCTTAAAAAATCGAAACAAATTTTTCCCAGGTTTCAAATTTTCCCCTGCTTCTTGCAATTCTGATGAAATCTGACATTTTACTCCTTTTGGGGGAAAAAAAAAATATATATATATTTATCCTGGATGAGGAGGATTTTTGGAATGGAGCTGTGAATTTTTGCCCCTTTTTGCTGAGTTTGCTCTGCCCCTTTAGGGGACAGGAGCTCGTGGCCTGCAGGCACCATCCTTGGGGAGGTTTTTCCCTGGAATTGCAGCATTCCAGAGGTTCCTGGCAGCCCCTCCCTGCCCTGCTCATAGTGGGAGGTGCCACAGGGGAGGAATGGATGTTACCACCTCTTGGAAGAGCCAGGATTCCTTTGGGAATGTGGGATGAGCGCCCATCCCAGAGCTCAGAGGGACTCGAGGTTCCCAGAATTTATGCAGGGGGGAGCATTTTAATAAATAAAAGATCAATTTTCCTCCTCCTGCTTGGGTTTTTTTTTTTTTGTCTTTTTGCACTTCTTGCATGCCAGAAAGGAATTCCTGCTCCAAAGCTTTCCAGCAGCTGTGGAACTCACCCCGGGAATTTCACCAGCACTGAATTTCACACACTTGGGTTGGTTTTTTTGGAGGTTTTTGGGTTGGTTTTTATTTTTTTTTTTTAGTGGGGGTGGTGTTGTTTTTCCTCACTTTTTAGCTTGCTTAGGTAATTCCACCTCCTTTGGGTTGTGGTTTGGATTCCCCTGGGGATGTCCCACCTTGCTGAGTTGTGGCTCTCTCTCTCCAACGCAGGGAGACCGCGTTGCTCATCGACCCCAAAAATTCCTGCTCCTCGTCCCGTCAGTGGGTGGCTCTGGTGGTGGGACACGAACTGGCTCACCAGTGGTTTGGAAACCTCGTCACCATGGTACCCAACCCTTCCAAATCCCATTCTTTTTATTTCCATCTGCTTCACACCCTGCCCGAAATGCAGTGTTTGGGTGCCCCTACGTAGCAGCGCGCTGTGTTAGAATAATTCGTGTTTAAATGGTGTTTCATTAGTAATTTCTTCTTTAGCAGTGCTTTTTCTTCATGAGTATTTTCTATATGAAGTCGTTTGGAGTGGTTTGAGGGAGGTGCTAGCTAGAAATTAGCAATAATTATTAAAAATCCAGTGTGTTCCTGCAAAAGTCCTGGAGCTGAAAAGTTGCTCGGAGCAGTAACTTGTGAGTTATTTTGGGTAAATCAGGAGCAACTGCCTGAATGATTTGAGATTTAACTCATTTTAGTGGGGATAAAAGCATCTGTGAGGCAGCAGGAGTGAAATCCATAAAGAAATTCCACTTAGTGCTAAAAACCTGGATTTTCAGAGCTTCTGGTAACAAATGATTTCAGCTTTCTCTGGGAATTAGACCTGACCTTGCTTTTCCCAAAGGAAAAAGGTGCTTGAATCCAAATGTTCCACAAGCTCTGGAGTTTCTTGTGTTGTAAAAACCAGGACTGGGTGAGAAAATTCAGGTTTTTGGAACCCCAAAACTACCTTGGCCTTGCTTTTGAACTGTTTAAACTGGGAGTGAGCGCAGAAAACCAAAATCAAATACTCATTTTAACCCAAACAATCACATTTATATAATTATACCAAAACAACATTATTCTGATCTGCACCAAACAAAGCTTCAAACTCACCCCTGACTGGAGAAATCCCTCAGAATTTTGTCCTTTATCCCTCTTTTTCCCATCCCTGCAGGAATGGTGGACCCACCTGTGGCTGAACGAGGGCTTCGCCTCGTGGATCGAGTACCTGTGTGTGGATCACTGCTTCCCTGAGTACGACATCTGGACCCAGTTCGTGTCTGCTGACTACACACGAGCCCAGGAGCTCGATGCCTTAGACAACAGCCACCCCATCGAGGTGAATCCTGCTTTTCCACCCTTTTTTCCCCCCCTTTTTCTGGAAGTTTCTCCCTGTGATTTCGCGGTCGCTGCTGACCGAAGCGGAATCCGGAGTCTCTGTGGGTTCTGCTCTCCCTGAGGGGCTGTGTCCCCCCAAAAAACTCCTTTGGATTGCATAGAGATCTAATTCCAATGTTTTAAGGAATGTTTGGTGGAATAATTTTTGGGAAATGACCTTGTCCACCGGGTCATTTAGAGTGATTTACTCCCTGAGCGTGTCTTGCTCGCTGTCCCTGGATTAAACAATTCCTGCTGGGCTTCACTGCTTTTGGGAACCAAAGGATTGAAGGAAGAACCCCAAAGGATTGAAGGAAGAACCCCCAAAGGATTGAAGGAAGAACCCCCAAAGGATTGAAGGAAGAACCCCAAATCTGTTTGATCCAGCACCCAAACATAACTTAAACCATGCTTAACTTCCAAACCAGCCCTGACCCAGCCATATCCGAGGAATTTTCGTTGTCTGGGGGCAGAGATTCCACTCAGGCAATCTCGTGTCTGCTGACTACACATGAGCCCAGGAGCTCGATGCCTTAGACAACAGCCACCCCATCGAGGTGAATCCTGCTTTTCCACCCTTTTTTCCCCCCTTTTTCTGGAAGTTTCTCCCTGTGATTTTGCGGTCGCTGCTGACCGAAGCGGAATCCGGAGTCGCGGTTGAGCTCTGTGGGTTCTGCTCTCCCTGAGGGGCTGTGTCCCCCCAAAAATCTCCTTTGGAATGCATAGAGATCTAATTCCTGGAGATTCCAATGTTTTAAGGAATGTTTGGTGGAATAATTTTTGGGAAATGACCTTGTCCACTTGGTCATTTAGAGTGATTTACTCCCTGAGCGTGTCTTGCTCGCTGTCCCCTGGATTAAACAATTCCTGCTGGGTTTCACTGCTTTTGGGAACCAAAGGATTGAAGGAAGAACCCCCAAAGGATTGAAGAAAGAACCCCAAAGGATTGAAGGAAGAACCCCAAATCTGTTTGATCCAGCACCCAAACATAACTTAAACCATGCTTAACTTCCAAACCAGCCCTGACCCAGCCATATCCGAGGAATTTTCGTTGTCTGGGGGCAGAGATTCCACTCAGGCAATCTCGTGTCTGCTGACTACACACGAGCCCAGGAGCTCGATGCCTTAGACAACAGCCACCCCATCGAGGTGAATCCTGCTTTTCCACCCTTTTTTCCCCCCTTTTTCTGGAAGTTTCTCCCTGTGATTTCGCGGTCGCTGCTGACCGAAGCGGAATCCGGAGTCGCGGTTGAGCTCTGTGGGTTCTGCTCTCCCTGAGTGGCTGTGCCCCCCCAAAAAACTCCCTTGGAATGCATAGAGATCTAATTCCAATGTTTTAAGGAATGTTTGGTGGAATAATTTTTGGGAAATGACCTTGTCCACTTGGTCATTTAGAGTGATTTACTCCCTGAGCGTGTCTTGCTCGCTGTCCCTGGATTAAACAATTCCTGCTGGGCTTCACTGCTTTTGGGAACCAAAGGATTGAAGGAAGAACCCCCAAAGGATTGAAGGAAGAACCCCCAAAGGATTGAAGGAAGAACCCCAAAGGATTGAAGGAAGAACCCCAAATCTATTTGATCCAGCACCCAAACATAACTTAAACCATGCTTAACTTCCAAACCAGCCCTGACTCAGCCATATCCGAGGAATTTTCGTTGTCTGGGGGCAGAGATTCCACTCAGGCAATCTCGTGTCTGCTGACTACACACGAGCCCAGGAGCTCGATGCCTTAGACAACAGCCACCCCATCGAGGTGAATCCTGCTTTTCCACCCTTTTTCCCCCCTTTTTCTGGAAGCTTCTCCCTGTGATTTACAAAGGGAATTTCGTGGTCACTGCTGACCGAAGCGGAATCCGGAGTCGCGGTTGAGCTCTGTGGGTTCTGCTCTCCCTGAGGGGCTGTGTCCCCCCAAAAATCTCCTTTGGATTGCATAGAGATCTAATTCCTGGAGATGCCAATGTTTTAAGGAATGTTTGGTGGAATAATTTTTGGGAAATGACCTTGTCCACTTGGTCATTTAGAGTGATTTACTCCCTGAGCGTGTCTTGCTCGCTGTCCCTGGATTAAACAATTCCTGCTGGGTTTCACTGCTTTTGGGAACCAAAGGATTGAAGGAAGAACCCCAAATCTACTTGATCCAGCACCCAAACATAACTTAAACCATGCTTAACTTCCAAACCAGCCCTGACCCAGCCATATCTGAGGAATTTTCGTTGTCTGGGGGCAGAGATTCCACTCAGGCAATCCAGAGATGGATTCTTAGAGAGAAAGAATCCTTCAGATTTCCAGCTCTAAAATGTTACCATGAGCAAAATCCAATCTTTTGGCAGCCTGAATCCTTCTCACTGGGTTTTTTTTTTGTTTCTCACAGGTCAGTGTGGGCCATCCCTCCGAGGTGGATGAAATATTTGATGCCATTTCCTACAGCAAGGGAGCCTCTGTGATCCGGATGCTGCACGACTACATTGGGGATGAGGTAAAGGGATGGGGCTGGAAAAGCCAGCTGGGGATTTTCAGGGCATTTTTTTATAGCTAAAATTACTTGGATTAAAAAAAAAAAAATGAAGTGGGATTAAAAGAAAAAAAAAGTTTTTTCAGTGTTTTGAAAATGTCTCCACTTTGAGCTCTGAACTTACTTGGGAAAAACAAGATAATGGGAAATACAGATGGAATTACTGATTTTAAAGATTCCTTGCCTGATTCCTGGGGATAAATGCAGAGCAGAGAGAGGATAGGAAAGCCCTCTGACATCTCCACTTGTGTGTTCCCAGGATTTCCGGAAAGGAATGAACCTGTACCTGACCAAGTTCCAGCAGAGGAATGCTGCCACAGGTGACTGGGTCACTGGGATGGGCACAGAAGTCATTTCTGCACTCAGAAGTGTTGGTGTCCCACCTGAGATAGCTGAAATGCCAGGAAATAATTGAAATTCCAGGAAATTTCTGCCTTGTTCCCAGTTTCATGCCCTGCACAGCCAGGATTCAGCATCCTTGGAGGTTTTGTGTCCCGGGAATGTGTGGCTTGAGGGGATCTGGAGGGGCTGAGTTATCACTGACCACATCTATAATTTAGAAATATTTGCTTTGCCAAGAGAGCCTTTTGCAGTATTGATCCTGTGATTAAACAGGTTGAAGTCTGATACTCCACAGCACTTTTTTTTTTTTTTAAACCTTTTTAATTTTTTTTTTGTTGTGTATCAGGCACAAATGTGGGAGTGGGGACATCAAAGCTCAATCAGCCAAATCCAATCCGTGGTGTTTGGTCAGTCTTTTTTGACATAATACATAAAAAAACTAAAGGGGAAAGGTTGTCCTCTTTGAATATTTAATGTTAATTTTTATGGGTTTGTAGCACAATGAGTATTGATTGGGTTTTTTAGTAGTAAAGAAGCTGCTGCTCCCCTCTCTCCTCCCTGAGGAGGTTTAAACTATTTCCATTTTTTTTCCTTTTTTGCCTGTCTGTTAAATTTCAATAAAAACACAAAAGCATTAAAAAGTAGAGGAAGAACCCAACCCTCCCCTATGCTATCCTTAATAAAACCTGGCACATCAAGACTCTGCCAGTCCTGAGTCAGATCCTTTTCTCCCACAGAGGATCTCTGGGAAAGCCTGGAAAAAGCCAGTGGCAAACCCATTGCTGCTGTGATGAACACGTGGACCAAACAAATGGGATTTCCACTCATTTATGTGGAGGCTGAACAGGTAAAAATGGAATTTTGCCTTAACTTCAGGTTAAATTGAACAATATTCCGTGATTTCGAGCATTCCCTTGGATCAGGGGTTGGCTCAGCGTGGGCACAGCTCTGGTTCTGAAGGGGAGGGAGGTGCAAATCCCTGTGGATTCATCCCAGAAACTCCCTGGATTTGCTGACTTTGCTCAGTGTGGGAAATATTTGTGGGGGGAGGGAGGTTCCATTCCAATTTTGCTTGTTCCACAAGATTGCAGGATGAGGGAGGATCAGGGGCGGCAAATCCAGGCCATGAGTGTTCAAACAGGGACAAGGCCTTTGTGCTCTGGGATAATTCCTGAGGCAGGGCCTTTTTCTGAGGGAAAAAATCCAACTTATTCCATGAAACAGAGTGCAGTGACACGCAGAGACTGAAATTAAACGTGCTAATCATCGCCTTTTCTCTTTTTTTTTTTGCTTTCTTTTCTTTATTTTAAATTTTTTTCCCCTCAGCAAGAAGATGACAAAGTGTTGAAGTTGGTCCAGAAGAAATTCTGTGCCAGTGGACCATATACTGGTAAGAGGAGAGCTGGGAGCAGGGATGGGGTGGGCACAGAACCTCAGAATATCCCAGTTTTGAAGGGATATTGGGATATTTTTTTGTTGCTTTTCATGCAAAAGCAGCAATTCTGGGAGCTGAAACATTCCCGGGCCTGTGCTCTGCCTGGATCCAAGTGGGAAAACCTGAGGAAATCCAAGGTTTCCACATCCTGGCGTGGAAAACAGCGTTTCTTGGCTCCAGAATTCCTTCAGAAATGTCCATTTTAGGGCCAGGGCCTTCTGAGGAGCTGGGAAGCAGCTGGTTTGTGGTGAGGCTAAAATAAATGAAATAAAAACACCTCAGGTGGGAGCCACCTCTGATTCCAGCGCTGATTCCACTCACCTTCCGTGTTTATCTAAATTAAAATGTTTGGCTTGGAGAGTGATTTAAAAATTTTGGGGGTTTAAACTCTAAAACTGACAATTTCCCTCAGATTTTTACCTCTAAAACGACAGTTTTCCCTCAGTTTTACCTCTAAAACTGCAGATTTCCCTCAGATTTTTACCTCTAAAACTGCAGATTTCCCTCAGAGTTTCAACTCTAAAACTGACATTTTCCTTCAGATTAAAACTGTCATTTTCCCTCAAATTTTAAGGATGATTTAAAGAATTTTGGAGTTTTACCTCTAGAACTGTCATTTCCCTTCAGATTTTTACCTCTAAAACTGCAGATTTCCTTCAGATTTTTACCTCTAAAACTGCAGATTTCCCTCATATTTTTACCTCTAAAACTGCAGTTTTCCCTCAGAGTTTTACCTCTAAAACTGCAGTTTTCCTTCAGATTAAAACTGTCATTTTCCCTCAGATTCTAAGGATGATTAAAGATTTTTGGGGTTTTAACTCTAAAACTGTCATTTCCCTTCAGATTTTTACTTCTAAAACTGCAGATTTCCTTCAGTTTTACCTCTAAAACTGCAGTTTTCCCTTCAGATTTTTACCTCTAAAACTGACGTTTTCCTTCAGATTAAAACTGTCATTTTCCCTCAGATTTTAAGGATGATTAAAGATTTTTGGGGTTTTAACTCTAAAACTGTCATTTCCTTTCAGATTTTTACCTCTAAAACTGCAGTTTTCCCTTAGATTTTTACTTCTAAAACTGCAGTTTTCCCTCAGAGTTTCAACTCTAAAACTGACGTTTTCCTTCAGATTTTTACCTCTAAAACTGCAGATTTCCCTCAGTTTTACCTCTAAAACTGCAGTTTTCCCTCAGAGTTTTACCTCTAAAACTGCAGTTTTCCTTCAGATTAAAACTGTTATTTTCCCTCATATTTTAAGGATGATTAAAGATTTTTGTGGTTTTAACTCTAAAACTGCAGTTTTCCCTTAGATTTTTACCTCTAAAACTGTGGATTTCCCTCAGAGTTTTACCTCTAAAACTGCAGTTTTCCTTCAGATTTTTACCTCTAAAACTGCAGTTTTCCCTTCAGATTTTTACCTCTAAAACTGCAGATTTCCTTCAGTTTTACCTCTAAAACTGCAGTTTTCCTTCAGATTAAAACTGTCATTTTCCCTCAGATTCTAAGGATGATTAAAGATTTTTGGGGTTTTAACTCTAAAACTGTCATTTCCCTTCAGATTTTTACCTCTAAAACTGATATTTCCCTTCAGAAAATGCCTCTTTTTTTTTCAGTTTTTTCCCCAATTTCATTTGCAACGCCCAACCTCCATTTTGAGCACATCTCTCTCGGTGTTTTCCACACACTTTTTCCTCCTGATTCCTTGTTTTTCCCTCTTTTCCAGGGGAGGATTTCCCCATGTGGATGGTGCCCATCAGTATTTGCACGAGTGAGGACCCCAGCTGTGCCAAAATGCAGATTTTGATGGACAAAGCAGAGCTCACCGTGGTGTTGAAGGACACCAAACCTGAGCAGTGGGTTAAGGTGAGTCCTGAAAATTTCATTTTCCTCTTCCCTTTTTTGTTTCCTTTTCCCCTTGGAATTCTGAGTTTCCTCTGAACGGGTTTTGGCTCCTGCTCTTCCCCCTTCCATCCCGTTTTCCTGCAGTGTCAATCGGAATTTTTTGGGAATTCAAGCCTGGAAAAAATTGAAATTAAAGGCAGGATTTGAGTTGAGATGTGGTGGCTTTTTTAGTCATTGTTATCGTTATTATTGTCATTATTGTTATCATGGTTATTGCTATTATTTTATTTAATATCATTATAATTATTATAATTATTACATACTTCATAATATTATATTATTATTTTATATAATTATAATTATTATCATTGGCACACATTTAATAATATTTCATTATTTTATATCATTATCATTACATATTTTTATAATTATATTATTATTTTATGTATTACATATATATTATCTCATAATATATTTATATTCAAATTCTTGCATATATATTGTTACATGTCAATAGTTAGCTTATTTTTATTTTACCTAAATAAATACTACATATTTATACAAATTTATAATTTATTTAAATTATATTCTTATATGTTGTATATTTATATAAGATATGTTAATATATAATTTAATATATGGTTTTTCTATATATAGTTTTTCTACATATGCTTTCTATATATAAAATACATATAGAGAGATATATTTTAGATAAATAACTAAATACAAATACATATTTTAGATAAAGATGTATAAATATAAAGGTATATTTCAGATAAATACGAGGATGTATTTTAGATAAATATGTATCAATATAAAGATATCTCCTAGATAAATATGTATAAAAACAAAGATAAATTTTAGGTAAATATGCATAAATATAAATATATATTTTAGATAAACATGAAGATGTATTTGATCTAAATATGTATAAAAACAAATCCATATTTTAGATAAATTTGTATAAATACAAAGACATATTTTAGGTACATACATTTTATTTAAATATACACATCATTCACATTTTATTTAAATACACACATAATTCACATTTTATTTAAATACATAACTAATCAAATAAATTCCATTTAAATACACATCAATACAGACCATATTTTAGATAAAAATACATACAAAACCTTCGATTCTTTGCTCCTAACTTAACATTTCCTGCTGGTTTTGGTGCCTGGCAGCTGAACCTGGGCACGGTGGGGTTTTACCGCACCCAGTACAGCCCGGCCATGCTCGAGAGCCTCATCCCGGCCATCAAGGACCTGTCCCTGCCCCCCGTGGACAGGCTGGGGCTGCAGAACGACCTCTTCTCCCTGGTGAGCCCTGCGATTGGGGCAGAATCCTTTGGGATCGGGCCAGGGCACAAACCTACAAACCCCCCCGGGCACCTCTGGGGGCTCTGAGTACCCAGGATTGGGGCAAAACCCTTTGGGATCAGGGTACAAACCTCTGGGCACCTCTGGGGGCTCTGAGCACCTGGGATTGGGGCAAAATCCTTTGGGATCAGGGTACAAACCCCAGGAACCTCTGGGGGCTCTGAGCACCTGGGATTGGGGGAAAATCCTTTGGGATCAGGGTACAAACCCCTGGGCACCTCTAGGGGCTCTGAGTACCCAGGATTGGGGCAAAACCCTTTGGGATCAGGGTACAAACCTCTGGGCACCTCTGGGGGCTCTGAGCACCTGGGATTGGGGCAAAATCCTTTGGGATCAGGGTACAAACCCCAGGAACCTCTGGGGGCTCTGAGCACCTGGGATTGGGGGAAAATCCTTTGGGATCAGGGTACAAACCCCTGGGCACCTCTAGGGGCTCTGAGTACCTGGGATTGGGGCAAAACCCTTTGGGATCAGGGTACAAACCCCAGGAACATCTGGGGGCTCTGAGCACCTGGGATTGGGGGAAAATCCTTTGGGATCGGGGTACAAACCCCGAGCACCTCTGGGGGCTCTGAGCACCCGGGATTGGGGGAAAATCCTTTGGGATCAGGGCACAATCCTTTGGGATCAGGGTACAAACCCCCCCGAGCACCTCTGGGGGCTCTGAGTACCTGGGATCGGGGCACAATCCTTTGGGATCAGGGCACAATCCTTTGGGATCAGGGCACAAACCCCAGGCACCTCTGGGGGCTCTGAGCACCCAGGATTGGGGCACAATCCTTTGGGATCAGGGCACAATCCTTTGGGATCAGGGCACAAACCCCAGGCACCTCTAGGGGCTCTGAGCACCCGGGATTGGGGCAAAATCCTTTGGGATCAGGATACAAACCCCAGGAACCTCTGGGGGCTCTGAGCACCTGGGATTGGGGCAAAATCCTTTGGGATCAGGGTACAAACCCCGAGCACCTCTGGGGGCTCTTGAGTACCTGGGATTGGGGCAAAACCCTTTGGGATCAGGGCACAATCCTTTGGGATCAGGGCACAATCCTTTGGGATCAGGGTACAAACCCCCCCGGGCACCTCTGGGGGCTCTGAGCACCTGGGATTGGGGCAAAATCCTTTGGGATCAGGGTACAAACCCCGAGCACCTCTAGGGGCTCTGAGCACCTGGGATTGGGGGAAAATCCTTTGGGATCAGGGTACAAACCCCCCCGGGCACCTCTGGGGCCTCTGAGTACCTGGGATTGGGGCAAAATCCTTTGGGATCAGGGCACAATCCTTTGGGATCAGGGTACAAACCCCCCGGGCACCTCTGGGGGCTCTGAGCACCTGGGATTGGGGCAAAATCCTTTGGGATCAGGGTACAAACCCCGGGCACCTCTGGGGACTCTCAGCACCAGGGATGGGGGCTGGATTTGGGTTTAGGGACAAAATTGTTTGGGGCCAAAATCCTTCTGCAATTTTGCAAAGAGCCAAAGTGATCTCTCCTAAATCTTTCCAGCTTTTAGGAAAAGTCAGGTTTTTGTGGGTGTAACCTGAGGATAACTCAGGGGGGTTTGCTTTTCCTTGCCAGAATTGCTGCAGTTTTGTGAAGTCACTTAATTTCCTCGTGGGGTCTTTTTTTTCTGGGGTTTTTTTTGGGATGGTTTTTGGTTTTGGGTGGGTGTTTCGTTTTGTTGGGTCTTTTTGGTGGTGGTGTTGTGGGGTTTTTTGGTTGGTTTGTTTGTTGGTTTTGGTTTTTTGAGGGTTTTTTTTTGGGGGGGGGGATGGTTTGTGTGTTTGTGGTTTTTTTTGGAAAATGTTTTGTTTGGGAAATTTTTGTTTGCAAATTGTGGTTTGATCGTTGGGAGCAGAGCTCAAGGCATGAAAACCCCACAGCAGAGAAAACAGAATTTATAGCTCAGGATAAACCAGACAGGGAGGGAATAATCAATAAAATCAATTCAAGAGCTATTAAAAAATGGGATGAATCCTTGCATTTCCCTCTTCCTCAGGCCCGAGCTGGAATCATCAGCACCGTGGAGGTCCTAAAAGTCATGGAAGCTTTTGTGAACGAGCCCAACTACACCGTGTGGAGCGACCTGAGCTGCAACCTGGGCATCCTGTCCACCCTCCTGTCCCACACGGATTTCTACGAGGACATCCAGGTGTTCGTCAGAGACGTCTTCTCCCCCATCGGGGAGAGGCTGGGATGGGACCCCAAACCTGGAGAGGGTAGGAAAGTTCTGCTGGGAAAGCCTGCCAGGGGGGTTGGGAATCTGGGTGTGGCAATAAATCATCAGGGGTTTGGGAAAGTGGGGAGAGAAGGGAGGAAAATGAGGTTGAAAGAGGCATTCAGGAGTATTTTTGTGCTTAAAACTTCCACTGGGAAATCCAGGCGTGGATTTGGGAATGGTGAGTGCTGATAAATCATCAGGGGTTTGGGGGAAAACTTCTGCTGGGAAATTTTGGGTGCCAATGAGCTGCCAAGAATTTGGGAAAGTGGGGAGAGAAGGGAAGAAAATGAGGTTGAAAGAGGCATTCAGGAGTATTTTTGTGCTTAAAACTTCCACTGGGAAATCCAGGCGTGGATTTGGGAATGGTGAGTGTTGATAAATCATCAGGGGTTTGGGGGAAAACTTCTGCTGGGAAACTTTGGGTGCCAATGAGCTGCCAAGAATTCGGGAAAGTGGGGAGAGAAGGGAGGAAAATGAGGCTGAAAAAGGCATTCAGGGGTGGTTTTGTACTTCAAAACAGGCAAACAATCCTCAAAACAGCCAGTTAGGAGTTAAAATAGTAACATTTTTCCCTGCCTTGTCACTGATAAAAATTCCCTGCTGAATTTTCTGTCTGCTGGAGGGCAGGAAAATTCTTGGATTACAAGGCTGGAAATCCATGTTGTGTGTGTGTTTGCCTGTCCTGGTCAGTCCAAATGGTTAAAATTACTGATTCAGCTCAGGTTTCAGCCCTGCCTGTTGTGTTTGAGGCTGGAATCCTCTTGTCCTGACCCTCTTGCTATGAAAAAAATTCAATGTATTCCCTAAAAAAAAGAGGGACAAAAGGCCTGGACTCCTTGGATATCCTCAGGGATTGTCCCACAGCTGAAATAAAGCTTCAGTGCTGAGCTTTGTCTCCCAAATTAATCCCATTTTTCCATTCCTGCTCCCTCCTAGGCCACCTAGATGCCCTCCTGAGGGGTCTGGTCTTGGGAAAACTGGGAAAAGCCGGGCACAAGGCGACGCTGGAAGAGGCCCGGCGCCGGTTCAAGGACCACGTGGAAGGAAAGCACATCCTGTCAGCTGACCTGAGGAGTCCTGTAGGTCCTGGGAGGGCATTTTGGGGTCCCCAGAATCTATCCCCACCCCCTTGGCAGGTGTATTCCAAAGGGTAGGGAATGAGGGTGGGAGATGAGCTGGGTTTGGAAGTGGTGGGAGATGGGACCGGGTGAGGATGGGGATCCCTCTTTTTGTCATCCTGGTGTTTTTCCACTCTTGGAATTGCCAAAATTACCCTGAAATTGAGGAAAACATCAAGGAAGTTGAAGCATCTCTACACTCCAGAGTTAAAACTCCCAGGAGGGAGCAGTGCTGGTGCTTCCAGATGTCAGAATTCCGACCCAATTCCGTACAAATTGGTGCATTTCCAAAAAATGTGGTGGGTTTTTTTTTTTTTTTCTTTCTTTTTTTTTTTTTTGGAAGTCATTCCTTGTTTTCTCCTAGGTCTACGTGACTGTGCTGAAGCACGGGGACAGCTCCACTCTGGACACCATGCTGAAGGTGGGTGCTCACTGCCAGCTCCCCAAAAATCCCACATTTCCCCCTTCAAATCCCTCCAGGCTGGGATTTATCCACCACCCCAGCCCCGATCCCGGCTCGTGGTGGGAAATTGCCACCTAGTGGAGCATCCCAGCTCTCCCTCTGGAATTCCTCCCTCCCACAGGCCCCGTCCTGCTTGACCTTTCTATGAACTGGTGAAAATCACTTTATTAAATCACTTTATTCCTGGTGCCACTCCTTGGGATGAGCCCTCGGTGTGGGGATTAACGGAGTCACCAGCGAGCCCTGATTGCGTTTGATGAGTAATTAGCAGCTGTGGCATTCACAGAGGGCTCATTAGGTGAGGAGCCAGCCTTTATTAATTGATACCTTCCCGTCCTCCCCTCTGCAGCTGCACAAGCAGGCGGACATGCAGGAGGAGAAGAACCGGATCGAGCGCGTCCTCGGAGCCATCTCCCAGCCAGAGCTGATCCAAAAAGTTCTCACCTTTGCACTTTCAGTGAGTTCTGGGGAAAAAAATCCCCTTTTTGGCAGGATATTCCCTCAGGAATAACCCTGTGAGAGAGCTGGGGTTGAGTGGGATGGGCTAAAAGTGGAGGAATTCTCTTTGTGGGTCGCTCTTGGAGTTGTGTCTTCAGGGTTTTTTTTTTTGGGGGGGGGGGAAATTCCAAATTCAGAAAAATCTGAGTGAGGTGGATCCAAATGAAGAAAAATCTTAAAAATGAGCTGGTTCCAAGTTCAGAGAAATCTGAGGGAGCTGGATCCAGATTAACAAAAATCTGAGGGAGCTGGATCCAGATTAACAAAAATCTTAGATGAGTTGGTTCCAGATTGAAATCTGAGAGAATTGGTTCAAAATTCACAAAAATCTGAGAGAATTGGTTCAAAATTCACAAAAATCTGAGAGAATTGGTTCAAAATTCACAAAAATCTGAGAGAATTGGTTCCAAATTCACTGAAATCTGGTTCAGAGTAACAAAAATTTGAGTGATCTGGATCCAAATTGAGAAAAATCTGAGGGAGCTGGATCCAGATTAACAAAAATTTTAGATGAGTTGGTTCCAGATTGAAGTCTGAGAGAATTGGTTCCAAATTCAGAAAAATCTGAGAGAATTGGTTCCAAATTCAGAAAAATCTGAGAGAATTGGTTCCAAATTCAGAAAAATCTGAGAGAATTGGTTCCAAATTCAGAAAAATCTGAGAGAATTGGTTCCAAATTCACTGAAATCTGAGAGAATTGGTTCCAAATTCACTGAAATCTGAGAGAATTGGTTCCAAATTCACTGAAATCTGAGAGAATTGGTTCCAAATTCACTAAAACCTGAGAGAATTGGTTCAAAAGTCACTAAAATCTGAGAGAATTGGTTCAAAAGTCACTAAAATCTGGTTCAAAGTAACAAAAATTTGAGTGATCTGGATCCAAATTGAGAAAAATCTGAGGGAGCTGGATCCAGATTAACAAAAATCTTAGATGAGTTAGTTCCAGATTGAAATCTGAGAGAATTGGTTCCAAATTCAGAAAAATCTGAGAGAATTGGTTCCAAATGAACAAAAATCTGAGAGAGTTGGTTCCAGAGTAACAAAAATTTGAGTGATCTGGATCTAGATGAAGAAAAATCTTAAATGAGTTGGTTCCAAATGAAGAAAAATCCCAGTGAGGTGGTTCCAAATGAAGAATTTGGCCAATGCTTGATCTGGTTGGAGGCACCTGCTGCAGGGATTTTCTGTATTCACAGCAGTTATTTCCTGGTGCTGTGGAAGTTCAGCCCAAGTTTTCCTGGCAGTGCTGTGCTTCCAGCACCCATTCCCAGGAAACCAAAATACACTTCGACCTCTCCATTTTCCAAAGAGCCAAAATGATCTCTCTAAATCTTGCCAGTCTTTAGTAAAATCAGATTTTCATGGGTGTAACCTGAGAATAACTCAGAGGGATTTGCTTTTCCTTCAATTTTTGAGTCATACATTAAATTTTTGGGGCGAAAAAAGCACTTTAATGGACAGATTTGATGCAGAAATGCCTAAAACCTGCAAGCCAAGGTGCTGGAATTGCTGGGAAAATGTGGAATATTGATGCCTTTTCCCTCCCCAGGAAGAGGTACGTCCCCAGGACACGGTGTCAGTGATTGGAGGAGTGGCTGGAGGCAGCAAGCAGGGCAGGAAAGCTGCTTGGAAATTCGTAAGGGACAACTGGGAGGAGCTTTATAATCGATACCAAGGTGGATTCTTAATATCCAGACTAATAAAGGTACGTGGGGGCCCTGGGGGAAGAGCCCTTCCCACACACACCCGGTGGAAATGTTGAATTTCGCCTTTAATTTTGGTTTCTTGTTCCCCTTCAGCTCACAGTGGATGGATTTGCAAATGATAAAATGGCTGCAGAAGTGAAGGTAAGAAGCCTTAATTAACAAATTCTTTAATTTGTCGCTGATAAAACTTGGGCTGCTCTGCCTGGAAGAGCCAAATCCTTGTGGATTTTGTTGTTGGGTCCATTCTGTCCCCAAACTGCCCCGCTTTAGGTTGGGTAAGACATTATTGAAATGCTTTAAATCAGCATTTTTGAAGTAATCTGGAATTTCCAGCGATTTCTGCTTCATTCATTTAAACTTTGGTAAAATCCAGCAGAGTTTTGAGCCTCCCCAAAAAAGAAAACTTCAAAATATTCAGAATTATTCCAGCTTCCATCATTGAGAGAGCTCTGACAGTGGGTGTGGACTTCATTATTTATTCTTTCCCCACATTTTTTCCAAAAACATCTCCTTGGAAGTAGAAACTTTAAATTTTGGGCATTAATTATCATTTTCCTGTTAGGAAAACACTCAGAAGGAATTTTTATTCCAAAGGTCAGCTGAGCCCTGAGCTGCCTGTGTCCTTTTGATCACCCAGTGACTTTTCTCAGAAAAGATTTAAGGGCAGAAATGATTTTACAGAGAAATGTTGCATTAGAACTAAAATTTTGGTTTTGCTTAAAAAACGCTTCTGCAAAACACAGAGCAGGAAAACCACCCCAGATTTAAATCCCAGCTCATTCCCAAGAGAATTCCCAAGCTTTTAGTGGAGAATTCCCCATGTCTGAGCCTCTGGGTCACCCTGTAGAATGGGAGTGGCAGCCAAATCCTGGGAAAAGCTGCTTGGAGGGAGGCAGGGAGAGCTCCTGGCTGTGCCAGCTCCCTGTGCCCTGGAAAATGCCAAGTCACAGCAGCCCCTGGGAAGCTCCTCCAGGAGGAAATGTGAGACTGTCTGGCCAAACTGGGGCCTGGAGGTCACTGTGCAGCCAAACTGGGGCCTGGAGGTCACTGTGCAGCCAAACTGGGGCCTGGAGGTCGCTGTCTGGCCAAACTGGGGCCTGGAGGTCACTGTCCGGCCAAACTGGGGCCTGGTGCAGCCAAACTGGGGCCTGGTGCAGCCAGACTGGGGCCTGGAGGTCGCTGTCTGGCCAAACTGGGGCCTGGAGGTCACTGTCCAGTCAAACTGGGGCCTGGAGGTCACTGTTTGGCCAAACTGGGGCCTGGAGGTCACTGTCCAGTCAAACTGGGACCTGGAGGTCACTGTCTGGCCAAACTGGGGCCTGGTGCAGCCAAACTGGGGCCTGGTGCAGCCAAACTGGGGCCTGGTGCAGCCAAACTGGGGCCTGGAGGTCACTGTGCAGTCAAACTGGGGCCTGGAGGTCACTGTCCGGCCAAACTGGGGCCTGGAGGTCACTGTCCGGCCAAACTGGGGCCTGGTGCAGCCAAACTGGGGCCTGGAGGTCACTGTTTGGCCAAACTGGGGCCTGGAGGTCGCTGTCCAGTCAAACTGGGGCCTGGTGCAGCCAAACTGGGGCCTGGAGGTCACTGTGCAGCCAAACTGGGGCCTGGACGTCACTGTCTGGCCAAACTGGGGCCTGGAGGTCACTGTCTGGCCAAAGTGGGGCCTGGTGCAGCCAAACTGGGGCCTGGAGGTCACTGTCCGGCCAAACTGGGGCCTGGAGGTCACTGTGCAGCCAAACTGGGGCCTGGAGGTCACTGTCCGGCCAAACTGGGGCCTGGAGGTCACTGTCCGGCCAAACTGGGGCCTGGAGGTCACTGTCTGGCCAAACTGGGGCCTGGAGGTCGCTGTCTGGCCAAACTGGGGCCTGGAGGTCACTGTCTGGCCAAACTGGGGCCTGGTGCAGCCAAACTGGGGCCTGGAGGTCACTGTGCAGCCAGACTGGGGCCTGGAGGTCACTGTGCAGCCAAACTGGGGCCTGGAGGTCACTGTTTGGCCAAACTGGGGCCTGGAGGTCACTGTTTGGCCAAACTGGGGCCTGGAGGTCACTGTCCAGCCTGGGAAGAAACCTGGGAGCAGGACCAGGGCCGTGCCAAAGGGCCTGGAGGCTTCCCCGGGATCTTTCTGTTCCAAATATCCTGAAATACCCCCGGGAGCTGCTGCTTGTGGGGCTGGCTCAGCTCCTGGGGCTGTCCCTGGCAGCGAGGACAGGAGGCAGCTCCATGGAAAAGCCCCTGTGGCTCCTCTGGAGCCGGGAAAAGGAGGGATTTTGCCATTCCCACCCATCCTGGAAACTTGGGAACGTCCTGGCAGGGCAGGGAGCTGCTGCTTGGAAAAGCCTCTGTGTCCCAGAGCTCCAGGAGCATTTGGACAACACCCTCAGGGACAGGCTGGGATTTGGGGTGTCCTGAGCAGGGCCAGGGGTGGGGTTGATGATCCCTGTGGGCTCCAGAGCTCCAGGAGCATTCGGACAATGCTCTCAGGGATGCACAGGGTGGGACTGTCGGGATCATCCAGTGCGAGGCCGGGAGCTGGACTGGATACCCCGTCCCTGGAAGCATTTCCCCCATCCCTGGAAGCGTTTTCCCGTGCCTGGAAGCGTTTCCCCCATCCCTGGAAGCGTTTCCCCCATCCCTGGAAGCGTTTCCCCATCCCTGGAAGCGTTTTCCCGTGCCTGGAAGCGTTTCCCCCATCCCTGGAAGCGTTTCCCCGTCCCTGGAAGCGTTTCCCCGTCCCTGGAAGCGTTTCCCCCATCCCTGGAAGCGTTTCCCCCATCCCTGGAAGCGTTTCCCCCATCCCTGGAAGCGTTTCCCCCATCCCTGGAAGCGTTTCCCCATCCCTAGAAGCGTTTCCCCGTCCCTGGAAGCGTTTCCCCATCCCTGGAAGCGTTTCCCCCATCCCTAGAAGCGTTTCCTGGTCCCTGGAAGCGTTTCCCCGTTTCCCGGTCCCTGGAAGCGCCCAGGGCCGGAGCTGCCCGATGGCTCCGACGGAGCTTTGGGTGATCTCTTTTTGTTTCCAGCTCCCTCAGCCCCAAACCCCGCTGCGATTTCAGGTTCCCTTTCCCCCCCCCCCCCTCCCTCTCCGTGGGCGATTCCCCATCTCCAAACTCGCGCGCGTACCCACAGGGGGTGGGGTGGGGGGGCCGGTCCCGTTCCAAACCCTCCTCCCACAGCTCTCTCCCTTTTGTCCCGCCCTCTCCCCTTTCAGGCTTTCTTCGAGAGCCACCCGGCGCCGTCGGCCGAGCGCACGGTGCAGCAGTGCTGCGAGAACATCCTGCTCAACGCGGCGTGGCTGCGGCGCGACGCCGACAGCATCCAGCACTTCCTGCAGCAGCGCCGGGCCCCGCCGGCCCCCGTGTGAGCCCCCAGCGCCAGCACCGGCCCCCAGCGCTAGCCCAGGGGACCAGGGAGGAGCCCCCCCCACCGCTGATCCACATGCCAAGAAGTTGGGAGTCTTTTATTTCCATCCCCTCCTTTATTTGTTTTTGTTTTTGTTTTGTTTATTTCCTCTTTCCTCCTCCTCCTCCTCCTCGAGCCCGTGGGGATTGGACCGTGAATGTAGAGTTTAACCGGTTCCTGCTCACACTCCAAGGATTTGGGAAAATTGTGTTTGGAAAAAAAAAAAAAAAAAAAAAAAAAAAAAAAAAAAAAAAGAAAACAACAGCAGCGACAAAACAAAACAAATTTATCAGCGATTCTGCAGAAAAGAGAGAGAGAGAGAGAGAGAGAAAAGTACAAAAATATTAAAAAAAAAATCAAAAAAAAAGTGAGAGAAAAATCTGTAAATATGATAGTAATAAAATAGAGCATAACAAAACTGTGAAACTTCCTCAAGCCTTGTCAGTGGTTAAAATATTTAACACCCCCCCTCTCCCCTTTCCTGACACTCTTATTGACAGATGTTCTGTTTTTTACACCCTCCCTCCCTTCCCCCTCCAATAAAAAAAGAGGAAACCAGGGGGTTTTAGGTCAGTGGAGAGTCTGGGGCAGGAGTGGGGCCTCAGCCTTGTGTGGAACAGGTCACGGGGCCAGGCAGCTGTGGATTCACAGAGTCTGTGCAAGGTTTTGGGGAGATGTCCCTGCAACCCCCCCACCCCAAGGATAGTAGGGTTCCCCCTTTCCCTTTTTGTGTTACCTCTCAGCAAAAAAAAAAATCCCACAAAAAACCAGAAAAAAACCCCAAAACCCCCCCAAACCCCCCCCGTTCTGTTGCTCTTGGGTTCCCCCCTCCCCCTCTCGGTCCCACTCGCTGATGTCCTTCGTGGAGAGATCGGGATTGTAAAGGAAACGCCTCTCACAGCCACATTAAAGAGAGAAAGGTTCGTGCCGTTTGATTTCTTTCTCATTTCCTCCAGCCCTCCCCCCTCCTCTCCCCGTGTGCGCAGCGAGGGCACCCCGGGGTGCCCTGGCCTCCCTTCCCCCCGGTTCCAGCTGCTCCCAGCTCCTCCTGCCCGGAGCTTCTCCCCTTCCTTCCCCTGCTCTTGGTGGGAAATTTGATTCAGAAGCCTTAAATGAGTGGTGGTGATGATGATGATGATGATGATGATGATGAAGTCCAAGCTGTGCCATCATCCCTCCCCCCAAAGCAGCGTGGCCCTACTAACCAGCCACCCTCTAGCAGACAAAGGTTGGAGTTCCAGCTTTTTTGTTGTTGGTTTTTTGGGGGTTTTTTTTGTTGTTTTTTTTTCCCTTTTCCCCTTTTTCTTATTTCCTTAAACGGGAATTCGTATTTGGTGTGGCTTAACTGTTGATTTTTTTCGGAAGGTCATCAGATTTAACTTGTCAGACTGCTTCCCTGAGACATTTTTGTGCTATTGTTTAAAAAAAAAGAGAAGACTTCAAAAAAAACCAAAAAAAACAAAAAACCCAACAAAAAATTTAAAAAAAACAAAAACCCAACAAAAATACTACAAAGCAACAACAACAAAAAGATTTAAAACAGTTGGCGTTAATAAAAATGTCAATGTGAAATTCACGTCCTCACCTTGTGTTCTGTTTGGAGCCTGAAAGGACCCAAAGCTGGGTTTAGTTGGTGCCTTAAAGGACCCAACGCTGGGTTCATTTGAAAGCTGAAAAGACCCAAAACCCCAATTTATTTGGTGCCTTAAAGGACCCAAAGCTGGGTTTACTTGGAGCCTTAAAGGACCCAAAGCTGGGCTTACTTGGAGCCTGAGAGGACCCAAAGCTGGGTTTATTTAGTGCCTTAAAGGACCCAAAGCTGGGTTTAGTTGGAGCCTTAAAGGACCCAAAGCTGGGTTTAGTTGGAGCCTTAAAGGACCCAAACTTGGGTTTATTTAGTGCCTTAAAGGACCCAAAGCTGGGTTTAGTTGGAGCCTTAAAGGACCCAAATCTGGGTTTATTTGGAGCCTGAAAGGACCCAAACTTGGGTTTATTTAGTGCCTTAAAGGACCCAAAGCTGGGCTTACTTGGAGCCTGAGAGGACCCAAAGCTGGGTTTAGTTGGAGCCTTAAAGGACCCAAAGCTGGGTTTATTTAGTGCCTTAAAGGACCCAAAGCTGGGTTTAGTTGGAGCCTTAAAGGACCCAAAGCTGGGTTTATTTGGAGCCTGAGAGGACCCAAAGCTGTGAGGGGACAGCAGAGGCCAAGGTGTCATTTACAGGACCCCTCCTGTGCCACCAGGGGTAGGGCTTAGCCCAGACCATAAGCAGAGCCTGTGTAATCTCAAACCACCCTCAGGTGCTCCAGAACTGCCCAGGACAGGATTTAACAGAGACAGGAAAGAGAAATAAAAAAAAAAATTAATTGTGACCCCAAAAATTTGTCTTAAACACCTCAAAGTCGAGGCAACAACGTTGTGGAAGCGCTTCCAGGGCAGGGAAACACCCCAAAACCGGGAATTTTGAGGCACAGAGCTCTTGCCCGGCTGCGTCCCCGAGGCTGGAGCTGGGAAAAAGCCTGGCTTTAGGAACTTTGCGTGCCCTGAGCGGGGCTGAGCGGCGTTTCCCTGCTGTCAGCACCCAGCCCTGGCCCCAGACTAAGCCGCTTTCCCTTCTGCTCCCTGCACACCAACAAACAAAAATAACCCCGGAGCGCCCCGGGCTCGGGGGATCCCGCTCGGGCCTCGCACAAAGCCCGGGAGAGGCACAGAAACAACAGCAAAGATGAGCCTGGCTGGGCCTGGCTGGGCCTGGCCTCTTGTGCAGGCCCTGAGAGCAGTTTAATTCCCAGTTAAAGGAATTTGGGGATTTCTCCTTTCCATAGGAGATCTTTAGAGGCAAAGTGATGCCGGGGAAAAGGGCGGGACAAGGACAGAGGAGTTTTTGGGGGTGAGGAAAGGGCTGGGCCCGGCTGCTCGAGCAGGCCCCAAGAGGAGTTTAATTCCCAATGGGGAAGGAGTTTTGGGATTGGCTGTTCCATAGGAAATCTTTCTTTTTATCGCTGGAGGCAAAGTGATGCTGGAGAGAGGGGCAGGACAAGGACAGAGGAGTTTTTGGGGGTGAGGAAAGGGCTGAGATGGGGCTCAGGGGGCGATTGATTAACGAGGGGATTGTGATTAACGAGGGGATTGTGGAGCACCCTGGGACACTGCGACCTGTCCCTGCCTATGGGTGAGCTTTAAGCTCCTTCCCACCCAAACCATTCCACGATTCCGTGATTTTGCCCACAGGATTTGGAAGCGTTCCCTGGGGCTGAGAGTCCCCAGCAGGGACACCTGAGGGATCCAACGAGGGATCCACCGCATCCATCCACGTCTGAAGAGCCCCTGCTCTGTCCCTCCTCCCCTTCCAGGCAGTTTCTGTGTCAAATCTCGGCTAAAAATCCCAAATCCGTGGTTCCAGTGGGGTCCCTCACTCCTGCTCCGGGTTTATTCTGGAAATGGGAGCCATCCCAGCTTTCCCAGCAGCACCGGGAGGGTTCATGTCCCTCCTGTCACTGGGGACCGATGCCAGAATCCCGACTCCTGCTCCCAAAACTGAGCTGAAAATCCCCTTTGGAACAGGATTCAGCTTCCTGCAGGCATTTTTTTGGGAGCATCTCCCTGCCCAGGAGGCAGCAGAGTTGTTCCAAACCAAACTCTGTGTGGTGCTGTCACCTTCCCCTTCCTCCCGTTCCTCACATTTTTCAGATAAACTCACGGAAAAACGGATCAAAGCCACATCCACCACTGGGTTTGGAGCAGAGGATGCTCAGAGATCCATGAGGGATTCTTTTAAGGGTTAATTCATATTTTTTAATCATTTCTGGGGGGGAAAATTCCTTCTGTCAGCAGTCAAAACAATGAAAGTGGCTGAAATCTGATGGGCTGTGACTGGGAGCTGAGACAAAACCAGTTTGACACCGAGCCAGCCTGGAAGGGTTCAGGCACCTGCTCCAAACAAGCTGGAAATTGAAGTGTTTGGACTCTTTTTGGGACCTCTCCATTCCTAAATCCCTGTGTGAGCTCTCCAAAGAAGCTGGGAAAAGGCGAGGTTTGTCAAAAATACATCATAAAAATGCACCTTTCTGTACGAAATCATTGATTTTTGCAAGGCTCTCACACGGGGGGTGGGATATTGTTCAGTCTGCCAGGGGAAAAGCTGCCAGGTGGATGTGGAAGCAGCTGGGAAGAAAAAAGAAGAAGTTTGGGAATTTGGTTTTTGCTTGGAACTGCGTTAATCCCTCCTGCTCCTCATCCAGGAACCTCCAGGAAGAAGCAGGTCCGGATTTGTCCCCATTTTAAAATACGAGGCTCCAGGCACAAAATGAGAATTCTGGGATTGTCCCGCAGGCCCCTGGCAAAGGGTGGGGCTGGAATCTTGGAATTTGGGTCTCCGGAGCCCCAGCGCTCCAGGCTGTCCCTGTAACCTGGATTTTTGGGGGGAATGACAGATATCCCCTGTAACCTAGATTTTTGGGGGAAATTATGGATATCCCCTGAAACCTGGATTTTTTCAGGGAATGACGGATATCCCTTCTAACCTGGATTTTCGGGGGGAATGATGGATATTCCCACGTGGGCGAACCCCTTTCCCCAGCAAGGAGTAAAACCAGCCCTCAGGGCCGGCACGAGCTCTGCTCCACGGGATTTCCCCAGGGAACGGCTGGAGCTCGTGGGGAATCGCTGGTGGTTTGGGATGGGGAGCCCTGCAGGCACCGCGGACCTGTCGGGCTGCTTTGCCTCATTTCCAGCTGCATCGGGGAGGGAACTCTCCTGGATTTGGCCCCACGGGAGGAAACTCTGGAAGCTGCTCCTCCTCTGCGTGCCCTGGGCTTGGGAAGCACCTGGAGCCCGGGAGCTGCCTCGCAGCCCGTGGATAAAGGCAGCTGTTTGCAGCTGGAATGGGAATGTTGGGGTCAGCTGCTGCCAGGGGTTTCTTGCTCAAGGGGTTTTCCCCTGCTGAGGATCAGATCACGGAATCCTGGAATGGTTCGGGTGGGAAGGGACCTCAAATCCCACCCAGTGCCACCCCTGCCATGGGCAGGGACACCTCCCACCGTCCCAGGCTGCTCCAAGCTCATCCAACCCGGCCTTGGACACGGCCGGGGATCCAGGGGCAGCCGCAGCTTCTCCGGGAATTCCATCCCAGCCCCTCCCCACTCTCCCAGGAAGGAATTCCCTCCCCAAATCCCGTCTAACCCTTCCCTCCGGCAGCGGGGCTCCCCCTTCTCCTCCTTCCCCCCCGCCTCCCCCCGCCCGCATTCCATCGGATCCCGTTTCTGGAGCGCATCCCTTTCCCAGGAAACCGGAATCCTTAGGGAGCGAGGGATGATTGAAGCGCGTGCGGGTGCCGGGAAGGGCCGAGCGCGGCGCTCCCCGGCCCCGGGCGGTGCTCGCCTCTCCCAGCGCTCATCCCGGCGCTTCCCGGTGCCTCCACCCGCGGGAGGGGCCGGGGCTGTGTCCCGGTAATTGTGGCTTTGTCCCCGGGATGTGTCACTAATTGCGGCTCCCCGAGGCCACCGCCGGCCCGTTAATTGGTCACCCACACGTTGTGCCGCCGCTCTTCCCGCTCTCCCCTTTTCCCTCTTTCCCTTCCCATTCCCGCCTCCCGCGGATGCGGCTCCGGCCCTCGGCTGTGCCCGGTGGCACCGCGGTTTTGGGACACAGCGGAATGCGGAGGGGCCTCGCTCTCCCGTCCCGAGCCCCCCCCGTGCGGGGGCACTCCGGGGACACCGGAGCCGGAGCAGGGCGGGTTTCGGCGGCGTTGTCTCCTCGGGGAGCGCTTCAATCCCGGTCCCGGTGCCCGCTGCTGCCCGGGCCGGCCCCGCCCGGTTACCGGCACCGCTCAGCGGGACACGGCGCCGCTTCCTGCGGGATGCCCGTCCCGGAGCGGCTCTGCAGGGCCGGGCAGGACACACGGACACACCCGGACACACCCCCAGCCCCGGGAAACCCGCGCCCGCTCCGCTTCCCGGTGCGCGCCGAGCACGTGGCTCTTCCCGCGCCGGTTCCGGTGCCGGTGCCCGGCGCTGCTGCCGCGGCTTCCCGCGCCCGTCGCGGGCGCAGCTGCCCCGGGCGTGGCCGAGAGGCGCCGGCAGTGCCGGTGACCCCGCTCGCCATCCCGGTGGTCCCGGTGCCGCCCCCGCCCGCGGACCCACGTGGTCGCGCCCCCCCATCCCCCCCCCGACGGCAATGGTCCCTTCCCGGCCCCGCCCAATCCCCGCGCGCGCCGCCGGAAGCCCCGCCCCTTCTCTGTCCTCCCCCGCTCCCCCCTCCGGGGCCCCCCCCGCCGCCAATGGCCTCGCGCCGCCAGCCCGACCAATGGGGAGGCGCGCGGGCCGCCCCGGGGGGGCCCCGCTGGCCAATCAGAGCGGCGGGCGCGGGGCGCGCGCGCGGGGCCGCCTGGCGTATCCCTCCGCCGCCCGGTGCGCGCGCGCGCCGCCGCCTCCCCGCTCGCGCGGCCCCTTCTTTTTTTTTTTTTTTTTTTCCCTTTTTTTTTTTTTTTCTTTCCCTTTTTTTTTTTTTTTTTTTTTTTTTTCTTTTTAATCTCCCGCCACCGCCCCGCAGCCGCACCGGGAGTCGCCACCGCCTCCGCCCCGGCCTCCGCCCGCCGCCTCCGCGGGGCAGGCCCCGGCTTTCCGCCCTTCCCCTCCCTCCCCTCCTCCGGCCCGCCCCGCTTCCCCCCCCCCCCTCCCCTTCCCCTCCTCCTCCTCCTCCTCCTCCCGCCGGCGCCGGAGCCGCCACGCCGCCGCCATGGAGCTCATCACCATCCTAGAGAAGACGGTCTCGCCGGGTAGGGCGCGGGCTGAGGGCTGAGGGCGGCGGGGCGGGCAGGCCCGGCGGGGCCGGGCGGGGCGGGGGCCGCGCAACCCGCGGGGCGGCCGAGGCGGCGCCCGCAGCCCCGGGGAGGGCGTGGGCGGCGGGGGAGGCCGCGGGGCGGGCGGGAACCGTGGCGGCGGGGAGGCTCCCGGGCACGGTGAGGAGCGCGCTCGGAGCCTGAGGGCCCGGGCGGTTGGGCCGCGGCTGACGCCGGTTTCCCCTCCGCAGACTGCTCGGAGCTCGAGGCGGCGCAGAAGTTCCTGGAGCAGGCGGCCATCGAGAACCTGGTGAGCGCTCGGGGCTGCCCCGGGGGTGGCGGGGCCGGCGGCGGTGGCGGGGCCGGCTCTGCCCCGAGCGCTCCCCGGCCCCCCCCCCCCCTCCGCCCCGCCCGGCTCGGCCCGGCCCGGCCGCCATGGCCGCTGCCGCCCCTGCCCGCGCCCGGCGGCCGCGCGGGCCAATCACAGCGCGCCCTGCGGGCCCGGCAGCCAATCAGCGCGCGGCGCCGGGCCGGGGGGCGGGGTCGGTGCGGGAGCGGCCGCGGGCCATGTGCGGCCACCGCGGCCATCGCGGCCCCGGGCGCCGCCCGGTCCTAAAGCCCGGCCGCCCGCGGGGACCCCCGGCCGGCCCCACCGGCCGCTTCCGGCGCCTGCGGGACCCCTGTTCGGCCCTAGTGCCCGCCGCAGCCCCGCCCAGTCCTACTGCCCGGTTCTAGTGTCTGGTCCTACTGCCCGTGGGATCCCCGCCCAGTCCTGCTGTCCGGTTCTAGTGCCCTCGGGACCCCTGCCCCGTCCTACTGCCCGGCCCACCGGGACCGCAGCATCCCCTCGAGACCCCCGACCGGGCGGGATCGGAGCTTCGGGAGTCTGGGGAGGAGCTCAGGGGCGTTTGGTGAGGGAGGGAGGCTCGGCTGGGCACCCCCGGTGACCTTAAATTTGAGGAGAAGAAGAAATCTGAAAAAAAGAAAAGAAAGGGGGGAAAAAAAATCCCGAACTGCCGGGTGCAATCGCTGTGCTGGAGCGGGGGATTTGAGGCTGGTGATGCTTGAGAAGGGTTTTTGCTTAGTCAAGGTGTGGGGCTGCAGCTGTGGCCGGTCCTTGCAGGGGATGGGGAGCGCTGGGGGGTGCTGGGTGCCGGTGTCTCGGTGCTGTCCTTGTCGCACGCCCCTGATCACCCCCAAAACTGTCACCTGTCACCCTGCAAGCAGTTCCCTACCCTGGCCTGCTGTAGGCTGGGAAAGCCACAGAGGTTCTGTGTTTCTTGTGCTGTTGGAAGGAGTGTGAGGCCTCCTTGGAATCAGCATTGATGCCGCCTCAGTTTTGAGGGAAAATCCTCTGGATTGGTGCTGGTGGGGTCTCAGGACCCCCCAGTTCAGCCAGGAGCTCCTGGGCTGTGTGATGTGAGGGATTTTCGGGGTGATGGGCAGGAGCTGCTCGTGGTCCTGATTTTCAGGTGTTGGAAAGAGCTGGGGGAGATGTGGATTTTTCCAAGGTTTCCTTTCTACTCTCTGCCTCGTGGGATTACTCCAAGCTTTCGTTTTTGCTTTGCTTTGTGAGAGCCAGGACCGGCTGAGAGCAGAAGACGCTGAGCTTGTGCTGGGACCGAGGATTTGTGTGGGACAGGGGATGTGGAGTGGGCCAGGCTGGGAAGGGGCTGAGTCCTGGAGGAGGATGAGGGTGAGGATGAAGCAGGAGAGGATGAGGATGTGGAATTCAGGCCTGTCCCCACCACAGGACGTGGTTGATAGGTGGGAAGAGCCTTCCCCAGGAGAGGGAAGGGGCAGGAGAGCCCCAGGGGGTTGGGAGCATCCCCCAGTTCCCTGATGGAGCCTCTTGCTCTTCCTCATCCCCCTTCCTCCTCCTTCCCACCCCTAATTTAGCCCCTTTTAGCTAATTTAGGCCCTTCTAATTAATTTTGCTGCTTTTACCTAATCAATCCCCTTTCCTGAGCTCTTCACTGACACCTCTGCAGGTGGGAGCCAGGTCAGGCACATCTGCCTTCACTTTCTCTCTCAAGTCCAGGAGGTTTCATGTGAACCTTCTCGTTTTTAGCTGAAATTAGCCCAAAAACCTCATGAAAAGACGAATTTCCCCCATTTTTTGACCCCAAATTCTGCAGTTTTAATGTTGAAGAGTTTGGGATGGAACAACTAAAATTAATTTTAACTCAAGAGCCAGGCTTGGGCGTTGAAAATGTGAAGTCCAAGACGCTGGAGTTGTTTGTTGAACTTTTGAATGTTGGGTTAGTTTTAAAAACAGATGTTTGGGACCCCAAAATCTTTGTATTTTAGGATTGTTTAAGGGTTTGGGTTTTTTAAGATGTATTTTAAGATTTCTTAAGAGATTTTAGAAATGGGTTTATTGTAAATAAGTTGAAGGTTTTCAGGAAAATCACATTTCTGCTTGGTGTAAAAAGGGTTGGGAAAGCGATGCAGCTGCTCCCACCATTTCCTAGGAAGGGTTTTCGGAGCAGGCAAGAAGCTTCTGAGGAAAAATATTCAGGAAAAATAAAACTTCTCTGCTGAGACCTGACTTCAGAGAAGCCTCTGAAACGTGGAGAAATTAAGAAAAGGTTTCAAATAAGAAAAAGTTTAAAAGGGAAATGTTTTAGCCAAGGAAGTGGCGCCAGTTTTAGGGGGGGTTGTGTGCACTCACGTGGTTTTTAGGGGGGGTTAGGTGTCATTTTGGGGGGTTCATCATCATTTTGATCTGCAGAGAGTTTGGAACGTCACAAATCTCAGAGCAGCACCTGATTCCACATTTTCCCACTCCCAATTCGGGTGTGGAATCAACGAAACAACGAGCAGGGAATTCCTCCTTCCCACGCTGAATTCCCATCCAGAAAATCCCTGGTTTTGACCCATGGATCCATTTATTGAAGGGAATTTCAGGGCAGGCAGGAGCAGGGAAGGTAACTGGGCTCCGGTGTCAGCTCTAAAAAAATCCCATCCCGGCAGAGCCACCGGAGCTTCCGGCGCTTCCCGGCGCTCCTCGTGAGGAGCTTAACGCCCGTAATCTCGGGATAGAGCCGGGCTGGGGGTGGCTTTAGGGGGTTCTGGGAGCTTTGTGGGGCTCCCCAGTGTAGCTGGGGGGCTGACCCCATTGTCTCCCCAGCCGACCTTCCTGGTGGAACTGTCCAAAGTGCTGGCAAACCCCGGGAACAGCCAGGTCGCGCGCGTGGCCGCCGGGCTGCAGATCAAGAACTCGCTGACCTCCAAGGATCCCGACATCAAGGCCCAGTACCAGCAGAGATGGCTCGCCATCGACGCCAACGCCCGCAGGGAGGTCAAGAACTTCGTAAGTCCTCGGGTTTTTCCTCGTTTTCCCGTTGTTTCCATGTTGGGAGGGGTCAGTGAGGAACGTCGTCGACGCTTTTCTGCCTAAAAAGTCTCCCCGTGGCTGCTTCCCCTCACTGGAGCAGCAGCTGCTGCTCGGTTCTGGGAGTTGATTTCACCTGGATGAGTTTTGGGGTGGAATTTGGACAAAGCTCTTCCCCCCCCACAGGGTGGTTGAGCACTGGGATAGCTCCCCGTGGAGTAGTCGTGATCCCGAACTTCTCGGCGCTCCAGGAGTTTTGGGTTGAATTTTGAGTTGGATTTTGGGGTTTTCCCCCCAAAGAATGGTCGGGCACTGGGACAGCTCCCCATGGAATGGTCGTGATCCCAAACGTGCCAGAACTCCAGGAGCGTTTGGACAACACTCCCAGGGGTGCCCAGGGTGGGATTTTGGGATGTCCTGCAGTGTCAGGAGTTGGGCTGGATGATCCTTGTGGGGCCTTTCCAGCTCCGGATGTTCCCTGATTTATGGAATGTTGTGGGAGGATGGTTTTAAACTGGAAAAGGGTTGATTTAGATGAGATAAAAGGAAGAAGTTTTTACACTGAGGCTCTAAAAAGGTTTCCCAGAGCAGCTGTGGCTGCCCCTGGATCCCTGGAAGTGTCCAAGGTCGAGTTGGATGGACTTGGAGCACCCTGGGATGGTGGGAGGTGTCCCTGCCTGTGGCACTGGGTGGGATTTGAGGTCCCTTCCCACCCAAACCCTTCCAGGGTTCCGTGGCTTCCCCTGCAGCTGGGCTGGGGGGTTGATTTTTCTGAAGGAAATGCTTTTTGTGGAAGATTTCTCTTCCTCTGCTGAGGAGGAGCTTCCCCAAGTGTTCTCCAATCCCCATCAACACCTTTAAAACACTCCGAGTCTGAACAACGTTCACATGAGCCCCAGGAAATTTGAAGGTAGAGTAAGGTAAAAAATTGCAATTTTTGGATAGAAAATCAACTCTTAAATGTTGGAACGTTGGGTATTTTCCCGAGGATCCTTTTTGCCCTGTGACAGTCGGAGTTCAGGGCCTGCAGGGACAGAAGTGGTGGCTCAGTGGTTTTTTGTTTTGTTTTGTTTTGTTTTTTTATTTTGGCTGATGGGAGCAAAAAAATGGTGCTGGGATTTGTGCAGTGCTCTGTGATTGATTCAGCTCGGCCGTGAGCTTTATAGATATTTTTTTTTTTGTGTTAATAGAATCTATAATCCCAGAATTATTTGGGTTGGGAGAACCTTAAATCCCATCCATTCCCACCCCTGCCATGGGCAGGGACACCTTCCACTATCCCAGGCTGCTCCAAACTCAATCCAGGCTGGCCTGGGACACTTCCAGGGGCAGCCACATCAGAGGGATAAAAGTGGGTTGGAGATGATGGAGAACCTTTGATCCTTTATTTCCATGGAATTCAGCTGGGATCAGGAGCTGTCCTTGTGCACTGAAATTGAACAATTTATTGCTGTTTTCTGTCAAATAACGTCAAAAATACAACATTGAGGTGGAAACTTGGCAAATGAAGGTGTGTAACTGGAAATGCTGAAAGAATGAGTCCTCAGCTCCAGTTTTTTAAAAGAAGTTTTGTTGGGGTATAACTGAAAACGTTGGGAAAATGCAAATCCCTGCCTCCATTTTTTATAGGAAATATTATTGGTGTATAACTGGAAAAAACCAAAAGGCATCTCCCTCACTCTGTGTTTTAAAGGAAGTTATTGGTGTATAGCTGGGAAAAGCTGAAAAAATGAATCCCCATCTCTCAATTTTTTGAAGGAAATGTTATTGGTGCATGACTAAAAATGATGGAAAAATGTAAATCCCTCCCTCTGTTTTTTAAAGGAAATTAATTGGTGTATAACCGGAAACGCTGAAAACATCCATTCCCCTCCCTCCATTTTTTTAAAGAAAAGTTCCCAAAAACCACCAATAAAAATCCTCAACGCCCAAGAAAATGACCCAGATGATTTTGGCATAAAGAATTTGCCATTTGGGGTGCATTTAACCCTGAATTGTTTGACTTCTCCCATTTCCCTGCGAGGAATCCCAGCTGGAATCTGCACATCCCCACCACCATTTTTCCAGCGGGAAGCAAAACAAACGGAGAGATTTATGGGGAACGATGAAGGGTGTTGGATTCTTTGGGTTGGGTTTAGGGTTGAGTTTTTTGGGTTGGATTCTTTGGGTTGGATTCGTTGAGTTGGGGTTTGTTGGGTTTTGGGTTGAGTTTTTTGGGTTGGGTTTTGGCGTGGATTCTTCGGGTTGGACTTCTTTGCTTGGATTTTGAGTTGGGGTTTTGGGGTTGGAGTTTTTTGGATTTGTTGGATTTATTTTGGGTTTGTTGAGTTGGATTTGTTGGGTTGGGTTTTGAATTGAACTTTGCTTTTTTCCATGCCCTGACCCTCATTCCCTACCCAAATCCCAGGTGCTGCAGACACTGGGCACGGAGACGTACCGGCCCAGCTCGGCGTCGCAGTGTGTGGCCGGCATCGCCTGCGCCGAGATCCCCATGAACCAGTGGCCGGAGCTGATCCCGCAGCTGGTGGCCAACGTCACCAACCAGCACAGCACCGAGCACATGAAGGAGTCCACGCTCGAGGCCATCGGCTACATCTGCCAGGACATCGTGAGTGCCTCGGAGCTTTGGGGCTGGGGCCGTTCGGGAAGGGCTCCCAAGAGGATTTGGCTCTTGCGGCGCGGCCTGGGATGGGTTGGAGGCCGTGCAGGGGAAGGTTGGGTTGGGGTTAAGGTTGGATTCTTTGGGTTGGGTTTAAGGTTGGGGTTTGTTGGGTTGGGGTTTGTTGGGTTGGATTTGTTGGGTTGGGTTTAAGGTTGCATTCATTGGGTTGGGTTTAAGGTTGGATTCGTTGGGTTGGGTTTAAGGTTGCATTCATTGGGTTGGGTTTAAGGTTGGATTCGTTGGGTTGGGGTTTGTTGGGTTGGGGTTTGTTGGGTTGGGTTTAAGGCTGGATTTGTTGGGTTGCATTTAAGGTTGGATTCTTTGGGTTGGGTTTAGGGTTGGATTCGTTGGGCTGGGGTTTGTTGGGTTGGGTTTGAGGTTGGGTTTGTTGGGTTGGATTTGTTGGGTTGGGTTTAAGGTTGGATTCGCTGGGTTGGGTTTAAGGTTGGATTCGCTGGGTTGGGCTTAGTTGGGTTGGGTTTAAGGTTGGATTCGTTGGGTTGGGCTTAGTTGGGTTGGGTTTGAGGTTGGGTTTGTTGGGTTGGGGTTTGTTGGGTTGGGTTTAAGGTTGGATTCTTTGGGTTGCGTTTAAGGTTGGATTCGCTGGGTTGGGCTTAGTTGGGTTGGGTTTAAGGTTGGATTTGCTGGGTTGGGCTTAGTTGGGTTGGGTTTGAGGTTGGATTTGTTGGGTTGGATTTGATGGGTTGGGTTTGTGGTTGGATTCGTTGGGTTGGGGTTTGTTGGGTTGGGTTTAGTATTGGATTCATTGGGTTGGGTTTAGGGTTGGATTCGTTGGGTTGGATTTGTTGGGTTGGGTTTAAGGTTGGACTCTTGGTTGGATTTGTTGGGTTGGGTTTAGGGTTGGATTCGTTGGGTTGAGTTTTTTGGGTTGGGTTTTGGCTTGGATTCTTTGGGTTGGATTCTTTGGGTTGGGTTTAGGGTTGAGTTTTTTGGGTTGGATTCTTTGGGTTGAATTCGTTGGGTTGGGGTTTGTTGGGTTTTGGGTTGAGTTTTTTGGGTTGGGTTTTGGCGTGGATTCTTCGGGTTGGACTTCTTTGCTTGGATTTTGAGTTGGGGTTTTTGGGTTGGAGTTTTTTGGATTTGTTGGATTTATTTTGGGTTTGTTGAGTTGGATTTGTTGGGTTGGGTTTTGAATTGAGTTCTTTGGGTTGGATTTTTTGGGTTGGACTTAATTGGTTGGATTTTGGGTTGGATTTTTGGGGTTGGAGATTTTGGGATTGGATTTTACCTTGGATTCTTTGCATTGGATTTCCTGTGTTGCATTTTGGGGTTGGAGTTTTTTTGGGGTTGGATTTGTTGGCTTGGATTTTGAGGTTGGGTTTTCTGGGTCGGATTTTGGGGTTCCCCCCAGAGGATGGTCAGGCACTGGAGCAGCTCCCCATGGAATGGTCGTGATCCCAAACCTGCCAGAACTTCTGGAGTGTTTGGACAACACTCCCAAGGGCAGGCTGGGATTTTGGGATGTCCTGCAGTGCCAGGAGTTGGGCTGGGTGATCTCTTCCTGCTCAGGACATTCCATGATTCTCCAGCTTGGTGATCCTGGAGGGTTTTCCTGACCTTCAGGATTCCCTGATTTCCAGGAGCTTTTCATGCTCCTGGAGGGCTCTCCTGACCTCAATCCCTGATATCCAGGTTGGATCCCTCCTTGTGATTCCTGGTTTTCCACCCTGCTGGCAGAACCAGCTCCAGGATGGTTCCTGGAAGGCCTGACCTCCTTTCCCACCACAAATCCAGGTCACCATTCCTAAAGGGAAAGGTTGGAGGAAAACCTCAGCTCAGCATCCACATCCTGCCTAAAACAGGGATCACTCTTGGATTCCTTTCTGGTTTGGAAAAACCTGACTTTGCTCTGGCTAGAGGATCCCTTTTGTGGTTGGTTTAGGAATTTTGGATGCAGGAATGTTTTGCTTTTTGAGGGAATATTTTGCTTTTTGATTGAATATTTTGCTTTTTGAGGGAATATTTTGCTTTTTGAGGGAATATTTTGCTTTTTGATTGAATATTTTGCTTTTTGAGGGAATATTTCACTTCTTGAGGGAATATTTTGCTTTTTGAGGGAATATTTCACTTCTTGAGGGAATATTTTGCTTTTTGAGGGAATATTTTGCTTTTTGATTGAATATTTCGCTTCTTGAGGGAATATTTTGCTTCTTGAGGGAATATTTTGCTTCTTGAGGGAATATTTCGTTTTTTGAGGGAATATTTCGTTTTTTGAGGGAATATTTTGCTTTTTGAGGGAATATTTTGCTTCTTGAGGCAATATTTTGCTTCTTGAGGCAATATTTTGCTTTTTGAGGGCATATTTTGCTTTTTGAGGGAATATTTTGCTTCTTGAGGGAATATTTCACTTTTTGAGGCAATATTTTGCTTTTTGAGGCAATATTTTGCTTTTTGAGGGCATATTTTCCTTTTGAGGCAATATTTCGCTTTTTGAGGGACTATTTCGCTTTTTGATGGAATATTTTGCTTTTTGAGGGCATATTTTGCTTTTTGAGGGAATATTTCACTTCTTGAGGGAATATTTCACTTCTTGAGGGAATATTTTGCTTTTTGAGGGAATATTTCACTTCTTGAGGGAATATTATGCTTTTTGATTGAATATTTTGCTTTTTGATTGAATATTTCGCTTCTTGAGGGAATATTTCGCTTCTTGAGGGAATATTTCACTTCTTGAGGGAATATTTTGCTTCTTGAGGGAATATTTTGCTTTTTGAGGGAATATTTCACTTCTTGAGGGAATATTTTGCTTTTTGAGGCAATATTTTGCTTTTTAAAGCAATATTTCGCTTTTTGAGGGAATATTTCACTTTTTGACGGAATATTTTGCTCTCAAGGTAACTTCCATGACATCTCATTGGGTTTATCAGGGATTTGCAGACTTTGGTGTGAATTTTGTTGGAAAACTCTGGCATGCCCCTGGAAAATGGGATTGGGAGCTGCTTTTTTTGGGTGCAGCTGAATATTCCCTGCTGGAATCTCAGTGCAGGGATGCAGGAAGAGAAATTTTGTGTTTGGGGCTTTTATTTGGATTTTATTTTCAAGGGGTTGGTTTCACTGAGGAGAAAAATGAAATAGAAGAGGAAATCTGGTTGTGACAAATCCCTGGAATTCTGGAGGGTTTATTCCATATTTTTTTGGGTGGAATCCACTCACTTCTGAATTTTTTGGCTGCCTTGCGTTTGCTCATTTAAATATTTATGTTAAAAATCCCCTCTCAAAAGTTTTCCAGTTGTGACAGAGTTTGGGAGTCTAAAATCCATCATCTCCATGAATCCTGATGGGAATTCATCCCATTATTTGTGTCTTAAATTTACCAGGAATTAAAAGGAATCTTTAGTCTGTTCATAGCTTTGTTCTTTAAAGCTTGGGGGGCTTCACATTTATTTAATGTTTAAATATTTAATTATTTAACATTTCCTGGCCTTGCTGCAGGTCCAGGCACTGCAATTTTTATTCTTGTGTCTAAAAAAAGTTTGGGAAATTTACCACTAAAAATCTCACCTGAAGCAGAGCTCTGCTCGATCCATAAATTCCTTGGAAATCAGCATTTTAAAAACTTTTGGGGTGAATTAAGTGAAATCCTGGCGCTTGTTTTGGTTCATGTTTGATCCAGTGGGATTTATTTGCCATTTTTCACTTGGATTTCTGGAGGATTTATGCTCACTTCAGGCTTTTCCTTCCCATCCCAAGAGCTGTAAGAATTCCTTGGATTTCCTGTGCTTTCATGGCTTTAATATCCTAAAACTTTTTCTCTTTAGATTCTGATGCTTGAAAACGTGAGGAGAAAAAAAAAATCTGTTTAAATGATGAATAACTTTATCCAATTTTTTTTTTTTTTTGTACTATTATTTTCTCAGGATCCAGAGCAGCTCCAGGACAAATCCAATGAAATCCTGACTGCCATTATCCAGGGAATGAGAAAGGAGGAGCCCAGCAACAATGTGAAGCTTGCAGCTACCAACGCACTCCTGAACTCTTTGGAATTCACCAAAGCAAACTTTGACAAAGAGGTGAGAGAGGAAGGGGGAGAGAAAAAAAAAAAAACCTTGGGATGGGATTCCAGGGGCTGGATCCACGGTCAGTGATGAGGAATCATGCACCACGCTGAGTTTTGATGGATAAATCCTGTGGAAACTGAGGCTTGGATTCAGCTCTTCGGGCTGGGATGTTCCTGGAATTCAGGAGCGTGGGGAATCTTCAGGGGGAGGGGAAGCAGTGACTTGTTTTCTCCTTTTTTTTTTGTTTTTTCCCCTCTTTTTTTCCCCCCCTTTTTCTCCCCCTTTCCCCCCCCCCTTTTCCCCCCCTTTTTCCCCCCCCTTTTTCCCCCCCCTTTTTCCCCCCCTTTTTCCCCCCCTTTTTCCCCCCCTTTTTCCCCCCCTTTTTCCCCCCCTTTTCCCCCCCCTTCCCCCCCCTTTCCCCCCCCTTTTTCCCCCCGTTTTTTCCCCCCCTTTTCCCCCACTTTTTTTCCCATTTCCCCCCACTTTTTTCCCTTTCCCCCCCCCTTTTTCCCATTTCCCCCCCCTTTTGTCCCCTCCTTTCCCTTCTTTTTCCCCCCTTTCCATTTTCTTTCTCCCCCCTTTTTCCCCCTCCTTTCCCCCCCTTGTTTTTTCTCCCTTTTTCCCACCCTTTCCCCTCCTTTTTGCCTTTAAACCCCCCCTGACCCCGGAGCTGATCCCGTGGGATGCTCCTGATCCCACTCCTGTGGCAGGGACACGATCCCAGCTGGGATCAGCACTTCCCTTTCAGCTGCCCTGGCCCTGATCCAGATTCAAACTTTGCCTCTGAAAATCGGTGGGGGAGGAAAAATGTTCCCAGCAAGAGGCCCCTGGATGAGACAACAGCCAAATCCATGGATATTTTATTTTATTTTATTTTAATTTTTTATTTTATTTTATTTTATTATTTATTTATTTTTAAATTTATTTTTAAATTTTATTTAATTTTTTAATTTTATTTTTTAATCTTATTTTATTTTATTTATTTTATTTTTTATTTAATTTTTATTTAATTTTTATTTATTTAATTTTTGTTTTATTTTGGTTTTATTGTAATTTAATTATATTTTAATTTTATTTATTTTTTAAATTTTTTATTTTATTTTTATTTTATTTGTACTTATTTCCTTTTCTTTTCTTTTTTCTTTTCTTTTCTTTTCTTTTCTCTTCTCTCTTTTCTTTTCTTTTCTTTTCTTTTCTTTTCTTTTCTTTTCTTTTCTTTTCTTTTCTTTTCTTTTCTTTTCTTTTCTTTTCTTTTCTTTTCTTTTCTTTTCTTTTCTTTTCTTTTCTTTTCTTTTCTTTTCTTTTCTTTTCTTTTCTTTTCTTTTCTTTTCTTTTCTTTTCTTTTCTTTTCTTTTCTTTTCTTTTCTTTTCTTTTCTTTTCTTTTCTTTTCTTTTCTTTTCTTTTTCTCCTTCTTGGATTAAGTTTATCCATTGGTTCTCTCACAGGGACAGCGTGGAATTAATGTTGAATTTTCACCTTAGGAGGGTTTTTAAATGAAAAACTCTCCCTAAATCCCTGATGGCATCACCTGAGAATCCCAGCACTGGGAATGGGAGCTGCAGGATCCCTGCTGGATTCAGCCCTGTTCCATAAATCCCTGAGAACAAATCCATCCCTTCTTCCCAAAATACAAATACCCAGGTGCTGCCTTAAAAAAAATCCATGTCCTGACTGGAGTTTTCTTAAAGAAAATATTGAAATAATTCAGGGAAAAGCAGATTTTTTTTTATTTCTGGACTTCTGCTGGGTCTTTATTTTGGACAGCCTTGAAATGGAAGCTTGGGATTCCCATTTAGGGGAAGAAAGGATTCCCATTTTGGGGGAAAAAAAGGACTTAAAATAGAGCAGGGAGTGGTGCTTTGTGCCTGTGCTGGTCCAGCCTCAACCCCACCCTCCCTGGGAAGCCTTTTTAAGGCTCAAATTCTTTTTTCAACCTCTTTAAATATTGTTTTAATTCTCTTTTTTTCTTTTTTTTTTCAGTCTGAAAGGCACTTTATTATGCAAGTAGTCTGTGAAGCAACACAGTGTCCAGACACGAGGGTGAGTGAACTCAGAATTTATCCCTGAATTTCTGGGGGGAGCCTCTGACTGCTGAAAAAAAATATAAAAATCTTAAAAAATGAAGGGAATTGTGTGAAAAGATGAATTTTCCTCTGCCCCAGGTACGAGTGGCTGCCTTACAGAACCTGGTGAAGATAATGTCCCTTTATTATCAATATATGGAGACATACATGGGGCCTGCCCTCTTTGCTGTGAGTGTTTTAAATTGTATTTATAATTCTCATATTTATTTCTCTGCTTTTTGCCCCCCTTTGGGATTTATATTTCCCCTATTTTTGGCTGTTTTCCCTCTCTTTGTATTGATATTTATTTTTTCTGATTTCCCTCTATTAATTGATATTTCTCCCATTTATTTCTCTGATTTTCCTGTGGTTGTATCCATAATTCTCCCATTTATTTCTCTGATTTTTCTTTGTTTGTATCCCATATTTCTCATATTTATTTCTCTGATCTCCCTCTCTTTGTATTATTTACTTTCTCTGGTTCCCCTCTATTTGTATCCATAATTCTCATATTTATTTCTCTGCTTTTTGCCCCTTTTGGATTTATATTTCCCCTATTTTTGGCTGTTTTCCCTCTCTTTGTATTGATATTTATTTTTTCTGATTTCCCTCTATTAATTGATATTTCTCCAGTTTATTTCTCTGATTTTCCTGTGGTTGTACCCATGATTCTCACATTTATTTCTCTGATTTTCCTCTGTTTGTATCCATAATTCTCCCATTTATTTCTGATTTTTTCCCCCCATTTGGATTTATATTTCCCCTATTTTTGGCTGTTTTCCCTCTCTTTGTATTGATATTTATTTTTTCTGGTTCCCCTCTATTTGTATTGATATTTCTCAAGTTTATTTCTCTGATTTTCTCCCATTTGTATTTATATTTCCCCTATTTTTGGCTGATTTCCCTCTCTTTGTATTGGTATTTATATTTTTCATATTTATTTCTCTGTTCTCCTTCTATTTGTATTTCTCACATTTATTTCTCTGATTTTCCCCCCATTTGCATTCTTATTTCTCATTTTTTTCTCTGATCTCCCTCTGTTTATATTGATATTTATTTTTCTGATATTCCTCTATTTGTATTAATATTTTTGAGGTTCATGTCTGATTTTCCTTTGTTTGTATCTATATTTCTCACATTTATTTTTCTGATCTCACTCCATTTGTATTGATATTTATTTCTCTGATTTCCCTTCGTTTGTATTTATATTTCTCATATTTATTAGTCTGATCTCCCTCATATTTATATTTATGTTTATGTTTATATTTATATTTATATTTATATTTATATTTACATTTATATTTACATTTATATTTACATTTGTTTTTATTTATACTTACATTTGTTTTTATTTATATTTACATTTATATTTTTATTTATACTTGCATTTATACTTACATTTATACTTACATTTATACTTACATTTATATTTATATTTATATTTACATTTACATTTATATTTATATTTCTCCTATTTATTTCTCTGATCTCCCTTTATTTATATTTCTATTTCTCACATTTATTTCCCTCATCTCCCTCCATCTGTATTTCTATTTTCCATCTTTATTTATCTGATGGCCCCGTCCTCTTTTGTCCCCACCTCTTTAAAAACTTCCCTTCCATTCCTGATTTTCCTTTATTTCCCTGGGAAATCCCAATCCCGACAAAATCCCTAAAAACAACATCAGATTTTCCAGATTTCAGCTTCCAAATGGGACAAAACAATGCAACCCTCCTGAAAAATTAAAATTAATTTTAAGAATTCCGGGTATTACTCCTGCGGCTTTGCAGTGATAAAACAGGCTAAAATCAAATTATTTGAAATTTCCAAGACCAATAACTTGGCTTTCAGACAACCCCCAATCTCCCAACAACCAAAGATGTATTTCAGGAAGGGGGATAAATTACTGAAATATCCTTTTTTTTTTTTGGATTATTTTGAATCCCGCAGATCACAATTGAAGCGATGAAAAGTGACATAGACGAGGTGGCTCTGCAGGGCATCGAGTTCTGGTCCAACGTGTGCGACGAGGAGATGGACCTGGCCATCGAGGCCTCGGAGGTGGGACCCGGGCAAGGGGCTGCAAATCCTGCCATCAACTTTTTTTGGGAATGTTGAATTCCTGCTTTGCACCAACCTGCGAGCTCCTCCTGCTCCTCCCTCTGGGCTGGTCCGAGGGGATGGGATAAATTCCCGGGTTGGTTTTGGAGGCGGCAGCACAAAATAAAAAACTCTCCCGAAAGAGGTTTTGTTGTAGCTCCTCGTTTGGGGGTTTTTAGGTGCTCGTTTGGGGTTTGTAGCTCCTTGTTTGGGGGTTTTCTCCTCATTTGGGGGTTCGTAGCTCCTTGTTTGGGGGTTTTTAGGTCCTTGTTTGGGGGTTTGTAGCTCCTTATTTAGGAATTTTTAGCTCCTCGTTTGGGGCTTTTCTCCTCATTTGGGGGCTTTCTCCTCATTTGGGGGTTTTTAGGTCCTCGTTTGGGGGTTTGTAGGTCCTCATTTGGGGGTTTTCTCCTCATTTGGGGGTTTTCTCCTCATTTGGGGGCTTTTAGGTCCTTGTTTGGGGGTTTTTAGGTCCTTGTTTGGGGGTTTGTAGCTCCTTGTTTGGGGTTTTTAGCTCCTTGTTTGGGGCTTTGTAACTCCTCGTTTGGGGGTTTTCTCCTCATTTGGGGGTTTTTAGCTCCTTGTTTGGGGGTTTGTAGCTCCTCATTTAGGGGTTTTCTCCTCATTTGGGGGCTTTTAGGTCCTCGTTTGGGGGTTTTAGCTCCTTGTTTGGGGGTTTTCTCCTCATTTGGGGGTTCGTAGCTCCTTGTTTGGGGGTTTTTAGGTCCTTGTTTGGGGGTTTGTAGCTCCTTATTTAGGAATTTTTAGCTCCTCGTTTGGGGCTTTTCTCCTCATTTGGGGGTTTTCTCCTCATTTGGGGGCTTTTAGGTCCTTGTTTGGGGGTTTTTAGGTCCTTGTTTGGGGGTTTGTAGCTCCTTATTTAGGAATTTTTAGCTCCTCGTTTGGGGGTTTCTCCTCATTTGGGGGTTTTCTCTTCATTTGGGGGTTTTTAGGTCCTTGTTTGGGGGTTTTAGCTCCTTGTTTGGGGGGTTTCTCCTCATTTAGGGGCTTTTAGCTCCTGTTTAGGAATTTTTAGCTCCTTGTTTGGGGGTTTGTAGGTCCGTTTGGGGATTTTCTCCTCATCTGGGGGTTTTCTCTTCATTTGGGGGTTTTTAGGTCCTCGTTTGGGGGTCTGTAGCTCCTCGTTTAGGGGTTTTTAGGTCCTTGTTTGGGGGTTTTTAGGTCCTTGTTTGGGGGTTTGTAGCTCCTCATTTGGGGGCTTTTAGCTCCTTGTTTAGGAATTTTTAGCTCCTTGTTTGGGGGTTTGTAGGTCCTCGTTTGGGGGTTTTCTCCTCATTTGGGGGTTTTCTCCTCGTTTGGGGGCTTTTAGGTCCTTCTTTGGGGGTTTTTAGGTCCTTGTTTGGGGGTTTGTAGCTCCTTGTTTGGGGGTTTTTAGGTCCTTGTTTGGGGGTTTGTAGCTCCTTATTTAGGAATTTTTAGCTCCTCGTTTGGGGCTTTTCTCCTCATTTGGGGGTTTTCTCCTCATTTGGGGGTTTTTAGCTCCTTGTTTGGGGGTTTGTAGCTCCTCATTTAGGGGTTTTCTCCTCATTTGGGGGCTTTTAGGTCCTCGTTTGGGGGTTTTAGCTCCTTGTTTGGGGGTTTTCTCCTCATTTGGGGGTTCGTAGCTCCTTGTTTGGGGGTTTTTAGGTCCTTGTTTGGGGGTTTGTAGCTCCTTATTTAGGAATTTTTAGCTCCTCGTTTGGGGCTTTTCTCCTCATTTGGGGGTTTTCTCCTCATTTGGGGGCTTTTAGGTCCTTGTTTGGGGGTTTTTAGGTCCTTGTTTGGGGGTTTGTAGCTCCTTATTTAGGAATTTTTAGCTCCTCGTTTGGGGGTTTCTCCTCATTTGGGGGTTTTCTCTTCATTTGGGGGTTTTTAGGTCCTTGTTTGGGGGTTTTAGCTCCTTGTTTGGGGGGTTTCTCCTCATTTAGGGGCTTTTAGCTCCTGTTTAGGAATTTTTAGCTCCTTGTTTGGGGGTTTGTAGGTCCGTTTGGGGATTTTCTCCTCATCTGGGGGTTTTCTCTTCATTTGGGGGTTTTTAGGTCCTCGTTTGGGGGTCTGTAGCTCCTCGTTTAGGGGTTTTTAGGTCCTTGTTTGGGGGTTTTTAGGTCCTTGTTTGGGGGTTTGTAGCTCCTCATTTGGGGGCTTTTAGCTCCTTGTTTAGGAATTTTTAGCTCCTTGTTTGGGGGTTTGTAGGTCCTCGTTTGGGGGTTTTCTCCTCATTTGGGGGTTTTCTCCTCGTTTGGGGGCTTTTAGGTCCTTCTTTGGGGGTTTTTAGGTCCTTGTTTGGGGGTTTGTAGCTCCTTGTTTGGGGGTTTTTAGGTCCTTGTTTGGGGGTTTGTAGCTCCTTATTTAGGAATTTTTAGCTCCTCGTTTGGGGCTTTTCTCCTCATTTGGGGGCTTTCTCCTCATTTGGGGGTTTTTAGGTCCTCATTTGGGGGTTTGTAGCTCCTCATTTGGGGGTTTTCTCCTCATTTGGGGGCTTTTAGGTCCTTGTTTGGGGGCTTGTAGCTCCTTGTTTGGGGGCTTTTAGCTCCTCGTCTGGGGGGTTTCTCCTCATTTGGGGGTTTTCTCTTCATTTGGGGGTTTTTAGGTCCTTGTTTGGGGGTTTTAGCTCCTTGTTTGGGGGGTTTCTCCTCATTTGGGGGCTTTTAGCTCCTGTTTAGGAATTTTTAGCTCCTTGTTTGGGGGTTTGTAGGTCCTCGTTTGGGGGTTTTCTCCTCATTTGGGGGTTTTCTCCTCATTTGGGGGCTTTTAGGTCCTTCTTTGGGGGTTTTTAGGTCCTCGTTTGGGGGTTTGTAGCTCCTTGTTTGGGGGTTTGTAGGTCCTCATTTGGGGGTTTTCTCTTCATTTGGGGGTTTTTAGGTCCTTGTTTGGGGGTTTTAGCTCCTTGTTTGGGGGTTTGTAGCTCCTTGTTTAGGGGTTTTTAGCTCCTCTTTGGGGGTTTTTAGCTCCTCTTTGGGGGTTTTTAGCTCCTTGTTTGGGGGTTTTTAGCTCCTTGTTTTGGGGGTTTTCTCCTCATTTGGGGGTTTTAGTCCCTTGTTTAGGAATTTTTAGCTCCTCTTTGGGAGTTTTTAGCTCCTTGTTTGGGGGTTTTCTCCTAATTTGGGGGCTTTTAGCTCCTCGTTTGGGGGTTTTAGCTCCTTGTTTGGGGGTTTTAGCTCCTTGTTTAGGAATTTTTAGCTCCTCATTTGGTGCTGTCTCAGGTTCTGCTCCCCAAGGTAATTCTGAGGTTTTTTAGCTGAGCCTGTGTTTGGAATTCCTGTTAATCCCCAAATCCTGGAATGATTTGGGCTGGAAGGACCTTAAATCCCATCTGTTCCCAGCCACCTCCCACCTCTCCCACCATCCCAGGTTGCTCCCAGCCCTGTCCAACCTGGTGGTTTTTTGTTAAAATAACCCAATTTTACCATTCTTATTCCCTATTTCCACCTAAATCCAGGTGCAGCTCCTATCACAGGGCTCTCCCATGTTTTTCCTGGGATATAATCCATGGGATTAATGAAATAATGACCAAAGTTGGGCTGTTTTAATACCACCAAAGGTTTTGATCTTGCCTCCACAGCAGGAGAATTTAATTATGGAATCCTGGAATGATTTGGGTTGGAAGGGACCTTAAATCCCATCCAGGGGACACTGCACCCTGGAGTTTTGGGGTCTGTCACAACCATGAGGGACTTTTTGCCAAAAGATGGCTCACATTCCCTAAAATCCATGATTTCTGAGGCAAATCTGGAATTGTGGATGAAATAAAAGTAATTATCCCACATAATTAAGAGCAAATCTTTAATTTCCTGCTGGTTTTGGGATGACTCTGCACCTTTGAGTTTTGGGGTCTGTCACAACCATGAGGGACTTTTTGCCAAAAGATGGCTCACATTCCCTAAATCCCATGAAATTTGAGGCAAATCTGGAATTGTGGATGAAATAAAAGTAATTATCCCACAGAATTAAGAGCAAATCTTTAACTTCCTGCTGGTTTTGGGACAACTCTGCACCCTTGAGTTTTGGGGTCTGTCACAACCATGAGGGACTTTTTGCCAAAAGATGGCTCACATTCCCTAAAATCCATGAAATTTGGGGCAAATCTGGAATTGTGGATGAAATAAAAGTAATTATCCCGTGGTATGGCTGGGCCTGGAGAGGAATTTGGGGGAATTGTTGTGCATGCAGATGCTGTTAGCAGAAATTAGCTGTGGAGATCAATAAGAGCTGAAACTTTGAAGGGCTCTGCATGAATCACATCCATCTTTTTTTAAAAGCAGCTAAATTTATATTTATGGTTGGATTCCCCAAAAATAATTAAAAGAAAAAAATCAAGGATAAAAGGACAGGCAGCAGCAGTGGGGTTGGCTTTATGTGCTCCAAACCTTTTGCTCCTTCACCTCAGGGTCACTTGGTAATTACACCTGACAGCCAAAATGAGGATAATTGTACCCTGTGAGGAGGGATGGGGAATTCAAGTGGATTTTGGAATATTTAACTCAGTGCAAAGTGCCCTTGAGGCAACACAAAATTCCTGTTGGGAAGGAGGGGGAAGAGGAAAAGGGAATTTGTGCCTTCTAGAGTTGATCATTCAGCCTCTTAATACTGAAAAAAATTTAAATTATATAAAAGTATTTATGAAAATCAACTTTTCACCCCTTTTTTTGCCTCTCCAGGCAGCAGAACAAGGAAGGCCCCCAGAGCACACCAGCAAGTTCTATGCCAAGGGGGCACTGCAATATTTGGTCCCTATTCTAACCCAGACCTTAACAAAACAGGTGAGTGCCACGTTCCCTGATGGAATTGCAGCTCAGGGGCTCTTCCTGCCCCCCCTGGCTCCTGTGGGAATTGGGTTTTGGTGTCCTCTGATCCCAAAAACGCCTCAGGAGGTGGCAGTCCCTGGTCTGTGATGAGCTTTCATGCACCACTCTGAGCCAGTGATGCAGCAATTTTCGGGCTGAGACTGGGACTCGCCTCCATTTTCCTGGATCACATCCCTGGATTTGTGGTTTCTGGAGAGGTTTGGTGATTCCCTGTATTCCTGACAGAATATTTGGGGTGTTAAACCTGATATTCCACAGGCCCTGCCTCATGTGAGATCCAATTCCTGGGATTTTTGAGGCCTTTGTTTGTTTAGTCCCTGTTAAACTCTTCCCAGGGATTTACTGGGGCTGTGCTTCCCAGGCTAATCAAAATTAATGGAATCGCTTGCCTAATTATAAAATAAAACTGTTAATTAACGGGACAGAGTTCATTTGGCTGGGAATATGCTCCAAGTGAATCCAGGGAATTGTTTCCCTGGTTTGTCTTTGGTCTTGGATGAGCAGAGTGGAATTGCAGGAGGTTCCCAGGGGATGAAACAGGGGAGGGAATCACAGGAGGGTTGGGAAAGGAGATTTTTAAATGGTGCAGGGACCCTCTGGAAGGGATGAAAGGGATAAAATACCCAACTGGATGAGAGGGAAAAGCACTTGGGGAGGTGGATGAGGCCACTCCAGGTTGGAAAGGTACTGAACATTTAAGAGCCTCCGTTTAGTTGGAAAAGGAGCTTCTTAATGGTGCAGGAGCCACTCTGGGAGGGATGGAAAGGATTAAATGGATAAAATTCCACCTGGATGAGAAGGAAAAGCACTTTGGGAAGTGGATGAGGCCACTCCAGGTTGGAAAGGCACCAAAGGTTTAAGAGCCTGAGCTTGGTTGGGAAAGGAGATTTTAATGGTGCAGGGAGCACTTTGGGTGGGAGAAGAGGGATTGAGTGGACAAAATCCCACCTGTGAGGGAAAAGTGCTTTGGGAGGTGGATGAGGCCACTCTGGGAGGGATTTCATGGATCAAAGGGATAAAATCCCACCTGGATGAGAAGGAAAAGCGCTTTGGGAGGTGGATGAGGCCACTCTGGAAGGGATTTCATGGATCAAAGGGATAAAATCCCACCTGGATGAGAAGGAAAAGCGCTTTGGGAAGTGGATGAAGCCACTCCAGGTTGGAAAGACACCAAAGGTTTAAGAGCCTGAGCTTGGTTGAGAAAGGAGATTTTAATGGTGCAGGGAGCACTTTGGGTGGGAGAAGAGGGATTGAGTGGACAAAATCCCACCTAGGTGAGGGAAAAGTGCTTTGGGAGGTGGATGAGGCCACTCTGGAAGGGATTTCATGGATCAAAGGGATAAAATCCCACCTGGATGAGAAGGAAAAGCACTTTGGGAGGTGGATGAGGCCACTCTGGAAGGGATTTCATGGATCAAAGGGATAAAATCCCACCTGAGTGAGGGAAAAGCGCTTTGGGAGGTGGATGAGGCCACTCTGGGAGGGATTTCATGGATCAAAGGGATAAAATCCCACCTGGATGAGAAGGAAAAGCACTTTGGGAAGTAGATGAAGCCACTCCACGTTGGAAAGGCACCAAAGCTGTGAGCGATTCCTGTTACTTGGAAACAAGACTTGACTTAAAAACCCAGCAAAGCAGGGACAATTCCATGGAATCCCATAGATCCCTGGGATGGTTTTTTGCAGGATGAGAACGACGACGACGACGACTGGAACCCCTGCAAGGCGGCGGGGGTGTGCCTGATGCTGCTGGCCACGTGCTGCGAGGACGACATCGTCCCCCACGTGCTGCCCTTCATCAAGGAGCACATCAAGAATCCCGACTGGAGGTACCGGGATGCGGCCGTCATGGCCTTCGGATGCATCCTGGAAGGGCCCGAGCCCAACCAGCTCAAACCTTTAGTAATACAGGTGGGTTTTTGAGGGGAGTTTGGGAGGGGTTAGAGGTCAAAATCGCTTGGTTCTTTGGAGGAGGGTGTTTGGTTTGTGCAGGGTTTTTATTTAAATTTAAGGGAAATTGGAAGGGTGGCACCTATCGAAAACGCCGGAGTTATTTGAAGGAAGGGGTGTCAGCTTTGGATGTCCTGTTAGTTTAAGGAAAATCAGAAGGGTATCACCTGTTTTGGAGACTTCTGGAACTGAAAATCTCTTGTTTAGAGGCTTTTAGAGCCCAAAATCCCTCCATTATCTGGAGAAGAATACCTGACTTGCATGTGCTCGTAATTTAAGGAAAATCGAAAGGGTTTCACTTGGTTGTGGAGGCTTTTAGAGCCCAATATCCCTGGGTTATTTGGAGCAAGATACCACTTTGCACATCCTCTTAATTTAAGGAAAATTGAAAGGATATCACCTGTTTTGAAAGCTTTTAGAGCTAAAAATCCCTGGGTTAATTGGAGGGGAATGTCTGATTTGCACGTGCTCTTAACTTAAGGAAAATCAGAAGGATATCACCTGTTTTGGAAGCTTCTGGAGCCTGAGTTTTGTGGGGTTTTTAGAGGCTTTTAGAGCCCAAAATCTCTGGGTTAATTGGGAGAGAATGTCAGCTTTGCATGTGCTCTTAAATTAAGGAAAATTGAAAGGCTATTACCTGGTTAGGAGACTTTTGGAGCTGAAAAACCCATGGTTATTTAGAGTAGGGTGTCTGCTTTGCACGTGCTCTTAATTTAAGGAAAATTGAAAGGATATCACTTGTTTTGGAGCTTTTGGAGCTAAAAATCCCTGGGTTAATTGGAGGAGAATGTTTGATTTGCACGTGCTCTAAATTTAAGGAAAATCAGAAGGACATCACCTGGTTTTGGAGGCTTTTAGAACCCAAAATCCCTGGGTTAATTGGAGGAGAACATCTCAAATCCAAATCCTGGATTTGATCCGTAACCCAGCACTCATGTTAAGTTACCTCAGATCTTCTTTTGTGACTCAGGTAGGAAAGAAAATGGGAAGAAAGGCATTTTGAGGAGAAAAAATGATAATATTTACTGAACATAGAAGCTGCCTTCACTTTGGGAACGCTGAGTAAAACCATCCTTGGTGAAGGTGTTTGGAAAAGGGGTCGCATTAGGGAATAGATCCATGAATACAAAATAAAATACATCCTAAATAAACTACAGGACTGGGACAAATGCAGGATGATTTCTTTTTTTTTTCTTTTTTTTTTCCCCCTCACCTGGTTTTTCCTGGCTCTTTCCCAGGCCATGCCAACATTGATAGAGCTGATGAAGGATCCCAGCGTGGTGGTCAGGGACACAACAGCCTGGACCGTGGGCAGGATCTGCGAGATGCTGCCCGAGGCCGCCATCAACGACATCTACCTGGCCCCGCTGCTGCAGTGCCTGATGGAGGGGCTGAGCGCCGAGCCCAGGGTGGCCACCAACGTCTGCTGGGTGAGGAACCCACCAAACCCTGCCAGGGCTGTTCAGATCCACGGGGAAAAGCAGCTCCTGGTGGGATCTGGAATGGTTTTCCCGTCACCGAGTCCGAGCGTTCCGCCAGCGCCACCGCCAAAATTCTGTGCTCGAGTGCCACGTCCATGAATTTGCTGGAGAATTCCAGGCATTGGGAGTCCAGCCTTGCCCCAGGCAGCTTGTTCAGATGCCTGGGACTCTTTCCATGAAGGAATTGTCCTTGATATCCAGCCTGGGCATCCCTTGAAGTTGTTTAGTCTTGCCTGGCTCCCACCTGGCTCCACCCTCCTGTCAGGGGCTTTTATGAATAGAATTCAAATATATTAATGCAAATTAATACATAAAAATAGGCATTTTTATAAATTATATAAAGATATAAATTTATATCTTTGTATGGTTTTATAAATTTATGTGATTTTCTATGTTTGTATGGTTTTATATATTTATATAATTTTTAAAGTGGTTTTATATATTTATCCACACACACTTGAGTGAATTCCAGAATTAATCCATGGCTTGCTTCCCCAGCAAACACTGGTTGACACTTAAATTATCCCAACTCTATTTTGTGGCTCTTGCAGGGAAAAATAAAGGAAAAAAGTGGAATTTTAGGAGAAAAATGCTGATATTCACTGAGTGTAGAAGTTGCTTCCAGTTTGGGAATGCTGTGGGAGCTTGTCCCTGGTGTCGTGGGGTTGGGAAAAGGGATTTTGGGATTAAGCTTTTTCTTGGATTGCCTTGGGGAAGGGTTGCAACACCTCATTTCCCATCACCCAAACCTGCTCCTGCAGCGATCCCAGAAATAATTTGGGAAGTAGGAGTTGGTTGGGTTTTTTTTCCCTGATGCTTTGTCTGGTCTTTGTGTCCTCACTGCCTTCCAGGAGCTGCTCCCTCAGACTGATCTGGGGAGGAGGATTTTCCTGTCAAAACATTCTAGAAATGACAGAATCCCTCCTTTTTTAGAATCCCAGGGGTTTCAAGACTCATCAGCACAGAGGGGTTTTCCCTGCCCTGTTAATCCTGGCAAAAATCCAGGTGGCTTTTGTCTCCTGAAGATGATTCCTGGGTGTTTTTAGAGTAAAATAAAAACCCAGGAAGCTTTCAGCTCCTCTCACCCACCCATCCCAGCACAGTTAAACTCCTCTGGAGTTGCTCATCCTGCACTTTGTTTTTTTTTTTAGTTTAGGTGGGGGATTTTTTTGGTATTTTAGCAGGAAAATGGATGGAATCTGAGTTTTTGGAGCTGTGAGGGTGGAAAACCAATGGATATTTTGTGTTCCAGGCCTTCTCCAGCCTTGCTGAAGCTGCCTATGAAGCTGCAGATGTGGCTGATGATCAGGAAGAACCAGCAACCTACTGCTTATCCTCCTCCTTTGAGCTGATAGTGCAGAAACTGCTGGAGACTGCAGACAGGTAAAACAACCTCTCAAAAAAGCTTTTTTTTTCATTTATTTCCCACTTCAGGCTCTCGGGCTCTTCCTGGCAGCTGAGATCTGGTGTTGGATTAAAAGGTGGCACTTCTTTTGTATAAAAAAAAAAATAAAGGATGCAAATCCCAGGAAAGCAGCTCTACCCATTGAATAATTTTACAGTATTTTGTCCATATGTGCTTTAAGAAGTCCGGGAGTGTCCCTTCCCTATTTTCTTTTGAATCTCTCCTATTTTACTCTGAATTTCTCTTGTTTTTCCCCAAATCTCCCGTTTTCCTTAGAATCTCTGGTATTTCCCTCACATCTCTCCCATTTTCCTCTGAATTTCTCTTGTTTTTCCCCAAATCTCCCCCTTTTCCCCTCAGATCTCCCCCCTTTTCCCCTCCCTTTTCCCCTCCCATCTCCCCCATTTTCCCCTCACATCTCTCCCCTTTTCCCCTCACGTCTCCCCCCTTTTCCCCTCACATCTCCCCCATTTTCCCCTCACATCTCCCCCATTTTCCCCTCCCATCTCTCCCCTTTTCCCCTCCCATCTCTCCCCTTTTCCCCTCCCATCTCTCCCCCATTTTCCCCTCAGATCTCTCCCCCATTTTCCCCTCAGATCTCTCCCCCATTTTCCCCTCACATCTCCCCCATTTTCTTCTCACATCTCTCCCCTTTCCCCCTCACATCTCTCCCCTTTTCCCCTCCCATCTCTCCCCCATTTTCCCCTCAGATCTCTCCCCCATTTTCCCCTCAGATCTCTCCCCCATTTTCCCCTCACATCTCCCCCATTTTCTTCTCACATCTCCCCCGTTTTCCCCTCACATCTCTCCCCTTTTCCCCTCACGTCTCCCCCACTTTCCCCTCACGTCTCCCCCACTTTCCCCTCAGATCTCTCCCCCATTTTCTTCTCACATCTCCCCCCTTTTCCCCTCACATCTCTCCCCTTTTCCCCTCACATCTCTCCCCTTTTCCCCTCACATCTCTCCCCTTTTCCCCTCCCATCTCTCCCCCATTTTCCCCTCAGATCTCTCCCCCATTTTCCCCTCAGATCTCTCCCCCATTTTCCCCTCACATCTCCCCCATTTTCTTCTCACATCTCCCCCGTTTTCCCCTCACATCTCTCCCCTTTTCCCCTCACGTCTCCCCCACTTTCCCCTCACGTCTCCCCCACTTTCCCCTCACATCTCTCCCCCATTTTCCCCTCACATCTCTCCCCTTTTCCCCTCACGTCTCCCCCACTTTCCCCTCACGTCTCCCCCACTTTCCCCTCACGTCTCCCCCACTTTCCCCTCACGTCTCCCCCCCTTTTCCCTCAGATCTCTCCCCCCTTTTCCCCTCAGATCTCTCCCCCCTTTTCCCTTCACCTCTCTCCCCTTTTCCCCTCACGTCTCCCCCACTTTCCCCTCAAGTCTCCCCTCTTTTCCCCTCACATCTTTCCCCTTTTCCCCTCACATCTCCCCCCTTTTCCCTCACATCTCCGAGTTTAACTCCACAGTTTTAAGACTCTGCCCTTCTTGTGCAGTCACAAGGCTCAGCCCCATTGGCTGCAGGGCCACAGGATAATCAGGAATTGCAGCAGGACATAACCAGGGATCTGTGTTTGTTCCTTCTCCTGATTGTTTTTATGTGGATTCCATCCCTTCCCGTCAGCTCCAGGTGCTCCCAGAAGAGCCAGGGACCTACTTAAGCTCCCATTCCCATCCCAGCTGAAACAGAAAATAGATGAGGCAAAACATTTTCCTCTTAGATGCAGGAAAAAAAAAAGGGCTAAAACTCAAATTTTATGGTGACTTGAAGGTTACATAAATCTGACAGCTCCAGGTTCAATCCCTCGATCAGCTCCGTGGACTGATGGTGCCATTTTGCTGCTGATTCTCCTTAAAAACCTTGTCCCAGTTCAAAATTTAAACTCTTTCCCTGTCTTCGTTTCCATCCAGCCAGGAGTGGAGTGTCTGGCTCAAGGCTCTGGAGCCCACCAATCATCTCAGGTGCCTGAATTTCAGATTTCACACCCTCAGAGGTGTCTGGGGCTCTGAAGTGCTGCTCACCTGACACCAACTCTGAGGCTCCTTCTGTCCCTCTCCTTGTTGCCAGAGATTCTGGAAATCACAAATTCCCTTTAATTCAAGGCTTTTCAATTGCTCCTGCTTGTCACAGCACTCAAATGGAGCTGTTGCTGGTTTACTAAAATTTTTTTTTTTAATTTTTAAAAAAATCTGTTTCCAAGCACTTGGAAATCTTCCTCCTTCTGTTGCAGACCTGATGGACACCAGAATAACTTGAGGAGTTCTGCCTATGAATCCCTGATGGAAATAGTGAAAAACAGTGCCAAGGACTGTTATCCTGCTGTCCAAAAAACCACCCTGGTCATCATGGAGAGGCTCCAGCAAGTGCTGCAGATGGAGGTGGGTAAATCTTGATTTAAAGCTGCGGGGGAAATTGTGGCTGCTCCATCCCTGGGAGTGTCCAAATCCAGGTTGAGATGGTGGGAGATGTCCCTGCCCGTGGGAATGGATGGGATTTAAGGTCCCAAACCACTCAGGGATTCTATATTCAGCTTCTTCACAGCCCCTCTGGTCTGAAATCTGAAAAGAACAAATATTTAAAGTACAATCTGGCTCTCCCTGGAGCTGCCAGGATCCCAGGCAGCCTCTTCACACGCAGGGTTTTGTTCTTGTTTCAGTCTCACATCCAGAGCACCTCTGACAGAATCCAGTTCAATGATCTCCAATCCCTTCTCTGTGCTACTCTCCAGGTAAATTCCTCTCTCCTTTGTCTGTGGTTTTGGGAATAAAGTGATTTTTGAGGCATTTTCATACCCCTGAAGCTCCAACCTCAGCTCCTGGTGCTGAGATTTGAATGAAAAAAGTGGATTTTGTGTCCCAGCTGCCACGTGGGAGGTGATGCAAGGTTCGGAAGTCTCTACTAAGTGACAAAATTTAGGGCAATTTGACTAAAAGAGCACTGTTAGGGATTTTATAAAAGATTGTCTGTGCTGTCAGATTGGTTCTTGGGTTGGCTACAGCCTCAACAACCCCACAGACAAAAAAGAAAACAAACTCCATCATGGCTTTGATTCCTTCATCTGCCTCTCGTGCTCGGTGCTCCTGATCCAAGTGGCACCAATTCAAATGTTCTGAGTGTCCTGGGAATTAAACAGCTGCTAATGAGCAGGAGCCACCAGTGCAGTGCTTACTGCTGCAAACTCCACTCAAAACAGGGGTTTTTTTCCCCAAAAAATCAGCTCAGAGCAACCCAGGTGGTCTCCAGGTCGATTTGAGAAATCCTGAATTTCATCCTCAAAAAGCTTTGTGGTTGTTTGCAACTCTCCAGTTTTAGGGTAATTTTTTCAAATAATGGGAAATGGGAATAACCTGCCCTTTAAAAAGGGTTTTAATGGGGAATTTTCACCCTGGAATCTCACAGGGTGGGCACTGATCTCTGCCAGGCAAGTGTAATCCAGGTGGAATTAAATTGCCAGTTTTAATTTCTAAATATGCCTTTTTTTAATCCCAAAACCTGAACCTGAATTTTTTACCCAATTGCAGCAAATACTTAATACTTTTACATAATTTTTTTTGTTCTTTTTGGTGGAAATACAATTATAAACATCCAGCAGAGGAAAAATATTTGGTAATATTTAAAATTAAATTAGAAAATCCCATCTGTGGAAGGAACAACCTGGGATAGTGGAAGGTGCCCCTGCCCATGGAATTTGGGGATTTTTAGGGTCTCTTCCCACCCAAAGCACCCTGTAATTCCATAAATCCAGTCTTAATTATTTAACCAGCCAAAGTGCATCTTTGTGGAGTGTAAAATTAAACTTAAAATAATTATTTTCCTCTGGAGATTAAAGATTTTTTTTTTCTTTTCCTGGGAAATGTTATATTTTAACCACTTTAACCATTCCTTAACTTGAATTCAGAAGCAAAACTCAGGTTCAACGAGCTCAGCTGCGACAGAGAAAAAAAAAAAAAAAAGGATTTTATTATTTTATTTTTTTTTAATAAGCTAAATTTGGGCTGGTCACATTTAATTCCAGCTTACAAATGGCAAAGCCGGGAGAACAGCCTATGCAGCAGGAAAGGTAAATTCAGCTGGAAAATCTCAGTGCAGCCAAATGAATGGGACTTGGCAGCCACAAAAGCAGATTTTTTTTTTTTTTTTTTGGCAGCAGGGTTCAAACAGCAGCTCCCTTTCATCTTTTTCGCAGCTCCCATGGGTGTGGGAACGCTTTTATCTGTGGGATGAGCGGTGATTTTTGCCCGTTTTCCGTGGTTTTTCCCTCAGAACGTGCTGCGGAAGGTGCAGCACCAGGACGCGCTGCAGATCTCGGACGTGGTGATGGCCTCGCTGCTCAGGATGTTCCAGAGCACGGCCGGCTCCGGGGGGGTGCAGGAGGACGCCCTGATGGCCGTCAGCACCCTGGTGGAAGGTCAGGAATGGGCTGGGAACAGCCAGGGATGGGCTTGGATCCGGGAATTTTGGGCCGTGTGGTGAAAAATGTCGTTGGTGACTGGGTGGTGCGGGGAAGGGGTGGGTGCTGCTTGCCTGGGAGTGTCCGAGGCTGGAGCAACCTGGGGTGGTGGAAGGTGTCACTTCACGGTCCCTTTCAACCCAAGAAACCCTGGGATTCTAAAAACCAAAGCACCTCAGAGCGTGGAATTTTGGTTTCTTATCACTTCCAAGGAAGAGCGTGGATAAGGCAGTAAAGGAGAGCTGGGGGTGTTCACATCCTTGGAAGTGTCCAAGGCCAGGTTGGATCGAGGCTTGGAGCAACCTGGGATGGTGGAAGGTGTCCCTGCCCATCCAGTGGGTCCCTTCCCAGCTGAACAATCCCAGGATTCCAAAATCCAAACCACCTTAGAGCATGGAAGAGTGTGGGATAAATCACTCGGCTGTCGAGCAGAGAATTGGTTTTCACTCGGTTTGGGTGGAATTTGGGGGGGTTTTTTGATTTGTTTTTCATGGAAATTCCACAAATTGGGATTTTCCTTCTCACTGGGATATTTTCCCTGCACAGTCCTGGGTGGAGAGTTCCTGAAGTACATGGATGCCTTCAAACCTTTCCTTGGCATTGGGCTGAAGAACTACGCTGAGTACCAGGTATGGATCAGGCTTCTCCCTTTATCCAGGGAAATTGGGGGCTGCCCCATCCCTGGAATTGTCCAGGGCCAGGTTGGATGAGTTTTGGGATAGTGGGAGATATTCCCTGTGGGATTTTAGGTGGATGAGCTTTAAGGTCCCTTCCAACCCAGCCCATTCTTGATTTTAATTCCCTGAACCCATTCGGACTCAGTTCAATCCAGCAAAATCCTTGAGTGCCTTGACATTCCACGATTTCTGGCCTTGATGAGGAAGGAGGTGCTGCTGGCTGGGATTTCCCCTTGGAATATCAGATCCTGGTGCCTTCCATGGGGTGAAACTGTGGGATTTGGAGGTTTTTTTCCATCCCAAATCCTGGCTGGAATTTCCCTTTGGAATATCAGATCCTGGTACCTTCCATGAGGTGAAACTGTGGGATTTGGAGGTTTTTTCCAGCCCAAATCCTGGCTGGGATTTCCCCTTGGAATATCAGATCCTGGTGCCTTCCATGGGGTGAAACTGTGGAATTTGGAGTTGTTTTTCCATCCCAAATCCTGGCTGGAATTTCCCCTTGGAATATCAGATCCTGGTGCCTTCTGTGGGGTGAAACTGGAATTCAGAGTTGTTTTTCCAGCCCAAATCCTGGCTGGGATTTCCCCTTGGAATATCAGATCCTGGTGCCTTCCATGGGGTGAAACTGTGGGATTTGGAGGTTTTTTTCCATCCCAAATCCTGGCTGGAATTTCCCCTTGGAATATCACATCCTGGTACCTTCCATGGGGTGAAACTGTGGAATTCGGAGTTGTTTTTCCAGCCCAAATCCTGGCTGGGATTTCCCCTTGGAATATCAGATCCTGGTGCCTTCCATGGGGTGAAACTGTGGAATTCGGAGTTGTTTTTCCATCCCAAATCCTGGCTGGAATTTCCCCTTGGAATATCACATCCTGGTACCTTCCATGGGGTGAAACTGTGGAATTCGGAGTTGTTTTTCCAGCCCAAATCCTGGCTGGGATTTCCCCTTGGAATATCAGATCCTGGTGCCTTCCATGAGGTGAAACTGTGGAATTCGGAGTTGTTTTTCCATCCCAAATCCTGGCTGGAATTTCCCCTTGGAATATCACATCCTGGTACCTTCCATGGGGTGAAACTGTGGGATTTGGAGTTGTTTTTCCAGCCCAAATCCTGGCTGGGATTTCCCCTTGGAATATCAGATCCTGGTACCTTCCATGGGGTGAAACTGTGGGATTTGGAGGTTTTTTTCCATCCCAAATCCTGGCTGGAATTTCCCCTTGGAATATCACATCCTGGTACCTTCCATGGGGTGAAACTGTGGAATTCAGAGTTGTTTTTCCAGCCCAAATCCTGGCTGGAATTTCCCCTTGGAATATCAGATCCTGGTGCCTTCCATGGGGTGAAACTGTGGAATTCAGAGTTGTTTTTCCAGCCCAAATCCTGGCTGGGATTTCCCCTTGGAATATCAGATCCTGGTGCCTTCCATGAGGTGAAACTGTGGAATTCGGAGTTGTTTTTCCAGCCCAAATCCTGGCTGGAATTTCCCCTTGGAATATCAGATCCTGGTGCCTTCCATGAGGTGAAACTGTGGGATTTGGAGTTGGTTTCCCAAACAAATCTCTGCCGCTCCCGGATGCGCTGCCCTTATTCCTCATCTCTGCGATGTCAGCCAGCTCGTTATTCCCTGGGGTTTAATTACCCTCCCATGACTCCCGAGTGCCGGAATGATCCCAAATCCTTGGATCTGGATCCCAGTGACTCAGGGGTGGGCGTGTGGCTGGGTTTTTTTTGTTTTGCAGGTCTGCCTGTCCGCCGTGGGGCTGGTGGGGGACCTGTGCCGAGCGCTGCAGTCCAACATCCTCCCCTTCTGCGACGAGGTGATGCAGCTGCTCCTGGAGAACCTGGGGGTGAGCGAGTGATTCCCTGCTCCTTAGTAACAGTTGGATGCACACTCTTCCCAGGGGGAGTGGGAGGTGGGAGAAGCACGCCAGAAGTGTGAGGAATTTGCCGGGAATGGCTGGTGTTGGACGGCTCCGTGCGGTTTGAGCGGCGGCCAGGAGTTGTTGGGGGGCAAAGGGATTATCTCCTCGTTTATCAGCTTCCTGGATTCCCTCCTGAATTCCAAATTCTTTCCTGAGTTCCTTCCAAATTCCCTCCTGAATTCCTTCCAAATTCCCTCCTGAATTCTGAATTCCGAATTCCTTCCCGAATTCCTTCCAAATTCCCTTCTGAATTCCCTCCTGAATTCCTTCCCGAATTCCTTCCAAATTCCCTTCTGAATCCCTCCTGAGTTCCTTCCAAATTCCCTCCTGAATTCTGAATTCCTTCCCAAATTCCTTCCAAATTCCCTTCTGAATTCCGAATTCCTTCCCAAATTCCTTCCAAATTCCCTTCTGAATTCCAAATTCCTTCCCGAATTCCTTCCAAATTCCCTCCTGAATTCCTTCCAAATTCCCTCCTGAATTCCAAATTCCTTCCCAAATTCCCTCCTGAATTCTGAATTCCCTCCTGAATTCCTTCCTTCCGAATTCTTCCTAATCCTTCTGAATTCCTTCTGAATTCCCTCCTGAATTCCTTCCAGATTCCCTCCTGGATTCCGAATTCCCTCTTGAATTCTTTAATTCCTGAATTCCTTCCTTCTGAATTCCTTCCTTCTGAATTCTTCCTAATCCTTCTGAGTTCCTTCTGAGTTTCTCCTGAATTCCCTCCTGAATTCCTTCCAAATTCCCTCCTGAATTCCAAATTCCCTCCTGAATTCTTTAATTCCTGAATTCCTTCCTTCCGAATTCCTTTTGAATTCCTTCCGAATTCCTGAATTCCTTCCTGATTTTCTTCCCAAATTCCCTCCTGAATTCTGAATTCCCTCCTGAATTCCATCCTTCTGAATTCCTTCCGAATTCCTTCCAAATTCCCTCCTGAATTCTTTAATTCCTGAATTCCTTCCTTCCGAATTCCTTCCTTCTGAATTCTTCCTAATCCTTCCGAATTCCTTCCAAATTCCTTCCTGATTTCCTTCCCAAATTCCCTCCTGAATTCCAAATTCCCTCCTGAATTCCTTCCCAAATTCCTTCCTTCCTGAATTCCTTCCAAATTCCTCCCACATTTCTGGCACATTCCCAGCCATGCTGACTACCCCGACTCCTTAAACTCCCAATATTTTACACCCCTCCCGGTGCAGAAACATTCCCAAACATCCCATACAAACCTCCCTTGCCGCACCTCCAGGCCTTTTCCTCTTTCCCTCCCTTCCCACACTGACCTGGAGCCCTTTTGGGATTCCTTTTCCAGAACGAGAACGTCCACAGGTCGGTGAAGCCGCAGATCCTGTCGGTGTTCGGGGACATCGCGCTGGCCATCGGAGGGGAGTTCAAGAAGTACCTGGACGTGGTGCTCAACACCCTCCAGCAGGCATCCCAGGCCCAGGTGGACAAGGTGAGCTGTCCCCAATCCCATGGGAGCACCCAGGGGATGTTCCCAGGGGCTCATCCCATCCCTGTGTCCGTCCCCAGTCCGACTACGACATGGTGGATTACCTGAACGAGCTGAGGGAGGGTTGCCTGGAGGCCTACACCGGGATCATCCAGGGATTGAAGGGAGACCAGGAGAACGTGCACCGTGAGTACCCCCAGGGGTCGGGGTCTTTGTTGGGATCAAGCTTGGAAAGCTTGGGAAAAAAATCCTTAAAATCATCTGCTCGGTGTCACCTCCAGACCGTGTGCCCTCAGTGTCACATCCACGCATTTCTGGGATATTTATAACCCTTCCAGTGGAGAGATATTCCCAAATATCCGACACAAACTTCCCTGAGCCTCCTTGTGGGGTTGTCACATCCCTGCTCCGTCCCTTCCCTTAAAATCATCCAGTCACTGTCACCTCCTCCCCAGTGCCACATCCACCCATTTCTGGGACATTGCCAGGCATTTTCCAAGCCCTGGGTGCTTGTTTTCCAATGTTTTACAGCCCTTCCAGTGGAGAGATAGTCCCAAATAATCCGACACAAACTTCCCTGAGCCTCCTTGTGGGGTTGTCACATCCATGAGCTCATCCCTTCTTTTAAAATCATCCAGTCCCTGTCACCTCCAAACCACATCCCCAGTGCCACATCCACACATTTCTGGGATATTTATAACCCTTCCAGTGGAGAGATATTCCCAAATATCCGACACAAACCTCCCTGAGCCTCCTTGTGGGGTTGTCACATCCCTGCGCTGTCCCTTCCCTTAAAATCATCCAGTCACTGTCACCTCCTCCCCAGTGCCACATCCACCCATTTCTGGGACATTGCCAGGCATTTTCCAAGCCCTGGGTGCTTGTTTTCCAATGTTTTACAGCCCTTCCAGTGGAGAGATATTCCCAAATAATCTGACACAAACCTCCCTGAGCCTCCTTGTGGGGTTGTCACATCCATGAGCTCATCCCTGCTCCATCCCTTCCCTTAAAATCATCCAGTCCCTGTCACCTCCAAACCACATCCCCAGTGCCACATGCACCCATTTCTGGGACATTGCCAGGCATTTTCCAAGCCCTGGGTTCTTGTTTTCCAATGTTTTCCAGCCCTTCCAGTGGAGAGATATTCCCAAATAATCTGACACAAACTTCCCTGAGCCTCCTTGTGGGGTTGTCACGTCCCTGCTCCGTCCCTTCCCTTAAAATCATCCAGTCCCTGTCACCTCCAAACCACATCCCCAGTGCCACATCCACACATTTCTGGGATATTTATAACCCTTCCAGTGGAGAGATATTCCCAAATAATCTGACACAAACCTCCCTGAGCCTCCTTGTGGGGTTGTCACATCCCTGCTCCGTCCCTTCCCTTAAAATCATCCAGTCACTGTCACCTCCTCCCCAGTGCCACATCCACCCATTTCTGGGACATTGCCAGGCATTTTCCAAGCCCTGGGTTCTTGTTTTCCAATGTTTTCCAGCCCTTCCAGTGGAGAGATACTCCCAAATAATCTGACACAAACCTCCCTGAGCCTCCTTGTGGGGTTGTCACATCCATGAGCTCATCCCTGCTCCATCCCTTCTTTTAAAATCATCCAGTCCCTGTCACCTCCAAACCACATCCCCAGTGCCACATCCACCCATTTCTGGGACATTGCCAGGCATTTTCCAAGCCCTGGGTGCTTGTTTTCCAATGTTTTAAAGCCCTTCCAGTAGAAAGATATTCCCAAATAATCCAACACAAACCTCCCTGAGCCTCCTTGTGGGGTTGTCACATCCCTGCTCCATCCCTTCCCTTAAAATCATCCAGTCATTGTCACCTCCTCCCCAGTGCCACATCCACCCATTTCTGGGACATTGCCAGGCATTTTCCAAGCCCTGGGTGCTTGTTTTCCAATGTTTTACAGCCCTTCCAGTGGAGAGATATTCCCAAATAATCTGACACAAACCTCCCTGAGCCTCCTTGTGGGGTTGTCACATCCCTGCTCCATCCCTTCCTTTAAAATCATCCAGTCCCTGTCACCTCCAAACCACATCCCCAGTGCCACATCCACCCATTTTTTGGGCATTTCCAGGGATCCAGGAGTTCCCCCTGAGCCTCCTTTTGGAGTTGTCACATCCATGAGCTCATCCTTGCCCTGTCCCTCCCCGTTGGGAGCGAACACTCACAGCAGGCAAACAGCAGAAATCCACAATAATCCAGGAGCATTTCCCTTTCCCTACCAGAAGAGCTGTTCTGGGTGGGGATCCAGATTGGTTTGGGAACACGGAATGTCCATCCCAAAAATCCCAAGAGGCCTTTGACCAAGCCTTTCCCCTCACAGCTGACGTGATGCTGGTGCAGCCCAGGGTGGAATTTATCCTGTCCTACATCGACCACATCGCCGGGGACGAGGATCACACGGACGGGGTGGTGGCCTGCGCTGCTGGACTCATAGGGTAAGGCCCTCCCCATCCTATTTTTCCCTAGGAAAAATCCTGGAATCTACCCTTTTTTTTTTTTTTTTTTTTTTTTTTTTCTGGCTTCTCTGAAGTTTTTAAGGGTCAGTTTTGGGGTTGGATTTCAGTGGTTCGCTCAAGGTGCGAAGCGATGCCGCAGGTGAGCGGCGAGGTGGGAAAATCGTCACAGAAATCCCAGATTTAGGATTTTTCCAGGAGCTTGGAAACAAAAAACAACCCCTCATCCTTAGGGACCAGAGAAAGCCAGGTTGAGGTGTTTAAATTCTTCCTGCTGATTTTAGGGGAGAATTACAGGAAAATCAACATTTTGAGAGTTTGACCAAATTTTTTTTGAGAGTTTGACCCCGAGAGTTTGACCAAATTTTAATCACAATTTTCCCCAAAAATCCATGACCTCGAGCAGCTTTTTGTGGCACTCACAGCCCTTTTTTTTTTTTTTTTTCCCCTCAATCTTTCTCTGCTTCCAGGGATTTGTGTACAGCTTTTGGGAAGGATGTCCTGAAATTAGTAGAAGCCAGACCCATGATCCATGAATTGCTAACGGAAGGGAGGAGATCCAAGACGAACAAAACGAAAACCCTCGCCACCTGGGCCACGAAAGAGCTGAGGAAACTCAAGAATCAAGCTTGGTAAGGCCTCATCCTGCTTTTTTTTCCCACCTGGAAAAATCAGGGAAATTGGCTCAGCAGAGTCACAATCCCAAAGTTCTGTTTTCCTGGAAGTTGTTGCTCTGGGTTTTTTTGGTGGAAAAAAAAAAGCCCCATTTGTTTTGGGTTTTTTTTTTTTTCATTTATTTCTCTTTTGATCCTACAAAGTCAATTTTTTTTTTCCCCACTTTCGTTTTTTTTCTTCTGGGATTTGGGGTGTGGAGGTGTTTTTTTATTGTGGTTTTTTATGTGTTGGAAAAATTTCCCAAGATGGAACCCAACCCAAGTGCCACATTCCAACATTTTTAAACACTTCCAGGGCTTTTAATTCCCTCAATTCCCTTCTTTACCCTGAATTCCCTTTTCCCCTTAATCCCCTGAATTCCTTGTTTTTCCCCTTAATCCCATAAATCCCATTTTTCCCCTTAATTCCCTGAGTTGCCTTTTTTCCCCTGAATTCCCTTTACCCCCTTATTCCCATGAATCCCCCTTTTTTCCCCTTAATCCCCTGAATCCCTTTTTTCCCTTGAATCCCCTTTTGTCCCCTTATTCCCTTGAATTCCCTTTTTTCCCCTTAATCCCATAAATCCCATTTTTTCACCTTAATTCCCTGAATTCCCTTTTTCTCCCTGAATTCCCTTTTTTCCCCTGAATCCCCTGAATTCTTTTTTTCCCCTGAATCTCCTTTTGTCCCCTTAATTCCCTTTTTTCCCCTTAATTCCCTGAATTCCCTTTTTCCCCTTAATTCCCTTTTTTCCCCTGAATCCCCTTTTGTCCCCTTAATTCCTTGAATTCCCTTTTTTACCCCTTAATCCCATAAATCCCATTTTTTCCCCTTAATTCCCTGAACCCCCTTTTGTCCCCTTAATTCCCTTTTCCCCCCTTAATTCCCTGAATCCCCTTTTCCCCCTTAATCCCCCAAATCCCTTTTTTCCTCCCCTTTAATTCCCTTTTTCCCCTTTTTTTTTCCCCCCTTTCCAGATCTGTTACCATTGGGACGACACCTGAGGACCCCCACTGGAAAAAAAACAAAACCACCACCACCACCAACAAAAAAAATCTCCAATCTTCTAAAAAACCCCCCAAAAAAACCCCCCGGGAGTGAGGAAGTGTGCACGGATGCAGAATGTTTGGGAATGAGAGGATGATGAGGATGAGTGAGTGAGGCTTTGGAACAAATCCCACACCACATTTGTGACCCTGGCACCGGGAAGAGGCATCCAGGAGGGAATTCTGTGCCCCAAAATCCAAGGAAAAAAAAAAAAAAAGGGGAAGGGGGGGGGGAAAAAAAACCCACCAGGAGGGGCTTCTCTCCACGGTGGCCAGCTGAGTTTGGAGGAGGAAAACGAGGCAGAAATGAGGCAAAAATAAAGCAGAAACGAGGCAAAAATGTGGCAGAAACGAGGCAGAAATGAGGCAAAACCAAGGCAGAAATGAGGCAAAAATAAAGCAGAAATGTGGCAAAAACAAGGCAGAAATGAGGCAAAAATAAAGCAGAAATGTGGCAAAAATGTGGCAAAAACGAGGCAGAAATGAGGAAAAATGTGGCAAAAACGAGGCAGAAACAAGGCAAAAATGGGGCAAAAATGTGGCAGAAACGAGGCAAAAATGAGGCAAAAATGGCAGAAATGTGGCAAAAATGAGGTGAAAACGAGGCAAAAATGAGGCAAAAATGTGGCAAAAACGAGGCAAAAAGAGGAAAATTGGGATTCACTGTGGTTCTCTGTGAGGCCTTGGCTGCTGGAGAGAGAGAGATCAAGAGGAAAGGTGGAAATTTGGGAAGAATTTGGGATTTTTGCCTCCAAAAGGAAATCATCCCCCCAGGAGAGAGGGGGGGAAGGAGTTTCAGAGGAGTGAGTGTGTGTGAGTGAGGCGATGTCCACGTTGTTGACTTCAAAAAAAAAACAAACCCAGAATTGCAGTTGCTCTCTTTTTTTTTTTTTTTTTTTTTCCCAAAACCACCACCAAAAAAAAAAAATTTAAAAAAAATTCTCCAGGGAAAAACAAAAATTCCAAAAAAAAAAAAAAATTTCAGGGAAAAAAAAATTTCCAAAAAAAAAAAAAAAATTTCAGGGGAAAAAAAATTCCCCCCCAAAAAAATTTCCCCAAAAACCAAAATTTCGGGAAAAAAGAAATGAAAAAAAAATTCAAAATTGCAGGGAAAAAAATTTTTAAAAAATTCAAAATTGCAGGAAAAAAATTTCAAAAAAAAAAAATTTCCGGAAAAAAAGATTTCAGGAAAAAAATAATTCAGAAAAAAAATTCCAAAAAATAATTTCCCCCCCAAAAAAAAAATCCAGTAAAAAAATTTCAGGAAAAAAAAATTCCAGGGAAAAAAAATTTCAAAAAAAAAAATTCCAGGACAAAAAAAAATTAAAAAAAAACCCTTTAAAAAACCCCAAAAAGCCCAAATTCTCTACAAAAAATTAAAAGTTTTGCTGTTGCATTTCATAACTAACCCGAGGTGGTTCAGTCCTACTGCTGCAGTAAGAGATGGGCACCAAAAAAAAAAGCAGAAAAGAGAAAAAAAAAAAGGAAAAAAAATTAAAATTTAAGGAAAGTTGTTGTTTAGGGCTTTTATTTTAGGGAAATGCTGAATGTTTGGAGCTCCTGGCTTGTCCTGCTCAGCAACAAAAGCGCCTTTCTTTCCTTAAATCTTCAACTGTGAATGTAGAAATGGGGGAAAAAAGATCATTTTTAGTTCCAGGGAATTGAAAAATCCACTTGTCCGGTGAGTTTCAGGCTTCAAAAATTGCAAAAAAAAAAAAAAAAAGGAAAAAAAAAAGAAAAAAAAAGTCAATAAGTTGGAAAAAGAAAAAAAAAAAAAGAAAATTCAATTTTTTTGGTTTTGTTTTGTTTGGTTTTTTTTAAAGTGCTTCGAATTGGGAAAAGAGCTCTCCTGACTTGGGCTGTAACAGCCCAGAACACATCAAAAATTGTGCCAAAGAGTTCCAAAAAAGAGCTGAAAACATCAACAAAAAACCACAACAAAAAGCAAAAAAAAAAAGAGAAATACGAGAAATAAAAAAGATGAAAAATATACACACACAGAGGACAAAAAAAATAATAAAAAACCCCAATTCAGGTGATATTTTGAGAGGAAATTCCATGTGAAAACACACCAAAAAATGGGATTAAATGCCCATAAATGGGATTTATTTGGAAACTCGGCCTTTTTTTTTTTTTTTTTGACCTTTTTTTTATAATTTTCTTTTAAATTCATTTTTTTGGGGTTCTCCATTTGGATCAGGTTCCCGTGTGGTTTTTGGTCTCTTGCTGCACTTGGAAAAAAAAAAAAAAAAAAAAAAAAACAACAGGAGGGGAAAAAAAAAATTAAAAAAACCCAAACCAAAAAAAAAAAAAAATTAAAAAAGAGGAAAAAAAAAGAAAAAAAAAAAGGAAAAAACTGAAAAAAGAAATTTATATAAAAGATATAAATATATGAGTTGAGCTGACCCGACAGCACTTGTAAAAGGTTCTATTTTTCCACTGCAGTTGAAGATGAATAAAATGGTGTCAAACATTCCCCAATATTTTCCTTTTTTTTTTTTTTTTTGGTTGTTTTTTTAATTTTTTGGGGGAGGGGGACATTCTTGGTTCTTTCCCAGGAATAACGAGGAATTTTCTGGGGGTTTTTTTTTTGGTTTTTTTGGGGTGTATTTTGGCTTTTTTTGGGGTGTTTTTGGGGTTTTTTTTTTTGGTTCCTGTAGAATGAGGACAACCCACAAGGAATTGCATCTTTGCTGCTTCCCGAAGTTCTGGCCACGGTGAAGGAATGGGATTTTTCCATTTTTCCTCTGGAAAAAAAAAAATAAAAAAATAAAATAAAATAAAGGGGAGGGTGGGGGAGGGGAAGAAAGAAAAAAAAAAAAAACAAAAAAAATGCTTTTTGTTGGTTTTTTTGGGGGGGTTTTTTTAGGAGGTTCAGGGTTTGGAGATTGGGAATTTTCACTTCATTTGCAGCTCTGTGGAGGCCTCGGGAAAGCTCCTGGGAGGGAGAGCAGGAAAACTCCAGCAGGATTTGCTCTTTGGTTCTTGGAACTTGTTGGTTTTGTTTTTTTGAATTTGTCTTCTCTCTTTTTTTTTGGTTTATTTTTCGATTTTTTCCCTTTTTTTTCTGATTTTTCCCCCATTTTTTCTTTAATTTTTTCCCATTTTTTCCCCATTTTTCTTTAATTTTTCCCCATTTTTTCTTTAATTTTTTCCCATTTTTTCCCCATTTTTTCTTTAATTTTTTCCCATTTTTCCCCATTTTTCTTTAATTTTTCCCCATTTTTTCTTTAATTTTTTCCCATTTTTTCCCCATTTTTTCTTTAATTTTTTCCCATTTTTCCCCATTTTTCCTTAATTTTTCCCCATTTTTTCTTTAATTTTTTCCCATTTTTTCCCCATTTTTTCTTTAATTTTTTCCCATTTTTTCCCCATTTTTCCTTAATTTTTCCCCATTTTTTCTTTAATTTTTTCCCATTTTTCCCCCATTTTTCCTTAATTTTTCCCCATTTTTCTTTGAATTTTTCCCCATTTTTTCCTTAATTTTTCCCATTTTTTCTTTAATTTTTCCCCATTTTTTCTTTTTTTCCCTTTAATTCCCCCATTTTTTCTTTTTTTCCCCATTTTTTCTTTCCCCCCTTTTTTCTTCTCCATTTTTCTTTTTTTTCATTTTTTCTTTGAATTTTCTTCCATTTTTTCCTTTAGTCTTTGATTTTCTTGATCTTTTCCCCTGAATTTTTCCTTTCTTTCTTTCTTTTTCCTTCCTCTTTATTTTCCTTTCCCTTTTTATTTATTTTTCCTTTTCCTTTTTTCTTTTCCCTCTTTTTTCTCTATTTCCCCTTTTTTCTTTATTTTCATTTTTTAATTTTTTCTTTATTTTGCCTTTTTTCTGTATTTTTCCCTCTTTATTTATTTTTTCTTTTTACTTCTCTTTATTTTTTCCTTTTCCCTTTATCTTTCCTCCTTTTCTTTCTTTTTTTCCTCTTTTTATTTCTCCCTTTTCCTTTCCAGTCCTTTTTCTCTTTATTCTCTTTATTCTCTTCTTTTTTGCTATTTCCTCCTTTTTTATCCCCTTTTCCTATTTTTTTTCCTTTTTCCAATTTTTTTCATTTTTCTCTTTTTTCCTTTTTTTTCCCTTTTCTTTTTTTCATCTCAATTCCCCCTTTTTTTCCTTTTTTTTCCCTTTTTTTTCCTTTTTTTTTCCGTTTCCTTTTTCTCATTTCTTCCCCATTTTTCCCCTTTCTCTCCATTCCCCCCACACCAAATTTTTCCAATTTTTTTTTTTTCTCTTTTCAACCTTTCCCCCTTTTTTTTTTATCATTTTCCATTTTTTTGGGGTCCTTTTTTTTTCCCTTTTTGTTTCATTTTTGATTTATTTTTTCCTTTTTTTTGTGGTTTTTTTTATTCCCCCCCTTTTTTTTTCATTTCGATTTTTGTTTTTTCATTTTCCATTTTTTGGGGTCTTTTTGTTTTATTTTTCCCTTTTTTTTTCATTTTTTCTTTTTTTTTCATTTTCCTTTTTTTTGGGGATCTTTTTTTTATTTTCCCCCTTTTTTTTCATTTCTGATTTTTTTTTATTTTCTTTTTTTGGGGCTCTTTTGTTTTATTTTTCCCCCTCTTTTTTCTTCTTTTTTTTTTTAATATTCTTTTTTGGGGGGGATCTTTTTTTTTCATTTTCCCCCCTTTTTTTTCTTTTTTTTTTTTTTTTTTCATTTCCATTTGGGGGGGATTTTTTTTTTATTTTTCCCCCTTTTTTTTTTCCTTTTTTCTTTTTCATTTCCATTTTTTTGGGGGATTTTTTTTTTTTATTTTTTTCCCCCCATTTCTTTTTTTTTATTATTATTTTCCTTCTCCCCTTCCCTCCTCATTTCATTTTCTCTCCCTCCCGGAGCTGCCCCCAGCTCGTACAGGGTATCAGACGTGAATGTGCCTTCAGTGCTCTGCCCCAACGTGCAGAACCAACAGAAATAACCGAAAACAGACAAAAAGAAACAAAAAACAAACCACAAAAACCAAGAAAAAAAAAAAACAAAACAAACCAATTAAAATCCCAGGGGTTGGAGTGGAGCCCGGCCCCGTTTCCAGCAATGCCTTTTTTTTTCTTCTTTTTAGTTTGTGGAGGGGTGGAGGGTGGGATTTCCTAAAAGGTGTTTTTTGGGGTGGGTGGTGGGGTGGGGAGGAAATAAGAAGAAGAAAGAAATAAGAGACATTTTAAAAAAGAATTTAAAAAAAAAGAATTAAAAAAAAAATTTAAAAAGAATTTAAAAAAGAAATAAAAAAAATTTTAAAAAGGAATTTAAAAAAATTTAAAAAAGGAATTAAAAAAAGAATTTAAAAAAAGAATTGAAAAAAGAATTTAAAAAAAGAATTAAAAAAAAGAATTAAAAAAAAGAATTTTAAAAAATTAAAAAAGGAATTTAAAAAAGAATTTAAAAAAAGAATTTAAAAAAAAGAATTAAAAAAAATTAAAAAGGATTAAAAAGAAGAAATAAAAAAATTTTAAAAAGAATTTTAAAAAAGAATTTAAAAAAATTTAAAAAGAATTAAAAAAAAGAATTAAAAAATTTTAAAAGAATTAAAAAAAGAATCAAATTTTTAAAAGGAATTAAAAAATCAAAAAATTTTAAAAAAGAATTCAAAAATAGAATTCAGAAAAAGAATTCAAAAAAAGAATTAAAAAAAGAATTAAAAGAATTAAAAAAGAATTTAAAAAAGAATTAAAGAAAGAATTAAAAAAAAATTTTAAAAAAGAATTAAAAAAAGAATTTAAAAAAAATTTAAAAAAAAGAATTAAAAAAAGAATTTAAAAAAAGAATTAAAAAAAGAATTAAAAAAAGAATTTAAAAAAAGAATTAAAAAAAGAATTTTAAAAAATGTAAAAAAATTTTTAAAAATGTAAAAAAAATTAAAAAAATTTTAAAAAGAATTAAAAAAAAATTTTAAAAAAGAATTTAAAAAAAATTTAAAAAAAGAATTAAAAAAAAAAATTATAAAAAATGTAAAAAACCTCAACAACAACAACAACAACAACAACAACAACAAATCAAACCGAACCCGAACCGCGGAGCCATTGGCGGGCGGGGCGCGGGGAGGAGCGGAGCGTCCCTCGGGGCGGGGCTGGGCCGGGTCCTGTAGCGGCCGCGGAATAAACGCTGAGAGCGGCGCGCGCGGCTGCGGCCTCCTCTGTGGGCTGGGGGGGCGGGGGGGGGCGGGATTTTTGGGGCCTTTTTGGGGTTTTTTTTACTTTTTTTTGGGGGCGTTTGGGGGGGGTTTTTAAAATTATTTTTTAGGCGTTTTTGGTTTTTTTTTTTTTTTTTTTGGGCGTTTTTGGGGTTTTTTTAAATTATTTTTTGGGCGGTTTTGGGTTTTTTTTAATTATTTTTTGGGCGTTTTGGGGTTTTTTTTTAATTATTTTTTGGGTGTTTTGGGGGGTTTTTTTTACTTTTTTTTTGGGGCGTTTTGGGGGGTTTTTTTTAATTATTTTTTGGGCGTTTTGGGGTTTTTTTTTAATTATTTTTTGGGTGTTTTGGGGGGTTTTTTTTACTTTTTTTTGGGGCGTTTTTGGGGTTTTTTTTATTATTTTTTGGGCGTTTTGGGTTTTTTTTTAATTATTTTTAGGGTATTTTTGGGGGGTTTTATTACCTTTTTTTGGGCGTTTTGGGGGTTTTTTTACTTTTTTTTGGGCGTTTTTGGGGGGTTTTTTATTATTTTTTGGGCGTTTTGGGGGGTTTTATTACCTTTTTTTGGGCGTTTTGGGGGTTTTTTTTACTTTTTTTTGGGCGGTTTGGGGGCGTTTTTTTTTTTTTTGGGGCGTTTTTGGGGTTTTTTTTATTATTTTTTGGGCGTTTTGGGGTTTTTTTTAATTATTTTTAGGGTATTTTTTGGGGGTTTTATTACCTTTTTTTGGGCGTTTTGGGGGTTTTTTTACTTTTTTTTGGGCGTTTTTGGGGGGTTTTTTATTATTTTTTGGGCGTTTTGGGGGGGATTTATTACCTTTTTTTGGGCGTTTTGGGGGTTTTTTTACTTTTTTTTGGGCGTTTTTGGGGGGTTTTTTATTATTTTTTGGGCGTTTTGGGGGGTTTTATTACCTTTTTTTGGGCGTTTTGGGGGTTTTTTTACTTTTTTTTGGGCGTTTTTGGGGGGTTTTTTATTATTTTTTGGGCGTTTTGGGGGGGATTTATTACCTTTTTTTGGGCGTTTTTGGGGTTTTTTTTATTATTTTTAGCGTATTTTTGGGGGGTTTTATTACCTTTTTTTTGGGTGTTTTGGGTTTTTTTTTTATTTTTAGGGCGTTTTGGGGGTTTTTTTTATTATTTTTTTGGGCGTTTTTTGGGGGATTTATTACCTTTTTGGGGGGCGTTTTTGGGGTTTTTTTTACTTTTTTTGGGGGGCGTTTAGGGGGGTTTTTTATTATTTTTTTGGGCGTTTTTGGGTTTTTTTTTATTATTTTTGGGCGGTTTGGGGGCGTTTTTTATTTTTTTTGGGGCGTTTTTGGGGGGTTTTTTTTACCTTTTTTTGGGCGTTTTTGGTTTTTTTTATTATTTTTGGGTGTTTTGGGGGGTTTTTTTTACTTTTTTTTTGGGGCGTTTTGGGGGGTTTTTTTACTTTTTTTTGGGGCGTTTTTGGGGGGTTTTTTATTATTTTTTTGGGCGTTTTTGGGTTTTTTTATTATTTTTTGGGGGGTTTTTTAATTATTTTTTGGGCGTTTTGGGGGTTTTTTTTATTTTTAGGGCGTTTTGGGGGTTTTTTTTATTATTTTTTTGGGCGTTTTTTGGGGGATTTATTACCTTTTTGGGGGGCGTTTTTGGGGTTTTTTTTACTTTTTTTGGGGGGGCGTTTAGGGGAGTTTTTTATTATTTTTTTGGGCGTTTTTGGTTTTTTTTTTATTATTTTTGGGCGGTTTGGGGGCGTTTTTTATTTTTTTTGGGGCGTTTTTGGGGGTTTTTTTTTACCTTTTTTTGGGCGTTTTTGGTTTTTTTTTTTTATTATTTTTGGGTGTTTTGGGGGGTTTTTTTTACTTTTTTTGGGGGGCGTTTTGGGGGGTTTTTTTACTTTTTTTTGGGGCGTTTTGGGGGGATTTTTTATTATTTTTTTGGGCGTTTTGGGTTTTTTTTTTATTATTTTTTGGGGGGTTTTTTAATTATTTTTTGGGCGTTTTGGGGTTTTTTTTTACCTTTTTTGGGCTTTTTTTGGGGATTTATTACCTTTTTTTGGGCATTTTGGGGGGTTTTTTTACTTTTTTTTGGGGCGTTTTGGGCGGTTTTTTTACTTTTTTTGGGGGGCGTTTTTGTTTTTTTTTTTTTTTTTTGGGGGGCGTTTTTGGGATTTTTTTTTACTTTTTTTTGGGAGTTTTTGGGGCGTTTTTTATTTTTTTGGGGCGTTTTGGGGTTTTTTTATTATTTTTTGGGGGTTTTGGGGTTTTTTTTTATTATTTTTTGGGCGTTTTTGGGGTTTTTTTAATTATTTTTTGGGCGTTTTTGGGGTTTTTTTTACTTTTTTTTTGGGTGTTTTGGGGTTTTTTTTTACTTTTTTGGGGGCGTTTTGGGGGGTTTTTTTATTATTTTTTTGGGCGTTTTTGGGGGGATTTATTACCTTTTTGGGGGGCGTTTTTGGTTTTTTTTTTACTTTTTTTTGGGCATTTTTGGGGTTTTTTAAATTATTTTTGGGTGTTTTGGGGGGTTTTTTTTACTTTTTTTTGGGGCGTTTTGGGGGGTTTTTTAATTATTTTTTTGGGCGGTTTTGGTTTTTTTTTTACTTTTTTTTGGGCGTTTTGGGGGTTTTTTTTATTATTTTTTGGGCGGTTTTGGGGGGATTTATTACCTTTTTTGGGGCGGTTATGGGGTTTTTTTAAATTATTTTTTAGGGCATTTTGGGGGATTTTTTTATTATTTTTAGGGCATTTTGGGGGTTTTTTATTAATTTTAGGGCATGTTGGATTTTTTTTTTTACTTTTTTTAGGGCATTTTTTGGTTTTTTTTTAAATATTTTTTAGGGAATTTTTGGGGTTGTTTTTTACTTTTTTTGGGCATTTTTGGGGTTTTTTTTACATTTTTTAGGGCACTTTTGGGGTTTTTTTTAATACTTTTTAGGGAATTTTTGGGGTTTTTAATATTTTTTAGGGAATTTTTGGGGTTGTTTTTTACTTTTTTTGGGGCATTTTTTGGTTTTTTTTTACTATTTTTCAGGGCATTTTTCGGGTTTTTTTTACTTTTTTTAGGGCTTTTTTGGTTTTTATTATTTTTAGGGCATTTTTTGGTTTTTTTAAAATTATTTTTAGGGCATTTTTGGGGTTTTTTTACCTTTTTTCAGGGCTTTTTTTTCGGTTTTTTTTTACTTTTTTCCAGGCCTTTTTGGGGATTTTTTTACCTTGTTTCGGGCATTTTTTGGGTTTTTTACTTTTTGGGGGGCTTTTTTTTCATTTTTTTACCTTTTTCGGGCCTTTGGGGTTTTTTTTTACTTTTTTTGAGCATTTTTGGGTTTTTTACCTTTTTTCAGGCATTTTTGGGGGTTTTTTGGGGGGCTTTGGGGTCTTTTGGGGGGGTCTTTTGGGGCTGTTTTTTTGCTTCTTGTGGGGGATGTTTGGGGCCTTTTTTGGGTTTCTTCTGGGGGGATTTCTTTTTTTCTTTTTTGGGTCTTTTGGGAGCATTTTTGGGGTCTTTTTTCTTTTTTTTTTTTACTTTCGGAGGGCCTTTTTTGGCCTTTTTGGGGGAATTGGGCTTTTTTTCCCTTTCTGAGGGTTTTTTTGGGGGCTTTGTTTGGGCCCTTTTTAGGCTGGGGGGGGTTTGGGCTTTTTTGGGGGGGAGATTTGGGATCTCTTGGGGTTTTTTTGGGGCTGTACCACAAGGAATTTCTTCCCCAAATCCGCCTCTCCTCTCTCCCGTCGTTGCCTGGGCGTGGATCAAACACAAATTCCCTCTTGCAGCTCCTTTTTTGGGTCTTCTGGGGGTTTTTTTTGGTGTTTGGGGGGGGTTTTTTTTGGCCTTTTGGGGTTGTTGGGGTTTTTTTTGGGGGGGGGCTGTATCCCTAGGGTACAGGGTGGTGCTGGAGATTGCGAGGTGCTGGGAATTCCATATTCCCAGAGATCCCAAACTCGGGGGGATTCCGAGGTGCTGGGAATTCCGTATTCCCAGAGATCCCAAACTCTGCTGGGAATTCCATATTCCCAGAGATCCCAAACTCCTGGAGATCTGGCGCCGCTGGAGAGTCAAAATTTTGGGGGATTTGGTATTGCTGAAGATTCCAAAGGATTCCATATTCCCAGAGATCCCAAACTCGGGGGGATTCCGAGGTGCTGGGAATTCCATATTCCCAGAGATCCCAAACTCGGGGGGATTCCGAGGTGCTGGGAATTCCATATTCCCAGAGATCCCAAACTCCTGGAGATCTGGCGCCGCTGGAGAGTCAAAATTTTGGGGGGGGATTTGGTGGTGCTGGAGATTCCAAAGGATTCCATATTCCCAGAGATCCCAAACTCTGCTGGGAATTCCATATTCCCAGAGATCCCAAACTCCTGGAGATGTGGCACCGCTGGAGAGTCAAAATTTTGGGGGATTTGGTGGTGCTGGAGATTCCAAAGGATTCCGTATTCCCAGAGATCCCAAACTCTGGGGGATTCCGAGGTGCTGGGAATTCCATATTCCCAGAGATCCCAGACTCCTGGAGATCTGGCACTGCTGGGAATTCCATACTTCCCAGAGATCCCAAACTCCTGGAGATCTGGCGCCGCTGGAGAGTCAAAATTTTGGGGGATTTGGTGGTGCTGGAGATTCCAAAGGATTCCATATTCCCAGAGATCCCAAACTCTGCTGGGAATTCCATATTCCCAGAGATCCCAGACTCCTGGAGATGTGGCACCGCTGGAGAGTCAAAATTTTGGGGGATTTGGTGGTGCTGGAGATTCCAAAGGATTCCGTATTCCCAGAGATCCCAGACTCTGGGGGATTCCGAGGTGCTGGGAATTCCATATTCCCAGAGATCCCAAACTCTGGGGGATTCCAAGGTGCTGGGAATTCCATATTCCCAGAGATCCCAGACTCTGCTGGGAATTCCATATTCCCAGAGATCCCAAACTCTGGGGGATTCTGAGGTGCTGGGAATTCCATATTCCCAGAGATCCCAAACTCCTGGAGATCTGGCACTGCTGGGAATTCCATATTCCCAGAGATCCCAGACTCCTGGAGATGTGGCACCGCTGGAGAGTCAAAATTTTGGGGGATTTGGTGGTGCTGGAGATTCCAAAGGATTCCGTATTCCCAGAGATCCCAAACTCTGGGGGATTCCGAGGTGCTGGGAATTCCATATTCCCAGAGATCCCAAACTCCTGGAGATCTGGCACTGCTGGGAATTCCATACTTCCAGAGATCCCAAACTCGGGGGGATTCCGAGGTGCTGGGAATTCCATATTCCCAGAGATCCCGAACTCCTGGAGATCTGGCACCGCTGGAGATCCCAAATTCCCGGAGATTCAGCTCCGTTTGGTGCCGCCACCAGCGCAAAGCTCCTGCCCTGCCCTGATCCTTTTCCCTCGGGATAAATCCGCCCTCACCCCGCGCCAGCACAACCCTGAAACTGCAACTCCACATCAATCAATCAATCAATCAATCAAATTATCAATTAATCAGCGAAGAAACCACCCTTGGACGCTCCTCCAGCTCCAATCCCTGCTTCCCTCTTTCGCTCCATAAAAACCTTGGGAAAACCAGGATCCCTTCATTCACCTCCCAAATCAGACCCCCCCCCCCCCCAAAAAAAAAAAAAAAAAGAAAAATCGCTTTTATTTTTGTTTTCCTCGTTTTTTTTCTTTTCCTGCTGCTTCATTTCCCGGGAGCCTCTGCCAGGCTCTGCCCCCGCTCGGAGACGCCGTGGGAGGGGAGAGCTCCGGGAGTGCCGAGCTCCCGTTTCCTCTCCGGGGGAGCCGGAGGTGCCAGCGCTGTGTCACCCGCTGCCACCTGTGCCACCACCCCGGCCCGGGGACACCGCGATTATTCCCGGCATCAGCAAGCTCCCGACGTGCATTTATCCAGGGGATAATGTGCTGAGCTCTGCCCTAAAAAAAAAAAGAGGGAAAAGCTGATTTTTTTTTTTTTTTTTTTTCCCCTCGGGAAAAGGTGGGGAAAATAAGCCGCGAGTGGATTTTGGAGCCCCGGAGGTGACATCAGATATCTGTGCCACCGCCCCGGCCCGGGGACACCGGAATTGTTCCTGGGATCAGCAGCTCCCGACGAGGATTTATCCAGGAGCATCTTCCCAGTGCCAGGCTGACGGTCTGAGCTCTCCCGGAGAGGGAGAAAACACCGATTTTTCTTGGGGAAAAAGTGGGGAAAACAAGGCACGAGTGGATTTTGGAGCCCTCGGAGGTGCCGCGGTGGTCTCGGGGCCTCTCCCCAGGCGCTGTCTGGCGCTTTCCCACTCGCCCCTTCCCCAGCCGGAGGGGACGGGGCACCCTGGAGCCGGTGCCACCCTCTGGAATACGATTTTCCAGCTGAGGGAATCCTCATTTTGCCGCTCTTCTCCTGGCGGCCGGGGTGGTTTTGCTCCTTTGTGCCATGGAGCGATGGACGAGGGACGCATTCCCGTCCCGGGGATCATCCCAGGCCACCTCGGCATCGCTCCTGTGCCTTTCCCTGCCCGCTGGAATCCCGGGAATGCGGCTGTGGCGCATCCACCCCACTGCTGCCAGCGCCGGGATGTGCCGGGATCGGGATGGAAGGGATCGGGAATGGGCTCAGCCCCGCTGGATTTTGGGCACAGGGTGAAGCATTCCCGCTCCCATTCCCTGGAATCCTCCTCCCCTTGTTGCTCCATGCTCGGAGCTGCCGGTTCGGGCGAGCCTGGATTGGGATGTGCCGGCCCTGGATGCTGGATCCGAGCTCCAGGCTAGGATCCCTGCAGACTTTTCCCGGGATGTGGAGGGTGGGAACCGCGGTGGTGAGATGGGAGCTTGGATATTCCCAGGAAACCCCGGGAATCCTCGCGCAGGAGGGAGACGAGCTCAGAGCTGGGTTTGTGAACACCCGGGGCTGTTCTTCCCAGTCCAGGGATGTTTTCCCAATCCAGGGATGTTCTCCCAGTCCAGGGATGTTCTCCCAGTCCAGAGATGTTTTCCCAGTCCAGGGATATTCTCCCAATCCCGGGATGTGCTTGCAGGCCCAGGTTGTTGCACAGCAGGGCAGGACCCAGTGGAAAACTATCCCAGGTTTTCCATGCTGAGGGATTCTCCATAAAATCCCCTCTGAGCCCTCTGCGGCTGCTGGTGGGGCAGAAATTCGTGTTCCCACCTTGGAAAGCCTTGGATTGAGGAACCCGACGGGCTCCGGCCCGGGATTGAGGAGGGAACAAACGCGGGGTTGTCACCGAGGATGCCGAAGGCGACGTTTGGGAGCTCCGTTGGTGTTTCCAGAGCATTTCAGGCCTTCCAAGGAAGCCGGGCTTGGATTTGGGAGAGAAGAGATCCCAGCTCTCCCTGCTCTTCCCTGCTCTCCGTCATTCCCTGCCACGGCTCCCTGGGAGCGCAGCGAGGAGCCGAGGCCTCGCTCCCGACGTGGATCGGAGATAAATAATTCACTCCGGGAGTTGGGAGCGCGGGAGGAGGCTGGGAATGAACGCAGGGAACAGCCCCGGGCGCAGGGCAGGGCCGGGAGCGCAGGCACCGTCCCTGGCAGGCGGAGCAGGCTCCTGTGGCACTGCGGGGTTGGAAAATGTGGATTTGGGCGGATTTGGGAGCGGCGGAGAAGGAGATGGAGCCCCCGGGCAGAGGAGGGGGCCGGGTGTCCTTTGCTGCGGGTACGGGAATGATGGATAGGGAAGGATGGTGGGGTGAGGGTGTTCATGGCCCATTCCTGCCCGAATCCCTGTCCTCAGCCCTGCCTGGATCCCGGCTTGAATCCCTCCCCTCATCCTTGTCCGAATCCCTGCCCAAATCCCTGCTTGAATCCCTCCCCTCATCCTTGTCTGAATCCCTGCCCTCATCCTTGTCCTCATCCCTGCCTGGATCCCTGCCTGAATCCCTGCCTGGATCCCTGCATGAATCCCTTCCGTCATTCCTTCCCAAAATCCCTGTCCGAATCCCTGCTGCTGGGAAGGGAGGATTTTGCCTGTTTTCCCAACAATTCCCATGGAATCTGGCTGCAGAGGCAGCTCCGGAGCCGTTCCCGTCGCCCGGGGCATCCTTCAACCCCTGCACCCCAAAGGTCGGGGGGTGCTGCGATCCCCCCCTGGGCACCGGGGGATTTTCCCTTTGCCGATCCCCAGCATTCCAGAGGGTGTCCAAGGGATCCCCACCAGCCCCGGGGAACTTCCCCGAGGCTTCCCTTGGCTTAAAACTTCCCAGAAACTGTTGGGAAGAGGGGAAAAAAGGCTTCGGGGGACAGAAGGGGGCTCCCGGTTCTCCCCTTTTCTCCCCGATGTCCTGGGAGGATGGGGCTCCGTGGAAAACTCTGCCTTGGGAAGAGCAGGGAATCCCATGGAACGCCCAGATTGGATCCAGCACTGTCCAGAGAGGCTGTGGGGACCCCAAATCCCAGGGGAACGGCTTAGCTTGGGGGACAATTCCAGCAGCTTGGATCTGACCTCCTGCCTCGCTCTGTTCCTCCTCTCCGCACCCGACCCTGTGACAGCTCCCGGGATGGCTCCAACGTTTGTCCCCAATGCCCAGGGACCCCCTGTGCCCCTCGGGGAGGTCCCCCTGGGCACGGCGCTGCCTCCATCCCGGGCACTCTGGGATGTTTCCTTTTTTTCCAGATTAACTTCCAACCTGACGGAAATCCCTTCATTTGCACTTCAAAGCGCTTTGCCGCAAATCCTCCCGAGCCGACGCTCGGGATTTTTCCTGGGCCCTGTTCGCGGCACATCCCGTCCCTGCGGGTCCCTCCCGCCCTTCCCACCCAAAGGTGACATTCCAGGTGCCGTTTTCCATCCCTAGGCCACGCACCGAGGGCAACGTGAGGTTCCCCGGAGGAAATTCCAAAGGGAACGGCCACGAAGCGTCGGAGCAGCCCCGTGCCCGCCTGGCACCGGGCCCCCGAAATATTCCAGGCCTCGTGGAGCGTGTTTAGCTCCCACGGGAATCTCCTGGAATCTCGGCATCCCATGGGTGGCACCCCCACAATGCCAGGGGTGTGTCCGTGCCCCCGGCTCCGGGTGCTGGATCCCCTCCAGGCTCTCCAGGTTATCCCAGGCTCCATCCGAGCACTGACCAGAACGCCAGGAAAGGGAATCTGGGATGGGAAGGCCGTGGGTGCTCCCAGCTCGAAGCTTTGCTCCCTTTGGGTCTCCTGGTGGGAGCAGGGGCCGGGGGAAGCCGAGATGGACTTTGTAGTGTTTCCTTTTCCCTCATCCCGACACGAGCCAGGGTCAGGATCAGGATTTGCTCCGTGCTGACATCTCCCAGCTCGGCTTTGCTGCCGGATCCCCCTTCAGTGCCCACCCCTGGGGCTGCTCTTCCCCCTCCCCCCCCCCCATTCCTCCAGAGGCCTTGGCAGGGATGTTTGGGATGTTTGGGATATCGGGGTCCCGCGGATCCCCCTGGCCCCCATCCCTGCTTCCCACTCCCGGCTCCTCCACTGGGGTGGGACGAGGCCTTGGCAGGAATCTCGTGCCACCGGGGCCACGCGGAGCCACGGAAGTGTCCGTGCGTGGGTCTGACCCTGCCGTGGGTCCGTCCGTGGCATTCCAGGGTCTGTCCCCGGGCACCAGGCTGGCAGTGCCCCCCCCCCGGGGGCTGCAGGGGTCTGTCCCCCGGAGCCCCCGGCAGCCGCGGTGAAAGCAGAGCAGCTATTAATAACCCTGCGCACGGGGAAAAGATGTAATTCCATCATGGAAGCGGCTCCGGGAACAATTCAGGGAATAAAATGTTCGGGCCGGGGGGAGGGGGGGGGGAATTGGGGGGCGGGGGCAAGGGGGGGAGCCCAGCCCCCCACCGCGCGGGGCTGCGGCTCCGCGATGCTTCCGGGGATGAAGGGAGAAGCCCCCCCCGGCCCCGCGACCACCCCTGGGGGGATCCGGCGGGCACGGGAGGGGGCCGGGGGTCGGTGGTGCCGCTCGCGGGGCGGGGCACGGGAGGGGTGTCAGGTGTCCGGGGGTCCAGCGGGTGTGTCCCCCCCTCCCTTCCCGAGCATCACCGGGACCGGCCGTGCCCCGGAGGGGGGGTCACAGCCTCTGGGGCGGCCCCGGCGCGTGGCGGGGGAGGGGCTGGCGGCCGCCCGGTGCCCACGTGGTTCGTCGGTGTCTCCGGAGCGGAAGAAACGGCGGCGGGGCCGGGGCTGCGGCGGGCACCGGGAACGGGAGCGGCGGCGGGAGCGGGACCCGGCGGGGCGGGGACGGAGCCGCATCCCGGCGGGCGCCGCCGCAGCGCAGCAGCAGCGCCGGTGAGTGCGGGGCCTGGGCCGGGGGGGCAGAGCGGGCTGCCCCCGCCCCACCGGGCCTGCCGCCTCCCGCCACAGCGAGACCCCATCCCCATCTCCCCCCGCCGCCTTCGCCTCGCGGGTCCATCCCCACTTCATCCTCATCCGCGGCTCCATCCCCATCCCCGGCTCCATTCGCATCTTCAGCCCCATCCTCATCCCCATCCCCGGTTCCGTGCCCATCTCCAGCCCTGCTTCCATCCCGCTTCCATCCCCATCTCCTGCTCCATCCTCATCCCCATCCCCGGCTCCATCCTCATCCTCATCCCGTCCCGGCTCCGCCCCGGACCCCTCCTGCGTTTCCGTCGCCGTCCCCCGCCCGGCGACCCCCGGCGCGGTGCGGCCCCGGGCTGGGCGCGGGGGGGGCGGGCGGCACCGGGCCGGGCCGGGGGCGGTCGGGGACGGTTTCCCGGAGGCTCCGGAGCTGCCGCAGGCCGGACCCCCCCCCCCGCTCACCCTATCGCGACCCCCGTCCGCGCTCACCCGCGCACCGGGCCCGGTTCCCCGGGTCGGGGGCGCGCTCGACCCGTCCCCCCTTTCCCCGCCGGTTCCCCGCCGGTTCCACGCCCGCTGCCCTCGCCCGTGGCCACGGCGGTGGCATCGAGGCCACCCCGGGCCCCCCCGCGGCCCCCCCAGCCCCTCAGAACCGGGACAGCGCCCGGGGGGGTCCCAGCAATGAGGAGGGGGCTTGTCCCGGCCGCGGCTACCGAGGGTCGGGGCGGGGGGTGCGTGGCCGGGGGGGCTGCCCTGGGTCGGGTCCTACCGAGTGCATCCTCCCGACCCCACAAGGGCTGTCCGAAGGGGGGGGGGGGCTGGGCAGTGGCGCTGTCCCTGTCCCCAACCCAGCCGGGTGCCAGCAGCCTGGCAGCACCCACAGCCTGGCACATCCCATCCCCAACCCCATCCCCATCCCTGTCCCCAACCCCATCCCCATCCCCATCTCTGTCCCCATCCCCATCCCATCCCATCCTCATCCCCATTCCCACGGGAGCGCTGAGCCGGCCGAGCCCTCCCGCAGTGTCCCAATCCCGGGGAGCTGCAGCCCCATTTCCCGTTTTGGCTTTTTTTTCCCAAGGCATTTGCAGGCCTCGAGGAGGGGCCGGGAGCGCGGCGGGAGCGGCGGTGCCGTGGGGACCCTGCCTGGAACCCAATGAGAGCAGCTCCAGCTCCCGCTGATCCTCTCGTGGCCGATGTCCGGAGCTCCCACACCTGAGACACGCCTGTGCCACCCCTGTGCCACGCCTGTGACACGCCTGTGACACGCCTGTGACACGCCTGTGACACGCCTGTGCCCGCGCCGCAGCCCTGCCCAGCCCGCGCCGCTTCGCCCCGCGCCTGGGGCCCGCTGCAAGGCAGGTGTCCCAGCGGGGTGGGGAAACTGAGGCACGGCAATCTGGGGAGCAGCAGGGACGGCCCGGGGAGCTCCGGGCCAGGCTGGGGACACACAGCTGCCTCCAGGCCCTGTGTGTTGGGGACAAAGAGGGTCCTGTCCCCATGGTGCCTCCGCTGGCAGGGCCTGGGTCTCAATTTGAGGGGCTCACCAGAGCTCGGGGAATCTCATCTTGGCTTTGGGGGTGCCTCAGTTTCTCCAGGGGGGTGATGGCACTGCCCTCCCTGCCCGAGCAGAGGCGTGTCCCCTCTGTCACCACCCCGGGGGACCCTTGGAGGGCTGGCGGTGCTGAGGGCCCGTCCTTGTTTTACTCTCCGTGTCCCAGCGGAGGCTGCCGCAGCCCCCGAGTGCCCACGGGACCCCCGGCCCGGGGGTGCCAGCAGGGCCGAGCTGTCCCCAGGGGCTCCGCCGGTGGCTCGAGGGGGCCGTGCTGTCCCCCCCTCCGTCACCCTGCAGATCCCTCCTCCCTCTCCCAGCTCCGTGCCATGAATTATTTGTGCGGCGGTGGCTCCCAGATGTCTGCCAAGCCGCCCGGGCTGCGCGTGCCCGGCGGCCGCCCCGCTGCCCGAGGGGTCCCCAACTGGGACAGAGGACACTGCCAGAGAGGGCTGGGCTGGCTTGAGACGCTTTTCCCACCGGGAAACATCCCGGGAGCCACCGGAGGCAGCGGCTCCGGGAGCCTCGGCCACCCCGAAGCCTCGTGCGGGGGCCAGCGCTGCGGCAGAGCGGGACGGGCGGGATGGGGTCCCCCGGGAGGGGTTGGGGACGGTGCCGGGAGCCAGGTGGCTCCCGGGGGGTGAGCGGCAGCGCCGGTATTTAGGGCACGGCTGCGCGAGGCGTGGGAGGCCGGGAAGCAGCTCGCGTGCGGCACGGGGCGGGAGGCAGCGGCACCGGACGCTATTTCTGGTGCTCGTTCCCGGGAGGGGACGTGAGGAAAGTCACCGTGTCCCCCCCGGGGGGCTCTGCCGGGGGTGCTCTCTGCTCCCACCCTCATCCTGACGGAGGCTGGGGGGGCTGCCAGGACCTCTGCCCCCCCTTTCCTCGGTGGGGACAGAGGTGATGCCACGGCCGGTGTCCCCTTGTCACCCCAAGGGACAGCGTGGGGTTGGAGCCGCTGCTGGTGGCAGCTCCTGGGGCCGTCCCTCCTCTGTCATCCATCGCCACTGGGACAGGCTGAGCTCGCTCAGAGCCCACTCTGACCCACTTGGGCTCCCCCTGCCCCGGCCTGGATCCCACCCCAGTGTCCCCAGAGCCCGGCCTGCCCCGGTGTCACCGGTGTGCGTCCGGTGTCCCTCCAGGCTGGACATGGACTCCATGTTCGAGGACGACATCAGCATCCTGACGCAGGAGGCGCTGGGGCCGGACGAGGACTGGCTGGACAGCCCCAACACCGACCTCTCGGGCGAGATGTGCTCGGCCTCACACTTCGCCCTCATCACCGCCTACGACGACATCAAGAACCGGCTCACGGGGCTGGAGAGGGAGAACTCCATGCTCAAGCGCCGGCTCAAGATGTACGAGGTCAAGGTGAGGGGTCAGGGGGGCTCGAGGGGGGCGTGTGGGGCCGGGGGGACCCCGCTGACCGCCTGCCCCGCGGCCGCAGTACCCCCTGATCGGCGAGTTCGGAGAGGAGCACATCTTCTCCCTCTACGAGGCCAAGGAGACGTCGCTGCTCAAGAGCGAGAAGGCGTCGCTGCAGCAGCAGCTCAACCAGTTCCAGCACGAGGTGAGCGGGGACGGGGGGTCTGGGGAGCCGTAGGGGGGGGGTCCCCGAGCTGCCCACCCACCCCCACGCCCCCTCCACCTTCCCCCGGCAGCTGCAGAAGAGCAAAGAGCGGGAGGAGCAGCTGGAGGAGATGATCCAGGCGTACGAGAAGCTGTGCGTGGAGAAGGCCGACCTGGAGACCGAGCTGGGAGAGATGGTGGGTGCCGGCAGCTGGGGAGGGACAGCGCGGTGCCCTTCCGGGCCCACGGTGTCCCCATCCTTGGGGGATGGATCCTTTCCGGGGGGGATTGTCGTTTCGGGCACGTTGGGGTTTGTAGGGATGCAGTGGCTCAGGTTTATCCATCTCCCCGGTCCCGCCCGGCCGAGCGATGCTCCCGGCTCCGAGGTCCTGGTGCCAGGGTCAGCCGGGCATTCCCTTGGCTCACCCTTCCCAGCCAGGCAGCCACTCCTGCCTTGCCTCTGTCACCAGATCGATCCCGCTCCAAAAAGAGACCCCAAAATCCGGGTTAGGGGGCAAGATAACCCCCGGGGAGGGGGTGCAGCGCGGCCCGGGCTCAGCCCTGTCCCCTCCCCGTGCAGCGGGCGCTGGTGGAGACGCATCTGAGCCGCATCCGGAGCCTGGAGCAGCAGCTGCGGCAGCGCGACGGCGGCGCCTTCCCCGGGCTGGGCACCCAGGACGTGCCTTTCATCACCCTGCACCCCAACCCCGGCCTGAGCCACGGTGAGCCGCCCCCTCCCCGCCCCGCCGCGGCCCCCGGGACCCCGCGGCGGTGCCGGGGGCTGAGCCGTGCGGTGCCCGCAGTGCTGGAGCGCGCCGGGGGCTGGCAGAGCCGCGGGCTGGAGGCGCCGGCGCGGCTGGAGGCTGAGCTGGAGGCGGCGCGCCAGGAGAACCAGCGCGCCCAGCACCGCGAGGAGCATCTCAAGGCGGAATGCGAGAGGCTGCAGGCGGAGCTGAAGCACCTGCGGGATACCCGGGAGCAGGTACGGGGCAGGGCCGGCCGTGGGGACCACCCCCGGTCCCGGGTGGGTGGGGTTTGGGTGTCTGGGAGGGGGTAATGGGGCAGGGTCTGACCCCACAGGACCCCCGCTACCCTCGGTGGGTGGGGGTCCGGGTGCTCACGGGGTGTCTGCTGTCCCCAGGAGCAGTCGGAGCGGGACATGGCCTGGGTGAAGAAGGTGGGCGACGACCAGTAAGTGCTGGGAGGGGACTGGGGCGAGAGCTGGGGGAGCCCCGCGCTGGCAGGGCGGGGTGGGGACGCACGGGACCGGCTGTGGGACATCGCACACAGGGTGCCCACGCAGTTGGGCGGGGTCCGGGGGGGGGTTCCCCGCATTGAAGTGCTGCAGTGGGGGGATCCCGCACCCCAAAATCACCCGCTGCACCCCCCCGGGGGTTTGGCGCTGAGCGGGGCTGAGGGCGCGAGGTGCCCGGTGCTGGGTGCCGAGTGTTGTCCGGGTGTCCGGTGCCCGGTGCCCGGTGTCCGGTGCCGTGCGCAGTCCCGGTGCCCGGTGCCGGCTCGGCGCTGCCTCCAGAGGGCACTGACGGCTCGCGGCTGCCGAGGGAGCGGCACCGAGCGGCACCGGGGGTCACCGAGCGTCGCCGTCCGGCCCCAGTCCGCGGCACCCCTGTGGCACCAATCCGTGCCAAACGCGTGGCACCGAACCATCCCAACCGCCGGGCACCGATCCGTCCCGACCACATTCCAGCCTGGGCAGTCCCGGGAGCATTTCCAGGCTCCTTGGAGCCGTTTTTCCCCCGTCTCCCTCCCCGTTCCAACCCCTCACCGGAGCGTTTCGTTTTGCCGTGGCTGCAGGGCCAGTGCTGGGGACAGGTCCCTCCTCTGTCCCTCGCTGTCACTTCCCGGTGTCCCCTCTGAGGCAGCCGCGAGCTCTGGAGACTCCTCGGGCACCCCCGGGCATTGTGGGGTGCTGGGACGGACGCTTTGAGCCCACAGATTTGGGGCTTGGAGTCAAAACCCCCCAAATCTGGGGAGAGCTGAGGGCAAATGGGGTCATCCCCGGACCCCTTAAACCCCCAGGGGCTGACGCTGGCACCGAGGCGGTGCCGGTGTCCCCGCTTTAACTCGGTGCTGGCCTCGTTCCCCCGCTGTCCCCGCCCCGGGAAGCGGCAGCGGGGCTCGGTGCCACCCCCCGGGCCGAGCTGTGGACAGATAAAAGGTGACACGCGGGGCCGGGAAGGTGCCGGGGTGTTGTTGTGGGGGGCTGGATCCATCCCCTCCTTTTCCAGAGGTGTTGGATGCTGCTGCCGTTTCCTGTCGTGCTGGTGCAGATCAGAGCGGGGGGATCCAGGCGGGGGCTGGATCCATCCCTGGGGAGCTCCCGTCTCTCTGCCGGAGTGCCCCTTCCCGCCCTTCCCCTCCTTAATTCCCTTTATTTCCATAAAATCCCGTCTCCCGAGATCACCCCCAGGTTGTGCCCCCTCCCTCTCTCCCCGTTCCCACAACATCCAGGGACGTTAAAACTCCCGAATGTCTCCATCGACATTTCCCAATGGCCAAAATCGTTATTTTCAAGCCCAAATTCACCACGCTGGGATGGGGAAACTGAGGCAGGGCTGGCTCCTCACCCCCTCCCCGGGCACAGCTTTTCCCTCCGCGCTCTTTTCTTGTCGATTCAGCTCTTTTTTGTCACCTGCTTCTCTCCGCCACTGTTTTTTTTTGGGGTGTGAAAAGCGCCTTATCGGCATTTTCCATCTCCGGGTGATTTTCTGGTGCTTCTGCAGCGGCGCGCGTGGGGCGGGGGTCCCCCCGCGTCCCGATCTTCCTCTCTTTTTTTTTTTTGGTTTCTTTTCTGAAGTTTAGACTTTTTTTGGGGGGCTTTCTGAGCTCGAGGTCATTCCCTCTTGCTCTCCCTCCCGCGAAAAAACCAGAAGCCAAATCTTGAAAAAAGCCCTGGAGGGAGCAGGGTGGGGGTTTGGGGGCACCAGACCACCTCTCTCACTTCCCCGCCACGCGTTTTTGGGGGGATTTTGTGGGTTTTAGTGACTCTTGCACCCATGGGTGCCAATGCCGGGCACGTCCCCACCCCTGGCTCCTCCAGCTCTGCAGCAAAGAGGGGTCTGGGGGACGCGAAGGTGACATCCTGTGTGTGTCCCCCTGGTTTTTTGGGGGGCCTGGGGGACAGGACACAGTCGGGGATCCCGAGGGTCCCGCCAGAGTTGTGGAGAATTTGGCGCTGCTCTGTTCTCAAGGCTTATCTGAGGGGTTTTTTTTTATCAAAACCCCACAGTTTGCCCCAAACCGGCTCAGTTTTGGGGGTGAGGGGCACCAAGACCGTCCCTCGTGTCCCTCCCGTGTCACCAACCCTGCCCAGAAGGCTCTTGGGGGCACCCGAAGGGGTCCAGGGGCACTCCCACTCCCCAGGGCCGCAGTTTTGGTGCTTCCGCCCTGACCTCGGTAAGAGTTCAGGAGGAATTGGGGGATCCCAGGATTTGGGGGATCCCAGGATTTAAGGAGCCTCCAGAACCCAGTGGTGGGGCTGGAGGAACGGGGAACCCCTCGGATCCCGCGATGGGCCACAGGGGAAACTGAGGCAGGAGAGCTGGGGGCCGGCAGGGTGGCACTGGGGGGGGGGGGGGGTGTTTCTCTGTCTTCTTTTTTCTTCTCTTTTCTTATTTTATTTTTATTTTATTTCCCTCTCTTTTCTTCTTCTTTTCTCTTTATTTTCTTTTTTCTCCGTATCTTCTTCTTTTTTATGTCTGTGTTGGTTTTCTTCTCTTTCCTTCTTTTCCTTCTTTTTATTCTTCTTTTTTTCCATCTTTCACTCCCTCCTTTTCCTCCTTTTCCTCCTTTTCCTTCTTCTCCTTCTTTTCCTCCTTTCCCTTTTCCTACTTTTCCTTTACTTCTTTGCCTCTCTTTTTTTCTCTTTTTTTCTTTTTCTTTTTCTTTTTCTTTTTTTTTTTTTTCTTTTTCTTTTTCTTTTTCTTTTTCTTTTTCTTTTTCTTTTTCTTTTTCTTTTTCTTTTTCTTTTCTTCTTCTTCTCCTCCTTCTCCTTCTCCTTCTCCTTCTCCTTCTCCTTCTCCTTCTCCTTCTCCTTCTCCTTCTCCTTCTCCTTCTCCTTCTCCTTCTCCTTCTCCTCCTCCTCCTCCTCCTCCTCCTCCTCCTCCTCCTCCTTCTCCTTCTCCTTCTCCTTCTCCTTCTCCTTCTCCTTCTCCTTCTCCTTCTCCTTCTCCTTCTCCTTCTCCTTCTCCTTCTCCTTCTCCTTCTCCTTCTCCTTCTTCTCCTCCTTCTTCTTTTTTCTCTCTCTATTTCTTCCCCCCTTTTTCTCTCTACGCTCTTCCCCTCCTTTCCCATTCTTTTCCTCACTTTCCCCTTCTCCTGCTCCTTTCCCACCTCTCCGCCCTCTCGGCCGCGGGGCTCGGCCCGGCTCGGCGCTGTCAGCTGCGGTTACGGGCGGCGGCTCCGGGTCCCCGCGGTGTCACAACAGCTCAGCGGGACCGCGCCGGGACGAGCCGAGCCCCGGCCCCGCGGGGCTTTTCTCCCTTTGCGTCCCCGCCGAGAGTCCCGGCTCGGAAAGCGACACCAACTTGGGGCAGAATTGATGATTTTGGCAGCGCTTCCAAGAGCCGGGAGCGGGGGGAGCAGCACCCGCCCCCCCTCCTGGATGCTCCCGGCTGCTCCCGGTGCTCGATCCGCGGCCACAACTTTCCTCTTTTGAGTTTAAACCCTGAGTTTAGGTGAATTTTGAGTTGGTTCTGGGGGGACGCCGGGGTTGTGTCCCCCTCAGAGGCACCGCGTCCCCTTTGGGAATTGGCCTCTGGATCTGGTGGTGTCGGCCGGGGTGGAAAGAGGGAACTTCAGACACCCCGAGGTGGCTTTTTTTTTTTACCCTGGGCCATTATTTCCTCAGGAATTTCCTGGAGGAATGCTGGAAGCACCATCCAGGCCGTTGCACTGAACCTTTTTTAGTTACATTTATTAAAAAAAAAACCCAACCCACCAAAACAACCAAAATTCCAGCGGGGAGGTCAAGCCCTACTGAAGGATTTCACCCCCACCGAAGGCCTTAATCCCAGCTGAAGGCTTTAATCCCTGCTCAAGGATTTCTCCCCAGCAAATCCCCTCGACCCCGGGTTTCCTTTGCTCCGCAGGGTGAACCTGGCGCTGGCCTACACGGAGCTGACGGAGGAGCTGTGCCGCCTGCGGAACCTCAGCTCCCTGCAGAGCCAGATCCTGCGGGCGCTGCTGCAGGAAAAGAGCCTCAACGGCGGTGAGGGGGCTTCGGGGGGCTGCCGGCCAGGGAGGGGGGGCACAAACACCGGGAAAAGGGGATGGGCGCCCTCGTCCTTATGGATGGGGATGAGCTGCTGGGGGTATCGGTCCCCAAAGGCATCTTGCCCTGGGAGTGTCCCATCCCAAAAGTATGCACACCTGGGAGTATCCGTCCCAAAAGCGTCCGTAGCTGGGAGTATCCAAACCTGGGAGTATCCAAATCTGAGAGCATCCAAACCTGGGAGCATCCCATCCCAAGACAATCCATTATCCCTGGGAGCATTGGCCCCAGGAGCATCCAGGGATGATCCCACCCCAGGAACCTCCATCCAGGGATGATCCCACCCCAGGAACCTCCATCCCTGGGACCATCCATAGCTTGGATCATCCCAAGGGAGCATCCACACCTCGGACCATCCATTCCTGGGAATATCCATCCCAGGAGAATCCATCCCTGGGCCCATCCATCCCCGGCTGCCTCCCCCGCCAGAACCACCCCTCCCTCCGGGGGTCCCCACAGCCGCATCCCCCCATCCCTCTGGGCTGCCCCTGGATGCCGAGGCACATTTTCCACATCTTCCACATTTTTCCACATTTTTCACATTTTCCACATTTTCCACATTTTCCCACATTTTCCACATTTCCCACATTTTCCCACATTTTCCACATTTTCCCACATTTTCCACATTTTCCACATTTTCCCACATTTTCCCACATTGTCCACATTTTCCAAGCCGCCGAGCTAACGTGGATTATTTTCCTCGTGTCCCCCTTCTCCTGTGCCAGGCCAGCGCCACTCCCCGCTGTCCCAGTGCCACTCGCCAGCCCAGCAGCGCCGCTCGCCCGCCCCGCAGTGCCCCTCGCCCGCTCCGCCGGGACGCTCCCAGTGCCAATCTCCCGCCCTCCAACGCCGCTCGCCGGGACCCCCGAGCCAATCTCCGGCCCAGCAGCGCCGCTCGCCAGCCCCCGGCCCTTGCCAGTCCCCTGCCCAGCAGCGCCGCTCCCCGGTGCCCCCCCCCAGCCAGTCGCCCGCCCAGCAGCGCCGCTCGCCAGCGCCGCCGCCGCCGCCGCCCTGCCCGTCGCCAACCTCGGCGTCCCCGCACCGCCTGCCCGGCGAGAGGATGGAGCTGGGCTACGCCAAACCCTCGAGCCGCCACATCAAAGCCGGCTTCCAGGGCCGCCGCAGCTACTCGGAGGTGACCAACGTGGCCCTGTACCAGCAGAGCCGCTCGCTCTGGCTCCAGCCCGAAGCCTCCACGCTCCCCAAGCACCGGCCCTACGGCGAGGTTTATCTGGGGGGCGCGGGGGCCCCGCTGAGCGCCCACGAGCCTTTCGAGGAGCACGTGCGCTTCGAGAAGCAGTCGTCGGACGAGGAGGAGTGGGCGCTGCCCAGCCCGCCCAGCCCCGAGGCCGGGGCCATCCGCTGCGCCTCCTTCTGCGCCGGCTTCCCCGTGCCCGACGCCGACGCCGTGCATCGGACGGCGGCCGCCTACGCCCGGGCCGAGCACGCCCAGTCCTGGCCTTCCATCAACGTAAGAAGGACGCTCCCCAATCCCCCCGCGGGTGGGTTTAGGGGTGGGAAGCATCGAGGGAACCCCCCCCCCCCAGCGCGGTGGCGCGTGGCTCGGTTGCCCCCGTTTGCCACCCGGCTGGCGGGGGCCAGAGGGAGGGGGCTGGGGAGGGGGGGGTGGCAGGGGGGGCAGTGGCCACCGCAGAGGGATCGGAGCACCCCTCCCGCTTCCCCGCCACGCGTTTTTGGGGGAATTTTGTGCGTTTTAATGACTCTTGCACCCACGGGTGCCAATGCCGGGCACGTCCCCGTCCCTGTGCCCCCGCAGCTGCTGCTGGAGACGGTGGACTCGGAGGTGCGGAGCTGCCCGCTGTGCCAGCTGGCCTTCCCCATCGGGTACCCAGATGATGCCCTGGTCAAACACATCGACTCGCACCTGGAGAACAGCAAGATCTGAGCCTTGCCCCCCTTCTTCCCGACCTTTGGATGCTGCATGGAAACACACCGGGAGCGCCCAGCTCCCGAAATACCTCCAAGTCTTCAGTAGCTACGGAAAGACTGAGCGCCTCCCACCCCTCACCCCAGAGCTCCCCGGAGCCCCCAGCCCCCTCTGAGTGGGTTCATCCTCGCCCGCTTCACCCCGTGCCAGGTTTGGATGCTCCAGTAGGGGTACCAGGATCACGCCATGCCAGGTGGTGGCCGGAGGGGACCCGTCGGTGCCCCCTGGGTGTCCTCTGCACCCTCGAGTGTCGCTGCTTGATCTCAGGGAGGATCCGAGGAGCCGGGTCCCGGATCCGGCCCCCAGGAAGAAGGTGAAGGGAAGGGGCCGCCCCTTCCCCGGCCGCTGGGGTCAGAGTTGGGGTCGGGGTTGGGATGGGGGGGGCAGCTGCTTGTTCTCGGTCCCCTTTGCCTTGTCCCGCCAGTTCAAGCATTTTCCCACTCTTTTACATTAAAAGCACCCCCTTCCCCCCCCAAATTCTCCCCCCTCCCCACAACAACGATGCTGCTGAGAAACCAACCCCGAGGCGCAGCACGGGCCCCCCCCAACCCCCCCAACATTGCACTGGGCTCCGCGGCCCTGGGGCTCCCCCTGACCTCCCCCCCCTCCCCGTGCGGCGTGGGGACAGCGCAGCCCCCCAGCAGCCCCCCCCATCCCCAGCCCCCCACCCCCCTCCAGCCGGGGGCTGCAGGCAGCTGCTCACCCTGAGCCCCCCCACCCCGTCACCCCAGTGCCCCCACGTTCGATCTACCTCAAAGCCGCCGGGCGAGGGGGGGTCCACAGCACTGTCCCCCCTCACCGAGCCGCTCCGCGCTGCATGTCCCCCCCGTGTCACAGCGCACACCCCCACGCACCGCCGGGGGCTCGGCCCCACACCGGGACCCCCGGCAGGAGGGACCCCCCCTCGCTGCGACGCCACCGACTCCAATAAAACCTTTCCAGCGCCCAAAATGCCTTGGAGGGGAGGGAGAAGCCGTCTCCTCTCTTGGGAAGGAAAGGGGGGGTCCGGCTGTAGGTGTTCCCTCTCCCCCCGGGGATGGAGTTGGGGTCGGGAACGAGACTGGGGCTCGACAGAGCCAGCTCGTGTCGCCAGGGTGGGGGTGACAGGGTTTGGGGTGTCCTGCAGCCATGTCCCCGTTCCTGGCCCGTTTCGGGTTTACCGGGCAGGTGGGTGACACAAAACGGGACAATCCGGAGCAAAACAAAAAATCACCAGGCTCGTGATGGCACAAGGGACACGGCCAGACCCCGGCGTGGGGGTGCCCTGGCAGGGTCAGGGGGATCCGGGGGGAGGCGATGGATGGCGGGGTGGGATTCTCCCGGTTTTTCTGAGGGAAGCGTCAGCCCTGGGCAGGGAGAGCTCTGTCCCTCCCTCCCTCCCTCCAGCACCACCGGGCCTCCCTTCTCTGCGTTATCGCCGGTCCTACAGCCCCCCCCTCCCGCCCGCCTGCGGGCCGGGGGTCCGGGCCAGCTCTGTGGGACCCCCGGGTGACTTTTAGCCCTGGCAAACCCCGGCTGCACAGCGAGCACCCACGGGCTGAGCTGTGGCCGTTCTCGGGAGGCTGCGGGGAGGGTCCCGTTCCTGCTCGCCGAGCTCAGCCCGGCCCCGAGCGGGGTGCGAAGGCGGCTCCCGGTGCCGCGGGGCGATGGTGTGAAGGAGATAGGCTCGGTGCCGCAGCCTTATCGCCGCCTTATCTCCGCGTCTGCCGGGGCAGGCGGCAGGAAGAGCAGCCCCTGCTCGCCATCCGGCCCCTCGGGTGGGCACCGGCAGCTCCAGGAGCCCGGAGGGAGGGGACAGAGCCGGGGAGGGGGGGTGGGGGGACGCGGTGACCTCCCCCAGGGGAACGCGAGGCTGCAGGGAAGGGTCCCAAAGGCACCCGCGTGGGGACGACGCCTGAGCTGCGCCCAGGGTGTGGCACCCACTGGGACTGGGCTCCTTCCCAGTCCGGGCTGGGAGGGCGCTGGGATGGAGGCGCGGCGGGGCCTGGCCGCGGTCGGGGGGTGCCCGGCCCCCACCCGCTCCCGCCGCCCGCCTTTTCCCCCGGTTTTTTCTCTCTTTTTTTTTGAAATCACGTGATAAATGCCAAACGGCGGCCGCCCTTACTCATCCCGGCACCCTCCCGGCGCCGCTTTCCCCCGGGGGCGGCTGCCGCTGACTCAGGACCTGCCGGGCTTCCCCCGGGGCCGCGGGGATCCTCCCCGGACCCCCCAAAACCACCGTCCCTTCTCCGGCTGCCTCGCCAGGCGGGAAGAGCTCCGGGACGTGTCACCTGGTGCAGCAGTGTCCCCGCGATGCTCGCGTGAGTCTGGGGGTCCCAGCACCCCAAAGCCGCTGCCTGGGGGCTGCCCCTGCTCCTTGGCGCCGTGCTGGGGGGTCCCGGGATGCTCGTGGTGGGCACGGGGCTCGGTGGCCGTCGCTCGGTGCCATGCTGGGCATTTTGTCACCTGTCGCCAGCAGGGTGAGGGCACAGCACCCTCTCTGTCACCCGTGGGGACGCTCTGAGCCCACCCCACTGCGAGTGGCACCGGCTGCCCCCGCGCCTCAGTTTCCCTTTCCCACCCCGCTGCCACTCCACTGCCCACTGCGGAGGGAAGTGGGGGTGCCCGGGGAGGACGGGGGGGTGGCCCCTTTTCCTGTGACCCCCCCCGGAGCTGTGCCCCGCCGGAGGGAGCTGCCAGCCGCAGCGCTGGGCTGTGGCTTTGGTGACAGCGCTGTCCCACGGGGTGCCCTCCCCACCCTGGGGTGACCGACCGCCTCGGTGCCACCCCCCCCACTGTCCCCAAGGCCACCCTGCAGCCCCCCTCAGCTGCGGGGCAGGGGGCAGGGAGGGTTTTGGGGGCTCTTGGTGAGGTCACGAGTCCGGCTGGAGCCACCAAGTCCCCCGTGTGGCCTGGCTGTGCCAGCTGCGGTGACAAGGGACAAGCCAGTCCTGCCTCAGCCGGGAGAGGGGTGAGCTGCGGGGGCTTCTTGCGGTGGCAGGGGTTGGGGACTGTCACCTCCAGCCTGTCCCGAGGGCGGTGGGAGCATCCCTGGGGGAATTGTCCCCAGTGAACTCGGGGGATGTCGCAGCATCGGCACGGGGCACTGTCCCCAGAGCCGCCCGTGGGTGTGCAGCATCCTCCCACCCCGGGCTGTGCCCCCCACACGTGGTGGGACACACCTGGCTCCGCGTCCCCCCTGTGCCCGTTGTCCCCCGTGTCCCCATGACCTCGCCGTTTCCGAGGTGACAACTTCATTCGATTGTTTTTCCCATCAAAACCCCCTCTTATTTTGGGCACCTTTAAGGTTTCTTTTTCCAGCTTTCAGTTGGGTTGGGTTTGGGGTTTTTTTTCCCCTTTTCTCGGTGTTTTTATCGTTTAGGGGGAAAACGAAACAATTCTCGCTGCTCGGGTCTCGCTTTCCCCTGCAGGGGGGAGGGACGCGGGGACCGAGGATGCTCCTGGTCCTGTGCTGGCAGTTTGGAGCCAGCTCCATGCAGGGACGGGACCGTCCAGGTCCCCCTGGCTGCAGGTGTCGCACAGGCGATTCCCTGGTGTCCCGTAAGGTCGTGCTGGAATCTCGCTCCCGAGCGTTCCTTTGTCCTTCCAAATGGGATCACGAATGGATCCCAACGAAGCAGGGAATCCTCACGGATCCAGGAATGCTCCAGGACACCCCCAGCTCCGCTCAGGGGACCCGGTGGCAGCCCGTGCCCGCGTCCCCTCCGTCGGGGTTTATAGGAAACGGCTCTGCGAGGAAGCGCCCGGCTCTCCTGCCCGAGTGAGCGTTTCTTTCCAGCCGTGGGCGCCCCGAAAGGCCCCTCCGTGCCCGGGATCCGGTGTGAGTCAAAGCCGGAGCCCTGGGGTTTAACCACAACCCCCAGAGCTGCCGTGTCACAGAGGAGCCGTGCCAGAGGCGTTTATAAGAAATGGAGGGGCTGCCTTGAGGGGGGAGGGACCCCAGCTGGCACCGGAGCTGCGCCCACCCCTTGGGGGCAACTCCTTGGGCTCCGTGGCTCGGATCTCAACCCGCGTTTTCTGCAAAGGGCCCGGCGCTGCTTCAGCCTCTCAGCTCAGCCCCTTCCAGGGCTGCCAGGATCACCCCAAAGTGCCCAAATCACCCAAAGGTGCCCATATCGCACTGAGGCGACCCCAGGTACCCGCATTCATCACCCCTGGGTGACTGTGTCCCAGCCGGGTGCCACCATCACCTTGGTGCCTACATCACCCCAGGGTCCTCTCGTCACCCCCGGGGCACCTGCATCCAGCAGGGTCCCTGATCCCTGCGTCATCCCTGCATCCAGCTGGGTGTCCGGTCCCTGCATCATCCCTGCATCCCGCTGCGTTCCAGGTGCCAGCATCACCCCTGGGTACCTGTATCCAGCTGTGTTCCAGGTGCCAGCGTCCCTCCAGGGTGCCCACATGACTCCCAGGCGCCCGAATCCAGTCTCTGCCCCACCCTGGGGTACCCACACCCCGAGCGGGGCTGCTCCTTGCATCCCCCCCGGTTCTCCTGCCCCAGGCCTGTCCCCGCTGTCGCCGTCCCACACGTGTGCCAGCAGCTCCTGACCTCTCACAGATGCTCTTCCTGGACAGACACAAGGTTTCCCCACAGCCTGGGGAGGGAGGACCGCGCTGGTGGCACCCGCAGTGCCCGGTGACCTCCCGCCCTTCACACCCGGCACATCCCGGGGTGGGCGAGGATGCGCCGTGTCCCCTCCCAGCCAAGCCACCCCGGCGTCCCCCATTCCCGTGATGGGATCAGCTCTTTGCATCCTTCTGCCGTGACCCCCTCCCCATCCCCATCCCCAGTCATGGGGTGGGGGGGGGGGCCGCGGCCTCAAATGACAGCGGCGGGCGGCGGGGGGGGGGACACACACAAACCCAGCCCCGGCTGCCATGTGCCCAGCGCCATCACGGCTGCTGCGGAGAGACAAGTGCCACCGGGCCCCTCGGGGACCCGCGGGCCGCCCCGGACCCGCCGCCTCGCTGCGGGGAGGTGACGGAGCCAACGCGCCGTGACACGGGGCTCGCGGACCCCCCCTCGCCACGGCCAGCGCCTCGCCAGCGCCCGCCGGGGGGGACTTCTCGGCTGTCACAACCCATCTGCGTCCGGGGCAGCGTCAGCCGGAGCCGTAAGTGGGGTTAAACTCGGGGTCACCCGGATCGAGCATTCAAAGGATGGGGGGGGGGGCTGGTGGAAAGGAACACCCCCCTCCCCAAATCCCTCCGTGCCCTGGCACCCCCTGCCCCCCGGTTGTCACCAGGGTGAGAGGCGAGGGGTGATGCTCTGGGCAGGCGGCGGAGGGAGGGACAGAAAATGCGGCCCCGGGTCCCTGAGTGGCTCTCGGGGACAGCAGCGGTGGTGGCCAGGCGCGGCGGTGGCCCCGTGGCTGACGTGTCCCCCCAGGGAGCTGCTCCTCGGCTCTTGCTGCGGGTCACCGCGGCCATGGGGACACGTGGGGCCGCGACGGACACGACCCGCGGCTGGCCCCGCTCTGGCCGCTGGCCCAAAATCCAGCACCCGCCGGGCGCCCGAGGGCCACGGACAGCGGCAGCCTGAACTCCCGGTGACCCGCCGGGACCGTGGCTGCGGCCACCGCGGGGCCAGCCCGGCACCGCGCTACCGTCACGGGAAAACTGGGGGTGTCCTAAAGCCCTGCAGGGCTGCTACAGCGGCGTTTTGGGGACCATCTGGCCCCGCCTGGTCGCAGGAGCCGGGTGCCAGGCAGGTGGGATTTGGGGCTGGGGTCCCACGGCCCAGGCACAGGCTCATGGTGTGGGTGGCGTATCCCATTCCCATCACCTCCATCGCCCCCCTCCCTCCTTTTCGTCCCCCCCCCGCCACCTCTCGGACTCTCGCGGTGCCTCCGGACCCACGGGCGGCTCTTTTTAACCCGCGGCTGAAATGAAACCGGCTCCGGCTCCTTCCCCCTGACCTATTTTTAACATTTGATTGGAATTTGGTTGGTTTGGTTTTTTGTTTGGTTTTTTTTTTTTTCTCTCTCTCCTCCTTTCCTCCCTCTTCCCGCGCTCCGGCCCCGGGTGCGACCGCGGTGTCAGCCCCGCGTCACATCAATTAACGCGCGCGGGGCGTCATTTGTCACTTTGCATTTCCCCACGGCCCCCTCGTCGTCGCCGAGGCGGTGGCGGGGGGCTCACGCCGGGCTGGGGGTGACCCCCTCCTTCCCTTCCTCCCTCCCACCCCCCCCCTCTGGTGTGGCGGGGACGAGGATGCTCCTCCTGCCCCGTGGTTTTTGGGGGGTCGGGACCCGGCAGCCTCTGCTGCTGCCGCCCACCTGGGTGGGGTCCCGGTGCCGGGTACGGGGGTCGGCGGCGGGGGCCAGGACACCCGAGTCCGGCCCCCCCCGGCCCCGAGCAGCCGGTGCCGACACCTCCACTTCCGTCGGCAGGGCCCCCACGGGTATTTTTAACTCCCGGCTCTGCCGCTTGGCACGCTCTGAGTGTCCGTGCCCGCCGCTGTCCGGCCTCCAGCTGCCTCCCCCGGCCCTCGCCGCCCCCCGGGGCAGGACCGGACCCTCCCGAGCCGCATCGGATGCTCCGGGAGTGCATGGGACAGGATTGGGACTGATGGGGCAGGATTAGACCCTATTGGGGATGATCAGCGCCCACAGAGCAGGGTGGGACCCCGCAGAGCGGGATGGGGCCGTGCACGACAGGATGGGATCCCATGGGGCAGGATGGGATCCTGTGGGGGATATCAGCCGCCAAAGAGCGGGATGAGACCCTTCAGAGGGAGATGGGATCCCACTCCCCAAGGAGTCAGGGTGAGACTCATCCTGGCAGGACAGGACCCTGCAGCACGGGAGGGGAACCTATGGAGCAGGACTGGACCCTATAGGGCAGGATTGTTTCAAACAGGGCGGGATGGGGAGCTGGAGAGCAGGAATAGGTTCCATGGGGCAGGATCAGACTCTGTGGGGGAAGATGGAACCCTGCAGGGTCGGCCCCTACGGATCCTGCAGGATCTGGATGGGAGGCCGTGGGACAGGACGGGATCTGACAGGCAGGATCGTCCCCTGTGGGGCAGGATTGATCCCAGTGGGGCAGGACCGGTACCTGTGGGGCAGCATCCACATCTCCATCCCTTCCGCCGGGCAGGACCATCCTCATCCCCATCCCACAGGGGTCCAGCCCCGCCACGTCCGCACGTCACCCGTGGGACCGCGGGACCCCTCCCCTGCCCTGATCCCCGACGGGGGGGGGGGGGGGGGACTTTGGGGAGGGCGCTGGCAGCGGGGCGAGTGATCCCGCACACGCGCGTGCCCGCGGGGGCCGCGTGTTGTCAGAAGCTGTAGCCCGTGTCTCGCCCGCCGTCCCCCCGCCCGGGCAGCGCACATCACTCCCCGGCCTTCGCCTCCCGCTGACGAAGAGGAAGGGCCGGGGGCGCCAGCCCGGAGCCCCCCGCGCCTCCGTCACGCTAAGCCGGCCGGACAGGGGCTGCAGCCCCCCGGCGCTCCCCAGGGAGCCGCGGCTCTTCGCCGAGGATCCGGCTCCGGCTGAAGCAAATCGCCTCGTACAGGAGCGGGGCGAGGGGCCGGGGATGGCGGCGGGGGGTGAAACGGACTCCCCCCGGCCCGGCGGGTGCGTGCGGGGGGGGCCCCATGCGCGCACACGGGCACGGGCACAGCTGCGTCCTTGCACACGCGCGACGGTCCCTGGCACACCCGGACACCCACCCGGCCCCCTCGCACACGCGGGGACCCCCTTGCACCCCCTGCCACCCTCTCACACCCACGGCCCCTCGCACACCCGAGCCCCTTCAGCCCCCCCCCAGCCCCTCACACACCTTTGCACACCCACGGACACCCCCCAGCACACCCACGCAGCCATTGATCCCCCACGCGCGGGGGGCACCCCGGGCAGGGTGACACCTGAACGCGGTGTCACCGAGCCAGGGACACACGGTGGGAAGCTGCCCGCGCACGCTGCCACCTCCCACGCAGGCTGCCACGGCCAGGGTGAGGAAGAGGAGGAGGGACCGGAGCCGAACCGCGGATCAGTCTCCGGGGGAGAGGGGACAGGATCGTTGCTGCAGGAGGGACCAGTGACCCGCCACCGCTGAGTCCCGGCAGCGGGGACTACCCCGGCGAGGGGTTTTTGGGGGGATCTCCTGGCAGGACCCCCTGGTGCCACCCAACGCCAGCGCTCCCCGGGGGCGCGGTGACAGCGGCGTTGGTGCAGGGGGACAGGGGACACGGGGGGCACGGGGGGCACGGGGGGCACGGGGGACAGCGGTGCTGGCGGAGCGGGGCTCAGCACCAGGAGGGTTTTGGATGGCAGCGGCTGGAACGATGTTAATGACTTTTCTTCCTGTCGCTCTCCTTTTACACCGAGGGCAGCTCCGTAACCAGAGCCGCTTCCTTCCCCGAGATTAAGGAGCCGTCTGCTCGCCCTCCCCGGGCCGCTGACCGCCCCCCCCACCCCCCCGCGGAGCTGCCACCGAATTGTCACCCCCGGCTGGCCCAGGCCTGGCCCTGGTAGCGCTGGGGAAGGGACGCCCACCCCTGTCACCCTTGGGTGCCCCCTTTCCCGCGGGTGCTGAGCATCCTCCCAGCGCTGCTCAGGAGCTGGGCAGGGGGTTCGAGGGTCCCCAACGGGAAACGGGCTCTCCACGACTCCCCCCCCCCCCCGCTCCCCTCCTTCCCCCTGGCCCCCCCTGGGGCTCCCCCAAAGCGGGGCTGCCCGGGGTGGAGCGCAGCACCCGCCCGCCAGCGCGGGGTGGTTTGGGGCAGGAAGGAGGAGGGTGGCAAAGCCGGGGTGCAGGGTGAGGAGCCGCGGCGTGGGGGGACCCTCCACGGGGGGAGCTGAGCCCCCCCCAAACCCACCGCTGGCGCTGCCTGTTGCCCACTCGTCACTCGTGACTCGATTTCCCCTGCCCGCTGTGACTCAGAGGACGCTGTTGGTGGCGGGGGACCTGGCCAGGTTTTGCGGGGGAGGGGACAAAGCGCTCGGAGTGGCCTGACTGTGGGACGGGAGGGGGCTTTGCAAGGTGGGAGCCCGGTGGGGGGCTCTGGGAGGGCTCCCAGCATCGCTCTGCCCCGGGGTGCGGCGCGGGGGGAACCGAGGATGTGGCTCCGTCCCTCGCAGCCGGCGCTGGCTGCAGGTGGGCGGCGGATGCGGCCCCGGGCCGGGGGTCCCCCGGGTGGGTGGCAGGTGGCCGGCCCGGCCCGGGAGCCCTGCGGTTTGCAATTCATGCCTCCATGAACCGCTCGTCACCGCGCTGCCTTCGAGCAGCAGCGAGATGCAAATTCCTCTGGGGTGGGGGCATTATTTTTGGTTTTCCCTGAGACCAAATTTAGCCCCCGCGGGTGCCCGGTGCCCTCGTGCTCATTTTAATAATGAAAACAGGAACAATGCCATTGAGTAAGAAAATTACCCCCAAGTTTCCCCTCGCTGCCCAGAAGCCAAATTCCTGCCGCGTCCTTCCACGGAAGCCGCGGAACCTCCCTGGGGGCTGGGCTGGGGCGAGGTGTGGGGACAGCGGGGTTTGGGGACACTTTGGGGACTTCAGAATTGCACCGCCGGCTGGTGGCAACCCCCTGCCCAGTCCCTCTGCGGGGTTTTGGCTCTGGGATCAGCGGGATGGTGCCCACGAGCGGGGGGATGCAGGATGGTGACATTTCCCGGAGGTGACAGGGGACAAAGGATGTCTGGGATAATCCCTCCACCAAGGGTCCAGCCCCCATCCCGTGCCGGCGCTGGAGACGCCAGGGATGAGGGGGAGAAACTGAGGAACGGGGCGATGCCAGGGTTGGCTCAAGGATGTTTGGGATCCCGGGAATCCTGCCGGGCAGGGGTGCGGGCTTGGCATGGGATGTGGCCCGTGGTGACAAGTGCGTCCCCAGCCCCGGGGCGTATCCTGCAGCGGAGCCACTTCCTCCTGGCCCCTCTGTGCGGGCGTTGGGCGAGTGCCGGAAGCCACACGGGTGGCCAGGAGGGACCGGGCAGGGCGGCCACACGGTGCTGCCCTCGGCCACCACCGGCCCCTCCCTCCCGGGGACGCTCGGGTGTGCGACGTGCGCGTTGCATCAGCCACCCGCGGAGGGGAAACTGAGGCACGGGGCTGGGAAAGGAGGGAATTTTACCCCGAGGAGGTCCCGGCGCTGCTGCCCTCCAGGAAGGGCCCTGCGGGTGAGGATGCCCGGCTGTGGGGAGGCTTGGACCCCAAATCCTGGTGGCCCCTCGTCGTGGAGGGCCGAGCTCAGGCAGCTTGGACCGTCCCATCCCAAGGGACGCTGTGTCCCAGAGGTGACCGGGGTGTCCCAGAGGTGACCGGGGTGTCCCAGAGCATCCCTGTCACCGGCCAGTGGGACAGTCGGAGGCTGTTCAAGGTGACGGTCAGGACACGGCTCCTGTCCCTCCTGTCCCTCCTGGCCCTGCGCGAGTCCTCCCCGCACGGGGACACTTGTGACAACCATCTCCCCAGGAGTCCTGCCGCGTCTTGCAGTGTCCCTGGTGTCACTTTACCGTGACAGGGGGAGACTCAAGGGCGTGACATCCTGAGGACAGGGCCGCACTCCTCGTCCCGCCCCTCCGGACCCCGCTGTTGGCACCATCCGGCACCGGCACCCCCAGGGCCGGGGGGATGCGGGGTGGCGGTGGCAGGTCCCCAGCTGTGGGCACGGTGGGGACACTGGCGAGCCCGACACCCTCTGGGTGGCCACGCCGGCTGATCCCGCAGCGGGGGGGTGTCCCTGTGAATTTATCCTCGGCGGCGATGGTAAAACGGGAATGAATTAGCACGCGGTGACGTCAGGAGCACTTGTGCCGCAGCGCTCGCTCTCCCCCCCCCGTTAATGAGTCGCTCCCCCCCATCCTTAACCCCCCTCCGGCCTTTCTTTTCCCTCCTAGGAAAAACAAAATTCTGGAAATTTCCTTGTTTTCCTTCTTTTTCTCACTTGGGAACTCGGCGGGGGGGTGCTCGGTGGGTTGGGAGGGGGTGGCAACTCCCTGGCAGTCTGGGGGTGTCCCCTGAGGGTGGGCACAGCTGCGCGGAGGGGCTGCTGTCCCCACTGCGAACCTCAGGGAGACGGAAAAGTGTGGGGAGGAGGGTGGTGGGGGTCAGCAGGGAGGGCTTTGCATAGAGATGGAGGGCCGGGACCCCTCTGAGCGACGGCACCGGTGAAAAGCTGGCCCGAATGGCCACTAAGCTGTGTCTGCTGGGCCAATACACAACCCCCGGGAGACCCCCGAGGCCCCGCGCCTGCCCTGGCCCGACTCCCCGTGGGGACCGGGCCGTCCCGTCCTCCCGTCCATCCACCCCCTACCGCCGCCCTGCGCATCCTTAACTCCCCATTTCCTCCTGGCCCAAAGCTGGGCCGCTCCGTGGGGGAAGCAGGGCTGTCCCCATTCCTCATCCTCATCCCTGTCACTGACCCATCCCGGGCCACATCCTCATCCCTGTCCCCATCTGCAATCCTGTCCCCATTCCTGTCACCATCTCCATTCCCATCCCTATCCCCATCCCAATTCCTATCCCCATTCCCAGCCCCGTCCCCTGTCCCCATCCCCGTTCCTGTCCCCAGCCGCTCCCACTGACCCCTGAGGGTCCTCACCCGTGATCCCGGATCCCAGGGGACTCAGGTGTAGGTTTGGCCCACCCGTCCCCCTTTCCCTCCTGCCCCTCCCCACTCCAGAGGGGTCCCACGGGAAGCAGCCCAGCTGCCAGGAGGGGGGACAGTGGCGGTGCCACTCGTCCTTCCGTGCGGTGTGGGAGCGGCGGGCGCGGGGTGCCACCGAGCCACCCCCACCCTCCCGCGGCGCTGCCCCACTGGGAATGGAAAGTATTGACGGGAGCCGAGCTGGGAATCTGCCAAGGGAAGCGGCCACTCCGGAGCCAAATGCCTCGGTGATGGCTCCAGGGGACACCGGGACTTCCCCAGGCGCAGCGGGGTCAAGGACAGGTGCCGGGAAGGCCTGGCCTCGGGGAGGGCACGGGACAGGGCACGGGGGGGTGGCACGGCTTGGCTGAGCTTCCCGGGGGTCTCACACCACCCCAAAACCAGCAGAAGGGGAGGGGGGACCAGAAGGGGCCGAGCCCTCAGTGCCGGTCCCCAGGCGTGTCACCCCTCCGCTGACTGCAGTGACACCAGAGTAGGGGAGGCCCCGAATTATCCCATCCCTGTGTCCCCCTAGAACCCCAAAACACGGGCAGGACCGTGCCCCCCCCCCCCCTTATCACTCCATCCTCTGTCCCCACAGCGTCCTTGTCCCCTGCCGTGTCCCCACCCCTGTCCCACAGTCCCACGGCTCCTCCCGTGTCCCCCATCCCCTCCCCACGTGTCCCCCGTCCCGTCCCGCTCTCCCCGCGCGTGGCGGTCCCCGCGTGGCCCCCTCCCCGCCCCCGGCCCGCCCCGGTTGGGGGCCGCCCCCGCGGGGGTGGGGAGGGGGGCGGAGGGCGGAGCTCCCGGTGCGGAGCCGCTTCTTTGGATAAGAGGCGCGGGGCCACGGGGATGGGCAGGTGGAGCGTGTGAGGGCACCGGCGGCAGCGGGGCAGGGCACCTCCCCCTCGCCCCCGGCGCTTTTTTGGGGTTTTCCGGGTGTTTTAGGGTATTTTTCGCGGCGTTTGTTGTTTCGCCCCCTTCCCTCTTGGCTGTCCTCGGGGCCGCCGCCGCCGCTCGGGGCCCCCCCGGGACTACCGGGCATGGAGGGGGCGGCGGGAGCCCGGCCAGGCGGGCAGCGCTGACCGGCGCCGCGTCCCGGGGCCGCCGCCGGCGGGGACCCCCATGAGCGGCTGAGCGGGGCCGGTGCCCCCCGCCCGTCCATGGGCGCGCTGGAGCCGGGCACCGGAGCCCCCCGGCCCGCCGCCCCCATGCTCAGCGCCGCCGCCAGCTTCGCCAAGGAGCCGCCGGGCCCCCGGGACATCTCCGCCGCTTTCTTCGCTGATGGGGGGGGACCGGAACCGGGAGCCCCCCCGCTCCCTTACGGCGCTCCCGGCGGCTTCGGCGGCCGGTTCCTGGGGCCCTGCCCGCCGTACCGGGCGCCGCCGCCTCCCGCCCCGCCCGTGGAAGGTTACGGGGGTGCCGAGGGTGGTTTCGGCGGCGGGGGTGGCCCGCTGTGCCCCCCGCTCTGTGCCCTGCCCGGGTACCGGGCGGCCGGGAAGGTGCAGGTGATGCTCAACAATTACCCGCTCTGGGCCAAGTTCCACAAGCACCAGACCGAGATGATCATCACCAAGCAGGGCAGGTGAGCCGGGAGGACCGGGGTGGGGGGCTCTGGGAGAGGACCGGAGAGCCGGGGAGCACCGGGCGAAACCGGGGCTGGGAGGCGGAGGGGCTCTGGGAGGGACTGGAGGGGGTTGGGGTGGACCGGAGCGGCACCGGGGATCAGCGGGGCGCCGGCGGGGACCGGGGTGTGCCGGGACGGGGGAATGTCGGAGGGCTCGTGAGGCACCGGAGGGGACCAGCTGGGGGCACCGAGGGGAATCTGAGAGCACCGGGGGAACGGGGCCCGGGGCACCGCGACAGAGTCCGGCAGTGACACCCGGACCCGCGCAGGCACCGGGGGTGGCCGGGGACCCGCTGTGGGCAAGCGGGGGGGGGTGCGGGGGTGGGGACACCGGCAGTGAGAGGGGTGGGACAGGCCAGGGACCCTGGCACGGTGAGGGGCTGAGGGGTCCTGCCTCGTCTCCCCAAAGGGCTGGAAGTGTGGGAGGTGTTTGTGGGGCTGGGGGTGCAGGAGGGGACCCCCATCCCTGTGGGTTTGGAGAAAAGCCTGGGAGGGGGAGGCTAAACATCGCAGATATCCCCTGGTGTTGTTTCCTGGGGGAGTTGAGGCTTGTGGGAAGGAGAAAAGGCTCTGGGGGTTGTCCCCACCTGTGTCAGGGAGGGACAGGGGGGTCAGGAAGGTGGCAGAGGTGGTGTCGCTGCCAGGGGCCCGCAGGCAGCTTTGATCCAGCCCCAACCCACGGGCCGGATCCGGAGCTCGGCCCTGCAACAAGTGGCGAGGAGCTGCTGCCACCCCGCAGCGCCGTGGGCGGGTGGGTGACACCCACTCCCCTCACTCCTCTGGGGTGGAAAGCCCCCGCTGCTCCGCGGGGCAGGCAAAGCCCGGCTGCCCCACATGTGACCAGGGAAGGGGGAGCATTTTGGCCACCTCCCAGCTGCCAAAAATGCCCTTGGTAACGCCACAGCCGGGGACTCGCTGTCCTCTCCGTGCTGCCTCCGGCCTGGGGTGTGCACCCGCTGCAGGTTCCTGGGGCTGGGAGAGGATTGGGGAGTTTTTGGGGGGGCTGGAATTCTCCCCGCCTCTGCTAACACCCCAATTTGGGGAGTCTGGGTGCCATACAGGCCCTGTGGGGCCGTGGAGTCACCACGACTTGGAGCGAGGGGAGCCCAAAACGCTGAGCCCATCCTTGGGCCGCACACTGGTGTGGTGAGGGTGAGGGGAACCAGACCCTGGGCTGCACTTCGGGGGTCTCAGTGGGATCACGCTGGGAATGGGATCACGGCAGGGCCACCACCAGATCATCCCGAGGGGCTCCCAAAAACCCCGTGCCAAGGGGAAACAGGGCAGCACCCCCCATTCTGCGCGCCCGGCAGCTGGCACAGACCCCCCACCCCAGCCCCTCCTGCCGCGCAGCCCCCCCTGCCCAGCCCCATCCCTGCGCCCAGGGGGTCCCTTTCTGCCCAGCGCCGGGGCTGCCTCGCTCGGCCGAGAGACAGATGGTGTCACTTCGATGCTGAGCCCAACCTGCTTAATGTGTTGGAAGTCTAAACACGTTAGGGCCGCTTGGTTTGCCACGGCCGTGCCCGGCCCCGCTCCCCCCGCTGCGCTCGGGGACGCTCCGAGCGAACCAGCGCCGGCACGGATGGGGTGATGCGGCCCCAGTGCCAGCCGCAGGGGTGGCGGGGGTGGCGGGCACCCCAAATGGTTGGTTGTTGCCCGCCACCCTTCAGGCCTCGCCGGGAATGTGTTGAAATTCAGCTTTTTTTTTTCTCCTTTTCTCCTCTCTCTCCCAGCTGGGTGCTGGGGCAGTGCCCTCCCTGCTGTGTCGGGAGCTGCTGCTGAGGGGCTGGAAATTGGGGTGGCCCCACAGATCCCGTCCCCTCTGCCCTGCTGCACCTCTGCTTTCGGCTGCCAGCCTGAAACCAGGCGATTTTGGGATATTTTTCTCCCAGCTCCATCCCCCAGGATGGCTCTGCAGAGGGGCTGGGGGGCTGAGGGTGCAGGGGGGGCTCACGGCAAGCCCAGCCTGTGGAGAACGTCAAAGCCAGAGCCACAGAACATCCGTTTCCCCCGACCCTGAGCTGCTTTTGCAGCGCTCGGTGCGCAGGGCCGGGCTGCAGCGCGCCTGACACACAGGAAAAACCCCAGCGCGGGGCTCGAGGGGGGACGTGAGCCCCAAACGGGGACCCGAGGGGGACCTGAACCCCAAAGCAGGGACCTGCCAGGCTGGGGGGCTCCGGGGCAGGGCAGGGGACACGTTCCCATCCCGCTGTTGGCTCAGCAGCCCCATCCCGCTGGTCCCTCAGCACTGATGGGGTGCAGCCCCCCGCGGACCCCTGGGGAGGAGTTGAGGCTGGTGGGGAGGGGGACGTGGTGGCACTGGGATGAACCTGGCCAGGCACGGGGATTTACCCTGCTGGCACCTTTCCTGCTGTCCTGAGCCACCCCACACCATCCCACCCCAACCGCTCCGGTGCAGACAATTTCCTGCTGGTTCCCCACGCCGGTCCCCGTCCCCGCTCCGTCCCCCCGCGGCTCTCGGGGTTCGGCAGGGCAGGATTTCTGCGGAAACCCCCAAGGACTCGCCGGCACCCCAGCAGCGATGGGCCTGGGGAATTCCTGCCGTTGGGTTCTGCAGTGGAGTCGGGGCTGGCCCTGCCTTTTGGGGTCACACAGGGGGCTGGGCCTGTGTTTTGGGGTCACACAAGGGGCTGGCTTTGCGTTTCGAGGGGACTCAAGGGGCTGTCCCCATCCTTTGGGGACACCTAAGGGCTGTCCTTGCACTCGGGGGTGACTCAGCGCTGCCTTTGCGGGGTGCAGGGACTCTCTTTGCGTTTGGGGACGCAAGCGATGGCTTTGTCTTCGGAGAGGACGCTGGGGGTGGCTTTGGGGACACAAAAGCTGCATTTCCACCTGGCAAACGCGACGGTGGCTTTGATTTGAGGGGTGGCCGTGCAGGAGGGGGGACACCAGAGCTGGCAGCGCCTTTTGGGGGGACTCGGGAGTGGCTCTCGGGGCTGACAGTGGCTGTCCCCGCGCAGGCTGGGCTGGGGACACGCAGTGCCCGGCTGGCAGCTCGGCGGGGTTGGTGCAGCCGTGTCGTGACTTGTCACCGTGTCCTGCTGCGCTGCGACATTTGGCTGTGCCCTGTCCCCCCCACGCCGGGCAGCGCAGCTGTGCCGTGCAGATGTGCCGTGTCACCGTGCCGTGCGTTGCCGTGCCACCGTGCCATGTCACCGTGCCATGTCCAGCAGCCGTGCCATGTCACCGTGCCATGTCCAGCAGCTGTGCCACTGTGCCATGTCACCGTGCCACCATGCCATGTCACCGTGCCATGTCCAGCAGCCGTGCCACTGTGCCATGTCGCCGTGCCACTGTACCATATCACCGTGCCATGCATTGCCGTGCCACTGTGCCATGTCACCGTGCCATGTCGCCGTGCCATGTCCAGCAGCCGTGCCATGTCGCCGTGCCACACACTGGTGTGTCACCATGCCATGTCACCGTGCCACCATGCCATGTCACCGTGCCATGTCCAGCAGCCGTGCCACTGTGCCATGTCACCGTGCCACCATGCCATGTCACCGTGCCATGTCCAGCAGCCGTGCCATGTCGCCGTGCCACACACTGGTGTGCCACCGTGCCATGTCACCGTGCCACCACGCCATGTCCCCCTGCCCTACACCTGTGCCACGCCGCCGTGCCGCGGGGGCTGGGGCACGTCCCACGCGGCCGTGGTGGCTCCTGCGGTCCCTGCGCTGCCATCGGGGGAGGAGGAGGCTCAGGAAGCCGCAGCCCCGCCGTGCTCTGCCGGGGGCGGGGGGCTGGGGAGGCTCCACTGCCTGGGAGGGTTTGATCTCCTGGACCTCCTTTCCTTCCACCTGGGTCCATCCTGGACGCTCTCCCTGTTCCCTGTGTCCCCACAGTGCCCCCCGTGTCCCCCGGTGTTTCCTCTCGGTGTCCCCATCCCTCCGTGGCCCTCGCGGCGCCCCGAACCGAGGGGTTCACGCAGGGACAAACCCCGAGAGCTCCGAAACAAAACCTTCCAAGGGTGAAACCAGCGGTGCCCACCCGACTTGGTGGGGGGAGCCCTCCGGGGGCACCTCCCAAACCGCAGTGACCAAACCCCGAGTCCTGCCCGAGCCGGAGCTCGAGCGCCTGGGGATTTAAAAATAAAGGCGAGGCGAGAGCGGTTTCGGGTCTTGCCCCCACCCTGCCGTGCCCGGCCGGGCCCGTGCGGTTTCTCCGCGGCAGCAGCAGCAGCGTGTGAGCGCCGAGCCGCGCCGGCTGCTCCGCTGGCAGCGCCGGAGAACTCGCTGTGGGAGCAAAGGGCAAAAAAAAAAAAAAAAAAAAACAACACCCAAAAAAAGCTGTTTTCTTCCTCTCTGCTCCTTGCAGCAGCTCGGGCTGGTGCAGCAGCCGCGCTGAGACCTCGCCCCGGGGGCAGCCGGCACCCCGGCTCAGGGCTCCGGCGGCACCGAGGTGGTTTTTAATGTGGTTGCAATTTTTATCGGCGGCTGGAAGCCCCTTTTTCCTCGGAAAAGCCGCGTCGAGCTCGCTCCAGAGGAGATGCGAGCCCGCGGGGACGGCTCCTTTGGGGACACGAAGGGGAAAACGGGGATCTGCGAGGGGTCGGGGGGACCCCCGGGGGGAGCGGGGATGCTCAGGGCCAGCGTCCGTCCTGGACACGGGGAGCAGGTGCGGCTCCTCGCCACGGCCGCTGCTTTCTCTGCTTCTTTCTCTTTTTAGTTCTCTTTTTATCTTTATCTCTTCTTTATCTTTTATCTTTATCTTCTTTTTATTCTTCTTTTTACTGGTTTTATCTTCTTATTCTTCTTTTTAGTCTTCTTCATCTTCTTCTTCCTCTTCTCCTCCTGATTCTTCTTCATTTTTTCCTCTTCTTTTTTCCTACTTCTTTTTCTTTTTTCTCTCCTTTTTGCTTCCTCCTTCTCTTTTTTATTTTCTTTTTTATCTTCTTTTTTCTTATTTTTTCCTCTTTTCTCTTCTTTTTTTCCTTCTTCTTTTTTCCACTTCTTTTTTCTTTTTCTCCTTTTTTCCTTTTCTTCTCCTTTTTCTTCTTTCTCTTTCTATTTCTCCTTTTTTCTTTTTTTCTTTTCTTTTTTTTCTTTTCTTTTCTTCTCTTTCTTTTTCTATTCCCCACTCTCTCGCAAGGGCAATTTTGAGTCAGCCGGCACCCGCTGACTTTTCTTTCCACTGCTCTTTGCACACCGCTCCCCCTGCGCTGCCCGAGCTCCGCTTCCTGCGGGGGCCACGGCCGATCCCCCGCCCGCTCCCGCCCGGCTCCCGGGGCTCCGTGAGCTCCCGGACCTTCCCTTTTCTTCTCTCATCCCCCCAGCCCCTCTCCCCTCAGGAATTCGGGATTAATCCCCCTTCCTTCCCTGCCTATGGGAGATCTCCCATGTGGGTTCGAGGGGGGTCCGGTGGTGGCTCCCTGGTGGGGGTGGCATTAACGGCGTGCCCGGGCAGCGGGGGGGACGCTGGTGTCCAGCTCCGGCCATCACAGCTCCAGAAGCCGCCAAAATTCCACGGCTGGAGAGCCGAGCCCGGCCGGAGGGAGCTGAACCGGTGCCCGCGGCCACGGCTGGAGGCCGCGCCGCCAACCTGAGCTGGCCACTGGGGCCACTGGGGCTACTGGGGCCACTGGGGCGAGTGGTCAGTGATGGACACGGGGGACAGAGCAGGCAGCAGAGATCTGCCAGCCTCGCACGGCGATTTGAGGGGACAGCCGGGGGGGACGCGGGGTGCAGCCCCGGGGGGGGTGGCAGCTGCAGCCCTGTGGTGCCCCCCGGCCGTGCCATCGTGTCCCCTTCCTGCCCTTGGCGCAGGCTGGCGCCCAGCCCGAAATAGCAGCGGTGTTGGTTTCCGATCCGGAAGGTGCTTGGGGAGGGGGAGGAAGATACCGGGAGGGGGGGGATCGGCCCCGAGAGCATCCCCCAGCTGCCGGGGTCACTCAGCTCCTCACGGGCACCCAGCCGGCCGCGGGGGAGGGGTTGGGGAGGAGGGTGGGCACCGCGCTGCCTCAGTTTCCCCATCACCGCCCCTTCAAGCTGCCCTGCGTGCCAAGGGCCGAGCGGGGAGGGCTGACGGTGTCTGTGCCTCTGTTCCCTCCCCAGGCGCATGTTCCCCTTCCTCAGCTTCAACCTGTCGGGGCTCAACCCCGTGGCCCACTACAACGTCTGCGTGGACGTGGTGCTGGTGGACCAACACCACTGGCGCTACCAGGGCGGAAAATGGGTGCAGTGCGGGAAAGCCGAGGGCAACATGCCAGGTACGGGCTCTCCCATCCCCTTCCTCATCCTCCTGGCGGTGCCGGGATGGGGGTGACGCCGTCCCCGCTGTCCCCCAGGGAACCGCCTCTACCTGCACCCCGACTCGCCCAACACGGGCGCGCACTGGATGCGGCAGGAGGTTTCCTTCGGGAAGCTGAAGCTCACCAACAACAAGGGCGCCTCCAACAACGTCGGGCAGGTGAGGGGAGGGTCCCGCCGCCGTGCCAGGCTGGGCCGGCTCCTCTTGGGACCCTCCCTGACCGCCCGCTGTCCGCTTTCCCCCCTGCCCCAGATGATCGTGCTGCAGTCGCTGCACAAGTACCAGCCGCGGCTGCACGTCACGGAGGTGAAGGAGGGCGAGGGGGAGGACGGGTACCCCTCCCCGCACACCCACACCTTCGCCTTCCCCGAGACCCAGTTCATCGCCGTCACCGCCTACCAGAACGCCGACGTGAGTACGAGATCCCCCTCCCCGTCCCGAGCATGGGTGTAGCCCCCCCCCCCCCCAAAAAAAATCCCCCAACAGCACAGAAACTCCAGGAACGCCCTCCCAGCATCCTCCCAGAAACCAGTAATCATCCCAGTGTCATCACAGCAACCCAATAACCCCCGCAGAGCAGCCCCATTAACTCCCCCCCGGCACCCTCTAAGGTGTCCTCAGCGTCGGCAAAACCCCAATGGCCTCCCCCTGTCTGCAGCATCTCTGCGATCCCAGGTACATCCCCTGCATCCCCTCGGCGTTCCAGGACCTCCCCCTGCATCCCTTCAGCATCCCAGACGCCTCCCAACGCCGCCCGTATCCCCTCAGATTTCCAGAGCCTCGCCCCGAATCCCTTCAGCATCCCACTGTCCCCCCCAGGATTGTCCCACACATCCCAGTACCCCCTCCTGAATCCCTTCAGCACCCCCAGGAGCCCCCTCAGCACCCCCTGCACCGGCAAAGGATGGGATTCTGCTGGGTTGGGGGCTGCTCGGGGGCAAAGGGACAGCGGGGGGACATCCCGGAGGAGGGACAAGCTGCCAGCAGCCCCCCCCCCAATTCCCCGCGCCCCCAGATCACCCAGCTGAAGATCGACCACAACCCCTTCGCCAAAGGATTCCGGGACAACTTTGACTCGTGAGTATCACCCCCCTCCCCGCCCCTCCTCCCGCCTGTCCCTCCCCGGTTCTCCCCCGGCCTCACCTGGCAGGAGACCCCCCCCCCCCAAAACCGCACCCTGTGCCTCCCCAGGATGTACACGGCCTCGGAGAGCGACCGCCTCACCCCATCCCCGCCGGAGGCTCCCGGCTGCCAGCAGCTCCTGCCGGCCCCCCGCTTCCAGCCCTTCCTGCCCGAGCAGTACCCGCTGCCCCCAGGGCGCTTCTTCGGGGGGGAGCGGGGGGCTACGCTGCCCCTGCCCCCCAAAGACCCTCCCCACTGGTACTTCCCCCCGCAGCAGCCCCCCGCCCCCGGCGCGCTGGAGTTCGGCGGCTACGACGGGGGGTACGGGGGGGGCAAAATGGTGCCCTACGGGGTGAAACCCTTCGCCCTGCCGCCCGCCCCGCACCCGCCCCTGCCCTACTACCCCGAGGGGCCGGGGGGCTTCGGGGTCCCGGGGGGCTGGAGCCCCGGGCAGTACGGCCCCAAGGGCGGCGCCGCGGCTCTGGGCTGGTACCGGGAGCCCCGCGAGGAGAAGGGCAAGGAGGCGGAGGGCTGGGCCCCCGAGCCCCCCGCCGCTGTCGCCTCGGGGGACTCGTCGGACTCGGGGTTGTACGAGTGCAAGCGGCGGCGGGTGTCCCCCTACCCCTCCAGCACCGAGAGCTCCCCCCCGCCCCGCAACGGGGACCTCTACGACAAGGAGCCGGTGGCCGACGGGGGCTACTACGGCTTCTACGGCAACTGAGCCACGCCGAGGGGAGCGAGGGAGGGGTCAGAGGCTCCCCGGGCGCCCCAAATCTGGGTGCAAAGGGGTTCTGTGTGCCCGCCCCCCACGCCCCCCCCGCCCCCATATTTAACACCCATATCCTGGGACGACTTGAGCAGAGGGGGGGGCTCAGCCAGACAATCAGCCCCCGGTGCCACCCCGGTGGGGCCGCGGGGGCGAGCGGGGAGGGGTCGGGGTGGGGGAGATGGTGGTGAGGGTTTTTTTTTGTTGTTGTCGGTGGTTTTTAGGGGAGGGGGGTTAATGCTGAAGTATTTATTGAGGCCCCCCCCCGCGCCCGGTGTGGGGCGGGGGGCAGCAGCATATCGCAATAAAGGGGGGACACTGTGGGACACGGCTCTGGTCAATTCTGTCCATGTGGGGAGGGAAACTGAGGCACGGGGAGGGGGTTAAGGGACTCGTGCTGATCGGGGAGGGGGGTCCTGAGCCCCCCGGGGGCGCTGATGCGGGGGGAGGGGGGGGACAAGGAAACTCTCTGCACACCCCAACTCTTCACAGCCTTTATTAGAGCAGCCCCTGTGCACAATTTGGGGGGGTGGGGGGCAGTGGGGTTTTCCCGCCCGCGGGCACCCTGCGACCCCCTTAACCCCCCCCTCATTATCCTGTGCCCCCAGGGCAGGGGGGCACTGCCAGCCCCTGCCCCAAAGCGCCTCAGCTGTCCCCAAGGCTCTGCCCCGGGGCGGGGGGGAGGCATTGCCAGTGCCCCCCGTCCCCCTTCCCATTTTTATATCACAGTTTTATTGAAACAGCGGCAAAATGGCTCAGAGGGGGGTGGGGGGGACCAGCCCCGCTGCTGGGCACTGCTGTGAGGAGCTGGGGGGGCTCAGCACCCCCCGGGTTTGGGGGTCGCTACCAGAGCACCGCGCTGTCCAGGTGGGCGAAGCCGGGGTGCAGGCGCAGCTTCCAGTAGGTGTTGTTGGTGACCCACGACTCCTTGCCACTGGCATCCGTCAGACGCCTGGGGATGGGGTGTGGGGGGGGGGAATGTTTGGGACTTCCAGGGGGGTTTTCCCATTCCCCGAGAGCCCCACGCATCTCCGAGCCATGAGGTCTCCAGAGGGCCTCCCCATTCCCGTAAAACCCCCACATCTCCCTCAACCATGGAATGCCCTCCGGACTCCCGGGGGGGGGTTTCTTGATTCCTTAAGAGCCCCACACACCCCTGAGCCATGGGGTGCCCTCAGGACTCCCAGGGGTCTCCCCCTTCCTTTAAACTCCCTACACCCCCTTTGAGCCATGGGGTGCTCTCAGGACTGCCAGAGGGTCTCCCCAAACCACAAGAGCCCCACATCCCCCTGATCCACGGGTCCCCCGGGCGCCCCCCAGACCTGAAGAACCGGGCCTGGTGGGTGATGTTGTTCTCCTCCATGACACGGCGCCGGTCCCTCTGGAGCTGCTCGATCTGGCGCTTCTGCGCCTCGGCCGCGGGCACGTTCCCCTCCTCCAGGTACCTGGGGGACACAGGACACGGCTGTGACGAGCTGGCCGGCCCCAGCCCGCCCCACCCCGCACCCCCGGCATGCTGCTGACCGCTGGTCCGGCCGCAGGCGCGTGTCCGTGGAGGGCAGGACCCTGCGGAGCTCCGGCGTGAGCTCGTTCAGCTCCAGCGCGAACTGGGTGAAGCCGTAATTCCTCTCGTGGTCGCGGGGCATGGGGTCTGTGTGGGGGTGGGGGGACAGTGAGACACCCCCCAGGGTGGGGTAAGCCCCTCAGGGTGATCCCCCCCAGGTCCTTACTGGCTTTCCAGACGCACTGGCCCGGGGCGGGCCCGCGGTGCAGCCCCTCGTGCCACTTGCCGGCCAGGCGCTCCACGGCCGTCCCGCTGCGGCTCAGCACGGCCCCCTGCACCTCGTTGGCCCCCGCGCCCCAGTACCGAGCCTGCGGCCACCGGGACGTGGGCGAGGTGGCCGGGGTGAAGGGTGGGGTGGGGTCAGTGGGAAAGGGTGGGGCCGCTGGGGAAGGGCGGGGCTATTGGGAGAGGGTGGGGCTACTGGGAAAAGGGTGGGGCCACGAGGAGGAATCTCCTGGAAAGGGTGGAGTAATGGGGAAAGGGCGTGGGCGCCGGGAAAGGGTGGGGCCACTGGGAGAGGGCAGGGCTACTGGAAAGGGAGGGGCCAGGAGTGATGGGTGGAGTCGTCTAGAAAGGGTGGAGTCACTGGGAAAGGGTGTGGCCGCTGGGAAAGGGCGGGGCTGTTATGGGGTGGGGTCAGTGGGAAAGGGTGGGGCACGAAGAGGGGCGGGGCCATTGGAAAGGGGTGGGGCCGTAAGTGAGGGGTGGGGCCAGATAAGGGGCGGGGCAATGAGACAATGTTTAATTAACAAGTCGGTGATGGGGCAGGGCCACACCACGGCTGAAGGGGCGGGGCCAGGCCGTGATAATGCAGAGGGGTGGGGTCAGGGACAGTGGGTGGGCGGAGCCTGGGCACTAAAGGGCGTGGCAGGGCGTGGTGGGGCGTGGCAGGGCGTGGCGGGGCGGGCACACCTTGCAGAAGGTGAGCTTGCAGTGGTAGGAGGCGTCGCGGGTGTTGCGGATCAGCACCTCCCCGTAGTGCTCGATCCAGCGGGGCCCGCTCAGCACGTTGTGGATGCACGTGGTCACCTTGTTCCACTCGTAGTGGTCCCCGGTCCTGCGGGCACCGCGCTCGTGGGTGGGCACACACAAGGGGAGCCCACGGGGGAGGCGACGGCGGGGAGCCCACCCGCGGGGCCGGGGTCTCACCTGGGCAACTGGACATTGACGGTGCCCACGGGGACGATCTCCAGGGACTTGCCCCAGAATTTGTTCTTCCACCTCATGTCTGGGGGTGCAGGAGGAGAAGGAGGAGGAGGAGGAGGAGGAGAAGGAGGAGGAGGTGAGACCCTCCCCAGTCCCCCTGCCCTGGGAGGAACCTCCCGGCGCCCAACGCCCTCCCAGGCGCTCACCTTGCCAGAAGACGAAGTTGTCGGACTCGGCGTGGCAGGCGGAGATGGGAGGGTGGTGGGACACCTGCGAGGCCAAGGAGGGACGTGCCAGTGCCCCGCCCGGCTCCGGGGTGTCCCCGCAGGGTCCCCCCGGTGCCCACCTGCTCGCTGATGAAGCGGAAGCCGCGGTCGGGCCGCACGCACTCGTAGGTCTCGCCCAGCACGGGGTTGAAGGGTTTGCTGCCCGCCCGGTAGTAGGTGGAGGCGTAGGCGGACACGGCGAAGGCGGCCACGTACACCTGTCAGCGCAGCCGGCGCGCCGCTGTCACCACGCCCGCGGCACGCACACGCGTGTCCTCCCCCGTTCCCACAGGTCCCAGGAGACCCACGTGTCCTCAAGCGCCCCTGAGCCCACTAAACCCTCAAATTCTCCCTGTCCCCGCACGTCCTCGGGCTCCGCCAGGTCCCCGAGATCCTCAAACTCCCTAAGTACCCTCATGTCCCCCAAACTTCCAGTGCCCCCCGAGCTCCCCCTACTCCCTTGTCCCCTGAGCTTGCCCGTGTCCCTCAAGACCCCTCAAAGCCCCCAAGTGCCCCCGTGTCCCCCTGGGCTCCCTCCATGTCTCCCAAGCCCCCCACAGCCTCCCAACGCCCACCCTGCCCCCAAATCCTTCATGTCCCCAAGCCACGTCCCCTCACTCCCGAGCCCCCTGTAGCCCCCTGAGCTCCTTCTTCACCCCTCGAGCCCCCCACATCCCCCCTGCCCTTGACCTCCCCTTGTCCTCGAAGTCCCTCGTGTCCCCCTGCCCCCGAGCTCCCCTAACCCCCCTCGTGCCCCCAATCCCCCCATGCCCCCCGAGCCTCCCCCGGTGTCCCCGGTCCCCCCGGCTCTCCCCCCCTCACCAGGCGCTGCCGGGGGTCGCGGGCGCGGCTGGCTCTGTCGAGCAGCGCGCTGTACTCCAGCTCCTCGCAGAGCCGCTGCAGGGTGTTCAGCGGCTCGTTCAGCTGCACGGGCAGCGCCACGCGGGACAGATCCTTGCCCACGCTGCTCCGCAGGAGCCCCCACAGGCTCACGTCCCCCGAGGGCGCGGGGGGCGCGGGCAGGCGGCTCCTCCGCCGCGGGTCCGGCCCCGGCAGCTCCAGCGGCGGCTCCAGAGGCGGCGGCTCCAGAGGCGCTCCCGGGCGCTCCGTTCCTGCCGGGCAGCGGGCGGTGGGATGGAGCCGTGCCCCTCCGCGGTGAAACCCTCCCCGTAGCTGTCGGGCAGCGGAGCTGCCCCTTCCCGCCGCGTTCCCCTCGTCCGGTGTTTTCCGTTCCCGTGTCGGGAGGCAGAGCTGCCCCCGCCTCGGTTCCGCCTTCCCGCACCTGTCAGGGGGCGAAGCCGCCACCTCCACCGGTGCCCACTCCCTCCCCGGTGCCCTCGCCGGTGCTCCCCGTACCTGTCGGGGCGCGGCCCGGCCCCCCCGGCTCGGTGGCCTCCTCGCAGACGCTGGTGGTGACCTCGCTGATGCACGACTCGTCCTCCGAGGGCTGAGAAGGCGCAGGGACCGTCGGCGGCTTCGGGGGTCCCGGGGGAATGGGGGGGATATGGGGGGAACCCCACGGAGGGGGCGGGTGGGGCGCTAGCGGGAAGCGCCCCCCCAAAAGGGTGGGATGAGCCCCGGGATCCTGGGATGGGCTGGGGGTGCCGGGATGGGGAGGGGGGGTGGGTGCGGCGGGGGGGGGCCCAGCAGGACCTGGCCCCCGCCACCGGGCTCAGAGGCTGCGGAGACCCCGAGAGCGGGGAGGGAGGGGGCTGCGGGAGGCTGGGGGGGAAACCGGGAGGGATACAGGGGCTGGGGGGGACACGGGAAGCGGCTCGCGGGCCGGCTAATGAGGTGGGACGGGGGAGAGAGAGGGGAGAGATGAACCCAGAGCAGCGAGGGGTGGCAGGGGGTCCACAGGGCCCCCTCACCAGCAGAGACCCCCACCAGCAGAGCTCCCCCAAGCCCCCTCACCTCGTTCTCAGAGGAGCTGGCGGACAGGAAAACCTCGCAGGCATCGAAGAACTCGGTGTGGGAGTCGGCCAGCGAGACGATGCTGCGGTTGGAGAGCTGCTGCTCCCGACCCTTGGCGGGCAGCGCGTCCGGCTGTGGGGACAGCCACCGCCTCAGCCCCCATCCCAGGGGGGGCCACCGTACCCCCAGCCCACCCCATCCCACCCCCCTGACCTCATCCGGATGCAGCGAGGCAAAGGAGTCCAGGGTGGTGTCGGAGGAGACGGAGAGGGAGTGGAAGCGGCGCAGGGCGGGCTGTGGAAAGGGGGACGCTGAGCCGAGCCCCTCCGGACAGTCCCCTCCAGCCAGGACACGGCTGACAGGGACAGGGGGTCACCCAACACCCGGCTGAGACCCCAAGAGCAGCACCCCGAGGTCCCCTGCGCTCCCTCACCCCGGCGGTGCCGGCGCTGCCAGGGCGAGGGGCTGGGCACTGCCGGTCCAGCGCCTGCCGCATCTCCTCCAGACGGGCCCTCTCGGCCACCAGCGCGGCCACCACGCTGCTGAGCGAGCCGTGCACTGCCGGGGACACGGGCGGGAGTCAGGCTGAGGGTCAGCACCCCAAAACCCACCCCGAGAACCCCATCAAGGCTCAGCCCCCCACCCCCATCCCACCTTTTTGGGCCAGGACCCAGAAGCTGCGCTGCAGCTGGCTGTACTCCGGGGGGAGGCTGAAGGGCAGCTGGCTCTGCGATGACTCCAGGTAGCGGGACAGGTTGGGGACAGAGCCGTGCAGGCGGCCCACCTGGGGGGACACGGGGGTCAGCGGGGTCACCCGGGGGGGCTCCGTGCCCAGGCAGCGGCAGAGCTCGGGGTGGGTTCCAGCTCACCCTCACCCTGCCGATGGTGTCGTCCTTGGCAAAGCTCTGCGTGCACCAGATCTTGGTGGTCCTCCGGCCCTTCTTCGGCCTCTCCGTGGCGGCCGAGGGCTGTGAGGGAGAGGAGGGGGCTGCAGCCGGACCCTCCCCAGGAATGGGAGGCGTGGGACCCCCCTCACCCGGCTGTGCCTCTCACCTGGCTGCCGGAGATGAGCGGGGCCGAGGGGATGCGGTGCAGGGCCTCCAGGTGTTGGAGCATTCCTGTCAGCTCCTGCAGCTTGGCCTGGCACTCGGACAGCTCTGCCGGGGGCACAGAGCGAGCCCGATCAGGGAGGGGGCACAGGGCACCCGCCCGGCCCCACACACCCCCTCAGGCCCCCTCTCACCGGCCGAGCAGCGCTCCAGCCCCTCGCTGTCCTTCAGCCAGGCGTTCACCTTGTCCCGGGAGCTGGCCAGTGTGGACAGGGCAGGGGCACTGCCCGAAGGCAGGATCCGTGTCCACTGGCCCTGCAGCAGGGGACAGAGGGCATCGCTGTCAGGAGCCATCTCCCAGAGCCTGCCTGGCGCTGTGACCCCGAGCTGTCACCCACCTGCACGTTGGTCCCCGTGGGAACCCCTGGGGGACACGGCTCCGGCCGCTCGCCGTGGTGGTGGCTGCAGAGGCTGCTCACCCAGCTGGAGAACAGCTCCGGGGACTTGATCTGGGGGACAGGGGTGAGTTGGGGGGGGGGGGGACACGACCTGACGTCCCCAGCCCTGCCCCACCCCAGCTCCAGCCTCCCCAGTGGCACCTTGAGGTGATAAATGTTGTCCTCCGTGTCCAGGTCCACCCTTTGCGCCTTCTTGTTGACGGACATGACGGACTGCCGGACATCGATGGCACCGTGCAGTTTGCCCTTGAGGACCTGGGGGAGCCCAGGGACGCCTGTCAGGGGGAAGACCCCCCCTTTCTCAGGGGGGCCACGGGGGTGTCCCCAGCCCTGAGCCCCCGGGGAGGCTGCGTGGCCACAGCCTGGGCACACACTCACGTCCTGGCGCGTGGTGGCATATTTCAGGATCCCGTTTTCCAGCACGAAGTACCGCTGGGGATGGAGGGGGAAGGGTTTTTTTCGGGGGGGGGAGGAGCAGAGAGCAGCCCCTGCAGCCAGCCCCCTGCTTCCCAAATCGTGCCAGGACCAGCCGGGATCACGGCTCCTGGTGCCAGCTCTGCCTGTTACCTTGTGCCAGCCCTTCAGGGGCCATTTCCTCTTCTTGAGCAGGTACCCCTCGTGCCGCTGCGGCTCCTGCCCGGGGCTGCCCCTGGCCCGGGGCTCCTCCACCACCTCCCAGCTCTCCGAGCCCTGCAGAGACCGGGGTCAGCGTGGGGGTCCCTGAGCACCAGAGGCACCCACATGGGTAGGTACCCACATGGGGCATCATCCTAAAGAAGGGGGAAGCCCCCAAAGCCTCCCTGCCATCCTAAGGTCCTTCTGAGCCCCCCAAATCCAACCTGCTGGACGCTGCTGTGCTTGGAGGACACGGTGCTGTTGGAGCGGGACAGGGCTCTTTTTGGAGAGGACGGGTCCTTCTCGTGGCTGCCCATGGCCGGCGAGCAGAGGGGGCCAGGGGCACTGAGCCGAGCCCCTCCTCCCGTCCGGGCTGCGGGGCCGGGGGTCCGAGCTCGGCCGTCACGGCGGGAGTCGCTGTGGGGAGGGGACGGCAGGTCAGGGAGCTCGGGGACGGCATCTGCAGCCTGGCAGGGACCGGGGGTGGCAGGGATCCCGCTGTCCCCAGCTCCCGGGGGGCCCTGCATGGCACCGCTGCCAGCACCCAGAAACTTCTGCGTGAGCCGGAGCCTTTGACCCTCCCAGCTTTATCTCGGCTGCACCGCCCGGTCCGGGTCCAGAGTCCGGCCCCGCCGCCCCATGGACCGGGTACCACGGCGCAACCGTGGCACAGGCAGGGGGGTGACACCGGTACAAAGACCGGGACCAGCCCCTGGCCCATCTGGCACCCCCGAGCCGGGACACGACCCCTCCGAACCCCGGCGTGACCGCGCGCCCTCCCGGCAGGGCGTTTGTTCCCTTTGCCCTTCACGATTCCAGAGGGGGAAACTGAGGCACGGGGAAGCTTCTCCTGGCCTTGCCATCCCCCCTTGGAGCTGTCCCTGACGGGGCATCCATGTGTGCCGGCCGCTGCTGTAGGATGGATCCTGGGATAACCCCGAGACGGCGGCCAAGCCCCGGCACCCGTGACCACCGTGCCGGTAACGGCGGCACCGATCACCGCCGTACCGACGGCCACGGCGCCGGTAAGCACGGCACCGGCAGATAACCACGCTGCCATAGATAACCCCGGCACCGGTACCGGCGGCTCCGCGCCCCCAGCACCGAGGGGAGGACACCGGGGATCTCCCGGCTCTCTCCCGCAGCTGCTGCCGGGGATCAGCACCGACCCCTCGCACCGGAGCGGGGCTGCCCCGGTAACCCCGGGGGTCTCCATCCCCCGCCCGGGGCAAAGCCCATCCCCGCGGGGGTGTCACCTCCCGGGGCAGCGGGGGCCGGGGGTCGCGGGGCCGGACCCCCGTCCCGTGCCGGTGGCCGGTGCTCACCTGGGCTGGCGGCGGGAGGGCGGCGGGGGCCGGTCGCATCCTGCCCGGCGGCGGCGGCAGGAAGCGGAACACGGAGGGCGGTCCGGAGCCGCTCGGCTCTGCCCCCTGCTCCGTGGAGGACCGGAGCCAACAGCGCCGGGAGCCCGCCGGGAGCCCGCCGGGAGCCGCCGGGAGCCCGAGCGCCCGCACGGTACCGGGGCAGGCCCGGCCGCGCAGCCCCGGAGCCCACCCGAGAGGAGCCCCCGGGGAAAGGGGTGCGGGGAACCCCCGGGAGGGGCAGCACCGCACGGGGGTCCCGGGGTTGGTCATCCCACGGGGGTTTCGGAGATCACCACCCCACGGGGGTTTTGGAGATCACCACCCCACGGGGGTCTCTGGATCACCATCCCATGGGGGTCTCGGGGACCACCGACCCCAAGGGGTGTCAGGGATCGCTCCTCCAAGCTGGTCCCGGGGCATTCCATCCCCCCGCCTCCCCGGGATTTCCCTCTTCCACCCCCAGCTCTGCTCCATCGGACCCTCAGAGCAGCCCTGGCCTCTCTGCCCACCCTCAGGGGGCAGGAACAGCCCCCACCCACCCCCCAAAATCCCAGACGAGGCCTCGGCATCTCCACACAGAGACTTTAATGGACGCGACGGCGATCCCACGGATGGGATCAGTGTTCCAGTGCACCCCCATTCCGAAGGCACGGGGCTTGGAGTGCCCAAAATCCCCCGCCCTGGAAGGTCCATCCCACGCTCCTCCTCCTCCTTTGGCTGATCCCAGAGATCCCTGATCGCAGCTGGAATGCTGCTGGGATGCTCCCAAGGGAGCACAAGGGAAGGGCCAGGGCTCCCTGCTGGGGCTGGGGGGGCCGCAGGACCCTCAGTGTCAAACCTCCAGTCCCTGGCCCCCCCCTCTCTGGAGCTGGGGATGGAGTTGATTCCATGGGAATTGTGTCCATGATCCCCCAGTCCCTTATCCTGGGGGCTCCCCGTGTGCCACAGCCAGGGAATGAGGCTGCTTCCCGGATTCCAGCGTCAGTGATTCCCAGTGCTCTGGCCCGGGGGAGGCTCCGTGGGCCCCCCCGCATCCCGGAGCCGTCGGATGTGCTCATCCAGGAGCGCCGTGAGGTGAGCGGGACCCCGCTGGAGCAGGGAGGAGGTTTGGGAGGACAGCACGGACAGGGCTGCCACTGTCTGTCCCTGGGACACCTCCAGGGCCGGCAGCCGGGCGAAGTTCTCCACTCCCTGCCGGCTCAGGATCGTGTCGTCGATGCAGGCGCCTGGAAAACGGGAGCCCGGCATGGACGTGGAACACCAGAGCCCTTCGGAGAGGGATTGCTCACTCCTGCAGGCTCCCCACCCCTCGTTTTCATGGATGCAGCTCCGCCAGTGGGGCCCCGTTCCCAGCCCCGGGCCCTCATTCCCAGCCCTGGACGAGCCTCCCAACCTCGGGCCTCTCATTCCCAGCCCTGGATGAGCCTCCTGAGCCCTCATTCCCAGCCTGGGGCCTTCATTCCCAGCCCTGGGCCTCTCATTCCCAGCCCTGGGTCTTCATTCCCAGCCCTGGATGAGCCTCCTGAGCCCTGGGCCCACATTCCCAGTCCTGGGCCCTCATTCCCAGCCCCGGGCCCTCATTCCCAGCCCTAGGTTCTCATTCCCAGCCCCGGGCCCTCATTCCCAGCCCCAGGCCCTCATTCCCAGCCCCGGGCTCTCATTCCCAGCCCCAGGCCCTCATTCCCAGCCCTGGGCTCTCATTCCCAGCCCTGGGCCCACATTCCCAGCCCTGGGCCCTCATTCCCAGCCCTGGGCTCTCATTCCCAGCCCCGGGCCATCATTCCCAGCCCTGGACAAGCCCGGCTCAGGGACGTGGGGAGCAGGGAAGGCTCTCACCCAGCAGGTTGACCTGTGGCACTCCCCTGAGCACCCGCAGCATCTCCCTGGCCCGCGTCTCCGGGCTCACCAGCAGGATGTTCCGGCACACGAAGAGCGGCAGGAGATTCCGGTACTTGGAGTGCGCCAGCACCGGCCGGACAACCTTGGGAGAGGGCTCGGGATGAGGCCCGGAACCAGCGGGATAGCCCGGAACCCTTCCCAGGGATCCGCCACCAACCTCGTTGAGGACGAACTGGACGTGGATGCGGTGCTTGCGCAGGTAGTGCCGCAGCGTCACCAGGTCCTCGTCCGGCATGGAGTTGTACTGGCACACGGCCACCATGCGGCTGCCCCGCAGAGCCTCCTCCACGCGGCGCCGCAGCACCCGCGCGTGGCCGTCCTCCTGCGGGGAGGGAGCGCTGGGATACGGGGAAAGAGGGATGGGGGCAGCCCCGCCGGCACGGCGCGGCTGGAGGTGCTGGCAGGAGATGGCCCCGGGGATTGTGGGGTGGTGCCACGGGCTGTGAGGTGGTGCCATGGATCTCGAGGTGATGCCATGGACCACAAGGTGATCTCATGGATCTCAAGGTGATGCCATGGACCACGAGGTGGTCTCATGGATCTCGAGGTGATGCCATGGACCGTGAGGTGATCTAATGGATCTTGAGGTAATCTCATGGACCATGAGGTGATGCCATGGATCTTGAGGTGGTGCCATGGACTGTGAGGTGATGCCATGGATCTCGAGGTGATGCCATGGACTGTGAGGTGGTGCCATGGATCTCGAGGTGATGCCATGGACCGTGAGGTGATCTAATGGATCTCGAGGTAATCTCATGGACCATGAGGTGATGCCATGGATCTCAAGGTGATGCCATGGACCGTGAGGTGGTGCCATGGATCTTGAGGTGGTGCCATGGATCTTGAGGTGATGCCATGGAACATGAGGTTATCTCATGGATCTCGAGGTGATCTCATGGATCTCAAGGTGATGCCATGGACCACGGGGTGATCTCATGGACCGTGAGGTGATGCCATGGACCACAAGGTGATCTCATGGACCAGGAGGTGATGCCATGGACCGTGAGATGGTGCCATGGACCACGAGGTGATCTCATGGATCTCAAGGTGATGCCATGGACCATGGGGTGATCTCATGGATCTCGAGGTTATCTCATGGACCACGAGGTGATCTCATGGATCTCAAGGTGATGCCATGGACCACGAGGTGATCTCATGGACCAGGAGGTGATCTCATGGATCTCGAGGTGATGCCATGGACCACGAGGTGATCTCATGGATCTCAAGGTGATCTCATGGATCTCGAGGTGTTCCCATGGACAATGAGGTGTTCCCATGGACCATGAGCGGATCTCATGGACCATGAGGTGATGCCATGGATCTCAAGGTGTTCCCATGGATCTCAAGATGATCCCATGGATCTCAAGGTGTTCCCATGGACCATGAGGTGATCCCACGGACAATGAGGTGATCTCATGGATCTCGAGGTGTTCCCATGGATCTCAAGGTGCTCCCATGGATCATGAGGTGATGCCATGGATTTCAAGGCCTTCTCATGGATCATGACATTTTCCCATGGATCATGAAGTGTTCTCATGGATCTCGACGTGATCCCATGGATCGTGAGGTGTTCCCATGCACCATGAGGTGCTCCCATGGATCTTGAAATGACTCCATGGATCTCGAGGTGATCCCACGGATCATGAGGTGCTGCCATGAACCTTGAGATGCTCCCATGGATCACGAAATGCTGTTATGGCTCTCAAGGTCCCACCACGGATCTTGAGGTGTTCCCATGGATCTCAAGGTGTTCCCACGGATCTCAAGGTGCCCACAGACCTCAAGATTCCACAGATGGGGACTCACCTGGTTTCCAGCACCAGGCATCTCCCAGCCACCCACCACACCCTAACCCGTGGGATTACACACCCTGGGAAGGTCTCCCACAGGCTCCAGCCAGGCTCTGTCCCACATCCATATCCCACCCCTCCGGTCCCTGCCGAGCCCCGGCCAGGGCCGTGCCTCACCTCGTGTCCCTGGGGCGAGTGGCGGGGCAAGCAGCGCGGGGGCACGGCCGGCCGCGGGGGCACGTACTCGGTCACGGCCAGCAGCTTCTGCCGCTGCAAGTGCATCGCCTTCCAGTGCCGCGTCACCGCCTTGGAGCCGCGCCGGAGGAGCTGCAGGGCGGGCAGCCAGGCTGCGGGGCAGCGCTCAGCACCGGCACCGGGCCCGCCCCAGGCCTGAGAGAGTCCGGCCTCCGGCCCTGCCTCGGGCCCGGTCCCATTCCCGGCCTCTGCCCCACTGCCGTTCCCTGTCCCAGTCCCGCTCCCTGTCTCGTTCCCGTTCCAGGCCCCTGTCCCAGTCCTGTCCCGTTCCCGTTCCTATTCCAGGCCCCTGTCCCAGTCCCGTTCCCGCTCCCGTTCCCATTCCAACCCCCCGACCCACTCCCGTTCCCTGTCTCATTCCCATTCCAAACCCCTGTCCCACTCCCGTTCCCCAGCTCGTTCCCATTCCAGGCCCCTGTCCCAGTCCTGTCCCGTTCCCGTTCATATTCCAGGCCCCTGTCCCAGTCCCGTTCCTATTCCAGGCCCCTGCCCCACTCCCGTTCCCATTCCAAGCCCCTGTCCCACCCCCGTTCCCGCTCCCGTTCCTATTCCAGGCCTCTGCCCCAGTCCCGTTCCCGCTCCCGTTCCCATTCCAAACCCCTGTCCCAATCCCGTCCCATTCCCATTCCAGGCCCCTGTCCCAGTCCCGTTCCCGCTCCCGTTCCTATTCCAGGCCCCTGCCCCAGTCCCGTTCCCTGTCTCGTTCCCATTCCAACCCCCTGTCCCAGTCCCGTCCCGTTCCCATTCCAAGCCCCGTGTCCCAGTCCCGTTCCCTGTCTCGTTCCTATTCCAGGCCCCTGCCCCAGTCCCGTTCCCGCTCCCGTTCCTATTCCAGGCCCCTGCCCCAGTCCCATTCCCCCGCTCGTTCCCGTTCCAAACCCCTGTCCCAGTCCCGTTCCCTGTCTCGTTCCCATTCCAACCCCCTGTCCCAGTCCCGTCCCGTTCCCGTTCCAAGCCCCGTGTCCCACCCCCGTTCCCGCTCCCGTTCCTATTCCAAGCCCCTGCCCCAGTCCCGTTCCCGCTCCCGTTCCTATTCCAGGCCCCTGCCCCAGTCCCATTCCCCCGCTCTCAGCAGTCCCGTTCCCACTTCAGGCCCTTGTCCCAGGCCGTCTCTCGTTCCCACTCAAGGCCCCTGGCCCGTTCCCGCTGCCGTTCCCACTCCCGGTCCCGCTCCCCGTCCCTCACCCCGCCGCCATCGCGTCCCGCCGCCTCCCAGCGCCGCCATCTTGGCCGCGGCCGCGCAGGGGCTTGTGGGAAGGTGGAGGACTCGTCGCTTCCGGCGCGCCCGTCTCCATAGCAACGGCGCGGCGCGGCCTGAGCGCGGCCTGGGCGCTTCTGAGCCCGGGCCGGGGGTCCCTGAGCCCCCCGCAAAGTGAGGGAGTCTGAGCCTCACATCCGGGAAGCTGGTCCCGGTGAGCCCCTCTGGCCTTTCCGGGGGTTTCCGAGCCCCAAACCTGTGGTTCCCCGTCCCGCTGAGCTCCCGGGGTCCATCTCAGGGGTATCTCAGAGCCCCTCCATCCAAGGGGGCCTGGTCCCCCTGATCACCCCAGCCCCATCCCGGGGGTCTCTGAGATCCCCAGAGCCGGGGTCCTGGTCCCGGTGATCCCCGCAGTTCCAGTGCCATAATCCCCCTGGATACAGAGTCCCTCTGCCCCACCTGGGGGTCCCAACACTGACCCCCCCCATCCCAGCAGTCCTGTCCCCACTGACATGCCCCTCTTTCCCCTCAGACCCTTCCCCTTCCCGCATCCCCCTCAAACCCCCACCCGAGGGTCCGAGGAGGGGACGAGGACCCGCAGGCCACCCCCGCCATGGCTGAGCAAGGGGACACCCTTTGTGGAGGTCAGTGGGACATTGTGGGGGCTCCTCCCAGGCGGGGAGGGGACAGGGGGGCTGCACCCCCAGCCTGGACCCTCACTCTGTATTCCCACAGCCCCTGAGGAGAGGTGCCCAGGAGTGACCCTCAGTGACGGCCTCATGGTCACCCGGATCCGGTGAGGATCCCACGGAGCCTTTGCTGGTGGGAAGGGGAGCTCTGGGCACCCCAAAAACCCCGCTGCGTTCCTCTAGACCCACAGGGCTGCTGCCCACCTCCGCCATCCGCTTGGATCGGGAGAACATCTCGTCCATCGGGAAGCTCCGGAGGCTGGCAGAGATCCACAGCCTGTACCTGCAGCAGGTACGGAGCTGTGGGAGCAGCCCTGCTCCTGGGGGGGCCACAGACACCCCCAGTTCTGCTCCTGTTTGCCCTCCCCGAGATCCAGAAGGGAACAGTTTCCCTCCATCCCCGAGGGTCTTGTCCCAGTGACCTCCCCAGTGCCACCCTGGAGGTTTCTGAGCCCCCTGTTCCCTCCCATCCAATGCCAACGCCGCTGGAATTCCGGTGTTTCCAAACACGAGGACCCTCAGGATCCTCCTGAATTTTGGGGTTCTTCCGTGTCACCCTCCCACCCCATTCCCTCTCCGGAATCTCCTGTGGGAGATCTGTTGCCCCTGGGATCGACTGGAGCAATCCCAGAGCGTTCCCAACGGGTGATTTTTCACGCAGTGGGCAAAAATGTTGAGTTTTTCTATTTAATTTTCCAGAACCAAATTGAGAAGATCGAGAATTTGGACTCTTTTCCCAACCTGAGGTACAGCAGCTGCTGCTCCCGAGGATTTCCCTGGATTCCCTTGGCTGGGGAAAGGGGGGGTGTCAAATTCCAGCCCTTGGGACTTGGTGTCCTCAGGGGGCTGGGACATTCCCTGTGCTCTCCAGGTTCCTCTGCCTGGCTGGAAACCGCATCCAGAGGGTGCAAAACCTGCAGGCCCTGCCCCACCTGAGCGCCCTGGACCTGTCCCACAACCAGATCCGAGTGCTGGACACAGGTGGGAAGCGGGAGCGGCTCCAGAGGGCTGCAGGATGTGTGGAATGCTCATTCCCGCCCTCCCTGCCTCAGTTTCCCTGGATGGGTTGGGGGTTGGGGGGGAAATGCTGCTTCGGGAATTGCCTCAGGAGTGAGGGAAGAGCTGTGGGAGTTTGGGGGAGCGGGAATTTTGGCTGGAGGGGCTCCTCAGCACCTCTGTGCTTCCCTTTATCCCGGCAGAGGAGCTGCCCCGCAGCCTCCAGATCCTCGACCTGACAGGGAACGAGTGCACCCGGCAGGATGGATACAGGTGGGTCAGGAGAGGGAGGAGAGGGAGAACAACCCCCCAGAAATCGGGAGAAGCCTCGGGGTGACCTAACTGTGGCCTTTCAGGACCTCTGAGAGAACTGGGAAAGGGGTTTTGGACGCGGGATGGAGTGACAGGACACGGGGGAATGGATTCACATTGCCAGAGGGGATTTGGGGGAAGGAATTCCTCCCTGGGAGGGTGGGGAGGGGATGGGATGGAGTTCCCAGAGCAGCTGGGGCTGCCCCTGGATCCCTGGGAGTGTCCAAGGCCGGGTTGGATGGGGCTCGGAGCTGCCTGGGACAGTGGGAGGTGTCCCCGGATGGGATTTAAGGTCCCTTCCCACCCAAACCGTTCCATGAAATATCAAACACAGCCTATCCCTCCAAACCCCAGGGATGTGAATTCCTGCTCTCCACCCAGGCCAGGCTCTGGTGAGCTGAGGGAGGATGGGACACCCACTCCCAGTCCCGTGGCTGTGGAAAATTTGGCTTTTCCTTCATTTTTTCCCACAGGGATCTGGTGGTGGCAGCTCTGCCTCGCCTCCTGCAGCTGGATTCCCAGCCCATCCATGGAAACACTGCTGAGGAAGAGGCAGGAGGAGGCTCTTCCAGCAGCGAGGAGGAGGAGGAGGAGGAGGAGCTGCTCCCTGAGCTGAGGACTCCCTTCACTGTGGACAGAGGTGCCCGGGGTGGAGTGGGGGGACAGGACACGTGGCACTCCTGGGCTCAGGGCTGGCAGTGCCACGTCTCCTGTCATTCCCTTCCCTCCCTGGCAGATTTCTTTGTGGATCTGCACCGGGAGCTGGCGGGGCGCGCGCGGCGGAGGCAGAGGAAGACCCTGGAGGAGCACCGGGAGCGGCTGCAGGAGCTATTGGAGCACCGGGCTCTGCTGCTGGGCTCTGCTGCTGGGCCCGGAACGGGAGCGGCTGCAGGAGCTGTTGGAGCACCGGGAGCGGCTGCAGGAGCACCGGGAGCGGCTGCAGGAGCTGTCAGAGCACCGGGAGCAGCTGCAGGAGCACCGGGAGCGGCTGCAGGAGCTGTTGGAGCACCGGGAGTGGCTGCAGGAGCACCGGGAGCAGCTGCAGGAGCTGTCGGAGCACCGGGAGTGGCTGCAGGAGCACCGGGAGCGGCTGCAGGAGCACCGGGAGCAGCTGCAGGAGCACCGGGAGCGGCTGCAGGAGCTGTCGGAGCACCGGGAGCAGCTGCAGGAGCACCGGGAGCGGCTGCAGGAGCTGTTGGAGCACCGGGAGCAGCTGCAGGAGCACCGGGAGCAGCTGCAGGAGCTGTCGGAGCACCGGGCTCTGCTGCCGGGCCCGGAGCGGGATGGAGCCACCGGCACCCCCAGGTGAAACCAGGGACACGGCTGTCACCTCTGCCGGCATCCAGAGGGCCCCAGCGAGCTCCTGGTGGCATCCAGCTCCCAGCCAACGCTCTGGAGAAGGAGACTCGTGCCAAAGGAGCAGGGAACGGGCAGCTATCCCAAATATCCCCTAGCAGCAGCGTGGTGCCGCGCAGCTGGGAATAAAGTCTTTGTTCCCACCCCAATCCAGCTGGATTCTCCCACCCTGCAGCCGTCCCCAGGGGCTGGAAACTGGGGGAAAACACACACAGGGCTGCGGGCAGGAGTGCCAATCCCGTTCCACATCCCCGTCCTTCCCCTCACACCTCGTTCCAGGCCGTGGTCACCTCTCAGTGCTTCCTCCAGGGTAAATTGGAGGCTGAGACCCACAGGAGGGGAGTCAGGAAGAGTCAGGGTCAGACTTTGGGAAGGTTTTGTCATTCCCAATCCATGAAAAATGTCGTGGGGGAAGCCGAGCCCACCCACCTGGGGGGGGTTTATGTGTAAAACTTCATCTCCGCCTCCACGCAGTCGAAGAAGAGGTCGGCCAGTTCCTCCGGGCAGGGGGTCACGGTGCCCTCCAGCAGCTCCTTCATCCCCTCCAGGCCCTGCTTCTCCAGCTCCTGCAGCGTCTCCAGGAGCTTCTGGCCCCGCTCCTGGCGGGATCAGGGTGGGATCAGACAATTCGGGCAGTCTGATCCGATCCAGGGTGGGATCAGAGAGCTCAGGGAGTCTGATCCCATCCCAGGGTGGGGTCTGTGGGGTCTGTGATACCTGGTCCTGCTCCATGAGCTCCAGCGCCGCCTGATGCCGGCGGTAGAGCTCGTGCCGCCGATCCACGGAGCTCTGGAATCTCGGGATCTGCTTGGCGGGATCCTGCAGGAAGGTCGGCGATCTCACCTGCGGCACCGGCTTGATGCCGGCCACGAACACGAAGGGCTTGAAGACAGACCTGGAGGGGAAGCTGGGATGAGAGAGCGGAATTCCTGGGAACTCCACTTCCCTGTCCCCACCACCGGCCTCACCTGGAGGGGTCAGGGGTGGCGGTGAAGAAGTGGACGCAGGGCAGGGCCGGGTCGCGGGGCAGCACGGACACCATGCTGCCGGCCGTGCGGAACCCCTCCGTGTCCACGCAGATGCCGCTCTCCTTGTCCCGCAGGATGGACATCAACGTCTCCGCCGTGATGTGCCCTGGAGGGACGGGCAGAGCCACCTCAGCACTGCCAGCTCGGCCGTGGGGAGTGGGGACGCACTGGGGCGAGGCGTGGGTGGCCATCCCTGGCCCAGCCCTGGCCCCAGGAACTGGGGAGGTGCCAGCACAGAAGGAGCCCTTGGTGAGCCGTGGGTGGCCATCCCTGTCCCCATCACTGTCCTTGTCCTATCCCTGTCCCTGTCCTGTCCTGTCTCTATCCCTGTCCTGTTCCCATCTCCATCCCTGTCCCTGTCCTGTTCCCATCTCCATCCCTGTCCCTGTCCTGTCCCCATCCCTGTCCCTATCCCTGTCCTGTCCCCATCCCTGTCCTGTCCGCATTCCTGATCCTGTCCTCTTCCCATTCCCATCCCTCTCCCTGTCCTGTCCCCATCCCTGTCCTGTCCACATTCCTGATCCTGTCCTCTTCCCATTCCCATCCCTGTCCCTGTCCTGTCCCCATCCCTGTCCTGTTCCCATCTCCATCCCTGTCCTGTCCCCATTCCTGTCCCTGTCCTCTTCCCATTCCCATCCCTGTCCTACCCCCATCCCTGTCCCTATCCCTGTCCTGTCCCCATCGCTGTCCTATCCCCATTCCTGTCCCTGTCCTCTTCCCATTCCCATCCCTGTTCCTGTCCTGTCCCTGTTCCTGTCCCTATCCCTGTCCTGTCCCCATCCCTGTCCTGTTCCCATCTCCATCCCTGTCCCTATCCCTGTCCTGTTCCCATCTCTATCCCTGTCCTGTTCCCATCTCCATCCCTGTCCCCATTCCTGTCCCTATCCCTGTGCTGTCCCCATCCCTGTCCCTGTCCTGTCCCCATCCCTGTCCCTATCCCTGTCCTGTTCCCATCTTCATCCCTGTCCCCATCCCTGTCCCCATCCCTGTCCCCATCCCCGTCCCCATCCCTGTCCCCACCTGCATGCTGCCGCAGCAGCTCCTTCCCGGCCTGGAACCGCGCCTTGGCCGCCTCCATGCGCGGGGGCTGCTTCTCCAGGGAGAAAACCTCGGCAAAGACGAACTCTCCGTCCCCGCTCCACCAGCCGCGGCTCCGCGCCCGCTCCCGCAGCCCCGGGTGCTCCGCCGCGATGTCGCTGCCGATGCTCAGCTGGTTGGAGATGTTGCGGCTGCCCTCTGTGCCAGCCGGGGCGGAGGGGTCACTCGGGGCACACCGGGACACGCGGCTCCCCGCGCTCCCGGTCCGCCCCGTTCCCGCTCACCGCGGATCCGCTGGGCTGCCCAGTAGCGCCCGGCCGTCTCCAGGACCCAGGCCTCGGTGCGGTCGGCCAGCAGGAAGGTGTTGTGGTACACGAAGGGCACCGGCTCCTCCTTGCAGCTCCCGCCTTGGCCGTAGCGCTCCAGCAGCGCCGTGATCACCTCCAAGGCCTCCCGGGCTGAGCCGCCCCGCTCCAAACCCAGCCTGCGCCGGCAGCGCCCGTCAGACAGCGCCGAGGGCCGGGCCAGGGGGGACACGGTGCCATCCTCACCATCCTCACCATCCTCACCATCCTCACCTCACCAGGTCCATGCCCAGCAGCGCCTCGGCCTCGCCCAGGGGCTCGCGGGTCCACACGCCCTCGTTGCCCACGCAGACGCCGCAGTCGTTGGCGCCCATCTCGGCACCCCAGAGCCAGGCGGGGCGGCTCAGCACCACCGCGTGCGTCCGCTCCGCCTGCTCGATTTCCAGGTACGTGCACTGCGGGGACACGGCGGGGACACGGAATGCTCAGTGCTCTCTCTGGTGCCCCTCAGCCTCCCTGGCACACCGATGTGCTCTGGGGGGGACACGGCGGGGACACGGCGGGGACACGGAATGCTCAGTGCTCTCTCTGGTGCCCCGCAGCCACCCTGGCACACCGATGTGCTCTGGGGGGGACACGGCGGGGACACGGAATGCTCAGTGCTCTCTCGGTGCCCCGCAGCCACCCTGGCACACCGATGTGCTCTGGGGGGGACACGGCGGGTGACACCCGGCACACTCAGTGAACGGTCCCCCTGCAGCCACCCTGGGCCAGGGTGGGGACGCACGGGTGGCCTGACACCTGATGCACTGACCCCTACAGCCGCTTTGGCCCCAGCAAGGTCTCACCTGGACTTTGTCCCCAGGACGGTGGGTGGCAGCGGGGACATAGACGATCTCCTGGACCTCGTGGCGGGGACGGTCGGCGTTCTTGCCGAAAATGACGGCGGGGGACGCCGTGTGCGGTGGCAGGGCCACGAAGCAGTCGCAGGACGAGGGCACAGGAGCTTGCCCCGCCATCCTAAACTGGGTCAGGGCGGGCACCGAGTGGGATGTCAACCCCCTGTCCCTGCCCTGGATGTGTCCCCAGGGTCCCTCTGGGGCTGGGCATGGAGGGGCTGTGGGATGACGTGGTCCCTGGAACTGGCAGCACGTCAGGGACCCCATGGAGGGGTGAGTTGGGGGGTACCCCCGCCCCGGGACCCCGCAGCTCCGCACCGACCGGAGCCAACCCCCCGCGCAGCCTCGATAACCGGGATACCCCCGCACCGACCGCGGACGGGACCCCCTCCCGCACAGCGCCGGTAACCGGGACCCCGCGGGACCCTCCACGGACCTGCCGCCGCTCCCGCACCGCCGCCGCCGCCCGGGCCCGCCCCGCTCCGCCCTGTCCAGCCCCGGCCCGCCCTGTCCAGCCCCGGCCGCGCGACGGCGGCGCCCGGTGGCCGGAGGCCGCACGGCGGCAGCGGAGGGGAGACCGGGACCGGCACCGACACCGGCACCGACACCGGCACCCGCGTGGGTCGGGGGCCGTTCCCAAAGGAGCCCAGGGACGGGCGTCCCAATTTTCCTCCCATGGGGAGGGGACGGGGGACCCCGCTGTGAGCCGGGGGGGTGTCCCGTGGGTCAGAGCCCTGCGTGGGCGTCAGCCCCCGTGGGCACCCCCGCACCTCCGTGGGCAGCACCGGCGTGGGTGGTACCCCCGTGAGCACCCCCGCATCCCCGTGGGCAGCAGCGGCGTGGGCAGCACCCCGCCCGGCCCTCGGTATGCGGACCGACCTGCCGGGCAGCGCCCTGCCCGCGGGAGGGGTGCAGGATGTGACCCTCGTGGGGACCTCGGCTGGTCCCAGCCCGTGTCACCCCCACACCCAGCAGCCTCCGGTGTCCCCGTCCTGAGAAGCCTTGGAGAGCCGAGGCCAGGGTGGGGGGCGCGGGGCTGGACCCCTGAGACTATTGGTGGGGCTGATTTGGGGTCGGGATGCCGGATCCCTGAGTCTCTTGGAATGAATGATTTGGGGTCGGGATGCCGGACCCCTGAGTCTCTTGGAATGAATGATTTGGGGTCGGGATGCCGGACCCCTGAGACTTTTGGTGGAGATGATTTGGGGTCGGGATGCTGGACCCTTGGGTCCCTTGGCAGGGCTGATTTGGGGTCGGGATTCTGGACCCCTGAGACTCTTGGAATGAATTATTGGGGGTCGGGATTCCAGACCCCTGAGTCTCTTGGCAGGGATGGTTTGGAGGGTCGGGGTGCCTGAGTCTCTTGACAGGGATAATTTGGGGTCGGTCCCCTGCGTCCCTTAGCAGGGATGTTTTGGGGTCGAGATGCCGGACCCCGGTGTCCTTCAGCAGGGATGGAGCCGGAGAGCCGGAGCGTGGAAAACACGCGGCGTTTATTCCAGTACAAAACCCAAACCCCACAGCCCCGCAGCCTCTTCACAGCACAAACTCTCCCCTCGCCGGCCGGGGGGCACCTCCCGGGCCACCCCGCTCCATCCCCCCCGCAACCGCCCCCAGCCCGGGGCCCCGGCCGGGCCGGTCCCTCCCTGCCCCGGGGAGGCGGCCCGGGGGTGGGTGGGGGACGCGGCGGTTCGGGGCGCGGGGCCGGGATCCCCACGCCGCAGCAGGCTGGACTGGTTTCCCGGCCGCCGTCCCTCCCCACCCGGTTTTACCGCCTTCATTGCCCCATCGCGGCAGGCAGGGCCCCGGGGGTGCGGGGGCAGAGCGCACCTGGGGCCCCCCCCTCGCAGCCCCCCGGCTCTGGGGCAGCTCACCGAGGCTGAACCCCGAGTCCCGGCGTGGCCGTGGGGCTCCCTGCGCGGCCGTTCCCTCCCCAGCCCACCCCCCACAATCTGCGGCCGCAGCAGGGGGTCCCCAAAAGGCCGGAGCTCCCCAGATGCTGCTGGAGCCGGGCTAAAATCCCGCTGGTGCGACACTGTGGGACCTTGGGGAGGGTCCTGAGCCCCCCCTGAGGTCCCATCGGGAGGTGAAATCCCCCCGTTTGGGGGACACCGAGGGGGAATTTTGTGCTGGAAAAGGCAAATGCCGGAGTCGGGGACGTCCTTCGAGAGCTGCGGACAGCCCAGGTCACCCGAGTCCTGCCGAGGGACAGCGCTGGCCGTGCTGGGGTTGCGGACACGTCCTCGCAGACCCCCCCAGCGAGACTTCACCTCGTGCTGGGGGGTCCCAGCCCCACGGCTCGTCCCAGCCCCACGGCGCGGGGGGGCTGCTGCCAGCCCGTCCCGCATCCATGGGGACAGGGACAGGGATGGGGACAGGGATGGGACCCTTTGAGGGGTCCTCCCCCTCCCCATCCGCACAGCCCACGGCCGCAGCTTCGGCCTGGGACATCCGCTCTGCCCGAGCGGCAAAGCCTGGCTTCACCTTAATAAAATAATAATAATTAATAATTAATAATAATAATTAATAATTAATAATTAATAATAATAATAATAATAAAACACTCAAAACCGAAGGCCTCGGGGCGCCCTCTGGGCACGGACCCCACTCGACTTCACCTCTACCCCTTCCCCCTGACCTCGGGGTGCTCCGAGCTCGGGCAGCCCCTGACGCGGCCCCCCCAGAGCCCCCAGGATGGGGCCATACCGGGGGGATCAGCGCCCCCCCCCCCCACCCCAAATCTTCCCCCCTCCCCAGATTCCCAACTGGTTTGAACTGGTGTTGGCTGGGGAGCAGCGCCGGGGGGACCCCCGGGTGCCTTGAGCCGCCAGCGAACCCCACCCCACCCGACCCCAGCGCTGCCCCCCCAAACCCCCCTCCCCCTCCCAGGTCCCGGCTTTAGCGTCTCCTTCTGTGTCCAAGGGGTTCTGCCAAAATCGGGGTGTAAGACCCCAAAAGATCTAAAAACCGAGGTTCACGGACCCCCAGCCAGGGGTGCGGGCCAGATACGGGGTGCCCTGGGGACAGGGGGGCGACCCCAGGGGAGAAAAAAAACTACGGGGTCCCTGGTGGGGGAAACCGCGGGGTGTCCCCCGGAGGTGCAGGGACCTGGGAAGGGACAGCGATGGGGTCCCCGGGGGGACGGGCAGCATGCACGGGGGGCCAGGCAGAATTCCCTGGAATGACGGGATCCCGGGGAGGGACGGCTACGGGGCCACGGGGGGACAGGCAGCATGCACGGAGGGGACCGCGGGGGTCCCTGAGGGGACAGGGGGATGGCTGCGGTCCCCAGTGGGGTCCCCAGAAGGGACAAGGGGGCACGGGCAGCTCGCCCGGGGTGGGGGATGCCCCTCAGGGAGGGGCGGTGCCGGGGGGGCGGGCGGGGGTCTCGGGGCGGGGGGCGGGCAGCGCGGCCGTGCCAGGCCGGAGGAATGCGGCCGTCCCGGCTCTCCCGGGCCCGCGGCCGCCCCGGTGCTTCCCGCCCGGGGCCGCGGCGGTGGGTGTGGGAAAGCTGCAGGTGTGCGCTTGGGCAACCGCCCGCCGCCCGCCGCTCGCCCGCCGCGGCCCCCGCAGCCCCCCGAGCTCCCCACGGCTCACATTCACGCAGGACTTCTTTTTTTTTGGTTTTTCCCCTTTCTTCCCGTTTTCCCCGTTTTAGCCACGATTCAGGCCAAAAAAAAAAAAAACGGGCTTCGCATCCTCAAGCCCCCCCGGCCAAAGCGGGGCTCCAAGGGGTGGGGGACCCCCGCCAGCTCAGCATCCCCAGCTGGGGCAGGGGGATGTCGCCAGCCCCCGACCCCCCGCGTGCCGCCCGTGGGGGACTGTGCCAAAACCTCGCGGGTGACGAGAGAACGGGGCTGGCACGGGCGGGGGGCCGAGCCCCGGGTGCCACAGTTTGGAGGGGACCGTGGGGAGGGGGCCGGGGGGCTGCGGCCGCCCTCTCCGAGCGGAGGCTCCCGGGTTTCTCCTCCTCTCTCCCTTTCTCCTTCTCCTTCCTCCCCTTTGGGCTGGACGTGCCCGGGCAGCGCCTGCTCCTTCGGCTCCCATTGATGTTCCTCCCAAACAGCCCCGCCGCCTGCCAGCAGCCTCCCGAAAAAAAAAAAAAAAAAAAAAAAAAAGATTTGGGAAGCCGGGGGAGGATCGGGGAGCGGGGCGGGGGGGGGGGGGAAGAACCGGGGCGGGAGAGCGGGAGCGGGACAAGTGAAACCGCCGCGGGGCAGCTCCGGCTGCGGCGCTCCCCAACGCCGCAGCGGGGGACGGGGCCGTGCCACCAGCCTTGTCCCCGGCCTCGCCACCGCTCCCGGCACAAGGTGCCAGCCCTGCGCCCACCCCCGCCCTAAATCCCTTCGGAGACCGGCCCCGAAGGGTCCCCCCGGCCACCCCCGCCCCACCTCCATCCGTGTCCCCCCCGGGGCTCAGCGGCTCAGTTTGTGGGGGCGGCCGTGCCCCCCTCCGACTCCCTCTTGCCTCCCTTGGCGGCCGACGGGTCCCCGGCGCCTTTGCCCTCGGGCTCGGCCCCGTCCTTGCCGCCGTCGTGCGTCTTCATGTGCTTGCCCAGGTGGTCGCTGCGCATGAAGACGCGGCCGCAGACGGGGCAGGAGAATTTCTTGGCGCCCGTGTGGGTCTGGAGGTGCCGCTGGAGCTCGTCAGAGCGGGTGAAGCGCTTGCCGCAGAAGAGCCAGTTGCAGACGAAGGGCCGGTCGCCGCTGTGCCAGCGCAGGTGGGCTTTCAGGTGGGAGGTCTTGGCGTACGCCTTCCCGCAGCCGGGAATGTGGCAGTTGTGCAGGTGCTTGCGCTTCACCCCCTCGGGGCACGGGCCCCCCCTCTCCGCCTCCTGGCAGTTGGGGCAGCGGCACGCCGCCTGCCCCCCGCCCCTGGGCACGGCCCGCCGGGCCCCCTTCGGCCGCCCCCCGCCCTCCGCCTCCGGCCCCCGCGGCTCCGGGGGCCCCTCCAGCGCCTTCACCCCCTCCGCCGCCAGGAGATGCTGCGCGGGCGGGGGCAGCAGGTGGGCGGGGGGCGCGCAGAGCTGGTGCTCGCCCCCGCCGTACCCGCCCAGGGCCGCGGGCAGCCCGGGGTGCGCGGGCACCTGCAGCCCCCCGCCTTGCCCGGGGGGCAGCTCCATCCAGCTGGCTCCGGCGTGGAGGTCCCACCAGTTGACACCTCCGCCCTCCTCGCCGGGGGCGCCGGGGTGCGGGGGTCGGAACCAGGGCTCGTAGGGATGCGCCATGTCCGGGGCGGCCGGCAGCAGCTTGGCGTAGGCTCCGGAGGCGGCGGGGCCGTCGGGGGGCAGCTCTAACCTCGGGGGGCCATGGGGCTCGTAGGCGCCGGGGGCGGCGAAGGCGGCGGCGGCGGCGGCGGCGTCGTCGGGGCCCGGCAGCGGCAGCTCCGGCGGCGGCAGCGGCGAGGCGAAGTCGGGGGCCCCCGGCGCGGCGGGGCCGTGGGGCTGGAAGGGCTGGAGCGGCTGCAGGTCCAGGTGGGTCGGGGAGGCGCGGGGCGCGTCCGAGGGCTGGGATCCCAGGGAGCCGCAGACCGCCGTCAGCATTGCGGGGCGGCGGCGCGCACAGACCTGCGGGGCCAAGCGGGGCGGGCGGGGAGGGGGAGAAGAGCTGTGAGAAAAGGGGGGGGGGGCACAGCTCCGCACCCCCCGTCCCTGCGCGCACCGGCACCGCGCGCCCGCGTTTTGGGGTCACTGAGCCCCCCACCGAGGGGGTTGCGCTGCTCTGCGACGCCGCTGTGACACCACGATGGTGGCACCAGTTTGGGGGGACACCCCTTAGACCCGTCCCTGTCCCCTACGGACCCCGTGCCAGCCCCTGGTGCCGGTGGGTCCCGCCTGCAGCCCAAAGGGGTCGGTGCCTAATTCCAAAATCCAAGGAAACCTCCAACATCTGCCTTGTCACCCCCCTGACTCTGTTCCCCAGCACGGCCGGGTCCCCGAGGGGACAGCGGTGGCATCCCCAAGCCCATGCCCCACCCACGGGAGGACACGGCACCCACGGAGGGACACGGCACCCACGGAGGGACACGGCACCCACGAGGCCAGCCTGGCTCTCCCGCATCCCAGCCGGGCTGGGAAACCATCACCCCCACCTTCGCTCCCGCCCCAAGCCCAGGGCCCAGCTGGGAGCCCTCAGGCTCGTTTTTGGGGGGGCTGCACCCCCAGGCCGCTTGGCAGCAGGATGAGGCAGCGAAGCCGCGGGCCGAGCCCCTGGCAGCGCTTTGAAGCCCGGCTCGGGGCTGCCTTTGCCCGCGGCCCCGGGGCCCCGGGGGCACCGGCGGCACCCCCAGACCCCCGGGCACCCGCAGGCTCCCAGCAGGGCGGCCGTGACTCAGCGGGAGCTGTGCAAACCCCACTGGGGACGGGCCCCACCCCGGTGTCGAAATCCACCTGCCGCCACCGGCTCCCGCCCCCCACCTTCCCACCGGCGCCGCGGTGAGGGGCGGCCGGGACCCCCCCCTCCCTGGAAACCCCCCCCCATTGCCCCCTCTCGTCACCAGCTCCTTCTCCCCCACACTGCTCCCCCCGGCTCCTCAGCACCCCCAGCCCGCGTGGGACAGGGACAGGCCTTTAGGGACACATTTGTGGGGTGCTGAAAGATTTGGGGTGGGAGATCCCCTGAACAAAGGGGCCGGAGCCCCAGAGCGCCTGGATCCCAGCACTGTGATTCCAGGGCAGGGAGAGGGTCCCCACAATGCTGAAGACCCCCCAAACTGAGTGAGGACACCGTTTTCCCCTGCCAGGTGTCACCCAGGAAGGCAGGGGGACCCCAAAGATCAGGGTGGGTGTTTTGAGGGGGGATTCCAAAATCTCCCCGACGGGACCCACCTGTACCTGTGCTACCGACACTCGTGGGGGCAGGATGAGCCCCCCGGGGTGGCAGCTGAGCAGGTTTTGGGGTCCTGCTCCCCACTGGGGACTGTCCCTGCCTCCTGGGGACACGAGTGGGGTCGGACAGGGCTGGCACTGAGGGGGTCCCTCGCTCCCACTCGCGGTGGTGCTCAGTGGGGTCCTGACCCCTCCTAGACCCCTGCTCCCCATGAGCTCAAAACTGGGGTCAAACCCACAAAACGCCGCGGTGACAGCCCGTCACGGGGCTTTGGGGCGGCAGCTGGCACCCACAGGGTCCCCCCGCTCTGGGGACTGAGGGGACCTGGCAGGGACATCCCACAGCCCCCCTAACCTCCAAAGGAGTGGAAGGGATCCTCCGTGGGGTCCGGGGGTCGGTCCCACCCCATCAGATCCAGCACGGCCCCATCAGGGCTCTCCTGGCTCACCCCACTCCCAACCATCCCCCTCGGCTCGGGGGTCCCAGCGACCCCCGCAGTGCAGCCCCGCCGTGACCAGCGGCACCATCCCCCCCATCCCAGCTCCAAACCCGGGGAAAAAGGGCCACGACCGGGATGGGGGGAGCGCTGGGAGAACCCCCCCATCCACGGGCCTGCCTCAGCCAGCCATGGAGCCTCCCAGGACATTTTTCCATCCGGGAATGATGACAAAAATCCCCAGGGGCCCCCAGCGTCCTCCCTCCCTCCCTGGCGGGGCTCAGCGACGCGTTGGCCATTTCACCGCAGGGAAACTGAGGCAGCGGCGGGTGAAGCGTCCCGTGAGTCACGGCCCGGGCTGGGCAGAGGCGGCCCGGCCCCGTCTCCCAGCCCCGCCGGTGCCTCGCCCCGCGGTGGGGCCGGGCGGGCGCCGCTGCCCCCAGCACCGGCAGCCCCGACGGGGGGGGGGGGGGGGGCGGCGGTGGGAGCCGGGCCCGCGGGCTCGGGGGATGCCGCGGTTTTGGGGGGATGCCGTGAATCCCGGGGGGGTGCCCCGATGTCGGGGGGACGCTGCGGGGTCGGGGGGTGCGGTGGGTTCGGGATCGTCCCCGCCGCACAGCCCACGGCAGCGCTGCCCGGAGCCGCAGCGGAGCTCCCCGGGGAATTTTGGGGAGGGGAACGGGGCCGCACCGGTGGCGGCGGGGGTGGGTGGGGGGGGGGGGGTCCAGCCTGTGCAGCCCCTCGCGGGACTCGGCACCGGCGCGGGGGGTCGGCACCGCGGGAGGGGTCTCAGCCCCACGGGAAGAGTCCCGGTCCCGCGGGGAGGGGGTCGCGCTGGAAATTGGAGCTGGGGGACGCAGCGCGGTGTCGCGGGAGCCCCGGGGCTCGGTGGCCAGCGGATGCGGCGGGGTGGCGAGCAGGGACTTGCCGGGGCCGGAGCGGGCGGTGGGACAGCCGCGGCCGCGTCCCAGCCGCCGGTCAGGGCAGCCGCGTCCCCGGGACCCTCCCGGGGGTCCCGTCGGGGGTCCCCGCGTCCGGCAGCACCGGGGGTACGTACGGGTCTAGCGGCAGCGAGGTCCCGGCGGGTCCGTCCTCATCGGCGTGGCGCGGGCGCTGCTTCCCGAGGGGACCCCGAGGGACCCGCGCGGCTCCCCAGGGACGGGGCACCCACTGGGCCGGGCGAGCAGGAATGGCCGGGTCCCAGCCCGGCGGCCGGCTCTTCCCTCCGCCCCCCCGCCCAGCTCCACCCCCGGCCCCGGTGATTTTAACCCTTGGAGGCAGAGCCGCAGCCCCACCGCTTGACAGGAGCCGGCTCCGGTCCCAGGATCCGGCGGATGAAAGCGGAGGGAGGGGACGGGAAGTTCGCAGCAGACACCGCAAACAGGGGGGTAATTAAAGAAGAAAGCAACAACCGCCTCCCTCCCTCCCGCGTCCGTGGCCGCCTCCTCCTGCCACCCCCCCCGGCGACCCCCGGGCACCCCTTCTGTCCCCTGGCAGGGCAGCTGTCCCCCCATGGCTGTTGGTGACACGCAGGTGGCTGCCCTCCCCTCCTGCCACCCCCTCCCGGAGACCCCCGGGCCCCCCGCTTGTCCCCGCATCGAGGGGTGACACACAGGGGTGGTGGCCGCTGTCCCCCTGCCGCCCCCGCGGGGACCCCCGGTTTGTGTCGCCACCGCGGGGGTGACACACAGAGGTGGCCACCTGTCCCCGTGAGGGGCTCGGTGCCCCCCGTGGCGCCTCGGGCCTGGGCCGTGGGATAAATGGGACAGGGATGGACACCGGGGACAATTTCGGGGTCAGAGCCGGACCCGCGGCAGGAGGGAGTGGGACGCTGGTGGCAGGACCCACCGTGACCCCGATGGATTTGGGGCAGCCCAAAGAAGCCCGGAAGGTCCTGGCTGAGCCTGTCCCCACCCGGGCGGGGGTGTCCAACCCCCCTGTCTCCCGTGTCCCCCCCCCGAGGCTGCCGGCAGGGCCAAACCCCGGCAGCTGCCGGGTGACAACACCACGGCCAGTGGAGCCACTTAATCACCGGCGCGTCCTGTCCCCATTTCAAACCCCTGCGCCCGGCCGGTGGCCGCCAGAGCCCCGTGGGGACCCCGGTGGGCGCGGTGGGAGCCCAGCCGTCCCCACATCGCACGGGAAAAGGCGCTGGTGGCCCCGCAGAGCCGGGACCGGGCTGGCAGCGCCAGGATCCCGGCTGGCGCGTGGGAGCCCGCATCTCCCGGCGAGCCTGCCAAGCGCCCGGCCGGGCGGAGGGTGCAGGGAGCTCCTCCTTCGCCTTGGGGAAAACTCTCCTGGTTTTCATCATCGCAGCAGGGATGGCTCCACCGCCGCCGCCACCGAAACGCGGCTGCCTCGTGGGCTGAGCGCGGCCCCACGGCCCGGCTCGGCCCGGCTCGGCCCGGCTCCGGGAGGGGCGTCCCGGGGTGGGCGTGGAGGGTGGGGACCCTGGGATGGGGACCCTGGAATGGGGATCCTGGGATGGGGACCCTGGGATGGGGGTCTCGGGATGGGGATCTCGGGATGGGGACCCTGGAATGGGGATCCTGGGATGGGGACCCTGGAATGGGGACCTCGGGATGGGGATCCTCGGATGGGGATGCCGGGATGGGGGACCCCGGGATGGGGACCCTGAGATAAGGACCCTGGGATGGGGACCCTGGAATGGGAACCCTGGAATGGGAACCCTGAGATGGGGATCTCGGGATGGGGATCCTGGAATGGGGACCTCGGGATGGGGACCTCGGGATGGGGATCTCGGGATGGAGACCCCGGGATGGGGATCCTGGGATGGGGACCTCGGGATGGGGACCTCGGGATGGGGATCCTGGAAAGGGGACCCTGAAATGGGGACACTGGGATGGGGATCCTGGAATGAGGACCCCAGGATGGGGATCCTGGGATGGGGACCCCGGGATGGGGATATCCTGCCGTGGGGATGCCGGGGTGGGAAGGGGCAGGACGAGCGGCTGGTGAGGGTTGGTTGTGCAGAAATGGGTTGAACACACGCACGGGGCTCTGTAGGGCACATATGGGGGATTTGGGGGGATCCCCAACTGCAGAGGATGCGTTTCCTCTCCTCTGCTTGCCCAGGAGGATCCAGGGCCGTTCCTGTGGCTGCTCCAGCTTGGGGACCCCCGAGTGTTGTTGGTGGCCTCGGGCTCCCTGGCTGACCCCTGTTGGGGGCTGGATCGTGGCCACCAACAGCTCTCTGGGGCAAACTGGGCGTGTGCAGCTCCGGCCATCCGCATCCCAGTCCCCATCCCAGTCCCCATCCCAGTCCCCATCCCAGTCCCCATCCCCGTCCCTGCCGTGCCACCACAGGGAGCAGGGACCGTGTCTCCCGGTCCCCAGCTGCCCCTCAGCCACCCGTGCACCCTGCACACCTGGCCTGTCCCACGTCCCTTCGCTCCGGGGACTTCTCCCAGTTCTCCCAGTTCTCCCAGTGCAGGAGGGTCCCAGCTGCTCCCATCCCCGCCATTCCCAGCGAGGCCCCGCTCCAGGAAGGGGCTGCGGGGTGGGAGGATGTGGGGAACACCGTGGGGACAGGGATGAGGATGTGGGAAGGCCCTGACCGCCTCATCCCGCCAGCACCGGCCCCCAAAACCCCACTGGGACCCTCCAGACCCATCCCAAAACACAGATCTTGGGCAGGGATCCTGCTGGGATGAGGCTGGAAACGGGATGAGGCAGTGGCACAGGACTGGGGGGACCGGGGGGACCAGGATTTGGGGTCTGGGGAGCCCCCTCAAGCAGAGCCTGGGACCACGCATGGGAAGGGAATCCCGGCGCATTCCAGGGGGGATCTCCTCTCGCCACCGAGTGTCTGAAACCCCGAGCCAGTGCCTTGAAATTACAGCTAATTACAGAGCTCATTTGCATAAATTATAAGGCAAGAGGCAAATGCCTCCAATCCCTCCGAGTGATCAGGGAGCTCCGGCGGGGGACCGAGGAGGGACGGGTGGGTTCGCGGTGGGGACAGGAGGGGTCGGTGCTCCCCAAAACTGCAGCGGGACCTCGGGGCGTCCCCCCCACTGGCCAGAGGTGTCCCCAGAGCTGGGCACAGCCTGGCCCGGAGGGGACACGGCCGTCGCTGTGCCCTGGTGGGTGACAGGGAGGGGGACAAGGGCAGGACCGGGCTGGGGAGGCGCAGCCCTACAGCTCTGGGGCTTGGGGACAGCGCTGGCCCCAGGGGAAATCGGGGTGGGGGATGAAGGGACGGAGCAGGACAGAGGGATGGAGAAGGACAGAGGGATGGAGCAGGACAGAGGGATGGAGCAGGACAGTCACCTCCCGGCCCCCTCAGTACCACGCGGATGGAGGAACAGAGGCACAGCGATGTCGCCTCAGGCCCCAGGACGATGCTGGGGGACAAAGGGACATCCCAAGCCTCCTCCCAGCCCTGTGGCCGAGCACTTCAAACGCTCCTGGCTCCGGAAAGGCCGGCGATTTCCTCCTGGGCCGCACAAGAAATCGGAGAGGGGAGTGGGGCAGGAGCGCGTCCCCGTCGCTGTGCGCGCAGCGGGTGTCACCCCGCGTGTCTGAGCTCATCCCTGGCCCCGAGCACATCCCTGTGCGCCCTCCCACGCGGGTGGGTGCTGATCACGCAGTCGGGGTGCCCCGGAGGGGTCCCCGAGGGGCCTCTGCCGCGGGTGCCGCAGGGCTGCGCCGTCTGGGTCGCCCCGTCCCGGGGGGACACCCCGGGGGTGCCCGCGGGGCCTCAGACGGGGACAGACGGAGCTCCCCGGGGGTTTTGGGGGGCCCCACGCCCAGACGGCCCCGAGGGGTGACGTCGAACCCGCTGAGGGTGCTGGTGGGAGCCCGGGGGGGACCCCGAGACTCTTGGAGGTGGCACGGTGGGGACGATGCCAGGTGAGGAAGGGATGGGGGTGGCCCTGGGTGGTCACAGCCCTGTGGGGTGGTCGCAGTCCTGGGGGGGGGGGGGGGGTGTCACGGTCCCCACGCGGTGGTCACAGCCCCACGGGGGGGTCACAATAAATGGTGGGACACGGCCCCCTGCCTGTGCCCAAGCTGGGCCAGCGCGGGGACAACGACCGAGCCCCGTGCCAGCCATCGTGCCCTGGGGGACAGCTGGCAAGGGGCTGCCCACCTGCTCCCCGAGGACAGGGCCACCTGCCAGCCTGGCAGAGATATCTATCGGGATTATCGCGACGGGATTCCCCTGCCCGCAGCGTGCGCCAGGTCACGGCGTGCCCGGAGGCGGCGTTTCCTCAGCGGGAGCAGGAATTACTGTCGGGACTCGACCTCTGCGACGCGGCGACGGAGCTGGCGGCTCGGTGGAGGGTTAAATGCGATTTTTAATTTGAGTTTTAATTAGTCCCGTGCTAATCTCGCTGCCGTATCTGCGCCCAACCGGCCCGGCTGTCAGTCACGGCCTGGGGAAACCTGCCCGGCACGGGGTGGGGAGCGCCCGGCAGCGCCCGCCCGGCACGGGGCACGTGGAGGCAGCGGGAACGGGGACAGGGACGGGACAGGGACGGGGACGGGGACACTGGGCTGAACTGGGCACGTGGGGACACGGCTGCGCTGGGAATGGGACACGCGGATGTGGTGGGAATGGGACACCTGGATGGGAATTGGGACACGCGGGTGCTGTGGGGACAGGGACACTGCCACGGGGCTGCAGCGGGAATGGGGACATGGGTGCAGAGGGAATTGGGACAGGTGGATGCACTGGGGACAGGGACAGGGACACGGGGCTGGAGCAGGGATGGGACACACGGACGGGGAACGGGGACGCGGGGATGCAGCGGGCACGGGGACAGGGACACGCTGGGGACAGCGGCACCGGGAGAAGGGGACATGGGTGCCCCGGGGATGGGACCCGGCTGCACTGGGGACGGGGACACGGGGCTGGGGACGCTGAGGGACGGGGACGGGGGAGGAGCCGCAGTTCCCGTGACCGAGCGTGGGCTTGGGCGCGTCCCGCTGGCACGGGGCGGGCACGGGGGGCTTGGGGACAGCGGGCAGAGGGACTGCAGGCATGGCGTGTCCTCGCTCCGTGTCACCGCTCCGGCTCCTCTGGGTCCTCCGGGACCTCCCGGTGCAGCCTGAGCGTGCTGTGTGTCCCCGTGTCCCCGTGTCCCCGTGTCCCCGTGTCCCCGTGTCCCCATCCCAGCCTTACTGTACCAACCTGGGCGTCCCTGTCCCCCCCTCCCTGCACAGACCCGGGTCCCCGTGTCCCCATCGCAGCCACGCCGTGCCAACCAGCGCATCCCTCCCTGCGCAGCAGTGTCACCTCCAGGACGGTGGCGATGTCCCTTTCCCAGGCACGGTGACACGGATCGCGTCACTCCCGCCCGGGGGAAACTGAGGCAGGGAGCGACAGGCCGGGACTTGTCCCTTCAGGCGGGGCGGGACCGGCCGGAGCGGAGCCTCCCGCGAGCCGCTGCCCACCCGGGGGGGCTCCGGGGGTCCCACCCTGGCCCCTCCCTCCGTGCCAGCCCCGCTCGGGGTCCCCAGCCGGTGTCCCCTCCCTGGAGGGTGGCAGTGCCACCTGCCATGTCCCCCGGCAGCCTGGGCCGCGCTTGTGGGGTCGTCGCCGGGGCTCCGCAGCCCGGGTGGCGATGCCATTTGGGATGCCCCCCGCCAGCCCGGGCTGATGCCGCCGGGTCCCCAGCGCGGGGTGCCGCCCCTGGGAGGTGACGATGCCATTTGGGATGTCCCCCGCCAGCTCCGGGGTCCCGCTGCGGGGCGCAGGGCCAGCATCGGGGTCCGGGCCGGGTGCCACCGAGCCGCGGCCACGTCCCACACGTGGCTGTCCCCGTGTCCCCGGCACAGAGACCCAACGCCCGCGTCCGCGCTGCTCCCGCGGCTTTTACGAGCTTGGCCGGAGCCGCAGTGTCCCTGGGGATGTCCCCGAGTGTCCCCAAGCCCCGGGGAACCCCTCCGGGCCACCCAACCCCACCCCCGCCCCTTCCACCTGCAGCGCCCCAGGGGCGGGATGGAGCCGGGGGGGTGCCGGGGTGGCTGCGGAGGGCTCCGGCAGCCCGGCGGGACCCCCGGGTGGCTTTTGGGGTGTCGGGGCGGGGGTCGGGGCGCCGGTGCCAGGCGGTGATGAGTAAGCGGAGCGCGGGGAGGGCGGTAATTAAAGGGAGGCTCTCGCCACAGCAGGTTCCCACAAATGGAGGCCCCGCGGCCACAGACACGGCACAACAAAGCACCGAGCAATTATTTGGCTCCAGTGGGAGCTGCTGGTCCCGTGGGGGCTGGAGCCAGCTGGGCACCCCCGGGCTGGCACCGCCGAGGGGCCGCGGGGTGGGGGCGGGACCCCCGGCGGCGGCGGCGACCCCCGAGCCCCGCTGGGACCTCCTGCACCCCAGCACCCCGATCTTGGTGAGGGGTTGGGGGTCCCCGTCCGCTTTGGGCACCCCCCGAGCTCTGCAAAGGGGTTGGGGATCGCTGTCACTTCTGGCAGCTGGAGCGCCCCAAAACCAAGGAGCCTGAGCCCCCCCCTCCCCCCCGAACCTCGGCAAGGGGAGCCTGAGTCCCCCCCCCCATCCTCTCAGAGAACCCCGAGCCCCTCGGAGAAGGGGGCTGGGCACCCCCTGAACCCCCGGAACGCCCCGATCTTTGTGAAGCCGAGCCCTCCTGAGCACCCCAAAATCCGCACGGGGACTGGGCACCCCTAATCCCCCCCCGGCACCCTGAGCACTGCCAGGGGAGTGAGCACCCCAAAACCCCTCCAGAACCCACCCGAGCACCCCAACCTCCGAAAGGGGACCGGGAACCCCTCGGAGCACCCCGAACCCTACAAGAGAACCGGGGACCCCAAACCCTCCGAGCACCCCGAGCTCCCCCAGCACCCCAGCTCTGGGGGGAGGGGAGGGGGGGGGGCTGTGGGGACCCCCAGCCCCCCTGAGCACCCCGAGCTCTGCAGGGGGACGGGAACCCCGCTGTGCCCCCCACGCCGGGGGTGTTGGGGTCCTTCGGGAGCCACTGTTGGGTGACGTCACACCCGGACCCCCCCCCAATGCTCCTCACTGACCACGCCGGGGTGCCCCGAGGAGCCTTTGATGGGTGGGGGGGAGAGGGGGATCCCCGGGACTCCCCACCCGCGGGGGGGGAACACGCAGCTGACGTCATCCGGCTTCAACTGCTCCGACCCCCCTCCGCCAATCACAAGCGCAGCTCGTCCTCCTCGCCCATTCCATTGCTTCATCAATCTGTCAATCGAAATCGGCTGACCAATCAACATCCGTGTTTTGGGCGGATCCCGCCCACGAGGAAGTCCGCCCCCCCGGAGGCCTGTCAATCAAACAGCCGATGGACACAAGCTGGGCTCGCGTCTATTGGCTGCTTGCGTTGTCAATCAAAAACCCACCCTGCTATTGGCTCTCGGCCGCCGTCCGTCACCTCGGAGCTCCGCGCCCATTGGCGCAGCGGTCCCTCCATCACGAGCCCCATTGCTCGGAGCAGCTGCCCATAAACCACCGTCCCGCCGCGGATTGGCCGCCGCTCCACCATCTCGCCGCCCATTGGCCAGCACGCCGGCAAGCCGGCCGGCGATTGGTCGAAAACCCCTCGCGGGGCGGGCGCAGCAGGGCGGTGCCCGGCGGAGGAAGATGGCGCCGTGAGCGGGTCGGAGCCGCCGCCGCCCCCGGCCGGTCAGTGCGGGGGGAGCGGGGCCGGGGCGCGGCCACACCGGAGCCACCGGGGGCGGGGAGCGACCTGCGGCCTCCCCGGCCCGCCCTCCCCCAGCGCCCGGCGGGCGGGCGGCGCTTCCGGCGCCGGGGCCCGGTCGGGGGCGGGCCCGGCCTTTCGGACCCGCCTCTCCCGGGACCGCCCGGAGGGGCCGGGGGTGGGGGGGGGGGGGGCGGCCCGGGGTGTGATGTGAGGGGGGGTCCCCGGGGATTCTCGCCTCATCCCGGTCCGGAGGTGGCGGGGTCAGTTCTGGGGGGGCCTCCCGGGGTGCTCGGGGGGGTCCCGGGGCAGCGGGGGCGGGGTGGGCCCGGCACCCCCCACACGTGGGGTGCGGGTCGGGGTCTGCGGGAGCCGCCCCGGTTTTGGGGTTTTTTTTTTTTTTTTTTGGGGGGGTGGCGGGGCTGGGGATGCGCGGAGGGGGGAGTTGGGGATGGGGATTTTGTGGGGTTTGGAGAGGGATTCGGGCTGGTTCCCGTCGGGGGAGCTGTTGCCGCGGTGGGATTTGGGATGGTCCCCGAATTTCCCTGGTGGGATTCGTTTCCCTGGTGGGATTTGGGATGATTCCCGAATTTCCCTGGTGGGATTTGGGATGATTCCCGAATTTCCCTGGTGGGATTCGTTTCCCTGGTGGAATTTGGGATGGTTCCCGAATTTCCCTGGTGGGATTCATTTCCCTGGTGGGATTTGGGATTGTTCCCGAATTTCCCTGGTGGGATTCGTTTCCCTGGTGGGATTTGGGATGGTTCCCGAATTTCCCTGGTGGGATTCATTTCCTTGGTGAGATTTGGGATGGTTCCCAAATTTCCTTGGTGGGATTCATTTCCCTGGTGGGATTTGGTTTGGTTCCCTTGGAAGGGTTCATTGGCCTGGAGGAATTGGGGCTCTGGGAGGGGGGGATTCGTTTCCCTGGTGGGATTTGGGATGGTTCCCAAATTTCCCTGCTGGGATTCGGGGCTGTTTTCCCTTGGTGGGATTCATTTCCCTGGTGGGATTTGGGATGATTCCCGAATTTCCTTGGTGGGATTCATTTCCCTGGTGGGATTTGGGATGGTTCCCGAATTTCCCTGGTGGGATTCATTTCCCTGATGGGATTTGTGATGGTTCCCAAATTTCCTTGGTGGGATTCGTTTCCCTGGTGGAATTTGGGATGGTTCGCTTGGAAGGGTTCATTTCCCTGGAGGATTTGGGGCTCTGGGAGGGGGGGATTCATTTCCCTGATGGGATTTGGGATGGTCCCCGAATTTCCCTGGTGGGATTTGTTTCCCTGGTGGGATTTGGGATGTTTCCCAAATTTCCCTGCTGGGATTCGGGGCTGTTTTCCCTTGGTGGGATTCATTTCCCTGGTGGGATTTGGGATGGTTCGCTTGGAAGGGTTCATTTCCCTGGAGGATTTGGGGCTCTGGGAGTGGGGGATTCATTTCCCTGGTGGGATTTGGGATTGTTCCCGAATTTCCCTGGTGGGATTCATTTCCCTGGTGAGATTTGGGATGGTTCCCAAATTTCCTTGGTGGGATTCATTTCCCTGATGGGATTTGGGATGGTTCCCTTGGAAGGGTTCATTTCCCTGGAGGATTTGGGGCTCTGGGAGGGAGGGATTCGTTTCCCTGGTGGGATTTGGGATGGTTCCCGAATTTCCCTGCTGGGATTCATTTCCCTGATGGGATTTGGGATGGTTCCCTTGGAAGGGTTCATTTCCCTGGAGGAATTGGGGCTCTGGGAGTGGGGGATTTGTTTCCCTGGTGGGATTTGGGATGGTTCCCAAATTTCCCTGCTGGGATTCGGGGCTGTTTTCCCTTGGTGGGATTCATTTCCCTGGTGGGATTTGGGATGGTCCCCGAATTTCCCTGCTGGGATTCGTTTCCCTGGTGAGATTTGGGATGGTCCCCGAATTTCCCTGCTGGGATTCATTTCCCTGGTGGGATTTGGGACGGTCCCCGAATTTCCCTGGTGGAGTTCGGGGCTGTTTTTCCTGGTGGGATTCCTTTCCCTCGGTGGGATTCCTGGGGTTTGGGCAGTGGCAGGACCCACCCCGGGTTTTGGGGTGCACCAAGGGGACAAACACGCGGCGTTCTCCCCGATTCCTGAGCGTGTCCAGCCCCAGCAGGACGCTGTGATGCTACTGGAAGTTTCCCTCCTCGAGGGTTCCCCAAGATCCACTTCGATTCCCACTCTTTCATCCCGGAGGCTGCTCCTTCCCGTGCTCCCAGCTCCCTGGATTTCAGCTGCTTTTCCTCTTTATTCCCCAAAACACCGGGAATTTAAAAAAAAAAAACAACCCAACAAACCCCAAAGTGGGTTCTGGCGAGCCCCGGAGCAGGTTTGAACCCAATCCCTCTGTAAATCCCGGCCGGGATTATCCCGAGGCTTTGCCCGATTTCCTGCTGTTGATATGGAAATCCGCGGGTGCTTGAGCTCCTTTAGGCTTGGAATGTTCGTTTTCCCTGGAAAAACAAATGGAGCTGCTCCTCTTGGGGGAGGTTTTGTTAATCCCGAGGGGTTTGGTTTTTTTTTTTTTTGGGGAGTTTTCCATGGATTTTTGGGCGTTCTGCTCCACTCGAGCTCCCACCACGGGTGGGAAACACACGGAGAGATCACCCCGGGCTTCCCTTGGTCAAATCCCCATTTATTTTCCCGGGATAATGGGATTTTTCCCGGGATCTGCCTCCTCTCTGGCGGGGCTCAGCCCTGCTCCGATTCGCAGCATCCTCGGCTCTAATTCCCATGGAAGCAGCCGCACAAAATCCCGGGAAGAACATTCCCGTTTATCCCGGGCCAGCCCTGGGCAGATCCCAAGGGAATGGGCGCCCTTTCCCAAGGCACCCGCGACTCCCACCTGCCTCTTCCCAAGGATTTGGAGCTGGATCTGTTCCCACTTTGTGACTTTTCCCGGTTTTCCCAGCTCTCAGTGGCTCTGTTTGAGGAAAAACTCCCCATTCCCTGCAAGGACCCGATATCCCGGGATATCCAAGAGGTCTCACCTGGGGTTTTGCAGGAGATTTTGGCTGCTCCTCCATCTGGAGGAATTCTCTCCCGGTTTAAGGGTCCTGGCAGCTTCAAAACAAAGGAAATTCCTCGTTTTCCCCTTTTTTTCCCACATCCTGGCTGCTCCCAGGAAGGGTCTTTCCGAGGTCGGGGCTGTCCCTGTCACCCTCAGCCAGCCCGTGCTTATCCAGGGAAATCTGATGGAGTGGCCAGGGAAACTTGCCAAAGGAAATTTGTCTCCACATCCAGAAGAAAACACGGAGCAAATCGTGAGGATTTAGGAGTCTTTTTATTTTTTTTTTCCCCCCTGGCTTAAACCCTTAAAAAGAAATTGTTCAAAGCCATGAATCTTGCCCTGAATTCCTTTTAATTCCCAAAGTTGGAAAAACAGGCAGCAGGGCTGGGAATGGGAAGGTTTTGGGGCTGGGAATGAGAAGATTTTGGAGCTGGAATGGGAAGATTTTGGGCTGGAAAGATTTCAGGCTGGAATGGGAATGTTTCGGGCTGGAAATGGGAAAGTTTCAGGCTGGAATGGGAAGATTTTGGGCTGGAAACAGGAAGATTTTGGGCTGGGAATGGGAAGGTTTCAGACTGGGAAGATTTTAGGCTGGAATGGGAAGATTTTGGGCTGGAAACAGGAAGGTTTCAGGCTGGAACTGGGATAATTTCAGGCTGGGAATGGGAAGATTTTGGGCTGGGAATGGGAAGGTTTCAGGCTGGGAATGGGGAGGTTTTGGGCTGGAAACAGGAAGGTTTCGGGCTGGAAAGATTTTGGGCTGGAATGGGAAGATTTTGGGCTGGGAATGGGAAGATTTTGGGCTGGGAATGGGAAGGTTTCAGGCTGGAACTGGGATAATTTCAGGCTGGGAATGGGAAGATTTTGGGCTGGAAACAGGAAGGTTTCGGGCTGGGAATGGGAAAGTTTCAGGCTGGGAATGGGAAAGTTTCAGGCTGGAACTGGGATAATTTCAGGCTAGGAATAGGAAGATTTTGGGCTGGAAACAGGAAGGTTTCGGGCTGGAAAGATTTTGGGCTGGAATGGGAAGGTTTCAGGCTGGAATGGGAAGGTTTAGGGCTGCAAACAGGAAGATTTCGGCTCGCCGGGCGCACCTGCTTCGAGGCTGGGGGGGCTCAGTCAGTTTTGGGGGGCTGCTCCTTCAAGCCAGGGCTGTGCTGGGCTGCAGGAAAACGAGGGAGATCCGGGAGCCCTCGCTGGGATTTCCCTCTGGGAAGCAAACGAAGGCCAAAGCCTGGGGAGAAGGTGACGCGCCGGGGGCGGTTCCGTCGCCCCTCTGAAGGTGTGGGTGAGGTGGGATGATTCCGGGAGATCCCAGGGGAATCCCTTTGGGATCAGAGCCTCGAGCTGGGCTCCCTGAGGAGCTGCTGGGCTGATCCCTGCCCGCTCCCTGTCCCCACAGCTCGAGGAACAGCATGGCTGCCACTGCTGCCGTCAGCCCCAGTGAATACCTGCAGCCGGCCGCCTCCGCCGCCCAGGTGAGTCCAGCCCGTCCTCAGGAGTTTTCCTGGGATGCAGGAGGAGCCAGGACAGCAGGACAGGCCCTGGAGCCACTCTGGGGGCTCATTCCCAGTCCTGATCCCGGTGTTTGTTGCTCCTCCCTGTGTTTTCCCTGAGGGTCTCTCGTGTAGCTCGGGGTGGGTTTGGGATCCGAGCTGTCTGTGATGTTCTAGGGGGTGAATCCCAGGAAGTTTCCAGGATATCCACAGCCTCGTGGTGGTTTTAAGGACGCAGGAATGGGATTTAAAGGTTGTCACCGTCCCGATGTCACCACTGCTAAAAGCAGTGGGGTGCTGGACATGGGCAGGGATTTCATCAGAGGAAAATTTAGGAATGGGTTTGTTTGGGATGGGCTGCCCAGGGGGGTGGTGAGGTCACCTGGAGGAGTTTAAGGACAGGCTGGACGTGGCACCCAGTGACAAAGTGTCACCCAGGTTGGACTGGATGATCTCAAAGATCCTTTCCAACCGCAGCGATCCTGGAATTCTGCGATCCCGTAAAGGCACAGGTGGGGCAATTAAGCAGCTCCCTTAATCAGGGGTGTCTCATTAGCACGGGCTGGTTTCTGCGGGTGCTTGGCACTGATTTCCCTGTCTCCCCAGGACTCCCAGCCCTCTCCCCTGGCCCTGCTGGCAGCCACATGTAGCAAGATCGGTCCCCCCGCCGTGGAAGCCGCCGTGACGCCGCCGGCCCCTCCGCAGCCCACCCCTCGCAAACTGGTGCCCATCAAACCCGCCCCGCTGCCCCTGGGCTCGGCCAAGAACAGCATCGGCATCCTGTCCTCCAAAGGGAACCTCTTCCAGATCCAGGGCTCCCAGGTGGGCACCTCCTACCCCGGCGGGCAGCTGGTTTTCGCCATCCAGAACCCGGCCGTGCTCAACAAAGGCTCGCGCTCCTCGTCCTCGTCCTCGTCCTCCTCCAACATCCAGTACCAGGCGGTGCCACAGCTGCAGCCTGGCACGCCTCAGACCATCCAGGTGCAGCCCAACCAGATCCAGATCATCCCAGGCACCAACCAGGCCATCCTCACGCCTTCCTCTTCCTCGCACAAGCCCGTGCCCATCAAACCGGCCCCGGCGCAGAAAGCGGCGGCGGCGGCATCGGGCACGGGCGGCGGCGTGGTCAAACTGCCCGGGGCCAGCAACGTCACCTTGACCTTGCCCGTCAACAACCTGGTGAGCCCCGAGACGGGCGGCCAGACCCAGCTCCTCACGGACAGCCCTTCCAAACCCAGCAAAAAGCCTCGGAAAAAGGCCATGTCCCCCACCCAGCCGGCCGCCGTGGCCGTGGCCGAGCAGGTGGAGACGGTGCTGATCGAGACCACGGCGGAGAACATCATCCAGGCTGGCAACAACCTGCTGATCGTGCAGAGCCCGGGCTCGGGGCAGCCGGCCGTGGTGCAGCAGGTGCAGGTGGTGCAGCCCAAGCAGGAGTCGCAGGTGGTGCAGATCCCGCAGCAGGCGCTGCGCGTGGTGCAGGCCGCCTCGGCCACGCTGCCCACCGTGCCCCAGAAATCCTCGCAGAACTTCCAGATCCAGGCGGCCGAGCCCACTCCCACCCAGGTATGGCCTGTTTGGGGTAGGGAAGAGGGTCTGTCTCTGCTGGTTCCTCTGAGCGTCACTCCCAGGATTTAGGAGCTGGAAGGGTTTGTGAGGCGTTCCCGGCTTCGGGTCTGGTTTAGGTGTTGCTGGGGGGGTTCTCTGGTGGTTGGGAGCATCAGCTGCTGGAGCCGTTCCCTCTGCAGGGGTTTGGGAGCTCTCCCAGCCTGGCCATTCTGCTCTTATAGGGCCTGGAGGGGCTCTGGTGTCCCTGAAACCTGCCCAGTGCTGGGGTTGGGATGAGCCAGCCTGCTGGGGAGTTCCTGGGAAATGAGGGGTGCTGGGAGAGGGGTTGGTGTCTTTGTGTTGCCTTGAGCAAAAGCCAGGCCCTTTCTCCTTCCTCCAGGAGGACCACAAAGGTCCACATTCACTTCCCCGTGAGGGTGGGGAGGGGCTGGGATGGAATTCCCAGAGAACCTGCGGCCACCCCATCCCTGGAAGTGTCCAAGCCCAGGTTGGAGCCACCTGGGACAACAAAAGATGTCCCTGGAAGTTGAAATGAGCCGATCTTTAAGCTCCATCCCGACCCAAACCATCCCCACAATTCCTGGGCTTGTGCGGCCGGATCCCACCCCTCTTCCTCTCCTCCAGGTCTACTTCAAGACCCCCTCAGGCGAGCTGCAGACCGTGCTGCTCCAGGAGGCCTCCTCCATGGCCGTGGCTCCCTCGTCGGGGACGTCCTGCGGCAGCCCCGTGTCCCGCAGCCCCGGCCCCGGCGGCCGCAAACCGGCCCCGCGCAAGGAGCGGCCGCTGCCCAAAATCGCCCCGGCCGGGGGCATCCTGAGCCTGAACGCAGCACAGCTGGCAGCAGCTGCCCAGGCCATGCAGACCATCAACATCAACGGCGTGCAGGTGCAGGGTGTCCCCGTCACCATCACCAACACCGGAGGTGGGTGGCACCGGGCGGGAGGAGTTGGGGGGACGGGGTGGGTGAGCGGCTCCCCGAGGCTCCTGAGGGTGGGATGGGATCCCTCGTGGGCCCTGACGGGGGGGGGGGAGTGTGGTTGTGCAGGAGGTGTCAGCACTTTCTGTGGTGGCTCCAGGAAGCCGGGAGTGTTTCCCAAAGTGTGCTTTGGGTGATTCCAGGCGTATCCTGGCAGGCTGTGGATAGCAGGGACACAGCTGCAGGAAGCATCTGAGGTTTCCCGGGAGCTCAGCCCAGCTCTGTTGCCTTGTCAGCTCTGTTCCCAAATCCCTGAGGTGGTTTTTTTCCCAGAGAATTGGGACCCAGCTGAGCAGAGGGACACAGCTGTCCCTCCTGCAGCCACCCCTGCCATGGATCCCATTCTAGATCCCCCCATCCCGGGGCTGGAACATCTCCCTGCATCCCCTGGGAACGAGGAACTCTCCCGAGTTCCCAAACCCGGCACAGGCACCTTCACACACACAGCTCCGTTCTTCCAGCTCCATGGCCAGGGATCACCATTCCCAGGCAGCGACCCCCTCACTCCAGGGATCTTCTTTAATCCCAAAACCAGCCAGGCACCACCCTGGTGCTCCCGATCCCGGGAAAGTCACGTCCCTGCAGCCGCCCCGGCCCCCATTCCACCGCTGGCCCTTTCCCGAGGAGCCGAGGGGAGGGAGCCGTGTCTGTGGGGAGTTTTATCTCCCTCCTGATCCAGCCAGACCTGCTGCCTGCCGCGGTTTCTGCTCCAGCAGCTGCCTTTGCCAGTGGCAATCTGCTCCTCCTGTCCCGGCTCCGAGCGGCGTCAGCACAAATCCCATCCCGGCGCGGTTTCCCGCTCCGCCGTTCTCCCGGGATCGGCTTTCCCGGGGAGAGAGGGGGGGGGGGGGGGGCGGGATTTAATTGGAGATTCCAGGGGCAGATGTGGAGGGGACCGGTAGGACCTGCTGCCCACGGGTGTGATGAGCTGGGCCAGGGCTCAGCCAGGACGTTCCCACCTCCTCCGGAGCTGCCGCGTCCCTCGGCTCCGCGCTGCCTTCCCGGCGGATCCCTCGCGCTTCGCCTGCGCTCCCTCCCTGCTGCCTTCGCTCCTCCGCTGCCAAATCCCACTTGTTCTTCTCCTCCTCCTCCTCCTTCTCCTCCTCCTTCTCCTCCTCCTCTTCCCCCTCCCTGCTGCCCCAGGAGCAGCGATCCCATCCCGATCCCATTCCCAATCCCCATCCCGCTTGCTGACGCTGACCCCGTCTTCTTCTTTCCAGCCCCCGTCACGGCTGCCAGGGACGCCCGAGCCTGGAGCGGCCCTTAGGCTGCGGGGTAAGTCCCGTTTTTTTGCTCAATATATTGCACGTTTTTTCAAAGTTTCTTTTTTGTTTCCTCTTTGATCCTTTTTTTCCCCGCCCCCCAAAAGGGTCGAAAACCGAAAACTTTGAAAAACCGCACAGTATATTCAGAAAAAAGGGACTTACCAGGAGCAGCACGGGGCAAAGGGGGCTGTGCTGCATGCGGGGCTGGAGGCAGGGACAAATTTGGGGTCCGCTGGGAGGAGCGTGGATGGATCCTGATCCCACTTTTCCCTCCCCAGGCCAGCAGCAGCTGACGGTGCAGAACGTGTCCGGCAACAACGTGACCATCAGCGGGCTGAGCCCCACCCAGATCCAGCTGCAGATGGAGCAGGCGCTGTCCGGGGACATCCAGCCCGGGGAGAAGAGGAGGAGGATGGCCTGCACCTGCCCCAACTGCAAGGACGGCGAGAAGCGGTGAGTTCGGAGCTGGATCCGCCTCTCCCGGGATAACCCCGCCTTCCCAGGCGGAAAGGGGACCTGGGAGTGCTGGTGGACAACCAACATGAGCCAAAAAGGGCAGTGGCTCCTGCTCTGGATCAGGAATGGAGTGGCCAGCAGGGCCAGGGAGGTCATTCTTGCCCTGTACTGGGCACTGCTGAGGCCGCACCTCGAGCGCCGTGTCCAGTTCTGGGCCCCCCAATTCAGGAAGGACATTGAGGGGCTGGAGCGTGTCCAGAGAAGGACAACAAGGCTGGTGAGGGGTCTGGAGCACAAACCCTGTGAGGAGCAGCTGAGGGAGCTGGGGTTGTTCAACCTGGAGAAGAGGAGGCTCCAGAGTGAGCTGTCACTCTACAGCTCCCTGCCAGGAGCGCGCAGCCAGGCGGGGTTTGGTCTGTTCTCCCGGGGAACGGCGACAGGATGAGAGGACACAGCCTTGGGCTGTGCCAGGGGAAGGTTGGGTCAGACATCAGAAAGGAATTCCTCACTGAAGGAGCGACTGGGCGCCTCAATCTGCCCAGGAACGAGCACAGCCACCATCCCTGGAGGGCTTTAACAAAACCTGCACGCGGCAGGCTGGGCTTGCTGAGAACATCTCCACTCACAGGTTGGACTCGATGACCTTAAACCTCTTCATCCCGATTCATCCCGTGCTTCCCCCTCCTCCCCCCTCCTTGTGCAGGCCGGGCGATCCCGGGAAGAAGAAGCACATCTGCCACATCCCGGAGTGCGGCCGGACGTTCCGCAAGACGTCGCTGCTGCGGGCGCACGTGCGGCTGCACACGGGCGAGCGGCCCTTCGTCTGCAACTGGGTGTTCTGCGGCAAGCGCTTCACGCGCTCCGACGAGCTGCAGCGGCACGCGCGCACCCACACAGGTCTGGGCTGCTCCTGGGGGGGCCTTTTCCTGAGGGATTCACCCCAAATCCCGCCCCAGCCCGCCCCCGTCACTCACACAGGTCTTGGTGCCTCCGGGGGGGCCCTTTTGCTGAGGGATTCACCCCAAATCCCGCCCCAGTCACTCACACAGGTCTGGGTGCCTCTGGAGGGTTCCCTTTTCCAAGCAATTCCCCCCAAATCCCACCCCAAATCCTGCCCCAGTCACTCACACAGGTCTGGGTGCTCCTGTGGGGGTCCTTTTCGTGAGGGATTCACCCCAAATCCTGCCCCAGTCACTCACACAGGTCTGGGCTGCTTCTGGGGGGGCCTTTTCCTGAGGGATTCACCCCAAATCCCACCCCAGCCCGCCCCCGTCACACACACAGGTCCGGGCTGCTCCTGGGGGGGGCCTTTTCCTGAGGGATTCACCCCAAATCCCACCCCAGCCCGCCCCCGTCACTCACACAGGTCCGGGCTGCTCCTGGGGGGGTCCCCTTGTTGAGGAATTCACCCCAAATCCTGCCCCAGATCCTGTCCCGGTCACTCACACAGGTCTGGGCTGCTTCTGGGGGGGCCTTTTCGTGAGGGATTCACCCCAAATCCTGCCCCGGGTATTCACACAGGTCTGGGCTGCTCCTGGGGGGGCCCTTTTGCTGAGGGATTCACCCCAAATCCCGCCCCAGTCACTCACACAGGTCTGGGTGCCTCTGGAGGGTTCCCTTTTCCAAGCAATTCCCCCCAAATCCCACCCCAAATCCTGCCCCAGTCACTCACACAGGTCTGAGTGCTCCTAGGGGGGTCCTTTTCATGAGGGATTCACCCCAAATCCTGCCCCAGTCACTCACACAGGTCTGGGCTGCTCCTGGGGGGGTCCCTTTTCTGAGGAATTCACCCCAAATCCTACCCCGGTCACTCACACAGGTCTCGGTGCCTCTGGGGGGGGCCTTTTCGTGAGGGATTCACCCCAAATCCCGCCCCGGGTACTCACACAGGTCTGGGCAGCTCCTGGGGGGGTCCTTTTCGTGAGGGATTCACCCCAAATCCCACCCCAGCCCGCCCCCGTCACTCAGACAGGTCCGGGGTGCTTCTGGGGGGGCCTTTTCCTGAGGGATTCACCCCAAATCCCGCCCCAGTCACTCACACAGGTCTGGGGTGCTTCTGGGGGGGCCCTTTTGATGAGAAATTCACACCAAATCCCACCCCAGCCTGCCCCACTCACTCACACAGGTCTGGGGTTCCTCTAGAGGGGCCCCTTTTCCAAGGAATTCACCCCAAATCCCACCCCAGTCACTCACACAGCTCTGGGGTTCCTCTGGGGGGTCCCCTTTTCCAAAGAATTCACCCCAAATCCTGCCCCGGAGCGCTGGGAGGGTGGGACACCCCAAGTTGTGTTTGTGGTTGGAGTTTTTTGGGGGGGACTGGAAGATTTTGGGGTCTCTGCTGCTTTTGGGTTGTCCCAGTGATGGGGGTGACAGAGGTGTCACAGGAAGGGGACGGGGGCATTAAAGGGGACCTGTCCTGGGGGTGTCACCACCACCCCAAGAGCCCCAGGGCAGCACTGGGACGATCCTGGACCCCAGATTATCTTGGGGTTTGAGATACTGGGAAGGGACTGCAGGAAGATTTTGGGGCTGTTGGAGGATTTTAGGGAATCTCTGCTGCTTTGGGGTTATCCCGGTGACAGAGGTGTCCTGCCAAGGGGTGGCAGGGATTAACAGGGACCTTTCCTGGGGGTGTCACCACCACCCCAAGAGCCACAGCAGAGCTCTGGGCAGGTTCTCCCCGAATTCCCGGGGTGGGGGGATCATTTAGGAAGATTTTGGGGCTGTCGGAGGATTTTAGGGAATCTCTGCTGCTTTGGGGTTATCCCGGTGACAGAGGTGTCCTGCCCAGGGGTGGCAGGGATTAACAGGGACCTTTCCTGGGGGTGTCACCACCACCCCAAGAGCCACAGCAGAGCTCTGTGGGACAATCCTGGGCAAGTTCTCCCCGAATTCCCAGGGTGGGGGGATCATTTAGGAAGATTTTGGGGCTGTTAGAGGATTTTAGGGAATCTCTGCTGCTTTGGGGTTATCCCAGTGACAGAGGTGTCCTGCCCAGGGGTGGCAGGGATTAACAGGGACCTTTCCTGGGGGTGTCACCACCACCCCAAGAGCCACAGCAGAGCTCTGGGCAGGTTCTCCCCGAATTCCCGGGGTGGGGGGGGATCATTTAGGAAGATTTTGGGGCTGTCGGAGGATTTTAGGGAATCTCTGCTGCTTTGGGGTTATCCCAGTGACAGAGGTGTCCTGCCCAGGGGTGGCAGGGATTAACAGGGACCTTTCCTGGGGGTGTCACCACCACCCCAAGAGCCACAGCAGAGCTCTGGGCAGGTTCTCCCCGAATTCCCGGGGTGGGGGGATCATTTAGGAAGATTTTGGGGCTGTCGGAGGATTTTAGGGAATCTCTGCTGCTTTGGGGTTATCCCGGTGACAGAGGTGTCCTGCCCAGGGGTGGCAGGGATTAACAGGGACCTTTCCTGGGGGTGTCACCACCACCCCAAGAGCCACAGCAGAGCTCTGTGGGACAATCCTGGGCAAGTTCTCCCCGAATTCCCAGGGTGGGGGGATCATTTAGGAAGATTTTGGGGCTGTTAGAGGATTTTAGGGAATCTCTGCTGCTTTGGGGTTATCCCAGTGACAGAGGTGTCCTGCCCAGGGGTGGCAGGGATTAACAGGGACCTTTCCTGGGGGTGTCACCACCACCCCAAGAGCCACAGCAGAGCTCTGGGCAGGTTCTCCCCGAATTCCCGGGGTGGGGGGGGATCATTTAGGAAGATTTTGGGGCTGTCGGAGGATTTTAGGGAATCTCTGCTGCTTTGGGGTTATCCCAGTGACAGAGGTGTCCTGCCCAGGGGTGGCAGGGATTAACAGGGACCTTTCCTGGGGGTGTCACCACCACCCCAAGAGCCACAGCAGAGCTCTGGGCAGGTTCTCCCCGAATTCCCGGGGTGGGGGGATCATTTAGGAAGATTTTGGGGCTGTCGGAGGATTTTAGGGAATCTCTGCTGCTTTGGGGTTATCCCAGTGACAGAGGTGTCCTGCCCAGGGGTGGCAGGGATTAACAGGGACCTTTCCTGGGGGTGTCACCACCACCCCAAGAGCCACAGCAGAGCTCTGTGGGACGATCCTGGGCAAGTTCTCCCCGAATTCCCAGGGTGGGGGGGGATCATTTAGGAAGATTTTGGGGCTGTTAGAGGATTTTAGGGAATCTCTGCTTCTTTGGGGTTATCCCAGTGACAGAGGTGTCCTACCCAGGGGTGGCAGGGATTAACAGGGACCTTTCCTGGGGGTGTCATCACCACCCCAAGAGCCACAGCAGAGCTCTGGGCAGGTTCTCCCCGAATTCCCAGGGTGGGGGGGGGGGATCATTTAGGAACATTTTGGGGGCGTTCCTGCTCGGTTTGGGGTTGTCCCAGCGACAGGAATATCCTACAAAAGGATAGGGGGACACACCCTGGCGTGGGGCTCACACTGGCACTTTGGGACAACACAGGCATGGGGGGGGGGTCCCAAACTGCCCCATCCCCCCCCCGAGTGCCACCCCCTGAGCGTCCCCTCTCCCCACAGGTGACAAACGCTTCGAGTGCGCCCAGTGCCAGAAACGCTTCATGCGCTCCGACCACCTCACCAAGCACTACAAAACCCACCTGGTCACCAAGAACTTGTAGGGGGACAGTGGGGGGGGGGGACCACGATGGGCCTGGAGCTGCCCTTCACCCCCCCCCCACCACCTCCCCACCTCCAATCCCAACACCCCGGATCCCGGATCCACGGCACTCCCGAGCGGGGAGCCCTGGGGATGTCCCCGGCATCCCCCCTGAGCACCCCAAAAATAATAATAATAATAATAAAAAAAAAAAAAAAAAAAAAAAGGGGTGTGGGGTTGACCCTCCCTGCGGCCCTACAGGGGTCAGGGGGTGACCCAGAGCTGTTCCCCCCCTCCCCAGAGCGCCCCAGGATGTGGGGCAGGAGCCACGGGCACGGAGGGGACACCCGGGAGAGGCTCCACAGCACATTCCTACTTTATATATTTAAAGTCTATAAATAGCTATAAATATCTATATTCCCTTTGGGAAATCCCTTTTTTTCTATGGAGATCGTTGCCTTACGCTCCCCCTCTCCCACATCCCCACCCTGTGGATCATGAGTGCTTTTTTAAATCTATTTAATCCCCTGGATTTCCTCCTCCTAAAACTCTTTTTCTTTTCTTTTTTTTTCCCCCTCTCTCTTGGCAAATCCATCCCCTCCCCTCTCCCAATTTTTATTTCCCAGCAACGTCGGCGTTTTCCCCCTTTTTTTTCTTTTTTTTTTCTTCTTTTTTTTCTTCTTTTTTTTTCTTTCTTTTTTTTTCTTTCTTTTTTTTTCTTTCTTTTTTATTCTTTCTTTTTTTTTTTCTTTTTTTTTCTTTCTTTTTTTTCTTTCTTTTTTTTTTCTTTCTTTTTTTTCCTTTCTTTTTCCTTTTTTTTTCTTTTTTTTTCCCCTTTTTTCTGGTGGAATTTTGGGCTTTCATCCCCGTTTTGTTGTTGTTTTTTTTTTTCCCCCCATGTGTGGATCCCTCCCCTTCCTCCTCCCCTTTCCCCGTGTACAGTGTACATTGTATCATAGATTATATTGCTTTGGAGCTTTTAAATTAAACAAATCCACTTTATTTTTGAGTTGTGCCCGCCCCCGAGGGCGTTTCCCTGGATTATGTGATGGATCTGTTCCCAGTTTTCTGAGCTGTACCCGGAGGCAGCCGGGAGCTTTTCCTTGCTAAATAAATTTAGTCACCAGAGGCAAATCCGGGCTCCTTTTCCCTCTCTTTTCCCTCAGCCGAGGGTGGAACGCTGGGATTTGTTGGTGGGAATCCCCAAAACCGCTGGGAATGGGGTTATTTGTGGGAAATTTGCTGCTCTGCCACCGCCATCGGCTCTGTTCCTAATGAGCTGCTGGGTCTGGAGCTTGGGATTGTCCCCAAATCCCTGTCCCTTGTCACAATCCCCCCAAACCTAAATATCCCATCCCTGCCTTCCCTGTGCCCAGTGTCCCCAAATCCCAGTGTCCCCAAATCCCTGTGTCCTCAAATCCCTGTGTCCCCAAATCCCTGTGACCCCAAATCCCAATCCCTTGTCACAATCCCCCCAAACCTAAATATCCCATCCCCACCTTCCCTGTGCTCACTCCCCAAATCCCCGTGTCCCCAAATCCCAGTCCCTTGTCACAGAATCCCTCAGGGCCACATATCCCATCCCTGTCTTCCCTGTGCCCCGTGTCCCCAAATCCCCGTGTCCCCAAATCCCCATCCCTTGTCACAATCCCCCCAAACCTAAATATCCCATCCCTGTCTACCCTGTGCTCACTGTCCCCAAATCCTCGTGTCCCCAAATCCCTGTGTCCCCAAATCCCAGTCCCTTGTCACAATGCCCCCAAACCTAAATATCCCATCCCTGTCTTTCCTGTGCCCCGTGTCCCCAAATCCCCGTGTCCCCAAATCCCCGTGACCCCAAATCCCTCTCCCTTGTCACAATCCCCCCAGGCCCAAATATCCCATCCCCACCTTCCCTGTGCTCACTGTCCCCAAATCCCCGTGTCCCCAAATCCCAGTCCCTTGTCACAGCATCCCTCAGGGCCACATATCCCATCCCTGTCTTCCCTGTGCCCCGTGTCCCCAAATCCCCATGTCCCCAAATCCCCATCCCTTGTCACAATCCCCCCAAACCTAAATATCCCATCCCTGTCCTCCCTGTGCTCACTGTCCCCAAATCCCCGTGTCCCCAAATCCCCATCCCTTGTCACAATGCCCCCAAACCTAAATATCCCATCCCTGTCTTCCCTGTGCCCCGTGTCCCCGAATCCCCGTCCCTTGTCACAATCCCCCCAAACCTAAATATCCCATCCCTGTCTACCCTGTGCTCACTGTCCCCAAATCCTTGTGTCCCCAAATCCCCGTGTCCCCAAATCCCAGTCCCTTGTCACAGAATCCCTCAGGGCCACATATCCCATCCCTGTCTTCCCTGTGCCCCGTGTCCCCAAATCCCTGTGTCCCCAAATCCCCATCCCTTGTCACAATGCCCCCAAACCTAAATATCCCATCCCCACCTTCCCTCTGCTCACTGTCCCCAAATCCCTGTGTCCCCAAATCCCTGTGTCCCCAAATCCCCGTCCCTTGTCACAATGCCCCCAAACCTAAATATCCCATCCCCACCTTCCCTGTGCTCACTGTCCCCAAATCCCCGTGTCCCCAAATCCCAGTCCCTTGTCACAGCATCCCTCAGGGCCACATATCCCATCCCTGTCTTCCCTGTGCCCCGTGTCCCCAAATCCCTGTGTCCCCAAATCCCCGGTCCCTTGTCACAATCCCCCCAGGCCCAAAAATCCCATCCCTGTCTTCCCTGTTCCCACTGTCCCCAAATCCCCATGTCCCCAAATCCCTGTGTCCCCAAATCCCCGTGTCCCCATCTCCCAGTCCCTTGTCACAATCCCCCCAGGCCCAAATGTCCCATCCCCACCTTCCCTGTGCCCATTGTCACCAAGTCCGGCTGTCCCTCTGTGTCCCCAGCGTCCCCTTCTTGTCCCCGATGTCCCCAAGTCCCCGTCTCCCCCTCCCCGAGGTCGCTGCCCCTTTAAGAGCCCCCCCCACCTGTTTGTACCCTCATACCACTTCCGGGTTCCTTCGTCCCGCCCCTTCCGCCTCCTCCAATGAGCTGCCAGCTCTCCCGGAGGCGCGCGCGCTCCGCCGCTTCCTATTGGCTGCCGCGGAGGGGGCGTGGCCGCGTTTAGCCACGCCCCCGGCATGGTGGGGGCTCCGCTCGGCCGCGATGGAGCTGGGGGACCTGCGGAAGAGCTACCGGGGGGACACCGAGGTGGGACGGGGGGACCGGGGGGGTCCTGGCACGGGGGGAGCCCCCAGGCTGTCCCCAGGGTCCGGAGAACCCCCCCTGCCCCCCCCCGTTCCCGAGGATGCCCCCCCCCTCCAGCCAGGGTAACCTCCCACGCGGCCGCTTCCCAGCGTGTCCCCAAAACTCGGGGACCCCTCCCCCAGCCAGGGTGACCCCAAGGCTCGGGGAACCCTCCCGTTCCGTGAGGGTACCCCCGCCACGGTGCTGGGAGTGACCGTAGAACCGGGGTGCCCCCACCCTGAGCTGTCCCCAAGGTCTGGCGTGACCCCCCCGTCCCCCCACCCGGTGCTCGTTGTCTCCTCGGAACTGGGGTGTCCCCCCTTCCAAAACCTACAGGATCTCCTTCCATGTGCTGAGAGTGACCTTGGACCCAGGATGGCTTCCCTTTGTGGTGGTGATGGCGTTGAAACTGGGGTGATCCCCGTCCTAAGCTGTCCCCAAGACGTGGGGTGACCCCAAGACCTGGGGTGACCCCAAGACCTGGGATGGCCCCAAGACGTGGGGTAGTCCCAAGACCTGGGGTGATCCCAAGACCTGGGGTGACCCCAAGACCTGGGATGGCCCCAAGACCTGGGATAGCCCCAAGACCTGGGGTGACCCCAAGACCTGGGATGGCCCCCCCAGCCTGTCCCCAACACCTGGGGTTCCCCCCTCCTTCCACTCGCTGCACCCCCAGTGCTGTGCCCACCCCGTCCCCTGTGCTGGCCGCGCCCCTGAGTGCGATGTGACCCCCTCCAAGTGTCCCCAAAGCCCCGGGTCCCCCCCCTTACAGTGTCCCCCGTGTCCCCCAGGCCTTCGAGGAGCAGCACTTGGCCTCCCTTGACCCCATCGAGCAATTCCGAGCCTGGTTCCAGGAGGCCCTGGACTGCCCGGACATCGGCGAGGTCAACGCCATGTGCTTGGCCACCTGCACCAGGTGACACAGAGGGGTCGCAGGGTGGTCACGGGGGTGCCCTGGGTGCCGTCCTCACCCCGCTGTCCCCGCACAGGGACGGGAAGCCCTCGGCCCGGATGGTGCTGCTGAAAGGGTTCGGGCAGGACGGGTTCCGCTTCTTCACCAACTACGAGAGCAGGAAGGGGAAGGAGCTGGTGAGGGCTGGGGAGGGGGGGGTTTGGGGGGGGCGGATCCCGGATTCCTGAAGCTGGGAGCTTCCTGAAGTTGACAGCTCCCTCCTCTGCCCCCCCCAGGATTCCAACCCCTTCGCTTCCCTCGTCTTCTACTGGGAGCCCCTCTGCCGGCAGGTGAGGAGGGGTCCCCCGGGAGCACGGCCGGATCCTGGGAATGGGGTCGGGCAGGGGCTGCTCCCGCTCCGGGTGGGAATTTGGGGCTGGGGGTCACACTGGGATGGGCCCTGGGTTGAGACAGGGTGGGGGGTGGCTGCGGGTTTTGGGTGGAAAAGGCAGGGATTGGGGTGTTCTGTGTTCGGGAACCCCTTTGGAGCTGCAGGGCAGAGCCCAGGGGATGGTGGTTCCCAGCAGGGATGTGATCCCTGAATTTTGGGTGGAAAAGGCAGGGAATGGGGTGGTTCTGTGCTCGGGAACCCCTTTGGCACCACTGGCGAGATCCTCGAGGATGGTGATCCCCACCAGGGATGTGATCCCTGCGTTTTTGGGTGGAAAAGTCAGGGAATAGGGCACTTCCATACTCGGGAGCCCCTTTGGCACCGCTGACCAGAGCCCAGGGGATGGTGATCGCCACCAGCGATGTGATCCCTGAGTTTTGCGTGGAAAAGTCAGGGAATGGGCGCGGTTCCGTGCTCGGGAGCCCCTTCGGAGCTGTGGGTCCCTGGCCCAGGTGCGGATCGAGGGCTCGGTGAAGCGGCTGCCGGAGGAGGAATCCGAGCGCTACTTCCACTCCCGCCCCAAGGGCAACCAGATCGGGGCCCTGGTCAGCCGGCAGAGCTCCGTCATCCCGGACCGCGAGGTGAGCCCGGCCCTTTCCCTCCGGGAGCAGCCCGTGGGTGCCCCGCTCACCCTCCCCTTCCCCCTTCCCGACCCCGCAGTACCTGAGGAAGAAGAACGCCGAGCTGGAGGAGCGGTACCGGGACACGCCGGTGCCCAAGCCGGACTATTGGTGAGCGCGGGGGCCGAACCCCCCTCCCCAGAACCCCGCCGTGAACACCCCCCCCACCTTGAGCCCCGCGTGTCCCTTGCAGGGGCGCGTACATCGTGGAGCCGGAGGTGGTGGAGTTCTGGCAGGGCCAAAGCAACCGGCTGCACGACCGGATCGTGTTCCGGCGGCTGCGGGACCGCGCGGCGCCGCTCGGGGCCATGACCCACCGGGCACACGGCGACTGGGTCTACGAGCGCTTCTCGCCCTGAGCCCGGCGCTGCTCCCGCTCGGGAATGTCGCCCGTGCCGCCCTCGCCGCCCCCGGCCCGGCCCTCGCGGTGCGCTGGGAGATGGGTTCCGAGCTCCGCCTGTGTCCCCAAATCCATCTGCGACCGCTGCCGGCGCTGCCGGTGGGTAATTAATCGTGTTAATGATTGTGCAGGGTCCGCTTGTGACCCCGGTGACCTCTTCCCCCCCCCCCCCACCCCGTCGCTGTCCTGCTGCTGCCGCCTCTCTTTTTCCGTGTTTCATGTGGAGCTGTGGAATGTGCTCAGTGCCCGGTTCGTTATTGCTGTTATTTAATGAACTTCAGTAACGTGTCGCTCCTGTCGTGGGCCGTGACACCCCAGCCCTCACCCTGTCCCCTCCTCCAGCTGCTTGTCCAAGCCTGGAAGAAAAATAAATCGGGATTTATGTGGAGGCGTGACGGGTTTGGGTTAATACCGGGTTAATATTTACCCAGGCGGGGCCGGGCTCTGCCGGGGCAGCTGTAGCTCGGAGCTGCCGGGAATCCCGGCCCTGGGTGAAACCAATCCCTAAAAACCGCGCCGGTTCCGTGTTTGCCGTCCCGGGACAGGGTCGTGCCAAGGGCTGGCTGTCCCACCCTGGGTGGTGGCAGGGTAGCCCTGGCACGGAGGGCCGGTGGCCACGGGGCTGTGCCATCCTCGGTGCCACTGTCGCAGCCCCCTCAGTGGCTCTGGAGCCTCCCAGCTGTGCCCGTCCCTTGGGAAGAGCCGCCAGGGAGGGACGGGAGGGGACAGGGCAATGCCGCAGGAAGGGGCACAGCCGGGGCTCCCACCCGTGCGGGCACCGGGAGCCCAAATTCCAGGGTGAGGGGGGGCTCATGGACCGAGGGCTTCCTGCTGGGACAGGATCCCGGGATCCCAGCGGGACAAGGAACGGACTGGGAGCAAACAGAGCCGAGGGCGGGGACCGGGGGGGAGGGGGGCCCTGGCACCGGCCCCGTGCCGGGAAACCGGGGCTGGGCTCGGGCTCTTGGCACCCTCCGGCTTTTGTCGGAGCCGGGAAGGGGCTGGAGCTGCGGAGTTCAGGAACAGCCGCACCCCGCGGCGCTGGGAGGGCACCTCGGGCTCCGGCCACCCCCGCGTGTCCCCTTTTCCAGGGGGTCAGGGATTCCCCGGGATGCCCAGGCTCCCAGAGAGATCCCAGAGGGATCCAGAGCTTTCCCACCCTGCCAGGAATTCGGAGAGAAATCCCTGGAGCTGCCCCTGCTTCCAGCCCCGCGTGTTCCCCATCCGCAGGGTCAGGAGCTGGGAGGGCACCGCGGGCTCCGGCCACCCCCGCGTGTCCCCTTTTCCAGGGGGTCAGGGATTCCCCGGGATGCCCAGGCTCCCAGAGAGATCCCAGAAGGATCCAGAGCTTTCCCACCCTTCCTGGCCGGGTTTAGGGATCCGCGGAGCTCTCCCGGAGCCGCCTCCGCTTCCTCGTCCTTCACCGGGTCAGGGATTCCCCGCCATGGCACCGCCCGTACCCGCGTCCCGGAGGGATCCGGAGCCCTCCCACCCTTCCAGGCTGGATCCAGGGATCCGCGGAGCTCTCCCGGAGCTGCCTCAGGCTCGGTTTATTAACCACAGTTAATTAGCAGCGGGCGCGAGGGCTTCCAACATCCCGACCCCCGGCGTCGGCTCCCCGCTTCCAGCAGCAGGGAGCGATTCCCTGGGGAACGCGGCTCCTCCCGGGAGCCCTCCGCGGTCCCCGTGGGGGGATTTATCCCGCAGGGTCGTTCCCTGGGGACAGGGAAGAGTCGCTCGGAGGTGACTCGGCAAGGACGCGGCACCGGCGGCTCCGCAGCCCCTCGGGACTGGGACACGAGCGGCGGCTCGGCCCCGAAGAGTGACGGGAGGAGGGGATCGGGAACGGGATTGGGGCAGAGCCGGGCGGGAGGTGCGGGGAGTGTCCTCATCCTCATCCCAGTACGAACCAGTCAGCGCTGGGGAGCGGGAGGGACGGGCAGCGCCCGGGGGTCAGTCCTGCCGGCTCCTGGATTTTCCCTCGGATAAACTCCATCCCGAGTCCTCTCTGCTCCTGCAGCCCCCCGGACCGGCGTCCCCGGGGGGGGTGACATCGAGCCGGGTCACTTCTCCTCGCGCTCGCCGGCCCCGCACAGGTTGGGATGCTCGGCCAGCGTCGCCCTCACTTTCTTCTTCTCCTTGAAGCGCCCGGAGTGCGAGACCTTGACGTGTTTGCCCTTGGTGCTCTTGTCCACGATCTTCTCCAGGCGGGCGGCGAAGCCGGGTGGCCCCTCCGGGCCGGTCCCCTCCGCGCTGTCCCCTCCTCCCGGGGCCGCGTGCCCGTCGGGGCTCTCGTACAGCACCGTGGGCGCTGCCTGGCGCTTCCGCAGGAACGTCAGCTTCCACCAGCCGTGCCCGTCGGCCATCCTGGAACGGGATTCGGGGATCGTATTCCCTCCTGGAGTTCCCTCGGCCCTCCCCGGGGCTGCCATCCCGGAGCTGGCGGCGATGGATGAAGGATGCGGTGCTTCCTTCCCATCGGGGCGCGATCTCCTGGGGAGCGCCCCGCGGGGACCAGGAGGGGATTTTCCAGGGCTCGGGAATTCCGGAGCGCCGGGAAAAGGCTGCTGGCAGCGCCGGGAGCTGCTGCCCTTATCGGCCACGTGCAGCGGGCACGGAGGGAGGGAGGGAGGGAGCCCGGTGAGCAAACAGGAACAGGAACTGGGGCGCAGGTGGGACCGGGGAGGCGCCGGGAGCGCTGCCGGGGGGTCCCCACCTGCCGCACCCCGGGCTCGGGGCTCGCCTGGCCCCGGTGGGGCCGGGAGGGAGCGCTGGAGGAGCCTGGGAAGGTTCCGGGAAGGCTCCGGAGCCGACCGTGGCTCCAGGGCAGGAACCGAGAGCAGGCGGCTTCCGAGCCGAGCGCTTCCCTGGCCGCGGGCACGGAGAGGATTCCCAGCGCCCTGTCCCGTCCCGGTGCCCAGCCCAGCCCCGTGTTCCCGTCCCGGGCTCCAGCCCAGCCCCGTTTCCCCATCCCGGGCTCCAGCCCAGCCCCGTGTCCCCATCCCGGGCTCCAGCCCAGCTCCGTGTCCCCATCCCGATGCCCAGCCCAGCCCCGTGTCCCCATCCCGGGCTCCAGCCCAGCTCCGTGTCCCCATCCCGATGACCAGCCCAGCCCCGTGTCCCCATCCCGGGCTCCAGCCCAGCCCCGTGTCCCCATCCCGGTGTCCCCATCCCGGGCTCCAGCCCAGCCCCGTGTCCCCATCCCGGTATCCCCATCCCGGGCTCCAGCCCAGCCCCGTGTCCCCGTGGCGCTCCGCCACCAGCGACCCCTCCCCAATGTGGCCTCCTGCACCTCTTTGGGGGGGTTAAACCCCCCTTTTCCCTCTGGGACAGGGGGACAAGGGCACAGAGACTGCGGCCACCACCTCGCTGGTAGCCCCTGTGTCCCCCCACGCCCCCTCCCCCCCCGGAGTGCCAGAGCCAGGCGGGACCATCCCCGGCCGTGTCGCCAGAGTGTCCCCGGGGTTGCCACATCCCATCCCCATCCCGGTACCTGCTCCTGCCGCGCCCGGGGGTCCCGGGGGGGATCCCGGGGGTGTCCCGGGGGGGTCCCGCGGGGCAGCGCGGGCAGGTGCCGCTCACCTGCCGCTGTCCCCGTCAAGGTGAACCCGCTCCCAAACCCCTCCCGCCGGAGCAAACAGCGGGGCCGGGCCAGGCACGGCTGAATATTCATGACGGGGAGCGGTGCCAGCCCTGGGCGGGTGGCCCTGGGTGGCCCTGGGTAGCCCTGGGTGGCCACGGGTGGCCCTGGGTGGCCGTCACCGCCGCGGGCCGGCCGTGGCAGCGCTCGGGGCGCGGCGGCTCCGGGGCACGAGGGTCGGGCACCGGGAGCGGAGGGAATTGCGGCTCCCGGTGGGATCCTCCGAAACCCGCGGCTGCCGGACCGGTTCCTGCTCCCGCTGCTCCCCGCGAGGTCACCGGGATGTGCCCGTGCCGCCACGGGATGTGTCCCCGCGGGGGGATTCCCAGCCCCGCAGGGACACGGGGACACCGCGGGACCCCCGGTGACGCTCCCGGGGGCCGGAGCTGCTCCCCCAGTTAATCCAGCGGGATGATCCCGAGGGATCCTGGTTCTGTCGGGGATTGTCGCTGCCTGAGGGATCTGGGAGCTGCTCCAGGACCCATCCCAGGGGTCCCCAAAGGACCTGGGGTCCCTTTTTGGGGCCGCTGCTGAGGGTCCCAGGGGGATTCCGGCTCTGTCCAGTGGTCCCCGAGGGTCCTTGGATCTGTTCTGGGAGCAGCTGGGGGTCCCAGCGGGATCCTGGCTCTGTGCTGGGGTATCCAGTGGTTCCCAAGGGGTCTGGGATCTGCTCTGGGGGAAACGGGGGATCCCCGCAGGGATCGGGATCTGCTCGGGAGCATCCCGGGGACTCCTGCGGGACCCTGAGGGACGGCTTGAGGGCGATCCCGGGGCATCCCGGCTCGGTGCTGGGGCACCTTGGGACCGGGATTGGGGCCGGGATTGAGACCGGGACCGGGATTGAAACCGGGATTGGGATCAGGATTGGGACCCCCAAACTCCACCGCCAGCTCCGATTGGTCCCTGAAGACCCCGCCCCTTTCCCCTCCAGCCAATCGAAATGCCGGCACGTGGCGCTGCCGCGGCGCTGCCGCCTTCTGATTGGTGGGAAGGCCGTGGTCTTTGGGCGGAGCGCGTTGTGATTGGCTGAGGCGCGGGCGCTGAGGCCGGCGATTGGCTGAGGAGGGGAAGGCGGAAGTGGAGAGGCGGCGACGGGAGAGATGCAGGTGAGGAGCGGGAGCGGGAGCGGGAGCGGGAGCGGGACCGGGACCGGGGAAGGGGAAGGGGAAGGGGAAGGGGATGGGGATGGGGAAGGGGCAGGGTCTGGGTCTGGAAGCGGGACCGAGAGCGGGGAAGGGGCTGGAAGCGGGAGCGGGGAAGGCTCTGGAAGCGGGCCCAGGCCCAGGGGAGCGGGCAAAGCCCGGGCCCGGGCGCTGGAGCGGAAGGTCCCGACCCCCGCCCCACTCCCGGTGCCGGTCCCGGTCCGCATCTCCCGTGTCCTCCCCGCAGGTCGCTCCCCAGGAGTACCAGAATGTGCCCATCGACATCCAGACCAGCAAACTGCTGGGTACGGGAGCTCCTCCCCGTCCTTGGCCTCCCCCGGCTCCCCTCTTCCCTCCAAACCGGGGGTGGGCCGGGAATTCATCCCAGGGTTTGGTTGTCCCCTTGCCCCTCTGGATTTGGGGGAAAAGCCGGGAATTCACCCCAATATTTGGCCCCTCCAACCTCCCCCTTTCCCCTCCAGAACTGGGAATTTATCCCAATATTTGGCCCCTCTTTTCCCCTCCGGATTTGGGGGAAAAGCCGGGAATTCATCCCAATGTTTGATTGTTCCCTTTCCCCTCTGGATTTGGGGGGAAAGCCGGGAATTCATCCCAATGTTTGATTGTTCCCTTTCCCCTCTGGATTTGGGGGGAAAGCCGGGAATTCACCCCAATGTTTGATTGTTCCCTTTCCCCTCTGGATTTGGGGGGAAAGCCGGGAATTCACCCCAATATTTGACCCTTCATTTCCCCTCCGAATTTGGGGGAAAAGCCGGGAATTCACCCCAATATTTGACCCTTCATTTCCCCTCCGAATTTGGGGGAAAAGCCGGGAATTCATCCCAGTATTTGACCCTTCATTTCCCCTCCGAATTTCCGGAAAGACCCGGGAATTCATCCCAATATTCGATCCCCTTCATTTCCCCTCCGGATTTGGGGGAAAAGCCGGGAATTCATCCCAATATTTGGCCCCCTCTTTTCCCCTCTGGATTTGGGGGAAAAGCCGCGAATTCACCCCAATATTTGGCCCCTCCAGCTTCCCCCTTTCCCCTCCAGAACTGGAAATTTATCCCAATATTTGGCCCCTCTTTTCCTCTCCGGATTTGGGGGAAAAGCCGGGAATTCATCCCAATGTTTGATTGTTCCCTTTCCCCTCTGGATTTGGGGGAAAAGCCGGGAATTCACCCCAATATTTGGCCCCTCCAACCTCCCCCTTTCCCCTCCAGAACTGGGAATTCATCCCAATATTTGACCCTTCATTTCCCCTCCGGATCTGGGGGAAAAGCCGAGAATTCACCCCAATATTTGGCCCCTCCAACCTCCCCCTTTCCCCTCCAGAACTGGGAATTCATCCCAATATTTGACCCTTCATTTCCCCTCCGAATTTGGGGGAAAAGCCGGGAATTCATCCCAATATTTGGCCCCCTCTTTTCCCCTCTGGATTTGGGGGAAAAGCCGAGAATTCACCCCAATATTTGGCCCCTCCAACTTCACCCTTTCCCCTCCGATCCCAGGGGTTCCTCCCGGTGTTGGGTCCCCGTGTCCTGGGGGGTGTCCCGGGGGTGTCCCCCATGTCCCGGGGGTGTCCTGGGGGGTGTCCCGGGGGTGTCCCCCATGTCCTGGGGGTGTCCTGGGGGGTGTCCCGGGAGTGTCCCCCATGTCCCGGGGGTGTCCCGGGGGGTGTCCCGGGGGTGTCCCCCTCGCCGTGGCCCCCCCGGTGACCCCGCTGTCCCCATGGCCCCAGACTGGCTCGTGGACCGGCGCCACTGCAGCCGGCGCTGGCGGGACCAGCTGCAGCTGGTCCGGGAGCGGCTCCAGGTGGCCATCCAGGACATGCCGGAGAACCCGGAGATCAAAGAGCTGCTGGAGGGCTCCTGTGAGTGGGGATTTGGGATTCGGGGTGGGGTGTGGGGGGGGGGGGGTCACGCCTGTTCCCAAAGGTTCGGTGGTGGTAGCTCAAAAACTCCCCCAAAACCTCCTGGAGATCCCTCAAAGTCTGCCGGGAACCTCCAAAAACCTCCTGGAGATGCCCTAAAACCTCCTGGGGATCCCTCAAAGTCTGCTGGGAACCTCCAAAAACCTCCAGGAGATGCCCTAAAACCTCCTGGGGATCCCTCAAAACCTCCTGGAGATGCCCTAAAACCTCTTGGGGATCCCTTAAAACTTCCCAGGGATCCAAAACTTCCCAGAGATCCCTCAAAACCTCCCAGGGACCCGCCAGAACTTCCCAGGGATCCCCTAAAACCTCCCGGGAACCCCCAAAAACTTCCTGGGGATCCCACAGAACCTCCAGGAGATGCCCTAGAACCTCCTGGGGATCCCTCAGAACCTCCTGGAGATGCCCTAGAACCTCCTGGGGGTCCCTCAGAACCTCCTGGGGATCCCTCAGAACCTGCTGGTGGTCCCTCAGAACCTGCTGGGGGTCCCTCAGAACCTCCTGGGGATCCCTCAGAACCCCTTGGGAGTCCCTCAGAACCTCCTGGGGGCCCCTCAGAACCTCCTGGGGATCCCTCAGAACCCCTTGGGAGTCCCTCAGAACCTCCTGGGGATCCCTCAGAACCTCCTGGAGATGCCCTAGAACCTCCTGGGGACCCCTCAGAACCTCCTGGGGATCCCTCAGAACCTCCTGGGGATCCCTCAGAACCTCCTGGGGATCCCTCAGAGCCCCCCAGGGCCCCCAGCCCGCCGTGACCCCGTCCCTGCTCCGCCCCAGACCTGCACTACTTCCACTGCCTGCGGATCGTGGAGATCCTCAAGGGCACCGAGGCCTCCACCAAGAACCTCTTCGGGCGCTACTCGTCCCAAAGGATGAAGGTGGGAGCGGCCTCCTCTTCCTCCTCTTCCTCCTCTTCCTCCTCTTCCTCCTCTTCCTCCTCTTCCTCCTCTTCCTCCTCTTCCTCCTCTTCCTCCTCTTCCTCCTCTTCCTCCTCTTCCTCCTCTTCCACCTCATCCTCCTCCTCCATCCCTTTCCTCCCCTTCCTCCCCTTCCTCCTCATCCTCATCCTCCTGTTCCTTCTCTTTCTATTCATCCTTCTCTTCCTCTTCATCCTCCTCTTCCTCCTCTTCCTCCTCATCTCCCTCATCTCCCTCATCCTCCTCCTCCTCCATCCCCCTCTTCCTCTTCTTCCCTTCCTCCTCCCTCCTCCTCTTCCACCTCATTCTCTCCCTCCTCATCCTTCTCTTTTTCTTCATCCTCCTCTTCCTCTCCTCCATCCTCCTCCTTCCTCCTCCTTCCTCCTCCTTCCTCCTCCTTCCTCCTCCTTCCTCCTCCTTCCTCCTCCTTCCTCCTCCTTCCTCCTCCTTCCTCCTCTTCCATCTCCATCCTCCTCCATCCTCCTCCTTCCTCCTCCTTCCTCCTCCTTCCTCCTCCTTCCTCCTCCTTCCTCCTCCTTCCTCCTCTTCCTCTCCTCCATCCTCCTCCTTCCTCCTCCTTCCTCCTCCATCCTCCTCCTCCTCCCATCCCTGCTCACGCTCCCGTCCCTCCCCAGGACTGGCAGGAGGTCGTGTCCCTCTACGAGAAGGAGAACACCTACCTGGGTACGGGATGGGGAGTGGGAATGGGAACGACGAATCCCAGCGGGGTGGGAGCCCCAAGGTGTCCCAGAGAACCCCCCGGGCGGGCGGAATTCAGTCCCTGAACTGGGATGGGAAAGGGGAATTCAACCTCCAAACTGGGATGGGATGGGATGGGATGGGATGGGATGGGATGGGATGGGATGGGATGGGATGGGATGGGATGGGATTTAAGGGGCAGGAAGTGTGGGAATGCCAAATCCCAACGGGATGGGAGCCCTGAGACACCCCGAGGACCCCGTGGATGGATGGAATTCAGTCCCTGAACTGGGATGGGAAAGGGGAATTCAACCTCCAAACTGGGATGGGATGAGACGGGATGGGATGGGATGGGATGGGATGGGATGGATGGGATGGGATGGGACGGGACGGGACGGGATGGATGGGATGGGATGGGATGGGATGGGATGGGATGGGATGGATGGGATGGGATGGGACGGGACGGGACGGGATGGATGGGATGGGATGGGATGGGATGGGATGGGATGGGATGGGATGGGATGGGATGGGATGGGATGGGATGGGATGGGATGGGATGGGATGGGATGGGATGGGATGGATGGGATGGGATGGGATCAGTGGGATGGGATGGGATGGGATGGGATGGGATGGGATGGATGGGATGGGATGGGATGGGACGGGACGGGATGGGATGGGATGGGATCCATGGGATGGGGTCCATGGGATGGGGTCCATGGGATGGGGTCCATGGGATGGGGTGAGGATGGGATGGGATCCATGGGATGGGATCCATGGGATGGGATCCATGGGATGGGATCAGTGGGATTTAAGGGGCAGGAAGTGTGGGAATGCCAAATCCCAGCGGGGATGGGAGCCCTGGGACACGCTGAGGACCCCCCTGGGTGGGCTGGAATCCACTCCCTAAACTGGGCTGGAATCCACCCCCTAAACTGGGCTGGGCCGGGACGGGGAATCCAACCCGCGAGCAGCGACGGCGAAGGACGGGCTTTGCGGGAACGCCGAATCCCAGCGGGACGAGACCCCTGGGGTGCGTGGGGTCCCTCGGGGTGACCCCGCTGTCCCCCCCAGCCGAGCTCTCGAGCCTCCTGGGGCGCAGCATCAGCTACGAGGTGCCGTCGCTGCGGCGGCAGCTGGGGCGCTGCCAGCAGGCGCAGCAGGAGCTGGCGCGGCGCCAGGACGAGTGCCAGCTCGGGGCCGGCGAGCTCCGCGAGCGCTTCCTGGCCTCCTGCCGCCAGTACGGCATCGCCGTGAGTGCCGGGGTGGGCCGGCCCCGAAACGGGCCCGAGAGAACCCCAAAGGGACCTGAGAGAACCCCAGAGGGGCCTGAAAGAACCCCAAACGCACCTTAAATAACCCCAAACGGGCCTGAGAGAACCCCAAAGGGATCTGAAAGAACCCCAAACGGGTGTAAAATAACCCCAAAGGGGCCTGAAAGAACCCCAAATGAGTGTAAAATAACCCCAAACGGGTGTAAAATAACCCCAAAGGGGCCTGAAAGAACCCCAAAGGGACCTGAAAGAACCCCAAAGGGGCCTGAAGGAACCCCAAATGGGTGTAAAATAACCCCAAACGGGTGTAAAATAACCCCAAATGGGCCTGAAAGACCCCCAAACGAGCCTGAAAGAACCCCAAAGGGGCATAAAATAACCCCAAATGGGTGTAAAATAACCCCAAACGGGCCTGAGAGGACCCCAAACAGGTGTAAAATAGCCCCAAACGGGTGTAAAATAACCCCAAAGGGACCTGAAAGACCCCCAAACGAGCCTGAAAGAACCCCAAAGGGGTGTAAAATAACCCCAAAGGGGTGTAAAATAACCCCAAAGGGGCCTGAAAGAACCCCAAAGGGACCTGAAAGAACCCCAAATGGGTGTAAAATAACCCCAAAAGGGCCTGAAATAACCCCAGATGGGCCTGAAATAACCCCAAACAGGCCTGAAATAACCCCAAATGGGCATAAAATAACCCCAAATGGGCATAAAATAACCCCAAATGGGCCTGAAAGAACCCCAAAGGGGCGTAAAATAACCCCAAACGGGTGTAAAATAACCCCAAATGGGCCTGAAATAACCCCAAACGAGCCTGAAAGAACCCCAAATGGGTGTAAAATAACCCCAAATGGGCCTGAAAGAACCCCAAACAGGCCTGAAATAACCCCAAAGGGGCATAAAATAACCTCAAATGGGTGTAAAATAACCCCAGATGGGCCTGAAATAACCCCAAATGGGTGTAAAATAACCCCAAATGGGCCTGAAAGAACCCCAAATGGGCCTGAAATAACCCCAAACGGGCCTGAAAGAACCCCATAGCAGACCCTAAAACAGCCCTAAAATAACCCCAAAGGAGACCCCAAAATAAGCCCTGCGCAGACCCTAAAACAGCTTTAAATAACCCCAAAGCAGACCCTAAACCAGGCCTAAAATAACCCCAAACAGACCCCAAATAACCCCAGGAGAGCTCCCCAAAACTGACCCTAAAGCAGCCCCCCCCAGCTGCCCAGAGGGGTCACACTGGGACCGGGGTGTCCCCAGGGTGTCCCAGGATGTCCCCAGGGTGTCCCTGTAGTGTCCCCGATGTCCCCAGGGTGTCCCAGGATGTCCCCAGGGTGTCCCCGATGTCCCCAGGGTGTCCCTGGATGTCCCCGGGGTGTCCCAGGGTGTCCCTGGCTGTCCCCAGGGTGTCCCCAGGGTGTCCCAAGATGTCCCCAGGGTGTCCCCAGGTATCCTCAGGGTCTCCCCGCGTGTCCCCAGGGTATCCCCAGGGTGTCCCATGGTATCCCCCGGCTGTCCCCAGGGTGTCCCCAGGGTGTCCCGGGGTGTCCCAGGGTATCCCCAGGGTGTCCCCGTGTGTCCCACAGTGTCCCAGGGTGTCCCCGGCTGTCCCCAGGGTGTCCCTGCATGTCCCAGGCTGTCCCCAGAGTGTCCCAGGATGTCCCCAGGGTGTCCCAGGGTGTCCCCGGCTGTCCCCAGGGTGTCCCGAGTATCCCCAGGCTGTCCCCAGGGTGTCCCTGTGTGTCCCAGGCTGTCCCCAGGATGTCCCCAGGGTGTCCCGGGGTGTCCCAGGGTATCCCCAGGGTGTCCCTGCAGTGTCCCCAGGGTGTCCCCATGTGTCCCAGGGTGTCCCCGTGTGTCCCTGCATGTCCCAGGCTGTCCCCAGAGTGTCCCAGGATGTCCCCAGGGTGTCCCGAGTATCCCCAGGGTGTCCCCAGGGTGTCCCTGCAGTGTCCCAGGGTGTCCCAGGGTGTCCCAGGCTGTCCCCAGGGTGTCCCCGGGGTGTCCCCGGCTGTCCCCAGGGTATCCCCAGGGTGTCCCAGGATATCCCCAGGGTGTCCCTGTGTGTCCCCGGCTGTCCCCAGGGTGTCCCCAGGGTGTCCCTGTGTGTCCCAGGCTGTCCCCAGGATGTCCCCAGGGTGTCCTGGGGTGTCCCAGGCTGTCCCCAGGGTGTCCCCGGCTGTCCCCAGGATATCCCCAGGGTGTCCCAGGGTGTCCCCAGGGTGTCCCAGGGTGTCCCCAGGGTGTCCCCAGGGTGTCCCTGCAGTGTCCCCAGGGTGCCCCCGGCTGTCCCCAGGGTGCCGACGTGCGCCAGGAGCTGCTGGCGCTGGTGCAGGAGCTGCCGGCGCTGCTGTCCCGCATCGGGGCCGGCGCCAGCGCCCTCGGGGAGGCCATCGAGCTGTACCAGGCCTGTGTGGCCTTCGTGTGTGACAGGTAGGGACAGACCCCGAGCGGCCCTGGCACCCCAAAACACCCCTAAAGCCCCCAAACCAGCCCCTATCCACACAAAACACCCCTAAACCCCCCCAAACCAGCCCCTATCCACACAAAACACCCCTAAACCCCCCCAAAACAGCTCCTATACCCCTAAACCCCCCCAAACCAGCCCCTATCCACACAAAACACCCCTAAACCCCCCCCAAACAGCCCCTATCCACACAAAATTCCCCTAAACCCCCCCAAAACAGCTCCTATACCCCTAAACCCCCCCAAACCAGCCCCTATCCACACAAAACACCCCTAAACCCCCCCCAAACAGCTCCTATACCCCTAAACCCCCCCAAACCAGCCCCTATCCACACAAAACACCCCTAAACCCCCCCAAAACAGCCCCTATCCACACAAAACACCCCTAAACTCCCCAAAACAGCTCCTATACCCCTAAACCCCCCCAAAACAGCTCCTATCCACACAAAACACCCCAAAACACCCCCAAACCAGCTCCTATACCCCAAAACCAGCTCCTATCCACACAAAACACCCCAACCCCCCCAAAACCAGCTCCTATCCACACAAAACACCCCTAAACCCCCCAAAACAGCTCCTATACCCCCAAACAGCTCCTATCCACACAAAATACCCCAAAACCCCCCCAAAACCAGCTCCTATCCACACAAAACACCCCTAAACCCCCCAAAACAGCTCCTATACCCCCAAACCAGCTCCTATCCACACAAAACACCCCAACCCCCCCCCCCCCCACAAACCAGCCCTAATCCCCCCCCCAAACCAACCCCCGCTCCCCCCAAAACGCCGGGACCGGGGCTGCTGGGGTGTCCCCCTCACCGCCGTCCCCTCGGCAGCCCCGGGGCCGAGGTGGTCCCGCTCCTGCGCTTTGTGGGGTGCCATGGGAACACCACGGTGTTCCAGTGGCGGACGGGGCGGCAGCCGCGCCGGGTGGAGCGGCCGGAGCTGCGCCAGACCCCGCAGGAGCCACCCCAGCAGGACACGGTGGGTCCTGGCAGGGAAAGGGAGGGGGGACGGGCAGCGGAGACCCCAAATGGCTCTGCTGGGCGGTTTTGGGGTCGCGGCTCAGGGCGGGTTTTTTGGGGGGGGCTCTTTTTCCTACAGATTGATTGGGGGGATTTCCCGGCGGAGCCGCCTCAGGGTGGGGACGTCGATTGGGGGATCACGGTGGAGCCCAGTCCGCAGGTGGGTGGCATTGCCCGGGGTCAGGGGTGTCCCTGTGTCCCCAAATCCCCCCTGTGTCACCATGTGTCCCCCCCTGTGTCACCCTTTGTCACCCTTTGTTCCTCAGGGGGGCGATGGCATCGATTGGGGTGACGGAGAGAAGGGGACGATCACCAGTCCGCAGGTGGGTGGCATCACTTGGGGTCAGGGGTGTCCCTGTGTCCCCAAATCCCCCCTGTGTCACCCTGTGTCACCCTTTGTCACCCTTTGTTCCTCAGGGGGACGATGGCATCGATTGGGGTGACGGAGAGAAGGGGACGATCACCAGTCCCCAGGTGGGTGGCATCACTTGGGGTCAGGGGTGTCCCTGTGTCCCCAAATCCCCCCTGTGTCCCCAAATCCCCCCTGTGTCACCCTGTGTCCCCCTGTGTCACCCTTTGTCCCCCCCTGTGTCACCCTTTGTCACCCTTTGTTCCTCAGGGGGACGATGGCATCGATTGGGGTGATGGGGAGAAGGGGACGATCACGGTGGAGCCCAGTCCGCAGGTGGGTGGCATTGCCCGGGGTCAGGGGTGTCCCTGTGTCCCCAAATCCCCCCTGTGTCCCCAAATCCCCCCTGTGTCACCCTGTGTCACCCTTTGTTCCTCAGGGGGACGATGGCATCGATTGGGGTGACGGAGAGGGACAGGAGGGGACGATCACGGTGGTGGAGGCTGGAACTGAGGGTGAGCAGGGCTGGGGGGTCCCAAGGGGGGACAGGCAGCTCCCACCCCCCATGTTCCCATTTCCCAGTGCCCCTGGACACCACAGAGGGGTCTGGGGATGGGATTTGGGGTGATGCTGAGGTGGATTTGGGGTCCCATCCCTTCATCCCTCACTGCCCAGTGCCCCTGGACACCACAGAGGGGTCTGGGGATGGGATTTGGGGTGATGCTGAGATGGGTTTGGGGTCCCATCCCTTCACCCCTCACTGCCCAGTGCCCCTGGACACCACAGAGGGATTTGGGATTGGGGCAGAGGGTGGGATTTGGGTGCTGGGCAGGATTGGGGTGCCCTGGGGTGATGCTGAGCTGGGATTTGGGGTCCCATCCTTGCTCCCTTGCACCCCTCATCCCCACACCACAGAGAGATTTGGGAATGGGGCAGAGGGTGGGATTTGGCTGCTGGCCAGGGGGTTTTAGGTACCCTGGAGTGATGCTGAGATGGTTTTGGGGTCCCACCCCCAGCCCCCGAGGGGGTCGCCCGCGGCTCGGACGCGCTGACCCTGCTGGAGAACCCCGAGACGCGGAACCAGTTCATCGACGAGCTGATGGAGGTGGGCCTGAGGGGATGGCCACTGGCCCTGCCCCTGGGGTGGCCCCGGGGCTGAGTGACCCCATGGCTGAGTGACCCCATGGCTGAGTGACCCCGGGGCTGAGTGACCCCCATGGCTGAGTGACTCCATGGCTGAGTGACCCCCATGGGTGAGTGACTCCATGGCTGAGTGACCCCATGGCTGAGTGACCCCCATGGCTGAGTGACCCCATGGCTGAGTGACCCCATAGCTGAGTGACCCCGGGGCTGAGTGACCCCATGGCTGAGTGACCCCCATGGGTGAGTGACCCCATGGCTGAGTGACCCCATGGCTGAGTGACTCCATGGCTGAGTGACCCCATGGCTGAGTGACCCCATAGCTGAGTGACCCCCATAGCTGAGTGACCCCATGGCTGAGTGACCCCCATGGCTGAGTGACCCCATGGCTGAGTGACCCCCATAGCTGAGTGACCCCCATAGCTGAGTGACCCCATAGCTGAGTGACCCCCATGGCTGAGTGACCCCATGGCTGAGTGACCCCATGGCTGAGTGACTCCATGGCTGAGTGACCCCGGGGCTGAGTGACCCCATGGCTGAGTGACTCCATGGCTGAGTGACCCCCATGGCTGAGTGACCCCCATGGCTGAGTGACCCCATGGCTGAGTGACCCCCATGGCTGAGTGACCCCATGGCTGAGTGACTCCATGGCTGAGTGACCCCCATGGCTGAGTGACCCCATGGCTGAGTGACCCCGGGGCTGAGTGACCCCGGGGCTGAGTGGCCCCATGGCTGAGTGACCCCATGGCTGAGTGACCCCATGCCCCGTCCCCACAGCTGGAGCTGTTCCTGGCGCAGCGGCTGATGGAGCTGGAGGACGAGGCCGACGTGGTGGCCATGAGCCAGCTGCAGCTGGCCCCGGCCGTGCTGCAGGGCCAGAGCGGCGACCGCGTGCGGGCCCAGCTGGCCACGGCCCGGGAGCTGCTGGCCCAGCTCTGCTCCCGCAGCGTCCAGCACCTCTGCATGATCCTCGCTTCGCCCAGGTGCCCGAAAGTGCCCCAAAACGGGCCCAAAACAGCCCCCAAACAGACACTAAAATAGTCCTAGAACACTCCCTAAACAGCCCCTAAACAGCCCCAAAATAGGCCCTAAAAAAACCCCAAAACAGCCCCAAAACAGCCCCAGGGGATGGAGAGGGGTCAGCGCCGGGGAGCGGCCGTGGGGACTGGGGGAGAGGGTCTGGAGGGGGAGGTGTCCCTGTGTGGGGATGACCCCTGGCCATACAGGGGTGGCTGAGGGTCCCTGGCTGTCCCCTGGCCGTGTTGGGGTGGCTGAGGTGGCCCTGGCTGTCCCCTGGCCGTGTTGGGGTGGCTGAGGTGGCCCTGGCTGTCCCCTGGCCGTGTCAGGGTGGCTGAGGGGTCCCTGGCTGTCCCTGGCCATGTCGGGGTGGCTGAGGTGGCCCTGGCCATGCAGGAGGGTGGCTGAGGTGGCCCTGGCTGTCCCTTGGCCGTGTCAGGGTGGCTGAGGTGGCCCTGGCTGTCCCTTGGCCGTGTCAGGGTGGCTGAGGTGGCCCTGGCTGTCCCTTGGCCATGTCGGGGGGTGGCTGAGGTGGCCCTGGCCGTCCCTGGCCATGTCAGGGTGGCTGAGGTGGCCCTGGCTGTCCCCTGGCCATGTCGGGGGGTGGTTGAGGTGGCCCTGGCTGTCCCCTGGCCGTGTCAGGGTGGCTGAGGTGGCCCTGGCCGTCCCTGGCCATGTCAGGGTGGCTGAGGTGGCCCTGGCTGTCCCCTGGCCATGTCAGGGTGGCTGAGGTGGCCCTGGCTGTCCCTTGGCCGTGTCGGGGTGGCTGAGGTAGCCCTGGCTGTCCCCTGGCCGTGTCGGGGTGGCTGAGGGTGGCCCTGGCTGTCCCTTGGCCGTGTCAGGGTGGCTGAGGTGGCCCTGGCTGTCCCCTGGCCGTGTTGGGGTGGCTGAGGGGTCCCTGGCTGTCCCCTGGCCATGTCAGGGTGGCTGAGGTGGCCCTGGCTGTCCCCTGGCCGTGTTGGGGTGGCTGAGGTAGCCCTGGCTGTCCCCTGGCCATGTCGGGGTGGCTGCGGTGGCCCTGGCCATGCAGGAGGGTGGCTGAGGTGGCCCTGGCTGTCCCTTGGCCATGTCGGGGTGGCTGAGGTGGCCCTGGCTGTCCCCTGGCCATGTCGGGGGGTGGCTGAGGTGGCCCTGGCTGTCCCTTGGCCATGTCGGGGGGTGGCTGAGGTGGCCCTGGCTGTCCCTTGGCCATGTCAGGGTGGCTGAGGGGTCCCTGGCTGTCCCTGGCCATGTCAGGGTGGCTGAGGTAGCCCTGGCTGTCCCTTGGCCATGTCAGGGTGGCTGAGGTGGCCCTGGCTGTCCCTTGGCCATGTCGGGGTGGCTGAGGTGGCCCTGGCTGTCCCCTGGCCATGTCGGGGGGTGGCTGAGGTGGCCCTGGCTGTCCCTTGGCCATGTCGGGGGGTGGCTGAGGTGGCCCTGGCTGTCCCTTGGCCATGTCAGGGTGGCTGAGGGGTCCCTGGCTGTCCCTGGCCATGTCAGGGTGGCTGAGGTAGCCCTGGCTGTCCCTTGGCCATGTCAGGGTGGCTGAGGTGGCCCTGGCTGTCCCTTGGCCATGTCGGGGTGGCTGAGGTGGCCCTGGCTGTCCCCCCAGGTACGTGGAGCGGGTGACGGCGCTGCTGCGGCAGAAGCTGCACCAGGCCGAGCTGCTGCTGGCCAAGAGGGACGCGCTGGCCCAGAAGCGCCGCGAGGCGCTGGCCGAGCAGGCGGCCCTGGAGCCCAAACTGCAGCGGCTGCAGGAGAAGACCAGGGAGCTCCAGAAACTGGTGAGGGAGGGGTGGAGACCCCACAAGACCCTCCCTGCACCCCGAATTTGCCCCTTCCCACCCCACAAGGCCCCTGAGCCCCTCGCTGTGTGTGTTGCAGATCGAGGCCGACATCTCCAAGCGCTACGGGGGGCGGCCGGTGAACCTGATGGGCATCAACCTGTGAGGCTGAGGGGGGGTCCTGCCCCTGCCCACCCCCTGCCCACCCCCTGCCCACCCCTGGCCGCGGGCTGGCGGTGAATAAACCCACGTTTTCCTCCCAAATCGAGCTGGAGTTGAGGCGGGGCAGAGAAACCCCCTCCCCAAAAAGGTCTGGGGGGGGGGCTCGGGGCCACCAGAAGCCCGCGCCCGGTCCTTGGGGCGGCCGTGCTGGGGGGATCCCGGCGCTGGGAGGGGGCGGTCGGGTTTTAATTTCAGAGCGGGTGACCCACGGCCGGGTGGGGCCGGCGGTGCCGCCGGGTGGGCCGGACCGGGCCGGACTGGGCTGAACTGGGCCGGACTGGGCTGAACTGGGTCGAACCGGGCTGGACTGGACCGGACTGGACCGGACTGGGTCGAACCGGGCCGGACCGGGCCCGACTGGGTCGGACTGGACCGGACTGGGTCGAACTGGGCTGAACTGGGTCGGACTGGACCGGATCAGGCCGAACCGGGCCGAACTGGGCCGGACTGGGTCGGACTGGACCGGACTGGGTCGAACCGGGCTGGACCAAGCCGGACTGGACCGGACTGGGTCGAACCGGGCCGGACCGGGCCCGACTGGGTCGGACTGGACCGGACCGGGCCGAACCGGGCCGAACTGGGTCGGGCTGGATCGGACTGGGCCGAACCGGGCTGAGCTGGGCCGAACCGGGCCGGACCGGGCTGAACTGGGCCGAACCGGGCTGAACCGGGCCGAACCGGGCTGAACTGGGCCGAACCGGGCCGAACTGGGCTGAACTGGGCCGAACCGGGCTGAACTGGGCCGAAACGGGCCGGACCGGGCTGAACTGGGCCGAACCGGGCTGAACTGGGCCGAACCGGGCCGGACCGGGCCGAACCGGGCTGAACTGGGCCGGACTGGGTCGGACTGGACCGGACTGGCTCGAACCGGGCCGGACCGGGCCCGACTGGGTCGGGCTGCATCGGACTGGGCCGAACCGGGCCGAACTGGGCCGAACCGGGCCGGACCGGGCCGAACCGGGCTGAACTGGGCCGGACTGGGTCGGACTGGACCGGACTGGCTCGAACCGGGCCGGACCGGGCCCGACTGGGTCGGGCTGCATCGGACTGGGCCGAACCGGGCCGAACTGGGCCGAACCGGGCTGAACTGGACCAAACCGGGCCGGAGCCCCGGAGCGGCTTTGGGGCGGGGCTGCCGTGCCCGATGACGTAACCCAATGGCCACACCCCCTGTGGGAGGCCATTGGTTGCTGTCGCGCGCTGGCCCCGCCTCCTCTGACGTCGCAGCCGCTCATTGGTCCGGCTCTGCTGTGGGACCGCCCCCCGCAGGGGTCGGGGGGTCCCCGGTGGGGCTGAGGGGTCCCCGGTGGGACAGGGGGGTCCGCAGTGGGGCGGTGGGGCCCCAGGGGGGCTGGAGGGTCCCCAGTGGGGCTGGAGGGTCCACGGTGGGACAGGGGGGACCCCAATGGGGCGGGGGGTGCGGCTCTGGGGGTCCGCCCCCCCAGGGAGTGGGGCACAGAGAGCCCCGTTCCCAGGGATCTGGGGGGTCCTGACCCCACGGGATCCGGTTTTGGGGGATCCTGGCCCCGTGGGATCCAGTTGTGGGGAGCTCCTGATCCCATGGAATCCGCCTTGCAGGATGGGGGGGGGGGGGGGGGGGGGGGGGGGAGACTCGTGCTCCATAGAACTCAGTTGTGGGGCTGTGGGGGGCTCCTGGCCCCATGGAATCCATTTGGGGCGATGTGGGGGCTCCTGATCCCATGGGATCCAGCTGTGGGGCGTCCTGGCCCCATGGGATCCAGCCGGGGGAGGTTCTGGCCCCATGGGATTCAGCTGTGGGGCTCAGGGGGCTTCCACCCCACAGGTTCTGGGGGGGGGGGGTCCCATCCCCTGGGGGCTGCCGGCGCCCGGGCAAGGCGTGGGGCCGTGTGGGATCGCTGCCCTCATGGGGGTGGGGGGCTATGGGGGGGCCCCAGCCCGGCTCCAGCTCTCGCCCCCCGCACTCCTGTCCCCGTCTCTGTCGCCGTCCCCGCTCGATGCCCCGCGGCCGTGCCACCTCCGCCGCGGCGACAGCTCATTAACCCCGCTAACGGTGATTAACGGGCTAATTAACGGCTGTCTGGCACTGTCCCGGAGCCGGGAGCCGCGGAGGATCCCCCGTGAGGATTTGGGTCTGGGGGTCACCGCCCGGGGGTCACCGTCCCCGTCGTCTCCATAGCGAAGGCATGCGGGCGGGGGGCTCGGGCCATAAAGCGCCTTTATCCTCCGGCCTGGCCCCCCCCCGCCGCGGGGCTCGACCCCCCCCTCGGGACCCCTGATTCCCCCCGGGACCCCCCTCGGGACCCCTGACCCCCCCTCGGGACCCCTGATTCCCCCCGGGACCCCCCTCGGGACCCCTGACCCCCCCTCGGGACCCCCGCCCCGCCCCGCGGGTCACGGCGGCCCCGGCGGGGGCAGAGGGCAACGCGGGGGCTTTGATGGGGAAATCAATGGGGCGATAGAGGGGGTGGGGACAGCGGTGACCCCCCCACCCCCGGCCCCGGTGACCCCCCCCGGGCACTTTTGGGGCTCCGTTAGGGCGTTATTAATGTCGCGGATGAAATATCGGCCGGCGGCCGCTGGTGCCATTATCCCCGGCATTCCCGGGGGATCCTGACAGGAAGATGGAGCAGCCCCGGCCCTCCCCGCGGGTGGGGGGCACGGCGGGATGGGGGGCTCGGGGTGGGGGGGGCTCGGTGGGGTTCCAGACCCTCCCCCCCCCCCCCCCCGCTCCTGCCCGTGCCCCGCGTCCGTTGGGATGTGGGGGATGGAGGGGAATTGGGATCGGGGAATGTGGGGGAATTGGGATCAGGGATGTGGGGCTGGAGGGGAATTGGGATCGGGGAATGTGGGGATGGAGGGGAATTGGGATGTGGGGATGGAGGGGAATTGGGATGGGGGATGTGGGGCTGGAGGCGAATTGAGATGAGGGGATGGAGGGATGGAGGGGAATTGGGATGGGAGGATGTGGGGATGGAGGGGAATTGGGATCGGGGATGTGGGGGAATTGGGATCAGGGATGTGGGGATGGAGGGGAATTGGGATCGGGGAATGTGGGGGTGGAGGGGAATTGGGATCGGGGAATGTGGGGATGGAGGGGACATGGAAAGAGAGGACACGGACCAAAGGGACACGTGGATGGACGGGACAAAGAGCGGGGGGATGTGTGCACGGAAGGGACAAGGACAGAAGGGACAGAAGGGACCTCCAGTCCCAACCTCCCCCACCCCAAAATCTGGGCTCCCCCGTGGGTCCCCGGCTGTCACCAGCCTGGGGGGGGGGGGGGGGCTCAGGGCTGGGTTTGCTGCAGACAAAGGGATGGGACGGGGCTGGGGATGGGGACCCCGGCGGTGTCACCTCCCCCCGTTGTCCCCCCCCGGCTGTGCTGGTGCCGGGGAGCGGCTCCGCCTCCCCGCTCCCCCCTCCGCCCCTCCGGGGGGGGCCCGGCTGCTGCTCCTCTCACCTGCCAGGGAGGGATTTAATTACCAATTACGCTCCCTCCATCTGTCCCGGCCCTGTCCCCGCGTCCCCGCTGCCATCGCATCCCTGACAGCCGCGCTCGCTCCATTAACGCCGGCAGCGGGTGCGGGGGCACCCCCCGGCCCCGCCATCTGGGGGGCGGCTCTGTGCCCCCCTCCCGCTGCCCCTGCGCTGTCCCCACATGTCCCCGCGGCCACCCGGCCCTGCCTGTCCTGTGCGCTCCCCATCCATCCATCCATCCCTCCATCCATCCCTCCCATCCCCCCAGAGGGATCGGGGGTCACCGTGTTTGGGGGGCTGTCAGGATTTGGGGTTGGTGCCCCTCAGGTGTCCCTCTCTCCATCCTCGCATCTTTTCCTGCATCTCTGCATCCCTCTGTCCATCTCTCCTTTCCTGCATCCCTCTGTCCATCCCTCTGTCCATCTCTCCTTTCCTGCATCCCTCTGTCCATCCCTCTGTCCATCCCTCTGTCCGTCCCTCCATCTCTGGATCCTTCCTTGCACCCTCCATCCCTCTGTCCCTCCCTCCATCCCTCCCCATCTTTCCCTCCCTCCCCCATCTCTTCCCGCCTCCCTCCTCGCATCCCTGAACCCCCCAAATCCCTCTCCCCTCAGGGTGCTCCGCATCCCCCTCCTCACCCCGCTCCATCCCCTCTCAGCCCAATTTTTAGGAACGAGCAGCCGCTACCGAGGTCTCCAGCGGGGTGGGGACGGCAGAGGGGCACCCCCCGCTCTCCCCCTGAGCCCCCCCAAATCCCCCCCTTTCCCGAGGGCAGACGCTGCAGCTGCTCCACGGCCTCCAAATTTCCTCGTTAAAAACCCCGCGGAACGGGGAGCGACAGCTGCCCCGGCGCGCCCGGGGACCGATGTGTCACCCGGGGCGGCGACAGCTCCGCGCGGGGGGGGAGCGTGGGGCCGGAGCACGGCCCGGCCGGAGCCGCTTGGGGGGTCCCGAATGCTGGCGGGGGTCCCGGGTGTTCGGGGGATGCCGGGTGTTTGGGGGAATCCCGAATCTGGGGGGTCCCGGGTGTTCGGGGGGTCCCGGGTGGATCCCGAATCTGGGGGGCTCCCGGGTGTTGGGTGGATCCCGAATCTGGGGGGGGTCCCGAGGGTTCGGAGGATCCCGAATCTGGGGAGCTCCCGGGTGTTGGGGGGCTCCCTGGTGTTGGGTGGATCCCGAATCTGGGGGGGTCCCGAGTGTTCGGGGAATCCCGAATCTGGGGGGGGTCCCGGGTGTTGGGGGGATCCCGAATCTGGGGGTGTCCCGAGTGTTCGGGGGATCCTGAATCTGGGGGGGTCCCGGGTGTTCGGGGGATCCCGAATCTGGGGGGGTCCCGGGTGTTCGGGGGATCCCGAATCTGGGGGGGTCCCGGGTGTTCGGGGGATCCCGAATCTGGGGGCTCCCGGGTGTTGGGGGGATCCCGGGTGTTGGGGGGGGTCCCGAGCGTTCGGGGAATCCCGAATCTGGGGGACTCGCGGGTGTTGGTGGGTCCCAGGTGGATCCCGAATCTGGGGAGGTCCCGGGTGTTGGGGTCTCCTTGGATGAGGAGAGAATCGAAATTAAGGAACAGCCGAGGCACCGGAAAGGGGAAAATTGTCGGGGGGGTGATTTTTGGGGGGGTTGAACCCCCAAAACCCGTGGGGGTGATGTGCTGGGGAGGCTCAGCCAGGGCGTTTTTTGGGGAGGGACGGGGCTCAGGAAAGGGGTGCAGCCCCCCCGAGGTTCCCGGCCGGGCCATCCATCACCGCGACAGCGGGGACAGCCCGGGGGGGCTCCGCCCTCGGCACCCCAACCCCGGGGTCCCCCCCGAGCCCCCGGGGGCTTTTCCTCTCCTCCTTCCCTTCCTCTTCCCGTCCTCCCCCCGTGCCCGACACGAACCCGGCTGGCGGGAGAGGCCGGGAGCGGTGAATGCCCCAAAACGGGCACCCCAAAACACCCATCCCCGGCACCGGTACTCCGGCACCCCAAAATGTTCATCCCCCGTTCCGTGACACGCCTCCCCGCCCCCCCCCCGCACCCCAAAACACCCCTCCCCTGCACGGACATCCCGAAAAGGGCACCCCAAAACGGGTACCCCAAAACGCTCATCCCTTGTTCGGTGAGCCCCGGCACCCCAAAACACCCATCCCCGGTACTGGGTGACCCCAGCACGGGCACCCCAAAAGAGCCACCCCCGGCCTGGCTGTGTCCTCCCCTCTCCGGTCTCTGCACCCCCAGACTCCCCCATCCTCCTCCCCGCGGATTTGGGGTCGCAGCCGGGGTGGGGATGGAGGAAGGGGTGCCCTGAGGACAGGGGGACGTGGCTTTGGGGGTGACAAATCTTTGGGGGTGACCAGGTTTGGGACGTCACCAGCTTTGGGGGTGTGACGTGGAAATGGGGTCGTCCAGGCTTTGGGGTGACGTAGAATTTGGGGGTCACTCTTTGGGGGGTGCCGCACCCCCGTTCTGGTAGGATTTGGGGTACAGGGTGACACACGCACACTCAGGCCGCCACATTTTTGGGGTGGGAATCTCGGGGCTGCTGTGGCGTCACTGTGGGGTTTGGGGGCGGGGGGGGGGGGAGTGGTTTGAGGTGTTGTGGGGCCGGGGTCCCCCATCCTTGCTGTGCCCCCCACCCCGCGGGTGACGCTCGGCCCCTTTGTCCCCGCAGCGGTGCCTTTGTCCCCGTGTCACTCGGGGGGCACCAGCTGTCACCGCGGGGCCTTCGCTCCTCCTCCTCCTCCTCCTCCTCCTCCTCCTCCTCCACCTCCTCCTCCTCCTCCTCCTCCTCCTCCTCCTCCTCCTCCTCCTCCACCTCCTCCTCCTCCTCCTCCTCCTCCTCCTCCTCCTCCTCCAGCCCCCCAGTGATGGCACAGGCGGGGACTTTGGGGTGCGCTTCGTGTCCTGCCCCATCTGGGGGTGCCGCCGGTTTGGTGGGGGGGACACCTTGGTGTCCCCAGGGTGTGTCCCCTTCCCCCCCCCCCCCGGCACCCCGTGCCCCAGCGAGCCTTGGTCACCCAGTGAGGGGGTGACATCCAGGCCAGGGGACACCCAGGGGACGCGGAGGGGATCTCCCGGGGCAGAGGGGCTTTGGGGCCGGGCGGAGGGTGGGGAGGGCACAGGAAGGTTTTTGGGGGGGGGCATAGGAAGGTTTTTTTTTTTTGGGGTGGGGGTGGTCCCAGCTGCGGGGACATCTGCGGGTCCCCCTGGGGGGGACACGGGAGCTCTGCCAGCTGCGCCCCCCGCCCGGCCCTGAGGGGGTCCCATCCATCAATGTCTGCCCGGGGGCCGCCCCACAAAGCCCCCCAGAGATGAGGGGGGGGGGGGTCCGAGGGGAGGGCAGGGGGGCAGAGTTTGGGGTGTCACTCGCGTTTTGGGGACGCCTTTGGGGTGAGGGTGAGCGCAGGAGGGGCTGGGGGAGGGGGTTTGGGGGGCACTAAGGAGGGGTGTGGGGAAAGGGGTGCAGGGGGGGGTTCACCACAATTTGGGGTGTCCGGGGGGGACACAGCTGACCCCGGGGGGGTCCCATAGCAGGGGGGGTCTCGGGACGGGGTCCCAGAGGGGGGGTCCAGGTTTGGGGGGGTCCCGGTTTGGGGGGTCCCGGTTTGGGGGTCCCAGAGGGTGTTCCGGGGTTGGGGAGGGGCCCGGAGAGGGGTCCGGGGATTTGGGGGGTCCCGGAGGGGGGGTCCCGGTTTGGGGGGGTCCCGGTTTGGGGGGTCCCGGAGGGGGGGTCCCGGTTTGAGGGGTCCCGGTTTGGGGGGTCCCGGTTTGGGGGGGGTCCCGGTTTGAGGGGTCCCGGGTTGGGGGGTCCCGGTTTGAGGGGTCCCGGTTTGGGGGTCCCGGTTTGGGGGGGGGTCCCGGTTTGGGGGGTCCCGGTTTGGGGGGGGGTCCCGGTTTGGGGGGGGTCCCGGTTTGAGGGGTCCCGGGTTGGGGGGTCCCGGTTTGAGGGGTCCCGGTTTGGGGGTCCCGGTTTGGGGGGGGGGTCCCGGTTTGGGGGGGGGTCCCGGTTTGAGGGGTCCCGGTTTGGGGGGGGTCCCGGGTTGGGGGGTCCCGGTTTGGGGGGGGGGGTCCCGGTTTGGGGGTCCCGGTTTGGGGCGCTCCGGGCGGGGCCGCGCGCGCTGCCCCAGAGCCGCCGGCAGGTGGCGCTGCAGGACCGCGAATGCGCGCGCTGGGGCGGGGCGGGAGGGGGCGGGGCTAAACCGGAGTGGGCGTGGTCATTTACCTTATAAGGGAGTGGTGATGCGGCGAGGGGCGGGGCTATGCAAATAAAGGCGCGGTGCCGCAAGGAGCGTCGGGAAAGAGCCGCGCTGGGGCCGCGGCTTTGGGGGGAACGGGGAGGGATTTTGGGGGGTCCCGGGAGGGACTTTGGGGGTCCCGGGGAGGGGTGGAGGGCACTGGACAGGCTGTGCCAGCCTGGGGGGGCTCTGTAGGGTTGGGGTTACCCGGGAAAGGGGCGATCCCGAGGTGGGTGGGGGTTCCCAAAAAGGGGGTGATCCCAAATTGGGGTGGGGGGGGTCCCCGAGCTGCGTTTTGGGGGAGGGGGGGGTCTGTAGGGCTGGGGTTTCCCAGGACGGGGTTGATCCCAATGTGGGGGTGTCCTCAGGCTGAGTTTCCCAAATTTGGGGGCGTCTGTAGGGAACATCCATGGGGGGAACGGGGGATCCTCCACCCCGACCCTGGATTGGGCAGGAAAAAGTTGGATTTGGGTTGGATCCAGCTGGGAATGAGCAGGAAGGATAAACTTCATTAGCGCCTAATTATTCCCTGGATATTATCAAGGCTGGGGGCGGATCCCAGAGCTGGGAAGGGGCTCCTGGATCCATCCCAAATAAATCCCAGCCCCCTGCTGCCATTCCCTGACCTCTCCCAGCCTGGAATTTTCACCCGCTGCACCCAAATCTTGCCTCGTTGGCTTTAATCTTTGGGGCTGGAGCGTTTTCCTGGGGGAGGATAAAAGTGGGGAAGGGGCTCCGCGCCCTCCCCCATCACCGGCACGAGGTGGGCACGGGGACGGGGCCAGGGCCACAAATAGTCCTGGGGGACACTAAAAATAACCTGAGAGAGGGGCAGCCCGGCTCGGATTCCCGGCTGGAAGCTGCCCACGGCCCCGGGGAGGCGAGGGAGGGGTTTGGGGGGCTGCCAGGACACCCCATGGAAAAGGGAACGGGGAACCGGGGCCAGGATAAAGCCCTGAAGGGATTCGGCCCCAGTGGGAAACCTGGGGGGGGGGGGGGGGAACAGCCCCAAATCTCCAACTTTGGGGGGGTTTTGGGGTGGAAAACAGCGCCAAAATCCAGGTTTGGGGGCTTTGGGGTGGAAAACAACTCCAAAATCCAGGTCTGGGGGGCTTTGGGGTGGAAAACAACCCCAAAATCCAGGTCTGGGGGGCTTTGGGGTGGAAAACAACCCCAAAATCCAGGTCTGGGGGGCTGTGGGGTGGAAAACAGCACCAAAATCCAGGTTTGGGGGCTTTGGGGTGGAAAACACCCCCAAAATCCAGGTTTAGGGGCTTTGGGGTGGAAAACACCGCCAAAATCCAGGTTTGGGGGCTTTGGGGTGGAAAACAACCCCAAAATCCAGGTCTGGGGGGCTTTGGGGTGGAAAACACCGCCAAAATCCAGGTTTGGGGGCTTTGGGGTGGAAAACAACCCCAAAATCCAGGTCTGGGGGGCTTTGGGGTGGAAAACACCCCCAAAATCCAGGTCTGGGGGGCTGTGGGGTGGAAAACAACCCCAAAATCCAGGTCTGGGGGGCTGTGGGGTGGAAAACACCCCCAAAATCCAGGTCTGGGGGGCTGTGGGGTGGAAAACACCCCCAAAATCCAGGTTTGGGGGCTTTGGGGTGGAAAACAACCCCAAAATCCAGGTCTGGGGGGCTGTGGGGTGGAAAACACCCCCAAAATCCAGGTTTGGGGGCTTTGGGGTGGAAAACAACCCCAAAATCCAGGTCTGGGGGGCTTTGGGGTGGAAAACACCCCCAAAATCCAGGTCTGGGGGGCTGTGGGGTGGAAAACAGCACCAAAATCCAGGTTTGGGGGCTTTGGGGTGGAAAACAACCCCAAAATCCAGGTCTGGGGGGCTTTGGGGTGGAAAACACCCACAAATCTTCAACCTGGGTGGGCAACACCCCCGAAATCCAACCCAAGGAGATTTTAGGGTAGAAAACACCCCCAAAATCCAACCCAGGGAGGGTTTAGGGTGGGCAACACCCCCAAAATCTGACTCAGGGTGGAAAACACCCCCAAAATCCATCCCAGGGAGGGTTTCAGGTGGAAAACACCCCCAAGATCCAATCCAGGGAAGGTTTAGGGTGGAAAACATCCCCAAAATCCAACCCAAGGAGATTTTAGGGTTTAAAACACCCCCAAAATCCAATCGGGGGGGGGGGTTAGGGTGGAAAACACCCCCAAAATCCAGTCCAGGGAGGGCTTAGGGTGGAAAACAACCCCGAAATCCAATCCAAGGAGGTTTTAGGGTGAAAAACACCCCCAAAATCCAATCCAAGGAGGTTTTAGGGTGGAAAACACCCTCAGAATCCAAGTCTGTGGGGCTTTGGGGTGGAAAACAACCCCAAAATCCAACCCAGGGAGGTTTTAGGGTGGAAAACACCCCCAGAATCCAGGTCTGTGGGGCTTTGGGGTGGAAAACAACACCAAAATCCAATCCAAGGACAGTTTAGGGTGGAAAACACCCCCAAAATCCAACCCAAGGAGATTTTAGGGTTTAAAACACCCCCAAAATCCAACCCAGGGAAGGTTGAGGGTAGAAAACACCCCCAAATATCCCGCTCCAGGTGCTGTGGGCCAAGGGCCAGCCCGGAATTCGGGGGCTCCTCTCCCGGCAGGGCCGTGCCCGTGGAAATTCCCGGCTGTGGCACGGCGTGGGCCGGGCACACCCCGGCTCCAGAGGGTGTTCCATGGGCTCTTTTCCAGGAGGAGATTAGGGAGAGGGAGCAGCCGTGGCAGAGCCAAGGCACGACCCAAAATCTCTGGGATCCGGGCAATTCCAGCCTCCCAAACAGCTCCCCGTGTCCCTGGGTGTATCCCTGCCTCCCTGGACTCATCCCTGCCCTCAACATTGGGGTTCTCCAGGTTTTTGGGGAGGGCACACACAGCCTGGAAAACCCTCGGAAAACCTGGGAGAACCTGGCCAACCTGGCCCCGCCACGATTTTTCCATGTTGTTTGTTGGTTTTTTTTTTTTCCCTTGGATGAACCATTGTCTCTGGCATCCTGTTTGTCCCGGCAGGTTTCTGGGGCAGGGAAGAGGTGTCTGGGATTTCCACCTGCGGGAACAGCAGGGTCTGGGTGGTGCTGCCTGTGCCTCCCAGCCGCTGGCACGGATTTGGGCAGGATTTGGGCAGGATTTGGGCTCAGGGGCGGGCAGGAATCCCACAGGGATCACGGATCGATGTGGGAAAGGGTGAACGACCTCACAGGTGCCGGGTTTGAACCCTGCTCCGTGGTCATTGAAGTAGGTTATGGGGTTATGGGGTTTTGGGGTGGATTAGGGGTCGATGACCCAGGAAGGGGAAGGAAAGGACAGGGCCTGATGCCAACAGCGCTTTTCCACCTCTTTTCCTACAGATCCAGCAGGAGATCCCGGCCTGGAGGAGATTCTTGGGCACCTGAGAGGGTTGAGAAGAGTCACAGCCTGGCCCTCACCTTCTGACCATCCCAAAATCACCGAACATCGGCCCTGGGCGAGGCCGGCGCTGTCCCTGCGTCCCCGCGGGGGCCATCGAGGTGGCAGCGCCCCAAATCTCCTACCCAGGGTGGGCAGCACCCCCCCAAATCTCCCTCCCCGGTGTCTGCAGGTGGCCCAGGGGCCCCGCGGGGACGGGGGACGTTCACCGGCATCACCGTCCCCAGGGCCTGTGGCGGCCCGGGGTGGGCCCCGGGATGTTCCAGAGGGAAACAAGGCTGAGGAGCCACCTCGGAACCACCTCCCCGCCGCTGTGCGGCTCCTCAGAGCCCCGCCGGGGGTCCGGGGTCACCGGGGAGCCGCGGGGCGGTGGCGGCCCCGCCATGGCAGCCTCACCCCGCTGAAGGCCCGGGGCGCCCGTTGCCACGGCAACCGCTGCGGAGCCAAGGGGCGGTGCCGCCGCCCTGCAGCGATTGGTGCGCGCCGCTGCCACTCAACCGCGCGGGTTCCTGCGCGTCGCCTCATTGGTGGGCGCCGCTGTCACTCAGCGGAGGCTTCGCGCGCCATTGGGCGGGCGCGCTGTCCACCTGCCGCAGAGCGGGGCGGGCCGCGCTGCCGCGCTCCTCCTTCCCCATTGGCTCAGCCGCGCCGAGCGCGAGGGCCGCCCGCACCTCCCCGCATGCCCATTGGCCGATCCTCCTGCCAATCAAAGCAGCGCAGGGGGGTGGGAGCAAAGCTCGGCCGCCCGCCTCCCATTGGGCCTCTCCCTGCTCCCGCCTCCCTCCGGCGGGCGGTGATTGGCGGCGGCGCCGCGCGAGGCGGGCGGGGGGGGGGGGCGGCTGGGCCGGGGCGGGGAGCGGGAGCGGCGCCGGCGGCGGCGGCGGCGGGGCCGGAGCGGCGGCGGAGCCCGGCGGGTACCGGCGGGGGCGGAACGGTGGCGGAGGGTCCGGGACGGCGGGCGGAGGGCGCGGGGGTGGCGGCGGCGTGCGCGGGAGGGCGCGGGGCGGGCGGCGCTGAGGGGAGCGGCGAGGCCGCGGGAGCGCGCGCGCGGGTGGGGCGGGGTCACGTGGCCACGGGGGGGGGGGGTGTAGGGTCACGTGGGGCGCGCGGGGTCTTAAAGGGCCCCCGGGAAAGGGGAACGGGGAGCGCACGTGGCCCCCATTGGGGACCCCCAAAAATCGGGGATCCCCCCCCCCCCAAAACCCCCTCGGGGCTCGGGATCCCCCTCCTCTCCCACTCAGGGCCTGGGCGCTTCTCCCCGCACAGCGGGAGCCGCCCCGGCGCGCTGGGGGAGCTCGGAGCGGGGCGGGCCCGGGAGCGTTCCCGGTGTTTTATGGAAAACCCCTGGCCCGGCTGAGGAGGGAAAGGGAGCCGGATTCCTTCAGAGAGCGGGAAGTTGACGCAGCAGCCTAAGAATAGCTCGGGCAGGGGAAGCGTGGACAATGTTGTCGCCGAAGGTAACTCGGCCGAGGCGGGCGTGCGGCAGGAAAATGGGCAATTCCAGCGAAATTCCCTCGTTTTCCCGGGGCCCCGCGCGTGGGGAAGGCGCTGGGCAGCAGCAGGGCCATGTGCAGGGTGGTGCCTCGGCGTTACCGTGTTTGCTCTCTGGTTACATTTCAGCTGCTGATGAAATCGCAGCCGGGAGCGGAGGAGTCTTTGGACCTTCCCATGGTCGGGACCTTTGACTCATAAAAGGCTCCTTCAAAAAAGCGTCGCGAGCAGAAGAGGGAAGGGAAGAGGAGCCGGAGAGGGGAAGGAGGAGCTGTTGGAGGGAGCAGACGCCGTCCCGGAGCGTGGGGAGCTGTGGGGGGAGAGAGGAAGTCGCTGTATGTGGAGTTTTCGGACAGTAAGTCGCGTGGAATTCCGCGTCTCCGCGTGGTCTGTGGGATAAAAACAAAAGGGAAGGCGAGGGTGGAGCTGCTGGGGAGAGTTCGGTGCTTCTCGAGGTTTAAACCTTTGATTTTCTCCATTTCTCCACGCGCCAATTTCCTGATTTTTTTTTTTTTTTCCCGAGGAAAACCCAGCCCTGTTGAACTCAAAGCCTTTTGAGCGTTCTCTAAGCTTTTATCCCGTTGAAACCTTTGATTTCCTCCGCTTTCTCCGGGCACCAATTCCCTGCTTTTTTGCCAGGAAAACCCCAGCCCCGTTGAACTCAAAAGCTTGGGAGCACTCTGTAAAAAACTTCAACCCCGTTTTTTAGCTCTGCCCCGATTCTGTTGGAAGGTGGGGCACAGCCAAGCCAAACCCACCCAACCTGTTGCGTGCAGCCTTCACCCACCACCACCACCACCTCCTTGCTGTCGTCCATTCCCAACCTCCCTTCTCCCTTCTTTTTCCCTCCCTTCCAGAAATGCTCTCTCTGAAGAAATACTTCACCGAAGGCCTCATCCAGTTCACCATCCTGCTCAGCCTCATCGGCGTCCGCGTGGACGTGGACACCTACCTGAACTCCCAGCTCCCTCCTCTGCGGGAGATCATCCTGGGCCAGAGCTCTGCCTACACCCAGACGCAGTTCCACAACCTGAGGAACACCTTGGACGGATATGGCATCCACCCAAAAAGCGTCGAGCTGGACTATTACTTCACCGCCCGCCGCTTGCTCAGCCAGGTGAGGGCTCTGGACAGGTTCCAGGTGCCCAGCACTGAGGTCAGTGCCTGGTTGGTGCACAGAGATCCCGAAGGATCCGTGTCCGGAGGCCAGCCCGGCGCCGGGAGCGGGCTGCAGGATGGCGGCGCGGGCGACGGCGGCGGCGTGAGGGAGAGCGGAGCTGAGCAGGGATTTGGGGAAGAGCTGGAAGATTTGGGAGCTGTGGCAGCGCCTGGGAATGGAGATCTGACTAAGGAGGTAGGAAAAAAAGGGGTTGTTTTGGGGTTTTTTTTTTTTTTTGCTGTTTGAAGGGAGGTTTTGAGCTCCCAGCGAGCAGAAGTTTGGATGTTGTGCGTGTTTGGCTGTTGGGAAAAGCTGTCCCTGCTCGGGAATGTCGCAATCCTGGAGGAGCACGGGGCTGGGTTTCAGCGCTCCGGGGGTAATTCCGGGCTGATTTTCCCTTTTTGTCTGCCTTGAAAGGAGCAGTGAAAGGAGGGGGAGGGGGTTGGGGGCTCCCCACCCTTCCCCCCGACCCCTCGTGACTCGGGATTGGGAAACCGAGATCAATCCAGCTGGGAAATAAACAGGAGCGTTGGGAAAGAGCCCCGGCCCAGGTGTGGAGCTGGTGGTTGGGTTACTGGGCTGGAGCCCTGCCAGGAGCTCGTTCCTCGCTCGCTTTTCCTCCCCAGCCGGCCTGGGAGAGCTGGACTGGCAGCTGGATTTGCTTTTCCTGCTCGAGCCACAACCTTTGGGAAGGCTGGGATGGAATTCCAGGCCCCGGAGCTGCTGCTGTGGTTGTGGCAGGGCTGCCTTTGGCACGGCACATCCGAGGCTCCCGGGGGGTCTTGGGGGGCTGGTCTGTGGCCTTGGGTCCTTCCAGGGTCAAGGAATGGGGGTGGTCAGTGGTGATCCATGTCCTCAGGTCCTTCCAGGATTGTAGAGGGGGTGTCAGTGGTGATTCCCAGCCTTGGGTCCTTCCAGGGTCATGGAATGGGGGTGGTCAGCGGTGATTCCCAACCTCAGGACCTTCCAGGGCTGATCCATGGCCTTGGGTCCTTCCAGGGTCAAGGAATGGGGGTGGTCAGTGGTGATCCATGTCCTCAGGTCCTTCCAGGATTGTAGAGGGGGTGTCAGTGCTGATTCCCAGCCTTGGGTCCTTCCAGGATTATGGAGTGGGGTTGTCAGTGCTGATCCACATCCTTGGGTCCTTTTAGGGTTGTAGAGGGGGTGTCAGTGGTGATCCATGTCCTCGGGTCCTTCCAGGGTAGAGGAATGGAATTGTCAGTGGTGATCCAAGGCCATGGAATGGGGTTATCAGTGCTGATTCCCAGCCTCAGGTCCTTCCAGGGCCATGGAGAGGGGCTGTCAGTGCTGATCCATGTCCTTGGGTCCTTCCAGGGTTGTAGAGGGGGTGTCAGAGCTGATTCCCAGCCTCGGGTCCTTCCAGGGCTATGGAACGGGGGTGTCAGTGCTGATTCCCAGCCTCGGGTCCTTCCAGGGCTATGGAACGGGGGTGTCAGTGCTGATTCCCAGCCTCGGGTCCTTCCAGGGCTATGGAATGGGGGTGTCAGTGCTGATTCCCAGCCTTAGGTCCTTCCAGGGCTATGGAACAGGGGTGTCAGTGCTGATTCCCAGCCTTGGGTCCTTCCAGCATCGCTCTGGCACCTCCCAAATCCCGCCTGGCCCTGGAAAAGCGGGATTTGAGCGGTGCCAGCTGCCCGGAGAGCAGCGGGATGCCGGGAGCCGCTGTCATGTGGTGCAGCAGCAGGCAGGGATCGGGAACGGGGTGTGGGAATGGGTGTGGGAAGCGCTGGGAGCGCCGCAGAGACAAAGCTGGAGGTTGTTCCGGGGCTGGAGGTGATGCAGGAGCAGAGGGATGCTGCCCTGGGAATTCTGTCCCGCTTTTCCCTGCGGGTTTTCCCTGCGGGTTTTCCCTGCCCGCAGGGGTCTCCCGGCTCCGGAGGGCTGCGGGATCCGGGGGGAAAATCCCGCTCTGGGTTGGCAGCCGGCGACCTTGGAGGTGCCAGAGGGACACGGGACACGAGGCCGAGCTTGTGCTGCTTCCCTGGGGATGGAGGGAGGCGATTCCCGGCCTCGGGAATGGCGAAGGCTCGGCTGGAGTGCCTTGTGCAAGGTCACTCCCAGAGCCTCGGCCGCCCTTCCCCACTCTGGCATTCCCGGCTGAGTCTGATCCCAGTGCGGCACAAGGAAGCAGGGATCGGGTTTTGGGGGGGGGATTTGGGAAGGGAGAGGCCGGGAGCTGCCGTTTTCCAGAGGCCTCCATGGGCCTGGATGTGCTGGCAGCCCCGGCTGGGGGAGATCTGCGGCTGCACCTTCCCCGCTCCCGGCGGTTCCCACATCCCTGCTGCTCCCCAGGGCTCAGTTTTCCGTGTTTTCCCCCCAAACCCTGCCTGGACAGGAGGGGGGGGAGGCCGTTGTGGCTCCAGGAAATCCCGTCTGGCTCCCACGTCACTCCCTCACACCATCCCGGCGCCCTCCTCCTCCAGCTCGCTGCTCCCACTCTTCATTTTTTGGTTGTTTTTTTTTTATTTTTTAAATTTTTAATTTTTGGGGTGGCATTTTTCACCCCGACTCCACGGGAAACTCGGAGCAGCCGCAAATCGTCCCAGCGGGAATATCCCGGCAGCTCTGCGGCTCCTCGGGAGCACCTGCAGGGCTCTCCCTCCATCCCGCCGTGTCCGGGCCGGGCGGGGATGGAGCTGCAGATGGGCTCCGGGGCCGGCCTGGAAATTTTTCCATGACTTTTCCTGGCACGTTGCGACTCCCGGTGGGTTGTGCGGGCCAGGCGCGACCTTGCCGGGGGAATACGGGCAATATAAATAATTTTGGGAAGCTGGAACTCGCCCCGGGAATGCTGTGCGGGGTTTTATTTTTTTTAATTTTTTTTCTTTTTTTTTTTTTTTTTGGGGCGTTGCAGCACCCGGCGAGGGGGGGAAGGGGGAAGGTGGGGGGGGGGGGTGGGGGGGTTCAGGCGAATTATGAAATCCACTGATTTTTATCCCACGGATAAAAAAATGCCCATTTTGAGCCGGGGCGGTTGTCGGGCTAAAGACAAAGCTGGGATTAAATCCCAGCGCTTCCCTCTGCAGCATTGGGGGTGGGGAGGGCGGCGGAGGCTCCGTGCCCGGGGCCGTTTCCACAACACGAGGATAAAAATACGTGGAGCATGTGATGAGCTGCGGGGGCTCAGCGCCGTGACCCCCACCCCCACCTCCGGGGGATCTCCTTACACTTGGCCGCGGCTCCCGGGGGCTGTGGTTACCGGGGCCGGGGCGTGCCCGGGGCGAGGCTCAGCTGGGGTAGGAGGACGGGGGGGGGGGGGGCTCAGCGGGGGTCGCGCACTCCGGGCCGGGCTGTCCCGGGGGACGGAGCCAAGGTGACCCCGGGCTGTGTCCGCTCCCCGCCCGGGGGTCCCGGCGTTCCCTTCCCCCCCCTCCCCATTCCCGGTGCGCTGCGGGCGGGGCGGGGAAGGAGGGGGGGAGGGGGGGGGGCGGCCCCGCTGCGCCAGGGCGGGGGCGCGGCCCGGTGGGCGCCGCGCGGGCGCTGATTGGCTGAGCGGGCGGCCCCCGCCGGCGCTGATTGGTCAGGGCGGCGGCCCCCGTTAGCGCTGATTGGCCGCGGCCACCGCCCGGGGCGGGGCGGGGCCGTCGGCGGACGGGGCGGGGCCCGGGAGCGCCGCATCCCGGCGGGGAGGGGGCGGGGCCTGGCGGAGGGGGCGGGGCTTGGCGGCCGCCGCAGCCGGGAACGGCGGGGGGAGGGAGGGGTGGGGTGTGGGGGGGGGGGGGGGCGGCCCCGCCGAGCCCCTCCCGAGCCCCTCCCGAGCCCCGCCGAGCCCCTCCCGGCCCCGCCGCCCGGGGGCCGCCGCAGCCACAGCAGCATCCGCCGCACCGGGGGCGGGGGGCGGCTGCTGCTGCTGCCGCCGCAGCGGGGCCGCGCGGGCACCTGTGGCCGGTGGGGCGGAGCGGAGCGCGGCTCCCCCCGCCACCGCCGCCGCCGCCGCCGCCGCCGCCCCGGCCGGCGATGCGTGCGCGGCGCCGCGCCCCGGCCAGCCCGCCCCGCCGCCGCCTCCTCCTCCTCCTCCTCCTCCTCTTCTTCCTCCCCCGGGGACCATGATCGGCGTGCGCCGCGGCCCGGGCGGCAGCTGGGGACATGAGAAAGGTACCGGGGCCGCCCCGAGCACCGGGGGGGTACTGCGGGGGAGTGCCCGGTAGGGGGGGGGGGGTGGGGGCTGCGGGCAGCCCGGTGGCGGCGGGGAGCGGGCAGGGGGCCCGGCGGCGGCGGCGGCTCAAGTTGCATCAGGTGGGTGGGAATGCGGGGATTTTCCTGCCACCCCACCCCTTATGCAAATGGCCGGGATGGCACCACGGGCTGATGCAAGGCGGGCACGGCGCAGCCACCGCCGCGACGCGGGCCCGGGCGGCCCCTGCCGCCTCCCCCGGCGGCGGGCGGGCGGCCATGGGCGGCGGGCAGGGCAGCGCCGGCCATGCGGAGCCCGCAGAGCCGCTCCCGGCCGGCCCGCGGGGCCCCGGAGCCCCGGCAGCAGCGGCGGCGGCAGCGGCGGCGGAGGGGGGCCCAGCGGGTGGGCTGCGGGCCGGGCACCGGGCGGGGGGTCCCTCGGGAGGGGCCGCTGGGTGGGGACCCCTCCCCACCCCCAGGTCAGGGGCTGAAGGAAATGTGGTCTGTCTTGCAGGACATCGATTTGATTGACATCCTGTGGAGACAGGATATTGATCTCGGCGCTGGGCGAGAGATTTTTGACTACAGCCACCGTCAGAAAGAGAGCGAAGTGGACAAAGAGCTGAGCGATGGGAGGGAGCGCGGGGACAGCTGGAGGAGTGCAGGGAATGAGGTCTTGGATAGAATCCCGCTAGTTGATGGAGAGACCGGGGAGAGTTTCCCAGCGCAGGTAACACCCCTGGGCCGGCCGGGCTGGGGGCTGCGCTCCCGGGGAGCCCCGGGGCCCTCCGGCGCTGCCGGTGCCGGTGCCGGTGCCGGTGCAGGGGCTGTTCCCAGCAGCAGCAGCAGCAGCAGGGTTTGCCCAGGTGGGCAGCAGGATCTGGGCAGGGCCGGCCGCGTCCCCGCACGTCCTCGGGCTTTGGGCAGCCGCAGAGTCACCCTGGCCCGCGCCGAGTCCTTGCGTGGCAGGAGGGAACGGGAGCTGGCCGGGAGCGGCGGCGGCGGCGCTTTCCCGTTGCCCGGAGCGGGAGGATGGAGCCTGCGAAGGAGCACTGGGTGGGGCCTCTGGCTCTTTTTTGGATGCGCTGTGCTAAAGCCCTGCTGGAAGGGGAGCTCGTTCCTCAGCACCACCTCCCAGATCCCAAATCCCAAATGCCGCCGCCGCTCCCATTCCTTGTGTTTCCTTCCCCACCAGGTGCCCGGTGCGGAGGATCAGACAGCCCTGTCCTTGGAGGAGTGCCTTAGGCTGCTGGAGGCCACCTTCCCTTTTGGGGAGAATTCCGAGGTGAGCGCCTGGGGTGGATCCCAAGGTTTTGCCCTCCTGGCTCACCGGGATTTCGGTGCCTCCCGCGCTTCTCCCGCAGCAGCAAATTGGGTTTGGCTGCTCCAGGAGGCTCCAGGCATCCTGCGAAACCACCCGGCGAGGGGGGGGCTGCGATTAATTAAAGCCTCCTGGATTTGCTCCTCATTAGTTCGTGGCAAAGCGGGCAGGAAGGGCGCTGGGCTGGGGGGTGGCTGCATCCCTGAGCATCCCTGGGCATTGCTGACCATCCCTGGGCACCCCTGACCATCCCTGAGGATCCCCAGGCGCCCAGCCCTGACTCCCTCACGTGCTCAGTTCCCAGCTGCGGATGTCTCCGCCCTGAGCGAAGCCGTGCCCGGGCAGAGCCGGGCCCCGGGCAGCCCCCCCAGCCTGCTGTCCCCTCTCCTGGCCGAGACAGAGTCGCCCTTCGACCTGGAGCAGCAGTGGCAGGACCTCATGTCCATCATGGAGATGCAGGTGAGCTCCAGGAGGGGCTTTGTCCCTCCAGCTGCGGCCGCGCTGCTCCGCGAATTCGGGCGGTTCCTGGACGGTCACGGCTTGGGGACGGCCCTGGCGCTGCGGTGACACCGCGGTGACGCCGCAGCTGCACGGGGAGAGCTCCTGCCGTGGGATCTGGAAGCGTCCTTGGCACCGGAGCTCCTCCACCGAGCTGCTCCCGCGTCTCTTGCAGGCCATGGAGGTGAACAGCACGAGCGCCGAGAGCCTCTACGGCGGCACCGGCGGGGACCTCCTGACGTCCAACTACAGCCTGGCCCCCGGCACCCCCATCAACCAGAACGTGAGCCTGCATCAGGCCTCGCTGGGCAGCTGCTCCCAGGACTTCTCCCTCTTCAGCTCCGACATCGAGAGCCCCTCCATGGCGGGCGGCTCGGCCCTGCTGCAGCTGGCGCCGGACAACTCCACCGGCCTCAACAGCACCTTCGGCTCCACCAACCTGAGCGGGATCTTCTTCCCGCCCCAGATGAACAGCACGGGCAACGAGACGGCCGGGCCCGAGCTGCCCGACCCCCTGGGAGGGCTCCTGGACGAGGCCATGTTGGATGAGATCAGCCTGATGGACTTGGCCATCGAGGAGGGCTTCAACCCCGTGCAGGCCTCGCAGCTGGAAGAGGAGTTTGACTCCGACTCAGGTCTTTCCCTGGATTCTGGCCACAGTCCCGCGTCGCTGAGCAGCTCAGAAGCCTCGTCCTCCTCGTCCTCTTCCTCTTCGTCCTCTTCCTCCTCCTCGTTTTCTGAGGAAGGCGCCGTGGGCTACAGCTCGGACTCGGAGAACGTGGACTTTGAGGAAGCGGAAGGGGCGGTTGGATACCAGCCAGAGTACAGCAAGTTCTGCCGCATGAGCTACCAGGACCCGGCGCAGCTCCACTACCTGCCTTACCTGGAGCACGTTGGCCACAACCACACCTACAACATGGCCCCGGGCGCCCTGGACCCCGAGGAGCCCAAAGCGCCCAGCGCCGGCAAGAAGAGCGGCAAGGAGAAACCGTCCGAATTCCTGGACAAGCAGCTGAGCCGCGACGAGCACCGCGCCAGGGCCATGAAGATCCCCTTCACCAACGACAAGATCATCAACCTGCCCGTGGAGGAGTTCAACGAGCTCCTGTCCAAGTACCAGCTGAGCGAGGCCCAGCTCAGCCTCATCCGCGACATCCGCCGGCGCGGCAAGAACAAGATGGCCGCCCAGAACTGCCGCAAGAGGAAACTGGACACCATCCTCAACCTGGAACGCGACGTGGAGGACCTGCAGCGCGACAAGTCCAAACTGCTCAGGGAGAAGGTGGAGTTCCTCAAATCCATCCGGCAGATGAAGCAGAAGGTGCAGAGCCTGTACCAGGAGGTGTTCGGGCGGCTGCGGGACGAGCAGGGGCGGCCCTACTCGCCCAGCCAGTACGCGCTGCAGTACGGCAGCGACGGCAGCGTGCTGCTGATCCCCCGCGCGCCCAACGCCGCCGCCGCCGCCGCCGAGCCCCAAGCGCGGCGCCAGGAGCGCAAGCAGAAGGACAGGAGGAAGTGAAGGCAGCGGCAGCACTGCCAAAGGAACTGGGAGAAGGGCTGAGCCTGGAAGTGCTTGCGGAGGGAACTTTGATGCCTTCTTATCCGATTCTATCTTCTCGAACCACGCGCGGGAGCGGCGGCGGCGGCGGCGAGTGCGGGGGACGCTGCGGGAGCCGCTGCGGGAGCCGCTGCGGGCCCCGGGGGGGGGAGAGGATGGATGGAGCCCCGGCCCGGCTGCCACCACCCCACATCCCCGGGGATCCTGGGAGAGCAGGGACGAGCTTGGCATCGCTGCTGCTGCTGCTGGGGAGGTTGGCAAAGAGGTGGAAAACAAAACAAAACAAAAAAATATACAAAAAAAAAAAACACCCCACAAAAAAAAAAAAAAAACAAAAAACAAACTACTGTTAGGAACTGGCTTTAAATAAGAGGAAAACAAACAAGAAAAAAAAAAAAGATTTAAGTGAACGGACTTCAAAACAAGTTATAGGAGAGACGTTTTTCTGAACTTCCAAAGTTCTGTGATTTCAGGTAGTTGGTTGTTTTTATTTTTATTTTTCCCCCTTTTCCTTTTTTTCTTTGTTTAAGTTTTATTTTTTGGGCTTTCTTTCTTTTCTTTTTTTTTTTTCCCCTCCTTTTCCTTTTTCCCCGTTTTTTGCCATCGGTGTGTGCGTGTGTGTGTGTGTGTGAGATCCGACTCCGATTCCAGATTTATCCACCATCCCTTCCTCGATCCCATCAGCCCAGTGCACACGTGGAGACACAGCAGTGGCGTGACTTCCATTAACCCTTCCCAGCCCGAGGCAGCTCTCAGCTGCCTCTGGGGGCCACAAAACCATCCCCGGGAGCCAAAGAAGGCCAGCGAGGGGGGAGCCACGAGGAGCTTGGGGATGGGGAAGGGAGGGAGGAGCGGGGCTGGAGCGGGGGAAGGAGCAGCAGCAGGAGCCGCGTCCCCGGCGCCCTCGGAGCCCGCACGCCGCCCCCGGCTTCTCCCAGGGAGGATTTTGGGGGGCTCCAGGCCCCTCCTGGGTCGGCCAAGAGCACAAGGGGGGGGCGCTGGGACCCCGATGATGCCGGAGGTTCCGCGTCCCGTAACCGCGCTTGGGTTTTTTTTTTTGGGGGGGGGAGGGGAGGGGGTTCCTGCCCCGATTTTTTTTCCCCCCTCCCTCTCCTCAATCCCTTTTAGGGTCTAGAAGTGCTTGTGTTGAGTAAAACAAAAGCAACCAAACGAAAAAGCTTCAAAAAAAAAAAAACACCCCCAAAAAAACCCCCTTAAAAAATACAAAAAAAAAAAAAAACCACAAAAAAAGAAAAAAAACACACACACAAAAAAAAAAAAGGAGAAGCCCGAACGTTCAAAGCTGCTCAATGTTCTCTTTTTGCCATAAAATTCCGTGTAACCGTGTGATCACATTATAGGATTCTCTTCTGTCCCTATAGGTGTTGGTCTGACTTCCTTTGTTTTCAGGAGGGGGGTGGGGGTAGTGCCTTGATCACTGTCTGGTCTCCAGCTCGGAGACCATCCTAGAGCTGTATTTCCATATAGCACAGCTGGGAGTGTTCTGACTTTACCAGCAACCAGAAAAAAAAAAATTAAAAAAAAAAAAAAGAAAAAAAATAATTAAAAAAAAAAAGAAGAAGAAAAAAAAATTAAAAAAAATAGAAATTCAAAAAAAAAAAAAAAAAAAGGAAAAAAAAAAAATCCAATCAAATCCGGCTTTTTCCGAGCCAGTCCTGTGCACGGGATCCACGGAGGAATTTCCAGGGTGGTCATCCCACAGCTGGAAAGGCAGCAGGGAAAGCCCGCTGGGAGGATGTGTGTGGGGTTTGGGAGCGTTTTCCAGGTTTTTGGGAATGGTTGGAGCGTGGCGGAGGTGGGAGAGACGAAGCACAAGTGGGGATGTGGGGAGGAGCTCGGGAGGGAGGAGAGCCCTGTGCGTGTGTTTTAAATTATTTCTTTTTTTCCTCTTAGAAAACTTTGTTGCTTTGAATGATCTGTGACCTGTCAGGGAGAGAAGAGAGATTGTTGTGAGCACAGGACAAAAATAAAAACGGCTTATTCACTGTCCCAGCGCTGCCTCGTGGGGTTTTCTTTGGGATCGGAGGGGCTTTTAGGGTGGAATTCTGGGAATCCGAGCAGCAGGAGCAGCTCCAGATCCGGCGGGGATGGGAGGGAGTTGTTCCAACCCTGCAGGGCATGGAAAAGGAAAAGGAAAAGGAAAAGGAAAAGGAAAAGGAAAAGGAAAACTCCTCCTCAGTGGGGAACAAGCAGCTTTGGGTTGTTTTTTTTTTTCCTTTTTTCCTTCTCAAATCCAAGGATTTGAGAAGTTCCTGGTTGAGTTCCTGGGTGAATTCCCAGCTGCGTCCCCTCTCCTTGGAATTCTGACTCCCAGGCTCCGGTTTTCCTGCTGGGAATGGCCTGGGAGGCAGGGATGGAATAGCCCAAATCCTGCCCTGGCCCTGAGGGATAAATCCGTCCCCAAACCCTTCAGCTCGGGAGCGTTTCCAGCGCCTCAATCCCGCCCGGATCGCCCTTGGAGAGGCACCACCGAGCCCCTCTGGGGCTGCTGGGGGTCCCCCCCGGGCCTGGATGAACAAAGCAGGGATGGAAAATTCCTCCTGGGAATTGCAGCTGCAGCAGGAGAGGCAGGGATGGAATTCTGGTGGATCTAATCCCTGTTATTCCCACGGATTTTCTCCTTTCACACTCCCTTGGCCAAACCCAAGCAGGAAATCCAACCAAAATCCCACTTCCAGCGCTCAGCCACCTCCCACCGGCGTTCCCAGGGGCCAAAATCCCTTTTCCTTGGGATTGAGCCTCTCCCTGAGGGGTGGGAAGGGTCCGAGTCCCGCTCCCGGTGTCGGATCTGGGACAGGAGCTCAGCTGAGGGGGACGTGGAGCTTCAAATCCACCTCAAATCCACCTTAAATCCACCTCAGATCCACCTTAAATCCACCTCAGATCCACCTCGAATCCAAGGTGCTTCCTGCTCTCTCCTGGGTGGTTATTCCAGGTATTCCTTCAGGATATCAGCGATCCCAGCTGGCACAAAATCCCACAGGGATTCCCTGGAATGGTGCCGGGAGCTCCCGGGGAAGGGATCCACTGCTCTCCCTGGGGAAGGGATCCACTGCTCTGCTCTTCCCGGGATCAGATCCACTGCTCTCCCTGGGCTTGGATCCACTGCTCTTCCTGGGATCAGATCCACTGCTCTCCCCAGGATTAGATCCACTGCTCTCCCCGGGATTGGATCCACTGCTCTTCCCGGGATCGGATCCACTGCTCTTCCCGGGATCGGATCCACTGCTCTCCCCGGGATTGGATCCACTGCTCTTCCTGGGATCAGATCCACTGCTCTCCCCGGGATCGGATCCACTGCTCTCCCCAGGATTGGATCCACTGCTCTTCCCGGGATGGGATCCTCTGCTCTCCCTGGGATCGGATCCACTGCTCTGCCCGGGATCGGATCCACTGCTCTTCCTGGGATCAGATCCACTGCTCTGCCCGGGATCAGATCCACTGCTCTGCCCGGGATCGGATCCACTGCTCTCCCCAGGATCTCTCTCTGCTCTCCCCAGGATTGGATCCACTGCTCTCCCTGGGATGGGATCCTCTGCTCTTCCCGGGATTGGATCCACTGCTCTCCCCGGGATTGGATCCACTGCTCTTCCTGGGATCAGATCCACTGCTCTCCCCAGGATTGGATCCACTGCTCTTCCCGGGATGGGATCCTCTGCTCTCCCTGGGATCGGATCCACTGCTCTGCCCGGGATCAGATCCACTGCTCTTCCTGGGATCAGATCCACTGCTCTGCCCGGGATCGGATCCACTGCTCTTCCTGGGATCGGATCCACTGCTCTGCCCGGGATCGGATCCACTGCTCTTCCTGGGATCGGATCCACTGCTCTGCCCGGGATCGGATCCACTGCTCTCCCCAGGATCTCTCTCTGCTCTCCCCAGGATTGGATCCACTGCTCTCCCTGGGATGGGATCCTCTGCTCTTCCTGGGATTGGATCCACTGCTCTCCCCGGGATCTCTCTCTGCTCTCCCCGGGATTGGATCCACTGCTCTCCCCAGGATTGGATCCACTGCTCTCCCCGGGATTGGATCCACTGCTCTCCCCAGGATCTCTCTCTGCTCCTGTGCCCGAATCCATCGGGAAGCTCCGGGTGATCCGAGGCCCTCTGGAGCCCGAGGAAGCTCCGTCCCTCCGGCTCGGGCCCCTGCCAGCCGGGAATCCGCTGATCATTCCCCCTTTCATTCCCAGCCAGGACGGATTCTGGGGGGACAGCGCCCTTCCCTGCCCCCTTCCCTTCAGGAATCCCAGGAAAACCCCACAATCAGGAAGGTTTTCCCGTGCCTCAGTTTCCCTGCAGGTGCCGGTGCCATGGCAGATCCCCAAATCCAGGGCCTGCAGCTCTGCAGAGCCTCAGCCCCGATCCCGATCCCGATCCTGATCCCAGCAGCTCCCGGAGCTCCCCCAGGACCTGCAGCCTCTGACGCTCTCCAAGTGGCACCGAGGGGTGCTGGGGCCCCAAAACCTCCCTGATCCATCCTGGAGCAGGAAACCTCGGAGCCAGGAGCCTCCACCCTGCTCCAGGGATCACTATGGTCCTCCAGGAGCCTCCAGGGATCACCGCTGTCCTCCAGGGATCACTGCTGTCCTCCAGGAGCCTCCATCCTGCTCCAGGGATCACCACTGTCCTCCAGGAGCCTCCAGGGATCACCACTGTCCTCCAGGGATCACCACTGTCCTCCAGGAGCCTCCACCCTGCTCCAGGGATCACCACTGTCCTCCAGGAGCTTCCACCCTGCTCCCCCAGCCATCTTCCTCCTCCTCCAGGAATCATCATCCTCCTTCTTCTGGAGCCACCACCATCCTTCCCAGGAGCCATCATCCTCCTCCAGGAATCATCATCATCTTCCCCATGAACCATCCTCCTCCTCCAGGAGCCATCATTCTTCCCAGGTAACACCATCCTCCTCCAGAACCATCCTCTTCCTCCAGGAGCCCTCATCCTCATCCTCCTCCAGGGATCATCATCATCCTCCTCCAGAACCATCCTCTTCCTCCAGGGAGCCACCATCATCCTCATCCAGAACCACCTCCAGGAGCCCTCATCCTCCTCCTCCTCCTCCTCCAGGAGCCCTCATCCTCCTCATCTTCCTCCTCCTCCAGGAGCCCTCATCCTCCTCATCTTCCTCCTCCTCCAGGAGCTCTCATCCTCCTCCTCCTCCAGGAGCCCTCATCCTCCTCCTCCTCCTCCTCCAGGAGCCCTCATCCTCCTCCTCCAGGAGCCCTCATCCTCCTCATCTTCCTCCTCCTCCAGGAGCCCTCATCCTCCTCATCTTCCTCCTCCTCCAGGAGCTCTCATCCTCCTCCTCCTCCAGGAGCCCTCATCCTCCTCATCTTCCTCCTCCTCCAGGAGCCCTCATCCTCCTCCTCATCCTCCTCCTCCTCCAGGAACCCTCATCCTCCTCCTCCTCCAGGAGCCCTCATCCTCCTCCTCCTCCAGGAGCTCTCATCCTCCTCATCCTCCTCCTCCAGGAGCCCTCATCCTCCTCCTCATCCTCCTCCTCCAGGAGCCCTCATCCTCCTCATCTTCCTCCTCCTCATCCTCCTCCTCCAGGAGCCCTCATCCTCCTCATCTTCCTCCTCCAGGAGCCCTCATCCTCCTCCTCCTCATGCTCCTCATCCCCCTCCTCCTCCAGAACCCTCCTGCCTCTCCCCGCCCGGGCCCGGCGCTGACCCCGCTCCTCCTGCCCAGCAGCTCCCTCCACTCCAGGCCCACCAGGAGCCACCTGGGACCCCCCCAAACCTCTGCCAGAGCCTCCGAACGCCTCCGAACGCCACCCAACCCCCAGCGAGCGGGGCCGAGAAGGCAACGAAAGGTCACTTACCCACCCGAGGTGCTGGGAACTCATCCCACGGTCCCAAAGGCACGGCTCAGGGCTCTGGCTGAGCCTCTCTTCTGCAGCTGGAGGCCAAAATCAAACCAGAACCTGCTCCAGAACCTGCTCCAGAACCTGCTGCAGAACCTGCTGCAAAGCTCTAACCTGGCTCAGCGCTCACCTTCCCTCCGTGTCCTGCTCTACCTGGTCACTCATCACACAAAGAGCTGGAGGAAAGGGAGCAAGGGAAAGATTAAAAAAAAAGAAAACCAAAACAACCCCACCCCATCCCATCCCTCCCCCCCCCCCCGCCCCACTCCAGAGGAAAAAAATCTGTAAAAAAGGTCAAAAACTGGTTTAAAAAAAAAAATCAGGATTAGAAATCTAAAGTTTTATTGAGACCGGAAAAAAAAAAAAAAAAAAAAGCCGAAAAACAACGAACCAAAAAGGAAAACGACGACACCAAAAACAACAACAACAACAAAAAAACCACCCCGAAACGAACCCAAAAGAAAAAGCAGACAGAGCTCGGGACGAAGGGAAAATCCAAACACCAACTTTACATTTCCACAAGGGTTGTTTTTTTTTTTTTTCACAGGAACCTAAACACATGCTCATAAAAAAGGTTTGTACAATGCCAGTCGAGATCCCACCCCTGGACCATCCAAAGAATTCCGGATTTGGGGGAATAAATCTGATTGCAAAAATGAATGAATTGAAAAAAAAAAAAAAACCACCCCCAAAACCCAATAATAAAATTCCTCCTCCTCCCCCTCCCCTCTCTGGAGGTTCAGGATTTCAGCCTTGGCCTCTTCCCAACCTCGTTTTGGGGAGGAATGGGGATGGATTGGATTTTTCCTTGTGCTGCTCTTGGGTTCCTGTCCCTCCCACATTCCCTCCCTGCTGGCTGGGCAGGCAAATCCAGGGCAGAAAACTGGTCAGAAATGCAGAAATCTCTTTTTTTTTTTTTTTTTTTTTTTTTTTGGGATTTTTCTCCCTCCCCCCCCAAAATTTGGAGAAATAGCACCTTAGAACATCCAAAAAAAAACCCCAAAAAACCAAACCCCTCCCCCCCTCCCAAAAAAAAATCCACCCCCCCCCAGGATAAAAAAGGCTCAAAAAGGGTTAAAATCCATCCCACCCCGTACAATGCACGTGTCAGAAGTGGCAGTTCTGCTGCAGGACGATACAGAATCACAATTTGCATTTTCACAAAGTCTCCCCATTTTTCCCACCCCTCCCACCCCAAAATTCCCTTCCCCACCCTCCCCCACCCCCCCCCCCCCGTCCCCTAAAAATCGCTCGCGGGGTTTTTCGAGGATCAGTTCCGGGGTCTCTGTGCCCCCAGGTGTGGCACAATCCTGGGATCTTCTCCTCTTCCCCCACCTCTCTCCCTTCATTTTTTAATGTTTTTTAAAATCTTGTTGGAATTTCTTTGCTGAATTCAGGTTTTGTTTAAAAAAAAAACCAAAAAAAAATAAAATTCCCCCCCCCCCTCAAAAAAAATCTGGAAATGATCTGGGAATGTCATGGCTCGACCTCATTTCCTTCCTTAATTAAAAGAGATGAAATTGCCTCAAATCCCTCCCCTCCCATCCCAAATGGTACCACCAGGAAATAGTAAAAGGAAAGGATAAAAAAAGCCCCAAAAAAGGCAGGAAAAAAACTAAAAAAGGAAGAAAAAAAACGAAAAAGAAAGGAAAAAAACGAAAAAGAAAGGAAAAGAAAACAAAAAAGAAAGGGAGAAAAACAAAAGAGAAAGGAAAAAAAAAGAGAATGGAAAAAAAACAAAAAAGAAAGGAAAAAGAACAAAAAAGGAAAAAAACAAAAAAGAAAGGAAAAGAAACAAAAAAGAAAGGAAAAAAACAAAAAAGAAAGGAAAAAAACAAAAAAGAAAAAAAACCCAAAAAATAAAGGAAAAAAAAGAAAGGGAAAAAAAAGAAAGAAAAAAAACAAAAAAAGAAAGAAAAAACTGAAAAAAAGGAAAAAAAAAAAAAAAACTAAAAAAGAAAGGAAAAAACTCTAAAAAGGCAGAAAAAAAACCAAAAAAGAAAGAAAAAAAAACCCAAAAAAGAAAGAAAAAAAAAAACCCCAAACAGACCCCAAAAAAACCCCCCAAAAAAAAGGAAAATAAAAATGAAAATCCAGGACCTACAGACAGGCTACGCCTTAAAAACACGGGGTGAACACTCTTGGCACCGGGGCTGGCGGCTGCCGGGATGGGGCTGAAGGGGAAGCAGGATCCATCTGCATTCCCGATCCCAATCCCGATCCCAATCCCGATCCCGATCCCGAACCCGGCCATCCCAGCGAGTCCTTCATGGAAGGGGTTTTACTTCTGCTCCCGTTGCTTTGAGACCCCTCCCCAGCCCCCCCAAAAACCCCCCACCCTCCCCGTCCCAAACTTTCTGTATCCCCCGATTGTCCCTCCCCACCCCGAGTGGGCTGGAATCTGGGATTCCATGGGGATCTGCTGGAATCTGGACACGGCCCAGGGAGCAGAGGAGTGGCCACAGGGCACCGACACCGGCTCGGGGGCTCTTCCGAGGCCACCTCTGGGTGCCCCCCATGCCCAGCGGAGCCGCCTCCAAACCCTTCCTTTGCTCAAACCCCACAAAAGTTCGGATCGGCTTCCCACAAAAAAAAAAAACCTGAAAAAAACCAAAAAAAACCAAAAAAAAAAAAAAAAACAACCAAAACCACCCCGAAGGCTTCCCGGAGAGGAGGCAGCAGGAATTAGTTCTTGTCCTCTTTCTTGTCATCGTCCTCTGAGGGGTAGGAGTGCCATGTCAACCGCTCCTCGTAGAACGAGATCACCACCTGCGGGCACTTGATGTTGGCTTCCTTGGCGGGCACCAGGTCGGCCTCGTCCGAGTTCTTCCTGAGGTGTGGGAGAGGAACGGGAGTGAGGGAGGAGCTGGGAAAAGGGGGATGGGGAAGGAGAAGGGATCAGGGTGTCCCAAAGAACCTGGGTATTGACCCTAAAGCCTGACCCTAAAGCCTGATCCTAACCCTGACCCTGAATTGAACCCTGACCCTGACCCTTCCCTGGTGGGCACCAGGTCGGCCTCGTCCGAGTTCTTCCTGAGGTGTGGGAGAGGAACGGGAGTGAGGGAGGAGCTGGGAAAGGGGGATGGGGGAGTGGAAGAAGAAGGGATCAGGGTGTCCCAAAGACCCCAAACCATAACCCTAAACCCTGACCTGAACCCTGATCCTGATCCTGACCCAAACCCTGACCCTGATCCAGACCCTGATCCCAAACCCAGACCCTGATCCTGAAGCCTGACCCTGATCCTAACCCTGAACCCAAACCCTGACCCTGATCCTAACCCTAAACCCTGACACCAAACCCTAACCCAAACCCTGACCCAGATCCTGACCCTTCCCTGGTGGGCACCAGGTCGGCCTCGTCCGAGTTCTTCCTGAGGTGGGAGAGGAACAGGAGTGAGGGAGGAGCTGGGAAAAGGGGGATGGGGGAGTGGCAGGAGAATGGATCAGGGTGTCCCGAAGATCCCTGGTATTGACCCTAAACCCTGATCCTAAACCATGACCAGAACCCTAAAGCCTGATCCCAAACCCTGATCCTGACCCTAACCCTGATCCTGACCCCGATCCAAACCCTGAACCAGACCCTGACTCTGACCCTAAACCCTGACGCCAAACCTTGATCCTGACCCAAACCCTAACCCTAAACCCTGACCCCAAACCCTGACCCTGATCCTAACCCTGACCCCAAACACTGACCCTGACTGTTCCTAGGTGGGCACCAGGTCGGCCTCATCCGAGTTCTTCCTGAGGTGGGAGAGGAACGGGAGTGAGGGAGGAGGTGGGAAAGGGGGATTGGGGGAGTAGAAGGAGAATGGAATTCCTGAGGGGATCAGGGTGTCCCAAAGATCCTGGGTATTGATCCCAAAACCTGATCCTGACCCTAACCCAGATCCTGACCCTGGATCCTGGCCCTAACCCTGATCCTGATCCTAACCCTGATCCTGACCCTGAACTGAATCCCAACCCAGACCCTGACCCAGACCAGGGCCCTGACCCTGATCCTAACCCAGACCCTGATCCTGACTCTGACCCTGATCCTGACCCAGATCCTGGTCCTAACCCTGATCCCGACCCTGACCCTAACCCAGACCCAGACCCAGACCCTGATCCTGATCTTGACCCTGGTCCTAAGCCTGATCCTAACCCAGACCATGATCCTGGTCTTGGCCCTGGTCCTAACCCTGATCCTGACCCAAACCCAGACCCTGACCCTGACCCGAACCTCAATCCTGGTCCTAACCCTGACCCTGACCCTGGTCCTAACCCTGATCCTGGCCTAGACCCTGATCCTGATCCTAACCCTGACCCTGACCCAGCCCCTCCCGAGCCCCCTGGCGCGGGGCAGCAGCCGGAACCGGGATCCCCGCGGCGCCGGGGCGGCCCTGGGGCGGAACCGGCCATGGGCAGAGAGAGCATCCCGGCTCCTGCTCTGGCACAATTCCTGATCCAGCGGTGCCACCGGGCATCTGTGGGGCCAGGGAAGGGGCACAGGGAAGGGGCAGAGGGAAAGGGGCAGAGGGAAAGGGGCAGAGGGAAGGGGGAGAGGGAAGGGGGAGAGGGAAGGGGGAGAGGGAAGGGGGAGAGGGAAAGGGGCACAGGGAAAGGGCACAGGGAAAGGGGCACAGGGAAAGGGGCACAGGGAAGGGGCACAGGGAAGGGGCACAGGGAAAGGGGCACAGGGAAAGGGGCACAGGGAATGGGCACAGGGAAAGGGGCACAGGGAAGGGGCAGAAGGAAGGGGGAGAGGGAAGGGGGAGAGGGAAGGGGGAGAGGGAAGGGGGTACAGGGAAAGGGGCACAGGGAAAGGGGCACAGGGAAAGGCACAGGGAAGGGCACAGGGAAGGGGCACAGGGAAGGGGCACAGGGAAAGGGGCACAAGGAATGGGCACAGGGAAGGGGCACAGGGAAGGGGCACAGGGAAGCGGCACAGGGAAGGGGCACAGGGAAAGGGGCACAGGGAAGGGCACAAGGAATGGGCACAGGGAAGGGCACAGGGAATGGGCACAGGGAAAGGGGCACAGGGAAAGGGGCACAGGGAAGGGCACAGGGAATGGGCAGAGGGAAGGGGCACAGGGAATGGGCACAGGGAAGGGGCACAGGGAATGGGCACAGGGAATGGGGCACAGGGAATGGGGCACAGGGAAGGGGCACAGGGAATGGGCACAGGGAAGGGGCACAGGGAATGGGCAGAGGGAAGGGGCACAGGGAATGGGCACAGGGAATGGGCACAGGGAAGGGGCACAGGGAAGGGGCACAGGGAAGGGGCACAGGGAAGGGGCACAGGGAAGGGGCACAGGGAAGGGGCACAGGGAATGGGGCACAGGGAAGGGGCACAGGGAATGGGCACAGGGAAGGGGCACAGGGAAGGGGCACAGGGAATGGGCACAGGGAAGGGCACAGGGAATGGGCACAGGGAATGGGCACAGGGAAGGGGCACAGGGAATGGGCACAGGGAAGGGGCACAGGGAATGGGCACAGGGAATGGGCACAGGGAAGGGGCACAGGGAAGGGGCACAGGGAATGGGCACAGGGAAGGGGCACAGGGAAGGGGCACAGGGAATGGGCACAGGGAATGGGCACAGGGAAGGGGCACAGGGAATGGGGCACAGGGAATGGGGCACAGGGAAGGGCACAGGGAAGGGCACAGGGAATGGGCACAGGGAAGGGGCACAGGGAAGGGGCACAGGGAATGGGCACAGGGAATGGGCACAGGGAAGGGGCACAGGGAATGGGCACAGGGAATGGGCACAGGGAAAGGGCACAGGGAAAGGGCACAGGGAAGGGGCACAGGGAATGGGCAGAGGGAATGGGCACAGGGAATGGGCACAGGGAATGGGCACAGCCTCCCTCACCACTTCATGAGGAACATCAGCTCCCCGCTGGAGTCCGTGGCGCCGATGATTCGCTCCGGCTCGAAGCCTCGGGCGAAGCCTCGCGGTTTCTCCGACTGCGGGAAGGGGGAAAAGCAAAGGAAATTCCAGTGGTGAATTCCCAGGGGGAAATCCCAGCTCTGGGATGGGCAGGGAGGGTCGGAATTCCAGGGAGGGGGGGGATGCTCCGAGGGCTCGGGAATGTTCAGCTGGAGAGGGAAGGGGAGAAGGGAACGGCCTTAAAGTGGGATGGGGCAGGGGTGGGTGGGATACTGGGAAGGGATTCCTGGCTGGGAGGGTGGGGAGGGAAGCAGACTGGGAGCAGACTGGGAGCTGGACTGGGAATGGGACTGGGAATGGACTGGGAATGGACTGGGAGCTGGACTGGGAGTGGGACTGGGAGTGGGACTGGGAGTGGGAATGGGAGCGGGAATGGGAACGGGACTGGGAGCGGACTGGGAACGGACTGGGAACGGACCGGGAGCAGACTGGGAGCAGACTGGGAATGAACTGGGAGCGGGACTGGGAATGGACTGGGAGCCGACTGGGAGCGGGACTGGGAACGGGACTGGGAGCGGGACTGGGAGCGGGACTGGAGTGGGACTGGGAACTGGACTGGGAGCAGACTGGGAGCGGGACTGGGAGCAGACTGGGAGCCAACTGGGAATGGACTGGGAGCTGACTGAGAGCGGACTGGGAGCGGGACTGGGAATGGGACTGGGAGCGGACTGGGAGCCAGCCTGCCGACCCTCTCCATGCCCCCTTCCCAAGGAGCCTCCCAAGCTGCCCATTCCCATCTCCTGGAGGGTTGGGAAGGGCTTTTCCTTGGGCAAACACCTGGAGGGCTGGGAAGGGCTTTTCCTTGGGAAAACATCTGGAGGGCTGGGAAGGGCTTTTCCTTGGGAAAACATCTGGGGGGTTGGGCAGGGCTTTTCCTTGGGAAAACATCTGGAGGACCGGGAAGGGCTTTTCCTTGGGAAAACATCTGGAGGGCCGGGAAGGGCTTTTCCTTGGGAAAATACCTGGAGGGTTGGAAAGGGCTTTTCCTTGGGAAAACATCTGGATGGTCGGGAAGGGCTTTTCCTTGGGAAAACATCTGGAGGGGCTGGGAAGGGCTTTCCTTGGGAAAACATCTGGATGGTCGGGAAGGGCTTTTCCTTGGGAAAACATCTGGATGGTCGGGAAGGGCTTTCCTTGGGAAAACATCTGGAGGGCTGGGAAGGGCTTTCCTTGGGAAAACATCTGGAGCGTTGGGAAGGGCTTTTCCTTAGGAAAACATCTGGAGAGCTGGGAAGGGCTTTTCCTTGGGAAAACACCTGGGGGGTTGGGAAGGGCTTTTCCCGGGATCAGGCAGCTCCGGGATCCCAGATCCCATCCCGACCTCACCTCTTCCTTCTTTTTCTTTGGTTTGCTCTCCTCCCCCTTCTCCTCCGTGTCCGACTCCGCCTTGCGCTTGCTGCCCTCGGATTTCTCGCTCTCGTGGGCGGTTTTCTGGGATTGCAGGAATTCCGCGATCAGATCCGGGCAGTCCAGGTTCTCCTCGGGCTCCCAGGTGTTGTCTTCGCTGCGAGGCAAAGGGAAAAAGTTCCTCGCTCACTTCTCCAGCTTTTCCAGCCGGGAAAATCCCGGATTAGGGGCGCGTCGGGATGGTGGGAAGCGCGGTTTGGGGTTGCGGGAGGGAGGGAGCCGATTCCCTTCTCAGCAGAGAATTCCTTGGATTCCCCCACTGGAGTTGAGGGGGGAACCCCTCTGGGGTTTCTTTCCAGGCCACACTGGGATATTCCCACCCTGGGGTTTTGGGAACAGTGGGATTGTGGGAACACCAGGAACTTCCCACCCTGGCACAATGGGATTTTGGGAACAGTGGGATTTTGGGAACACTGGGATATTCCCACCCTGGCACAGTGGGATTTTGGGAACAGTGGGATTTTGGGAACACTGGGATATTCCCACCCTGGCACAGTGGGATTTTGGGCACAGTAGCATTTTGGGAACACCGAGATATTCCCACCCTGGCACAGTGGGATTTTGGGAACACCGGTGGGATTTTGGGAATTCTGGGATATTCCCACCCTGGCACAGTGGGGTTTTGGGAACAGTGGTGGGATTTTGGGAATTCTGGGATATTCCCACCCTGGCCCAGTGGGAATTTGGGAACAGTGGGATTTTGGGAACACCGGTGGGATTTTGGGAACAGTGGGATTTTCCCACCCTGGCACAGTGGGAATTTGGGAACAGTGGGATTTTGGGAACAGTGGTGGGATTTTGGGAATTCTGGGATATTCCCACCCTGGCACAGTGGGAATTTGGGAACAGCGGGATTTTGGGAACAGTGGGATTTTGGGAACACTGGTGGGATTTTGGGAACAGTGGGATTTTCCCACCCTGGCACAGTGGGAATTTGGGAACAGTGGGATTTTGGGAACACCGATGGGATTTTGGGAACAGTGGCATTTGGAAACACTGGAACATTCCCACTGTGACACAGTGGGATTTTGGGAACACTGGGACATTCCCACCCTGGCACAGTGGGATCTTGGGAACAGTGGGATTTTGGGAACAGTGGTGGGATTGTGGGAACACCAGGACATTCCCACCCTGGCACAGTGGGATTTTGGGAACAGTGGGATTTTGGGAACACTGGGACATTCCCACCCTGGCACAGTGGCATTTTGGGAACAGTGGGAATTTGGGAACAGTGGGATTTTGGGAACAGTGGGACATTCCCACACTGGCACAGTGGGATTTCGGGCACAGTGGGATTTCGGGCACAGTGGGAATTTGGGCACACTGGGACATTCCCACCCTGGCACAGTGGCATTTTGGGAACACTGGAACATTCCCACTGTGACACAGTGGGATTTTAGGCACACTGGGACATTTCCACCCTGGCACAGGGGGATCTTGGGAACAGTGGGATTTTGGGAACAGTGGGAATTTGGGAACAGTGGGATTTTGGGCACACTGGGACATTTCCACCCTGGCACAGGGGGATTTTGGGCACACTGGGACATTTCCACCCTGGCACAGTGGGATTTTGGGAACAGTGGGAATTTGGGAACAGTGGGATTTTAGGCACACTGGGACATTTCCACCCTGGCACAGTGGGATTTCGGGCACAGTGGGAATTTGGGCACACTGGGACATTCCCACCCTGGCACAGTGGGATTTCGGGCACAGTGGGAATTTGGGCACACTGGGACATTCCCACCCTGGCACAGTGGGATTTCGGGCACAGTGGGATTTTGGGCACACTGGGACATTCCCACCCTGCCACAGTGGGAATTTGGGCACAGTGGGAATTTGGGCACACTGGGACATTCCCACCCTGGCACAGTGGGATTTCGGGCACAGTGGGAATTTGGGCACACTGGGACATTCCCCAGCCTGCCACAGTGGGATTTCGGGCACACTGGGAATTTGGGCACAATGCTGACATTTTACCCACACCTCTGCCATCCCCCTCCATCCAGCACTTCCTCTCCCCGCCCTACCCAGGACGGGAAAACCCTCAGGATCCCCGGGAACGCCACCACAGCCGCCCTCTCTCCAGGGGAAAAAACAACAACAACAACAAAACCAAACCCCCCCCTTTGGACCCCAAAGGAGCTTCCCAGAGGCTCCGGGAGCGCGGCCGGCGGCGCTTACTCGGAGAATCCCTTCCACTTGAGCAGATATTCCACCTTGCCCTTGACCACCCGCCGGTCCAGCACTTTTTCCACCACGTATTCCTCCTCCTCCTCCTCCAGCACCTCTTCCACTTTCTTCTTGTTCTGCTTTTTTCCCATTGTGCTGGCCAGCTTCTCTGCGTCCGGGCGACGCTGCTGCAGCAGGAAGGAAAAAAAAAAAAACCCCGGATCACCGGCGGGAATCCACGCCGGGAATTCGGGATTCCCAAAGAATTTCCGGGTAGGGGCTCGCAAAGATTTTTTTTGGATTTTTGTCTTCCCCACTCCTCAGTTTTTCACTGATTTCATGCTTTGGATTTGTTTTGGTTTTTTTTCTCTCTCCTCTAAAAAAAGCTGCTCCAGGTTTTTTCCTGAAGTGTTCCATGCTGCTCCTGAGCTCCCAATCCAGGGGTTTCTATCAACTCCTGCTCTGGGAATTGTTAATCCCGGTTAAATCCGAGGCACATTCCCTGATCCCAACCCCTCTCTGTGGTTGTTTCCTTGCTGGATCAGGGATTGAGGCTCTGGGATTTTATCCAGCTCCTCATCCCAGAGTTTTCTGCAGCTTGCAGAGGCCTTTAGGGAAGGAAGAATTCCTGAAAATCCAGCCAGGGCTTGGTGGGAAGAGGCAGGAGAGGTGGAGAGCTGGGAAAAGTCTGGATTCAGAGCTGGGAAAAGACTGGATTCAGAGCTCAGAAATCCCTGGATTCAGAGCTGGGAAAAGTCTGGATTCAGAGCTGGGAAATCCCTGGATCCAGAGCTGGGATATCCCTGGATCCAGAGCTGGGAAAAGTCTGGATCCAGAGCTGGGAAAAGTCTGGATCCAGACCTGGGAAATCCCTGGATCCAGAGCCAGGAAATCCCTGGATTCAGAGCTGGGAAAAGTCTGGATTCAGAGCTCAGAAATCCCTGGATTCAGAGCTGGGAAAAGTCTGGATCCAGAGCTCAGAAATCCCTGGATTCAGAGCTGGGAAATCCCTGGATCCAGAGCTCAGAAATCCCTGGATCCAGAGCTGGGAAATCCCTGGATCCAGAGCTCAGAAATCCCTGGATCCAGAGCTGGGAAATCCCTGGATCCAGAGCTCAGAAATCCCTGGATCCAGAGCTGGGAAATCCCTGGATCCAGAGCTGGGAAATCCCTGGATCCAGAGCCAGGATCCATTTTGGGGCTTTTTTTTGGGGGGGGTAATTTTGGGAACTTTTGGGTTCGTTTTGGGTCATTTTTCAGTTCATTTTTGGGGTTTTTGTGGCATTTTTTGGGTTCATTTGGGGAATTTTTGGGTTCATTTTTGGGTATTTTGGGGCATGTTTGGTTCATTTTTGGGGTTGATTTTTGTGGCTTTTTTTGGGTTCCTTTTGGGGCATTTTTGGGTCCATTTGGGTTCATTTTGGGCTCATTTTTACAGCATTATTGGGTTCATTTTTTGGCATTTTTAGGTTCATTTTGGGGCAGCTTTGGGTTAATTTTGGGGTTCGTTTCTGGGTTCATTTTTGGGTTCTTTTTGGGGCATTTTTGGGTTCAATTTTAGAGGATTTTTGGGTCCATTTTGAGGCATTTTAGGGTTCATTTTTGGGTCCATTTTTGGGGCATTTCGGGGTTCATTTTTGGGTCCATTTTTGAGTTCATTTTGAGGCATTTTTGGGTCCATTTTGGGGCATCTTGGGGTTAATTTTGGAGCATTTTGGGGTTCATTTCTGGGTTCATTTTAGGGCACTTTTGGGTTCATTTTTGGGTTTGTTTTGGGGCATTTTTGGGTTCATTTTGGGGCATTTTGGGGTTCATTTCTGGGGTCATTTTGGGCATTTTTGGGTTCATTTTTGGGTTCATTTTAGGGCATTTTTGGGTTCATTTTGGGGCATTTTTGGGTTCAATTTTAGGGGATTTTTGGGTCCATTTTGAGGCATTTTAGGGTTCATTTCCAGGCTCATTTTAGGTTCAATTTTGAGGCATTTCCATCTCTGGACACTCCCTAAAATTCAGCTTCAATTTTCTAACATTTAAGCCGTGACAAAAGGTCAGTTTATCCCAAAAAAAACCCCACGAATCCAAAACAAATCTTGGCTGAACCAACTCCGAATCTTTTCCGTTTCCAGTGGCTGCTCCTCCCCCAGGGATCCAGGCAAAGCCAAAATCCTTGGATTTCAGTGGAGGAGAGGGAGGGAAAGAACAAATTCCTGGAGGGAAAAAACCCATCCAGGACACCCCAAAGCCCTGGGAATGAAGGAAAACTCGGGAAAAGGCTGGGAAGGAGCCTCAGGCTCAGCCTCATTCCCAGCTGGAAACCCTGGAATTCCAGGGGAATTTCACTCCAGAGTGGAAAACTCCTGGAATCACAGCAGGGATTGGGGATGTTCCACTTCCCTGAGGATTCCCACAAAGCATTCCTGAGGGATGGAGGGGCCGCATTCCCAGGATTTTTGGGCATTTCCCCGGGGTTGGAGCATTCCCATGGATTCCAGGATGCCCAGCCCCACCTCCCCCTCTCGATTTTCAGAGGGATTTGGGGATTTATCCCTATTTTTTGGGGGGTTTTCCCCACATTTCCAGGCTCTTCCACAGCAAAACCTGGAATTATTCCCCCAAAATCCCAGGTTTTTTCCCCTTGGATGCCTCAGTTTTACGAGAACACACAGAGAGCTGCTTCCAAACCCATTCCTGGGATCCCCCCACCGGCCCCATCCACATTCCAGAGCTTTTCCCACCCAAAATTCACCTCCCGGGACACACATGGAAGCAGAGCACATTCCCAGGATAACCCCAAGCCATTCCCTGCTCCCAGGACAGCTCCAAATCCACTTTTTTTTCCCCTCCCTGGGAAAAGCTTTGCCCGACCACCCAAATCCCGCAGCTCCTGCTCCTCTCCCAGCTCTCATTCCCAAAGTTTCAACTCCTCCAGCTCCCCGGAATTCCAGCAAAATCCCACAGGGACTCCCCCAGAGCTGCTCCTGCTGCAGCTCCTCTCCTTTTCCCAGCCCATCCCCGATCCCAACCCCAATTCCCGAGGGCAGCTCCCCCCCAAACCCCACGGATCCCCCCCCGTCGGTGTCTCCAGGGCCGGATTCCCGGGATCTGCCGCCACCCCGTTCCCGTTTCCCGCTCATTCTCCCCGCCAAAAGCTGACATTTGTCCCTCCCCGCTCCCAGCTGGAGCCTGGAGCCCGATCCCGCTCCTTCCCCTCCTTCCCCAGCTTCCCACTTTTCCCTGCACTTCCTCCTCACTTCATTCCAGGGGGTTTGTAAAGCTCCATCCCCCTCAAATCTCACTTTTTCCTCCCAAATTCCCACTTTCTCTATCCCAAATCCCACTTTTCCCCTCACAAAATCTCACTTTTTCCTCCCAAAATCCCACTTTTCTCCCTCCCAAAATCCCACTTTCTCTCCTCCTCAATCCCGCTTTTGTTCTCCCTGACACAATCCCACTTTTCCCCTCACAAAATCTCACTTTTTCCTCCCAAATTCCCACTTTTCTCCCTCCCAAATTCCCGCTTTTTCCTCCCAAAATCCCACTTTTCTCCCTCCCAAAATCCCACTTTCTGTCCCCCTCAATCCCGCTTTTGCTCTCCCTGCCACAATCCCACTTTTCCCCTCCCAAATTCCCACTTTTTCCTCCCAAATTCCCATTTTTCTCCCTCCCAAATTCCCACTTTTCTCCCTCCCAAAATCCCACTTTCTCTACCCCAAATCCCACTTTTTCCCCATCATAAATCCCACTTTTTCTCCCCCTCAATCCCACTTTTGCTCTCCCTGACACAATCCCACTTTTCCCCTCACAAAATCTCACTTTTCCCTCCCAAATTCCCACTTTTCTCCCTCCCCAAATCCCACTTTTCTCCCTCCCAAATTCCCACTTTTTCCTCCCAAATTCCCACTTTTCCCCTCACAAAATCTCACTTTTCTTCCTCCCAAATTCCCACTTTTCTCCCTCCCAAATTCCCACTTTTTCCTCCCAAATTCCCACTTTTCTCCCTCCCAAATTCCCATTTTTCTCCCGCCCAAAATCCCACTTTTCTCCCTCCCAAATTCCCACTTTCTCTACCCCAAATCCCACTTTTCCCCATCATAAATCCCACTTTTCTCCCTCCCAAATTCCCACTTTTTTCCTCCCAAATTCCCACCTTTTCCTCCCAAATTCCCACTTTTCTCCCTCCCAAAATCCCATTTCTTTTTCCCCCAAAATCCCACTTTTCCCTTCACAAATCCTCCTCTTTCTCCCCCCAAAATTCCCTTTTTCTCTCTCCCAAAATCCCACTTTTTCCCATCATAAATCCCACTTTCTCTCCTCCTCAATCCTGCTTTTGCTCTCCCTGCCACAATCCCACTTTTCCCCCTCCCAAAATCTCACTTTTTCCTCCCAAATTCCCACTTTTCTCCCTCCCAAATTCCCCCTTTCTCTCCCCTGAAAACTCTACTTTCTCACCCCTCCTAAATCCCACTTTTTCCTCCCAAAATCCCACTTTTTCCCTCACAAATCCCCCTCTTTCTGCCCCCAAATTCCCCTTTTTCTCCCTCCCAAAATCCCACTTTTTCCCCCAAAATCCCCCTCTTTCTGCCTCTAAACTCCCCTTATTTCCCCGCCCAAAATCCCACTTTCTCCCCCAAAATCCCACTTCCCCCCCCCAAAATCCCACTCCCCCCTGCAGTTTCCCCTTTTCCACCTTCCCAACCCCTCTCTCCGTGCCGTCTCCCCCACCCCAAAAACTCCCGGACCCCACAACTCCCTGTTTCCCCCTCTGCTCCCACTCTCCCAGCACCCCAAAACCCCACAAATTCCCCTCTCTCAGCACCCCAAGCCCCCCAAAGCTTCCCCCAACCCTTTTCCCCTAAACCCCAGCCCCAAATCCCCCCCAGCTCTTCTCTCACCCCTTTCCCCTCCCCCCCAAAACCTCAAACCCCTCCCTCGCTGCTCCGCTCCCCTCACTGACCCCAAATCCATCCCTGCACTGACCCCAACCCCAAATCCATCCCTGCACTGACCCCGGCCCCAAATCCATCCCTGACCCCAGCCCCAAATCCCTCACTGACCCCAACCCCAAATCCATCCCTGACCCCTGCCCCAAATTCCTGCACTGACCCCAGCCCCAAATCCATCCCTGACCCCAGCCCCAAATCCATCCCTGCACTGACCCCAACCCCAAATCCATCCCTGCACTGACCCCAGCCCCAAATCCATCCCTCACTGACCCCGGCCCCAAATCCATCCCTCACTGACCCCGGCCCTAAATTCATCCCTCACTGACCCCAGCCCCAAATCCATCCCTGCACTGACCCCAACCCCAAATCCATCACTGACCCCAGCCCCAAATCCATCACTGACCCCAGCCCCAAATCCATCCCTGCACTGACCCCAGCCCCAAATCCATCACTGACCCCAGCCCCAAATCCATCCCTGCACTGACCCCAGCCCCAAATCCCTCACTGACCCCAGCCCCAAATCCATCCCTCACTGACCCCAGCCCCAAATCCCTGCACTGACCCCAGCCCCAAATCCATCCCTGCACTGACCCCAGCCCCAAATCCATCCCTGCACTGACCCCAGCCCCAAATCCTTCCCTGCAGTGACCCCAGCCCCAAATCCCTCACTGACCCCAACCCCAAACCCTCCCCTCACTGACCCCACCCCCCCCCGACCCCTCCAGCCTCCCCAAACCCCCCCTAAATCTCCTCCCCCCCCTTCCCCTGACCCCTCCCAGCCCCCCCCTTCCCCGCCCCCTCCCCCCTCAGCCCCCCAGGCCTCTCCCCTCCCCCATCCCCCCCTCACAGCCCCTCACAGCACCTCCCCTCCCCCCACGGCCGCCCCGCCCCCCTTCTCCCCCCTCAGCACCGAGCCCCCCCCCCCACGCCCCCAATCGCTCCCGCTCCCGCTCCGCGCCCGGTGCGCGGTCCCCGCTGACCTTGCACAGCCCCGCCGCCGGTGTCCGAGGGAAGGGGCGCGGGGGCCGCGCTCGGGGGTCGGGGGGGGCCCGGGCCTGGCCGCGCTCCGTCCGCCGCCCTGAACAAAAGAGCCCGGCCAGCGCCGCTGCCCGCCGCGCGCACCGCGCCTGCGCGGCGCCCGCCCGCGGCACGCCGGGAGGTGTAGTCCGCGCCGCCGCCGAGCCGCAGTGCGTTCGGGCGCGGGCGCGCGGGGGGCGATGGGAGGTGTAGTCCGCGGAGCGCGGCGGCGCCGCGTGCGCGCGGGGTGCGGTGGGAGGTGTAGTGCGCCGCGCTCGCGGGGCATGATGGGAGGTGTAGTCCGGGTTGGGTCCGGTGGCTGTGTTCTGTCTGTTGGTAATTAGATGATGGGAGTCATTAACGGCGGGAAAGACCTCGAGGGTCTTGGAGTCCAAGCTGTGGCCGAAAACAACCTTGTCCAGTTCGGAGCCCCGAATGCCACATCCGGTGGGATGTGCCCGGCCTGTGCCCGCGCTCAGAGCATCTCGGTGGGATTTTTTTCACGGAATCTTGGAATCGTTCGGGTTGGAAAAGCCCTCTGAGATCGCCAGGTCCAACCAATACCCCCAAGCACTGCCATGCCACCCCTAACCCGTGTTCCCAAGTGCCACATCCGCGTGTTTTTGAGCGCCTGCAGGGATGGGGACTCCACTTCTGCCCTTCCCCAGCTCCGTTCCCTTCCCTGGCCGCATTCCAGCCCCTCCATGTCCCTCCTTGTCCCGGGCCGGGGAAGGTGGGATGGGCGCTCCGAGCCACAGCAGCGGCCGGACTACAACTCCCAGCATGCCCCACACCGGAAGCGCCCGCCCCTCCCGCGCTATAAAAGCGCGCGCCTCTGCCGCCGCTTAAAGGGGCCGCGGCCTGTGCGAGGTGAGGGGGCCCTGAGGGGAGGGGGGTGCTGGGGGAAGGTTTGGGGCGGGCAGGGGGGTCCTGGCTGGGTCCCCTCGGGGTCTCTCGGGGTGTCCCCATGTCCCCACGGCCGCCGGGGAGGAGGAGGCGGCTCTGGGCTGGGCTGGGCTGGGCCTCACCCCCGGCCTCTCCCGGCGGGGCCGGGCCGGGCTCGCCCTCAGCCCCCGGAGCTGGGGCTGGTCCCGCCCTCCGTGTCCGATCCCTGTCCCGAGGAGCCTTTTCCTTCCCAGGAAGGCAAAAGAGCCTCAGGAATTTTCCCCCCTCTTCCCCCGGTGTTTTCCAGGCGGCCGTGCCCGAGTACGACGGGGAAAATCGGGAATCAATGGGATTCCTTCCCGTTTTTCCGGCTCTGGAGGAGCCACATCCCAGCGCTGCGCGGGTGCAGAATCCACTGAAGGATTTCTCGTCCTAAATCCCTGTTCTTCTCTTTCCCAGATGTTTCCCGCTGGGCTCTGCCTCTAGGATGTTGGAGAACCGAGAGGAAGTGAGGCCATTCCCGGTTTATTCCCAGCTGGAATTCGGGCGGGTTGGATGCAGGGAAGGGTCGGCGGGGGCTGAGCTGCCGGTGGGATTGGGAATGCCTGGAGGGCTCTGTGCCCTTCCTGGGGAGCTGCAGAAGCCGGGAATGGGGCTGGATCCGCGTTTTTGGTGTCCCGCAGGAGCTGACCACGGTGCGAGTGCAGGATCCCCGCGTGCAGAACGAGGGCTCCTGGAATTCCTACGTGGATTACAAGATCTTCCTGCACGTGAGCCGGGGCTGGGGCATGGAAAAGGAGCGGCAGGGCTGGGATGGGCGCTGGGAGAGGCTCTGGAGTGGGATTATCCCGAGCCGTGGAGGGGGGAATCCTCGGGATCCCGTCGTGGTTTGGGTCTGAGAGCCGGCGGCGAGGGGATCCTGCAGGGACTGAGATCCAGCCCCTCAATCCCACGGAGAATTCCCATGGAGAATTCCCATGTATAATTCCCATCCTGGATCCTGCAGGGACTGAGATCCAGCCCCTCAATCCCACGGAGAATTCCCATGGAGAATTCCCATGTATAATTCCCATCCTGGATCCTGCAGGGACTGAGATCCTGCCCCTCAATCCCACGGAGAATTCCCATGGATAGTTCCCATCCAGCATCCTGTGGGAACTGAGATCCTGCCCCTCAATCCCACGGAGAATTCCCATCCTGGGTCCTCAATCCAGGCAGATCTAGCCCCTCAATCCCATGGAGAACTCTCATGGATAATTCCCGTTAATGATTCCTGTTCTGGATCCTGCAGGGACTGAGATCCTGCCCCTCAATCCCACGGAGAATTCCCATGTATAATTCCCATCCTGGATCCTGCAGGGACTGAGATCCAGCCCCTCAATCCCACAGAGAATTCCCATGTATAATTCCCATTCTGGATCCTGCGGGGACTGAGATCCTGCCCCTCAATCCCACAGAGAATTCCCAGGGAGAATTCCTGTTCTGGATCCTGCAGGGACTGAGATCCTGCCCCTCAATCCCACAGAGAATTCCCATGGATAATTCCTGTTCTGGATCCTGCAGGGACTGAGATCCTGCCCCTCAATCCCACAGAGAATTCCCATCCTGGATCCTCAATCCAGGCAGATCCAGCCCCTCAATCCCACAGAGAATTCCCATGGATAATTCCCATGGATAATTCCCATGGATAACCCCCGTGCTGGGTGATTTTCCCAGACCAACAGCAAGGCCTTCACTGCCAAGACCTCGTGTGTGCGGCGCCGGTACCGGGAATTCGTGTGGCTGAGGAGGCAGCTCCAGAAAAACGCTGGATTGGTGTAAGCATTCCCCCCCAAAATCCCACTTTTTTTTCCCCCCCCAAATCCTACTTTCCCCTCCCCCAAAATCCCACTTTTCCCCTCACAAATCCCCCTCTTTCTCCCCCCCAAATTCCCCTTTTTTTTTCCCCCCAAATCCCACTTTCCCCCCTAAAATCCCACTCTGTCCCCTTTCCCAAAATCCCACTTTTCCCCCCCAAAATCCCACTCCCCCCTGCAGTTTCCCCTTTTCCACCTTCCCAACCCCTCTCTCTGTGCCATCTCCCCCACCCCAAAAACTCCCGGACCCCACAACTCCCCGTTTCCCCCTCTGCTCCCACTCTCCCAGCACCCCAAATCACCCCCACCCGGAATCCCTCCTTCCCGGGATCCAACCCCCAGCTGGGATTTGGGATCCTGGCAGTGCCAATCCCGAGTTTTCCCCGTGCCCTCAGGCCCGTGCCGGAGCTGCCTGGGAAATCCGCAGCGTTCTTCGTGGGCAGCACGGATGAGTTCATCGAGAAGCGGAGGCAGGGGCTGCAGCAGTTCCTGGAGAAGTGAGAGCGGGATTTGGGGATTTGGGGTTTGGGGTTTGGGAAGGGCTGGGAGGAGGGGACGGCACCCAGGGGTGGGCGGGAGGTGACAGCAGAGGGCTGGGTGTCCCTGGTGGTTGTCCCTTCCTCGTGTCCCCCTCGTGTCCCCTCCTGTCCCTTGTGTCCCTCCCATCCCTCTCCTGTCCCTCCTGTCCCTCCCATCCCCCTCCCATCCCCCTCGTGTCCCCCTCCTGTCCCCTCCTGTCCCCTCCTGTCCCCTCCTGTCCCTTGTGTCCCTCCCATCCCTCTCCTGTCCCTCCTGTCCCTCCCATCCCCCTCCTGTCCCCCTCCTGTCCCCCTCCTGTCCCTTGTGTCCCTCCCATCCCTCTCCTGTCCCTCGTGTCCCCCTCCTGTCCCTCCCATCCCCCTCGTGTCCCCCTTGTCCCTCTCCTCTCTCTCCTGTCCCTCCTCTCTCCGTGCCCAGGGTGGGAGGTGACAGCAGAGGGCTGGGTGGCCCTCCTGTCCCCCTCCTGTTCCTCGTGTCCCCCTCCTGTCCCACTTGTTTCCCCCTCCTGTCCCCCTCCTGTTTCTCCCATCCCCCTCCTGTCCCCCTCCTGTCCCCTTGTCCCTCCTCTCTCCGTGCCCAGGGTCGGAGGTGACAGCAGAGGCCTGGGTGACTCTCCTGTCCCCCTTTGTGTCCCCCTCCCATTCCCCTCCTGTCCCCCTCATCTCTCTCCTGTCCCTCCTCTCTCCATGCCCACGGTGGGAGGTGACAGCAGAGGGCTGGGTGGCCCTCCTGTCCTCCTTTGTGTCCCCCTTCATGTCCCCCTCCCATCCCCTCCTGTCCCTGCCATCCGCCTCCTGTCCCCTTCATGTCCCTCTCCTGTCCCTCCTCTCTCCATGCCCAGGGTGGGAGGTGACAGCAGAGGGCTGGGTGACCCTTGTGTCCCTGTTCATGTCCTCTCCTGTCCCCCTCCTGTCCCCCTCCTGTCCCCTCTTGTCCCTCCTGTCCCCCTCCTGTCCCTCCTCTCTCCGTGCCCAGGGTGGGAGGTGACAGCAGAGGGCTGGGTGACTCTCCTGTCCCCCTTTGTGTCCCCCTCCTGTCCTTTCCATCCCCCTCCCGTCCCCCTCCTGTTCCTCATGTCCCTCATGTCCCCCTCCTGTCCCTCCTCTCTCCATACCCAGGGTGGGGGGTGACAGGGTGCCAGCAGGGGTGACCTGTCCCTGTGCCCATCACTGTCCCCTCAGGGAGGTGACACGGTGCCAGCAGAAGTGACCCTGGCCCTGTGAGGGAGGTGACCCGGTGCCCTCAGGGGTGACCTGTCCCTGTGCCCATCACTGTCTCCACAGGGGTGACCTGTCTCCGTGCCCGTGTCACGGTGCCCTCAGGGGTGACCTGTCCCCGTGCCCATCACTGTCCCCGCAGGGAGGTGCCCTCAGGGGTGACCTGTCCCTGTGCCCGTGTCACGGTGCCAGCAGGGGTGACCTGTCCCCGTGCCCATCCCTGTCCCCGCAGGGAGGTGCCAGCAGGGGTGACCTGTCCCCGTGCCCATCCCTGTCCTGGCAGGGAGGTGCCAGCAGGGGTGACCTGTCCCCGTGCCCATGTCACAGTGCCAGCAGGGGTGACCTGTCCCCGTGCCCATCCCTGTCCCCGCAGGGAGGTGCCCTCAGGGGTGACCTGTCCCCGTGCCCATCCCTGTCCCCGCAGGGAGGTGCCAGCAGGGGTGACCTGTCCCCGTGCCCATCCCTGTCCCCGCAGGGAGGTGCCAGCAGGGGTGACCTGTCCCTGTGCCCATCACTGTCCCCTCAGGGAGGTGCCAGCAGGGGTGACCTGTCCCCGTGCCCGTGTCACGGTGCCCTCAGGGGTGACCTGTCCCCGTGCCCATCCCTGTCCCCGCAGGGAGGTGCCCTCAGGGGTGACCTGTCCCCGTGCCCGTGTCACGGTGCCCGCAGGGGTGACCTGTCCCCGTGCCCATCCCTGTCCCTGTGCCCGTGTCACGGTGCCAGCAGGGCTGACCTGTCCCCGTGCCCATGCCTGTCCCCGCAGGGTGCTGCAGAGCGTGGTGCTGCTCTCCGACAGCCGCCTGCACCTGTTCCTGCAGAGCCAGCTGCCCGTGCCCGCCATCGAGGCCTGCGTGCAGGGCCGGGGCCCGCACGGCGTCACCGAGGCCATCCTGCGCTACGCCATGGCCCCCTGCGCCTGGGCACACCGCGGGCACGGCCCCGCGCCGGCCCCGGCACCGCCCGGCCACACCGGGGACGCGTAAGGGACACGGGAGACGGGGATATAGCAGAGGGGACGGGGGGCACGGGACAGGGGATATGGGACATGGGATATGGGACACGGGACAGGGGACAGGGGACAGGGGATACAGGACGTGGGACGGGGGGCATGGGACACGGGACGGGACAGGGGGCACAGCAGAGGGGACACAGGACATGGGACTGGGGATATGGCACACAGGACATGGGACAGGGGACATGGGACAGGGGACACGGGATATGGGACAGCAGACAGGACAGGGGACACAGGACAGGGGACACGGGACAGGGGACACGGGATATGGGACAGCAGACAGGACAGGGGACAGGGGACACAGGACATGGGACAGGGGACACGGGATATGGGACAGGGGATATGGCACACAGGACACAGGACATGGGACATGAAACATGGGACAGGGGACATGGCACACAGGACATGGGACATGAGACAGGGGACATGGGACAGCAGACGGGACACGGGACACAGGACAGGGGACATGGGACAGGGGACACAGGACATGGGACAGGGGATACGGGATATGGGACAGCAGACAGGACATGGGACACAGGACAGGGGACACAGGGCATGGGACAGGGGATATGGCACACAGGACATGGGACATGAAACATGGGACAGGGGACATGGCACACAGGACATGGGACAGGGGACATGGGACAGGGGACACGGGATATGGGACAGCAGACAGGACAGGGGACACAGGACAGGGGACACAGGACAGGGGACACGGGACACGGGATATGGGACAGCAGACAGGACAGGGGACACAGGACAGGGGACACAGGGCATGGGACAGGGGACATGGGATATGGGATATGGGACAGGGGACATGGGACACAGGACAGGGGACACGGGACGGGGACAGGGGACATGGGACACAGGACAGGGGACATGGGATATGGGACAGGGGACATGGGATGTGGGACATGGGATGTGAGACATGGGACAGGGGACACAGCACACAGGACAGGGGACACAGGACATGGGATACGGGACACAGGACACTGGGTGGGAGTGACTCCAGGCCGGGCATCCCGGGGTGGGATCATGCAGCTGGGAACGGGCAGGGAAGGGAAGGAGCATCCCGGGGCTCTCCCAGGTCCTCTCCGAGCATCCCGGCATGGGATTTTTGTGGCAGGGAATGGCCTGAGGAAAGGAGGAGCAGCCTGGCACAGTCTCGGGTCCTGGCTGTGGATCCCGGGATGGGATTGTGCTGCAGGAAACATCCAGGAGCGAGGAGGAGCATCCCGGGATGGGATTTTGTGGCAGGGAACAGGCAGGGAAGGGGAGGAGCATCCCAGGGCTGTCCCAGGTCCTGGCTGTGGATCCCAGGATGGGATTTTGCGGCAGGAAACATCCAGGAGCGAGGAGGAGCATCCCGGGACAATCCCAGCTCCTCGCTGTGGATCCCTGGATGGGATTTTGCGGCAGGAAAGGGGTCTGGGGAGAGGATCCAACTGCGCTGCTGCAAATCTCTGGAAAAGCTGGACAAGCCCAGACTGCCCTGGCTGGTCTGGGGGTCTCAGAGATGCTCCAAACCCCTTAAAAATTAGGGAAATCCAACCAAAATGGGGCTTCCTGCCCTGCCCCGTGCCTGCTTTTCCTGGAAAATAAGAGGTGTCTGGATTCCAGCAGGAGTTTTTAAGGAGTCTCATGGTTGGAGGAAGAGGTTCGAGGGGCAGGAGCCAGGGCCTGGAATGTCCCTGGGATGGGAATATCCCCCTTTTCCAGTGCCGAGGAAATTCCGTGGATCCCTTCTCCAGCCTGACCCGCTGTGTTTTCCCAGCTGTGCCGGCCTGGGAAGCGCCCAAGGCTGCCTGGAGAGCTTCCCGTACTGGGGCGACTTGGGCATGGACGAGGCACGGCCGGAGAGCCCGGCCGGACACGGAGTGACCCCACTGGAGAGCCTGGAGAGCCCGGCCGGACACGGAGTGACCCCTCTGGAGAGCCCGGCCGGACACGGAGTGACCCCTCTGGAGAGCCCGGAGAGCCCGGCCGGACACGGAGTGACCCCTCCGGAGGAGCCCCCCCGGGATGTCCGGCTGGACACGGAGTGACCCCTCTGGAGACCCTGGCCGGACACCAAGTGACCCCTCCGGAGGAGCCCCCCCAGGATGTCCAGCCGGACACGGAGTGACCCCCCTGGAGAGCCCAGAGAGCCCGGCTGGACATGGAGTGACCCCTCTGGAGACCCTGGCCGGACATGGAGTGACCCCTCCGGAGGAGCCCCCCCGGGATGTCCGGCCGGACACGGAGTGACCCCTCCGGAGCCCTGGCTCGGAGAGGGATCCGTGCGGAGGCACCGGGATGGGCGGACTGGGCAGCACTGGGAGCGCGGCCGTGTCCGAGCTCTTTCCCAGCGCATTCCCGCTATTCCCCGCTATTCCCCGGCCGCGTTTCCTCGCTCTGCTCCCGGAGGAGGGATCTGGGAGCTCGGGAATGCCGTGGTTGTGGTTCCCACGGTGGCCGTGGCTCCCTGGCCGGAGCGGGAGCGGGGCTCGGGGGGTGGCAGTGCCTCCATGTCCTCGGCACTTCCCGCCGGGAAAAGGGAGGGATGGCGCTGGAATTTGGGTCCTCTTCCCGCTGCTGGGGCCGTTCCAGGCTGGAATTTCTGGGAAAGCAGGAGCGGCTCGGGTGGTTTTGGTGTCCCCTCCCTCTGAGCACTTGGTGTGGGCAGGGCTGGCGAGCCCTGGCTGGACGTGAAAATGAAATAAAAATAAATAAAAATGAAAATAAAAAGGAAACCGAAGTCGAGGAGAAGTTGCCGGGAGCTGCCGAGCTCGGGGCCGGGAGGAGCGTGGGGAATTCGGGGATTTAGGGAAAACGGACGCACAAATCCCTTCCCGCAGCTCCTGCTCCTCTCCCAGCTCTCATTCCCAGAGTTTCGGCTCCTCCAGCTCCCCGGAATTCCAGCAAAATCCCACAGGGACTCCCCCAGAGCTGCTCCTGCTGCAGCTCCTCTCCCTTTCCCAGCCCATCCCCGATCCCAACCCCAATTCCCGAGGGCAGCTCCCCCCCAAACCCCACGGATCCCCCCCCGTCGGTGTCTCCGGGGCCGGGCGGGGCTCGGGGCGGATTTTGGGGCTCCGTTCCCGGCGGATTTTGGGGCTCCATTCCCGGTGGATTTTGGGGCCCTGTTCCCGGCGAGGCCGCAGCCAGCAGGGCCCTACCCCCATCTAGCGGTGCTGGAGCCAGGAGCGGGAAAAGCGGGAAAAGTGGGAAAAGCGGGAAAAGCGGGAAAAGCGGGAACAGGAGCAGGAGGAGGCGCTGGATTCACTTGCACGGCCTGGAGCGGAGTGGGGGCACTCGGAGCGGGGGGGGTCAGGAAGAGTGGCCATTCCTGGTCATTCCCGGTCATTCCCAACCATTCCCAACCATTCCCAACCATTCCCGGTCATTCCCAACCATTCCCAACCATTCCTGGCCATTCCCGGCCATTCCTGGTCATTCCCGGCCATTCCCAACCATTCCTGGCCATTCCCGGCCATTCCTGGCCATTCCCGGTCATTCCTGGTCATTCCCAACCATTCCCAACCATTCCCAACCATTCCCGGTCATTCCCGGTCATTCCCAACCATTCCCAACCATTCCCAACCATTCCTGGCCATTCCCGGCCATTCCTGGTCATTCCCAACCATTCCCAACCATTCCTGGCCATTCCCGGCCATTCCTGGCCATTCCCGGCCATTCCTGTTTATTCCCGGCCATTCCCAACCATTCCTGGCCATTCCTGGGCATTCCCGGTAATTCCCAAGCATTCCAAACGATTCCTGGCCATTCCCCATCATTTCTGGCCATTCCCGGCCATTCCCGGCCATTCCCAGCCATTTTCCCAGCCATTCCTGGTCATTTTCCCAACCATTCCCGACCATTCCCGGTTATTCCCGGCCATTCCTGGTCATTCCAAACCATTCCCGGTCATTTTCCCGGCCATTCCTGGGTATTCCCAACCATTCCCAATGATTCCCGGCCATTCCTGAGCATTCCTGGTCATTCCTGGTCATTCCAAACCATTCCCGGCCATTCCCGAGCATTCCTGGTCATTCCTGAGCATTCCCAACCATTCCTGGCCATTCCCAAACATTCTTGGCCATTCCCGGCCATTCCCGGCCATTCCCAGCCATTCCCAACCATTCCCAACCATTCCTGGGCATTCCTGGGCATTTCCCCGGCCATTCCTGGCCATTCCCAACCATTCCCAGTCATTTTCCCGATTAATCCAGGCCATTCCCAACCATTCCCAACCATTCTCAACCATTCCCGGCCATTCCCAACCATTCCCAACCATTCCTGGCCATTCCCTGCGCCCCTTCCCAGCTCCAGCCCCACCACAAAGTCTGGAGCAGCCAAACTCGGAGAGGGAAAAGGGATTTATTGAGGAGAAACGCCGGGATCTGGGCTGGGCTAAAACCTGGATTTGGGATGGGGGAACACCTGGAGACCTCCAGGGGATTTGGGATCGACCCGGGAAAAGCGGGATAACGAGGGTGGGAGACCTGCAGGGAATTTGGGATTGAGCCCTCCCCGTTCCCAGCCCCGCCCCGTGCCTCAGTTTCCCCATGGAATGCTTCCCTGAGGGATTTTTGGGATAAAACCGCTCGGTCCCACGGAGGTGGCTCTGCCGCGTGAATCCCATGGGATTTGTGGGATTTGGAATCCAGGGAATGACCCACGCCGGGCTGGCGCTGCCCCCGCGCTGCCCCCGCCGCTCCCGGTCCCGCCTGATCCAGGGAAAACCGGGAGATGGAGCCGTAGGCACCGCGGAGACCCCGGGATGGATCCGCGTCCCCCGAACCTGACCCCAAACCCCAACCCCAAAACTGAGCCCAAAACCCCAAACCCCGCACCCCAAATCCCGCAGCCCAAACCCCAAACCTGACCCCAAACCCCAACCCCAAAACTGACCCCAAACCCCACACCCCAAACCTCAAACCCCAAACAAAACCCCAAAACCCACACCCCGAATCTGACCCCAACCCCAAAACCCTGCACCCCAAACCCCAAACCTGACCCCAAACAAAACCCCCAACCCCGCACCCCAAACCCGACCCCAAACCCGATTCCAAACCCCGAACCCCAAAACCCGAACCCGACCCCGCACCCCAAACTGCAAACCTGATCCCAAACGGCGCACCCCAAATCTCGCACTCCGAACCCCAAACCTGACCCCAAACCCCGCACCCCAAACCCGACCCCAAACCCGACCACAAATCTCGCACCCCGAACGCCAAACCCCGAACCCGCCCCCAAACCTGACCCCCAACCCCAAACCCCGAACCCAAAGCCCGAACCCGACCCCAAACCCCAAACCGCAAAGCTCGAACCTGACCCCGCACCCCAAACCCAACCCCAAACCCGACCCCGACCCCGCACCCCAAACTGCAAACCTGATCCTAAACCGCGCACCCCAAATCTCTCACCCTGAACCCCAAACCTGACCCCGCACCCCAAACCCCAAACCCGACCCCAAACCCGACCGCAAATCTCGCACCCCGAACGCTAAACCCCAAACCCGACCCCAAACCTGACCCCGAACCCCAAACCCCAAACTCCGAACCCCAAACTCCGAACCCCAAACCCGACCCCAAACCCGACCCCAAACCTGTCACTCCTCCAGCTCGAAGGCGGGCTCCAGGAATTCCCTCGGGACGATCCCGATCTCGTCCCGGAGCTCCCCGACCCACCAGCCGTGCCCGGGGTACTCCTGTGGGGTCACGGGGATTGCGCTTGGGGTCAGACCCTTCCTTTGGGTCTCTGACCGCCAGAACCCCACAAAAAATACCCCGAACCCATAAAAAATACCTCGAACCCACAAAAAATACCCCGAACCCATAAAAAATATCCCGGACCCTACAAAAAATACCCCGAACCCCACAAAAAAATACCCCGAACCCACAAAAAATACCCCGAAACCATAAAAAATATCCCGGCTCCTACAAAAAATACCCCAAATCCCACAAAGAATACCCCGGACCCCACAAAAAACACCCCGGACCTGACCCCAAACCCCATGAAGGGCGGAATGAGGGACGGGGGGTTTGGAAGGACACGGAAGGATTTTTTTGGTTCGGGGTTTAAGGTTTGGGGTTTGGGGTTCGGGGTTTGGGGTTTGGACTTTTGGGGTTTGGGGTTAGGTTTGGGGTTTGGGATTTGCAGTTTTGGGTTCGGGGTTTGCAGTTTTGGGTTTGGGGTTCGGGGTTTGCAGTTTTGGGGTTGGGGGTCAGGTTTGGGGTTTGGGGTCAGTTTTGGGGTTCGGGGTTTGGGATTTTGGGTCTGGGGTCAGGTTTGGGGTTTTGGGGTTTGGAATTTGCAGTTTTGGAGTTTTGGGGTTTGGGGTCAGGTTTGGGGTTTGGGGTCAGGTTCGGGGTTTGGGGTCAGGTTCGGAGTTTGCAGTTTTGGGTTCTGGGTTCGGGGTTCGGAGTTTTGGGTTTTGGGGTCAGGTTTGGCGTTTGGGATTTGCAGTTTGGGGTTCGGGGTTTGCAGTTTTGGGGTTTGGGGTCAGGTTTGGGGTTCGGGGTTTGGGGTTTGGGGTCAGGTTTGGGGTTCGGGGTTTGGGGTTTGCAGTTTTGGGTTTGGGGTTCGGGGTTCGGGATTTGGGGTTTGCAATTTTGGGTTCGGGGTTTGGAGTTTTGGGGTTTGGGGTTCGGGGTGTAGGGTCACGTTCGGGGTTCGGGGTTTGGGGTCACGTTTGGGGTCTGGGGTCACGTTCGGGGTTCGAGGTTTCGGGATTCGAGCTTTGAGCTTTGCTCGGAATCTCAACGTTCAATTCACACCCCGATTCTTTGGGCTTGGACCCCAAATTCCAGCCCGGATCCCGCAGCTCCCGACCCCTCTCCAGCCGGATCCCGCCGGGAAGCGCCGCCCTTTTCCCGCATTTCCTTGGGGTTTTCTCCTCCCCCCCGAAGCAGAAACAACAACGGGGGGACCTTTCCTCCCTCCGCCTCCCGGGAATCCCGGGAATCCCGAGCAGCCCCGGGATGCGCCTGGAGAGGCGGGGACGGAGCGATCCCGACCCCCACGGGGGGGAAAAGAATTCCAAACTTAAGGAAAAAAAAAACAAATTTAAGGGGAAAATCCAAATTTAGCCCTAAAACCCCGCGGGCTGCGCCCTCCCCCCACCTCTGAGCGATCCCCGTTTCCAGCTAATCCCGGCCCTGATCCCAAATCCCGGGATCATCCAAGGAGCCGGGAGCTCCTCATCAGCCGGGAGGGGAAGGGGGGAAAGTCCAAATTTCGAGCAAAAATCCCGATTGAGTCCGAAAAATCACAATTGATTCCTAAAAATCCGAATTAACTCCTGAAAATCCGAATTAACGCCTAAAAATCCGAATCGATTCCTGAAAATCCGAATCGATTCCTGAAAATCCGAATTAACTCCTAAAAATCCGAATTGATTCCTGAAAATCCGAACTGATTCCGAAAAGTCCGAATTAACTCCTAAAAATCCCGATTGATTCCGAAAATCCGAATTAATCCCTAAAAACCCCAATTTTATCCCTAAAAACTCCAACTAATCCCTAAACCCCCCAATTTTATCCCTAAAACCCCCAATTTTATCCCTAAAAATCCCAATTAATCCCTAAAAATCCCAATTTTATCACCTAAAAACCCCAATTAATCCCTACAAACCGCCGCATCCCCGCCTCTCCCCGAGCGCTCCCGCTCCCGGTCCCGCCCCGAGGTCGCTCCCGGTCCCGCCCCGCTCCCGCTCCCGGTCCCGTTCCCGGTCCCGCTCCGGGTCCCTCCCCGGTCCCGCTCCCGCCCCGGGGTCGCTCCCGCCCCGTTCCCGTTCCCAGTCCCGCTCCCGCCCCATTCCCGGTCCCGCTCCCGCCCCGTTCCCCTTCCCGGTCCCGCTCCCGCCCCATTCCCGGTCCCGCTCCCGCCCCGTTCCCCTTCCCGGTCCCGCTCCTGCCCCGTTCCCGTTCCCGGCCCCGCTCCCGCTCCCGCCCCATTCCCGGTCCCGCTCCCGGTCCCGTCCCGTTCCCGTTCCCGTTCCCAGTCCCGCTCCCGCCCCGTTCCCGTTCCCAGTCCCGTTCCCAGTCCCGCTCCCGCCCCGTTCCCGTTCCCAGTCCCGCTCCCGCCCCGGGGTCGCTCCCACCCCATTCCCGGCACCGCTCCCGCTCCCGCCCCGTTCCCGGTCCCGCTCCCGCCCCGGGGTCGCTCCCGCCCCATTCCCGGTCCCGCTCCCGCCCCATTCCCAGTCCCGCTCCCGCCCCGTTCCCGGTCCCGCTCTCTCCCCGTTCCCGTTCCCAGTCCCGCTCCCGCCCCGTTCCCGGCCCCGCTCCCGCTCCCGCCCCGGGATTTCCGCCGCTCGCTGCCAGCCGGAATTCGAGGCGCATTAAAGCCGCGGCGGCGGCGTTCGAGCCCTCGGCTCGCGGTGCCAAATTGCCCCGCGCTGGCTCGCGCAGATGTTCGTTAATTATGCTAATTTTTATTAAGCGATCCAAGCCAGCGCGGAGCCCCCGCCGGGGGCTGAACTCTGCTCCGCTCCTCTCCGACCCGCTGGAATTCCAGCCCCGCGCCGGCTTTTGGGAAGCGGGAGAGGGAAGGGGAGGAGGAGGGAGGCCGAGGATGGGGTTTTGGTGGGCTCGGACTAATTAGGCGTTAATGAGGGCTCAGCGCGCGGCGGCTGCGAGGGGAGGGAGGGGGTTTAGGAGAGGGTTCGTGGAAAAGCGGGGCTGGAAAAGCGCTCCGGGAGGATGGAGGGGAGCGGGAGGGGAAGGGGATGGGATGCGGGAGGCGCCGGGGGGGGGGGGTCCCTGGGAGAACTGGGAAGCAGCCGGGAAGCAGAGCACCCTCCACATTCCCAGGAGTCGGGAAATTGGGAATCTGGCGCCTTTTCGAGGTTGCGGATTGGATTTGGGGTGGCCCCAACACCATCTCCCCATTCCCAGGAATCAGCAGGAATCCCCAAACTGGGAATCTCTCACAGGAATCAGCAGGAATCCCCAAACTGGGAATCTGGCCCCTTTCCAGAAGTGGGGATTGGATTTGGGGTCACCCCAACCCCATCCTCCCCATTCCCAGGAATCAGCTGGAATCCCCAAACTGGGAATCTCTCACCTTTTCAAGGCTGGGAATCGGATTTGGGGTCACCCCAACCCCGCCCTCTCCCCCAGGACGCTCTCCGTGCCCTCCTGGAACGCTGGGATTTGTCCCAGGGGGAAGGAACCCTCCTAAAGCCCTTCCCACATCCCATTCCCGAGATTCCCAGAGCCGCTGGCCGGGATAATCCCCCCCCCCCCCCGCCCCCAATCCGGGATTTTCCGGCACACGGGACCAGCAAAAGCTCCCAGCTGCTTTTGCAAGTGGGAACTGGAATTCCTGCCTGACCCGGCCATGGATTCCCCCCCTCCCCATCGGGGGGGACATCCCGGTGTCACCGAGCTGGGGGCGGGAACGGCCCCAGCTGGAGGAACCCCCGAAAGCGCAGCCAGGACGGAATCCCGGGAATGATTTGGGTTGGGAAGGGACCTGAAATCCCATCCAGGGACACCTCCCACCATCCCAGGGTGCTCCAAGCCCCGTCCGACCTGGCCACGCTCCTTGTGTCCCATCCCATCGGGATCTGCCCCATCCCATCAGGATCTGCCCCATCCCACCGGGATCCATCTGTCCCACCCCACCGGGATCTGTCCCATCCCACCGGGATCTGCCCCATCCCACTGGAATCCATCTGTCCCACCCCACCGGGATCTGTCCCATCCCACCGGGATCTGCCCCATCCCACTGGAATCCATCTGTCCCATCCCATCAGGATCTGCCCCATCCCACCAGGATCTGCCCCATCCCACTGGGATCTGCCCCATCCCACCGGGATCTGCCCCATCCCATGAGGTCCATCCATCCCATCCCACCAGAGTCCACACATCCCATCCCACCGGGATCCACCTGTCCCACCCCACCGGGATCCGTCCCACCCCATCAGCATCCATCTGCCCCATCCCACCGGATCTGCCCCATCCCACCGGGATCTGTCCCACCCCACCGGGATCCATCTGCCCCATCCCACCGGGATCTGTCCCACCCCATCAGGATCCATCTGCCCCACCCCATCAGGATCTGTCTCATCCCATCAGGATCCATCTGTCCCATCCCACCGGATCTGCCCCACCCCACCGGCATCCATCTGCCCCATCCCATCAGGATCTGTCCCACCCCATCAGGATCTGTCCCACCCCACCGGGCCCTCCCCACCCCATCCCAGCGGGAAGAACCCGGCACACAGGGGGGGCTCGGAGCCCTCGGGGTGAGGGACGGGGACGAAGCCGAGGGTCCCTGGGGGAGGACAAAGCTGATGGTCCCCGGGGGGAGTGCCCAGCCCGGAGTGCCCAGCCCAGAGTGACCAGCCCAGAGTGACCAGCCCGGAGTGCCCAGCCCGGAGTGCTCAGCCCAGAGTGACCAGCCCAGAGTGACCAGCCCGGAGTGCCCAGCCTGGAGTGCCCAGCCCGGAGTGACCAGCCTGGAGTGCCCAGCCCGGAGTGCCCAGCCCGGAGTGCCCAGCCTGGAGTGACCAGCCTGGAGTGCCCAGCCCGGAGTGACCAGCCCGGAGTGACCAGCCTGGAGTGCCCAGCCCGGAGTGCCCAGCCCGGAGTGCCCACAAGGACAGCTCTGGCAGCAGCTGGACAAGTGCCCGGCTCCTCCTCAGCCTTTCCAAGTGGGCCCAGCCTGAGCAGAGGGATCCAGGATTTATCCAAGGAACCGTTTCCCATAAAAAACCTCCAACCAGAGCCCCAAATCTGACTGAGGGACAACGGGGGGACACTCGGGGGACACTCGGGGGACAGATTTAGAACTATTTCCCATAGAAACCTCCAACCAGAGCCGCAAATCTGACTGAGGGACAACGGGGGGACACTCGGGGGACACTCGGGGGACACTCGGGGGACACTCGAGAGCCGGATTTGGAACTATTTCCCATAAAAACCTCCAACCAGAGCCCCAAATCTGACTGAGGGACAATGGGGGGACACTCGGGGGACACTCGGGGAACACTCGGGGGACACTCGGGGAACACTCGGGGGACACTCGGGGGACACTGGGGGGCAGATTTAGAACTATTTCCCATAAAAACCTCTAACCAGAGCCCCAAATCTGACTGAGGGACAACGGGGGGACACTCGGGGGACACTCGGGGGACACTCAGAGGACACTCGGGGGACACTCGAGAGCCGGATTTGGAACTATTTCCCATAGAAACCTCCAACCAGAGCCCCAAATCTGGCCGAGGCACGCTCGGGGGACACTCGGGGGACACTCGGGGAGCAGATTTGGAACCTCTTCCCATAGAAACCTCCAACCAGAGCCCCAAATCTGACTGAGGGACAACAAGGGGCACTCAGGGGACACTCGGGGGACACTCGGGGGACACTCGGGGGACACTCGAGAGCCGGATTTGGAACCATTTCCCACAAAAACCTCCAAGCAGAGCCCCAACACCACCCAACCCTGACCGAGGCGCACGCGGGGGACACTCGAGAGCCGGATTTGGAACCTCTTCCCACAAAAACCTCCAAGCAGAGCCCCAACCCTGACCGAGGCACACGCGGGGGATGCTCGGGGGACACTCAGGGGACACTCGGGGGACACTCGGGAGCCGGATTTGGAACTATTTCCCATAAAAACCTCCAACCAGAGCCCCAAATCTGACCCAGGGGCACACGCGGGGGACACTCGGGGAACACTCGAGAGCCGGATTTGGAACTATTTCCCATAAAAACCTCCAACCAGAGCCCCAAATCTAACTGAGGGACAACAAGGGGCACTCGGGGGACACTCGGGGGACACTCGGGGAGCAGATTTGGAACCTCTTCCCATAGAAACCTCCAACCAGAGCCCCAAATCTGACTGAGGGACACTCGGGGGACACTCGGGGGACACTCGAGAGCCGGATTTGGAACTATTTCCCATAAAAACCTCCAACCAGAGCCCCAAATCTGACTGAGGGACAACAAGGGGCACTCGGGGGACACTCGGGGGACACTCGAGAGCCGGATTTGGAACCTCTTCCCACAAAAACCTCCAAGCAGAGCCCCAACCCTGACCGAGCCCCGCTCGGGGGACACTCGGGGTGAGGCGCACGGGGCCAGCCACCGGCGCTGGGGGCCACCAAAGCCCCGCCGAGGCCCGGGAAGAGGCGGGTTCATCTTTATTCCGTGCCGAGCGCGCTGCCAAGCCCGAGGCGCCGCGCGGCTGGAGCCGATGTGACGGAAATGTTTAATCTGCCGAGCCCATCTGCGCCGCTCTGCCCGCGCCAGGAGCTCCGCAGCGCCTTTAATATTCCCCTAAATCACCTCCGAGGGCCGCGGCCGCGCTCGCTCCGGTTCATCTGGAGTGCACGGAGGAACGGGGGGCGCGCAGAGGGCAGGGGGAGGCCACGGCCGTGGGTTTGGGGAGGGGTTCCCGAGGATTTGGGGGTTTGAGGTGCTTGGATTTGGAGGGGGGGGGTTGGGGGAGAGGAAGGGGAAATTAAAATTAAAAATAAAGAGGTTTTTTGGTTTTTTTTATTTGATGGGGAGTGGGGAAAAATCTGTGGGAAGTTGCGGTGGTGGGGCTGGGAAGAAAAAAAAAACGGGAATTGTTTTTGGGAGGAATTATTCCCAGAAATCGGCCTTCTCCGTCTCCTTCCTCCCTCCCATCCTGCTGCAAACAAAACGGGTGTGGAGGCTCAGGAGAGAGGGGGGAAAAAAAACCCCCAATTTCCCGGGTCGGGATCCCGAGGAACCGGGATGCTCCAGCTCCCTGATCCCTGCCTCAGTTTCCCCCAGGCTGATCCCTCCCTGTGGCTCAAAGAGGGATTGGAAGGAAGAGGGAATTTTGATTTGGGGTCCTGAGCGCCTTGGATTTGAGGGGGGGAGAGGAGGCAAAAAAAAAATAAAACAAAATAAAGAGTTGTTTTTTTTTTTTTTTTTTTTTTTTTACCGGGGTTGGTAAAAACCTGCGGGAAGTTGTGCTGGCAGAAAACGGGAGGGGATGGAGGAAAAATTATTCCCAGAAATCACTTTTCTCCATCTCCTTCCTCTCTTCCATCCTGCTCCAAACAGAACGGGTGTGGAGGTCCAGGAGAGAGGGGGGAAAACCCCAAAAAACCCCAAAACCCCCCCAAAAAAACCCCAAAAACCCGGCACAGCTCCTGGAGCCGGGATGCTCCAGCTCAGGTGTATCCCTGCCTCAGTTTCCCTCAGGCCGATCCCTCCCTGTGGCTTAACGAGGGGTTGGAAGGAAGAGGAGGGAATTCTGAGCAGGACCTGAAGTGACAGGACACAGGGAATGGTTTTGGGGTGGGAAAAGGGGATATTCAGACCGGACACGAGGAATGAATCCATCCCTGGGAGGCTGGGATGGAATTCCCAGAGAAGCTGGGGCTGCCCCTGGATCCCTGGCAGTGCCCAAGGCCGGGCGGGACGGGGCCGGGAGCAGCCCGGGATTGGGGAATTGTCCCTGCCCGCGGGACTGGATGGGATTTAGGGTCCCTTCCAACCCAAACGTGACCCTGGGATCGATTCTGGGATCGATTCTGGCTCCAAGACCGGCTGGGCCAGGGATGCGCCGGGTCCGGGGGTGCAGGGGGATGGGCGGGATCCAGAGGATTTGGAGGTTCAGGGATGCGGGAAGTGGGGAGGGGAAAACCGGGATTCGGGAATGTTTGGGGTGCAGGGGCTTCACCAGCTCCAGGATGATCCAGGGGTACAAGGGGAGCTCGGGGGTCCACGGGCGAGCGGGGAGCAGGGAGGATGAGCGGGATCTGGGGGTTCAGGGATGCGGGAATTGGGGGGATGCTCGGGATCCGGGAATGTTTGGGGTCCAGGACGATCCGGGGTTCAGGGATGAGCGGGGAGGATGAGCGGGATCCGGGGGATTTGGGGATTCAGGGATGCAGGGATGGGGGGGGGGGAATGTGCAGGATCCAGAGGATTCGCGGGCCCGGGACGATCCGGGGGTGCAGGGGATGAACTCGGGGGGCTCCAGCGCTGCGCGGGGACCCGCGGGGGCTGCGCGGGGCTGAGCGGGGCTGAGCGGGGTCTGAGGGATTCGGATGCAGGAATTCGGGGGATGCGCGGGGTGCAGGAGGAACGGGGGGTCCAGGACGATCCGGGGGGGTGCAGGGGATGAACTCGGGGGGCTCCAGCGCTGCGCGGGGACCCGCGGGGGCTGCGCGGGGCTGAGCGGGGCTGAGCGGGGTCTGAGGGATTCGGATGCAGGAATTCGGGGGATGCGCGGGGTGCAGGAGGAACGGGGGGTCCAGGACGATCCGGGGGGGTGCAGGGGATGAACTCGGGGGGCTCCAGCGCTGCGCGGGGACCCGCGGGAGAGGCGCGGGCGCTGCCGCATCCCCCGCGTTGCCATGGCAGCCGCTGCCGGCTCCGCTCGGCGCATCCCCGGGGGCCGCTCCGGCGGATCCACCTGCTCCTCCCGACCCTCGGCGGGGTCATCGCCAGGTCGGCAGAATAAATGAACGCGAGCGCTAATGAGGTGTTGGCGGCTGTTTATGCTCTCCGTGTGTCGGGGGCACTCACATTTCGAGAGCTCATTATGGGCTGCAATTAGGCTGCACCATCGGCAGATATTTAACTCCTTTTTCTTCCGGAATTAGCATTTTAATAACGCCGCGCCGAGCTGGGAGGGAGCGGGGAGCGGGGGGGGGGGGGGGGGGCAGGGAGAAAAACAAAACAAAACCAAAAGAAGCAACAAAAAAAGCGCCCATTTTTCACGGGCAAAACTTGCCGAGCTCGAGGTGCAACTTTAATGGGAGAGTTGAAAAAAAAGAAAGCCTTTCGCACCTATCCCAGCGGGGAAAAAAAAACCGGGGAGGGAATAAAATAAAATAGAATAAAATAGAATGAAATAGGATAAAATAGAATAAAATAGAATAAAATAGAATGAAATAAAATAGAATAGAAAAGAATAGAATAGAATAGAATAGAATAGAATAGAATAGAATAGAATAGAATAGAATACCAATAAAATAAAATAAAATAAAATAATACAAATAAAATAAAATAAAATAATACAAATAAAACAAAATAAAATAAAATAATACCAATAAAATAAAATAAAATAAAATAAAAATAAAAATAAAAATAAAAATAAAAATAAAAATAAAAATAAAAATATAAATATAAATATAAATATAAATATAAATATAAATATAAATATAAATATAAATATAAATATAAATATAAATATAAATATAAATATAAATATAAATATAAATAAAGTACCGGGAGCGATTTTTATTCGCGTTATCGCACACTCCGTGCCCGAAATTTGAGCTGCGGCCAATTATTTTAAAGTCCCGCCTGATGGAGAGGAGCGGAGTTCGGCTCTGAAAATTCCATCCATCCCTGAATCCCGAATCCCGAATCCCGGGAAAAGGGAGCGGGGCGCGGATTTGGGAGCAGCCAGTGCCCGCTCCGGGATGGATCCCATCCAAAATCGCTTCCCCCCCCCAAAGGCGGCGGCGATCGTTGCCTGTGATTCCCAGGATTTTGGGGAGGGAAAGGGGTGCGGGGACAACCCAGGGATGGGGATTGGGAAAGGGGACATGGCAACACCACAACTTTCTCGGGAATTGGCGGAGCCGGCCCCGTTTTCTTCCCGGATTTTCGGCCGAATCCCAATCCCAGCCCCAAAGCGCCGCTCCTTTCCCCAGCGGGATTCCAGATCCCAAACCCCCGGCGTTGGGAGTTTTGGGGTTTTTCCCTCGGGATGGCTCTGGGGGATGTGGGGAGAGGGGTGCGGGCCTGGGAGAGGGGCCTGGACTGGGATGGGGGCACTGGGAGAACTGGGACTGGGGGGAACTGGGAGAACTGGGAGGAACTGGGAGGAACTGGGATGGGTTCCCCTTTCTGCTCCCGAACTGGGGGTCACTGGGATTGGGATTGGGATTGGGTTCCCATCCCTGCTCCCAGAACTGGAGTTACTGGGAGCGGGTTCCGCTCTGTTCTGGGACTGGGGGTCACTGGGAGTAGCTCCCCCCTTTTCCCTGGGATTGGGGTCACTGGGAGCAGCTCCCCCCTTTTCCCTGGGATTGGGGTCACTGGGAGCAGCTCCCCCCTCTTTCCTTGGACAGGGAATCCCAAGGATCCCATTCCCAGCCCCTTTCCTAATCCCAATCACCCACCGGCCCCTCCCGCATCCCAGAATCCCAAATCCATGGGGGAGCACGGCGGGAAGAGCAGGAAAAGAGGGAGGGAAGCTCATCCTTGGGGTCAGCGCTGCTCCAGGCGCCCCTTCCCTCATCCCGGCGCTGCCCCTGATCCACAAATTCCCTCATCCCGGGACTCCTCGGGATGCAATTCCCGGGGTTTTAATTAAACCCCGCACTTGTGGCCAGGGGACAAATCCAGGGATGAATCGGGAATTCAGGTCTTATTTAGGGATTCCAAATTCCCCTTTTCCCCTTCCCTTCCCCCGCCACAAAATCGGGATCTTCCTTCATTTCCAGCTGGAGCAGTTTGGGAAAGGGATGGAAAAAACAAAACAAAACCGGGGAAAAAGGACGGGAAGACGGAGCCGCGGGATGAGCGGGATGCGCCATCTCGAGAATTCCCATTTTCCCCCCATCCCGGATTTCCCGCTGCTCGGTTGTTTTTGGGGGGATGCTTTTAAACTCGGGATTTGTTGGGATCTGCGGGAAGGGCGGGGAGGGGGAATTGCGGGTTTGATTCCCGATTCCGTGGATTAATGGGGACGCGGAGCCCGGCACCGCTGGAATTGCGTTCCCGGCGCTTCCTAATTAACTCATCAACAAAGATTCCCGCCGGGATTTGGGATCAGCACCGGGAAAAAGGAGTCGAGAGCTCCGCAGGCTCAGCCCGGGAGGGATTTCTGGGATTGAAACCTTTCCTGGGATGTTTTGGATAAACGGGATTGGGTTTTTTGGGGTTTTTTCCCCCTTCCTTTCCCTGTTTTTCCCGTTGTTTTCCATGAAAAAAATTCCCAAATCTGCCTGCAGGGGTGGGTGCGGCTGGAGGGAAGCGGGGTGGAATATTGGAAAAGGGCTGTGAGATGGAAAAAGGGAAGTGTGAAATAGAAAACGCGGAGTGAAAAAAAGGGAAGTGGAAAGGAGGAAATAGGGGGGGAAATCGAATGGAAAATGGAAAAATGGGAATGATGGGAAATGGGGATGATGGGAAAATGGAGATGGAAAATGGAAATGGGAAAATGGAAATAAGGGAAAAATGGAGATGATGGAAAAATGGGAATGATGGAAAAATGGGAATAATGGAAAGATGGGAATAATGGGAAAATGGGAAAATGGGAAAAGGAAATGGGAAAATGGAAATAATGGAAAAATGGACGTGATGGGAAAATGGGAATGATGGAAAAATGGGAAGGGAAAATGGAAAAAATGGAGAAATGGGAATAATGGAAAAATGGGAAAATGGGAAAAGGAAATGGAAGAATGGAAATAATGGGAAAATGGAAATAATGGGGAAATGGAGATGATGGGAAAATGGAAATGGGAAAATGGGAATAATGGAAATAATGGAAAAATGGGAATAATGGGAAAATGGGAAAAGGCAATGGAAAAATGGAAATAATGGGAAAATGGGAATAATGAGGAAATGGGAAAAGGAAATGGAAAAATGGAAATAATGGGGAAATGGAAATGGAAATGGAAAATAGAAAAGTTAAAACAGAAAAGTTAAAATACAAAACATAAAAAAAAGGGAAAAAAATTAAAACCCAGAAAGAAAAAGCAAAATGAAAAATATAAACCCACAAACACCCAAAAAACCCCCCAAAATATAAAAGTCAAAACCCAAAGAGAAACCTCAGAATGAAAAGATAAAGAGAGGAAAAAAGATCAAATTAAAGGAAAAGACCGAAGATAATGATTTAATTGCCGTTCCATACAACAGGTAGAGAATAATTAATGTCATTAACAGGACACAATAAACCCATGGAATATCCAGCCCTGGAAGAGACCCAGAAGCCTCATCCACCCCTCCATCCATGATTTATCCTCCTCCTCCTCCTCCTCCTCAATCCCACAGAAAACATTCCCGCTTTTCCAGAAAAATCCCCCCGGAAAAATTCCAGCCGGGAATGAGGACGCCGCTCCCGTTATCCCGGAATAAATGAAATTTCCACTTCCCTGCGCAAAGCAACCCGGGAATGGGGCAGGAATTCGCCTCTGGGGAGGGGGGGGAAGCGATTAATTAATTAATTAATTAATTGATCGATTGATTAATTGATGCCTTTATTTAATCACGGAACCCTCAGCTGTTGATTTCTCCACCTGGAGATTTATTTGTCAATTTATTTCCAGATTTATCAATTTATTTCCAGCTTTATCAATTTATTTCCAGCTTTGTTAATTTATTTCCCGTTTTAATTTATTTCCAGTCTTAATTTATTTCCAGTTTTATTAATTTATTTCCAGTTTTAACTTATTTCCAGTTTTTAAAATTTATTTCCATTTTTATCAATTTATTTCCAGTTTTATCAATTTATTTCCAGTTTTATCAATTTATTTCCGGTTTTATTAATTTCTTCCTCTCCACATTTATTAATTTACCTCCATTTTTATTCCTTTTTTAACCTCCGTGTTTATTTATTTGCCCCAAATTTTATCCCCCTGAATGTATTTTATTTGCCTATTATTTATTAATTAATGAACGTTAATTTCCCCGTCTGTTTACCTGTTTATTCATTAATTTATAATTAATTATTTAGCCTCTATTTACCTGTTTATTTATTAATTTATAATATATTTATTTACCCGTTTGTTTATTTATTAATGAATAATAATGACTTTACCTTTCCATGTACCTGTTCATTTATTAATTAATAATCCATTTATTTACCTGCTTATTTATTAATTAACACTAATTCACCTGTTTGTTTACCGGCTTATTTATTAATTTATAATTGACTAATTTACCTGTTTATTTATTAATATTAATTTACCTGTTTATTCACTAATTTATAATAAATTTATTAATTCATTCATTAATTAGCCTGACTCTCCCTGTTCATTAATTTATCATGAATTTCCCCTCCCTGATTTTTATTAATCATTAACCCATCTCTTAATTTATCAATTCCTAATTGACTTCTTTCCCTATTTATTTCCTAATTAATGATTTTCTCCCGTCGATTCATGAATTTCATTTCTCCAATCCATTCATTTTTCCACCCAAGGCCCATCCCAGGAAATTCCAAAGGCGCTCATCCCAAAATCCCGAGCCCGGAGCAGCTCCCGCTTATCCCGGAGCCTTTGGAATTGTCGCCCTCAGCGCCACCGATGTTCCCACTAATGAATTCCAAAGGAAACCTGGGAACATCCCATAAATCCTCGGGAATTCAGCGCCGCGGCGTTCCCGGGATTTCTGGGATGAGGAATCACGGACGGAGCTCATCCCGGCAACTCTGGGAAGGGGGGGAAGGAATTCCAGCTTTTCCTGGGAATTCATCGGCCTTTTTATGGCGCATTCCAGGAATTAAAAAAAAAAAAAAAAAGGGATTCCCGGAGTTATTCCCGACACCCCAAATTCCCCGGGAGGAGCTCATGGAATGTGGAGGGGGAGGGGGATGGGGGAGGGGGGGATCAGCGGTTTCCCGGGATTCCAGGGATGGATTTGGGGCTCCCAGGAGCTACAGGGATCGGGATCAGCCAGGGCCGGGGCTGGGAATGGAGGATGAGGGGGGGAATTTGGGATGCAGCACCAAAATTTGGGATGCAGCACCAGGAATGGGCAGGTGAGGCCCTGTGGATGGGGGAAAATTTGGGATGCAGCACCAAAATTTGGGATGCAGCACCAGGGACAAGGGGGTGAATTTGGGATTCGGGATCAGGGATGGACAGGTGAATCCCTGGGAATTGGGCGGAATTTGGGATCAGGGATGTGCAGGTGAATCCCTGGGAACTGGGTGGAATTTGGGATCAGGGATGTGCAGGTGAATCCCTGGGAATTGGGCGGAATTTGGGATCAGGGATGTGCAGGTGAATCCCTGGGAACTGGGTGGAATTTGGGATCAGGGATGTGTGGATGAGTCCCTGTAGATGAGGAAAATTTGGGATTCGGGATCAGGGATGCGCAGGTGAATCCCTGTGGATTGGGCACGATTTGGGATCAGCCTCGTCCCCATCCCTGTCCTGTCCCCATCCCATAATTTATAACATTCCCGGCTGGAATGAGCTGCCAGGAACGGTTCTGCCCTTGGGGTGCCCGGGGGTGCCCGGGGGGTGACCGGGGGGTGACCAAGGAGTGACCAAGGAGTGACCAAGGGGTGACCGGGGGGTGACTGGGGGTGACCAAGGAGTGACCAAGGGGTGACCAGGAGGTGACCGGGGGTGACCAGGGGGTGACCGGGAGTGACCAAGGGGTGACTGGGAGTGACCAGAGGGTGACCAAGGGTGACCAATGGGTGCCCGGGAGTGCCCGGGGGGTGACCAGAGGGTGACCAAGGGGTGACCAGGGGTGCCCAAGGGTGACCAATGGGTTGCCCGGGAGTGCCCGGGGGGTGACCAAGAGGTGACCAAGGGGTGACCAGGGGTGACCGGGGGTGACCGGGGGTGACCGGGGAGTGACTGGGGGTGACCAGAGGGTTACCACGGGTGACCCAGGGGGTGACGGGGGGTGACCGGGGGGTGACCAAGAGGTGACCGGGGCTGACCAAGGGGTGACCGGGGGGTGACCGGGAGTGACCAGGGGGTGACCAAGGGGTTACCAGAGGGTGACCAGGGGTGATCAAGGGGTTACCAGAGGGTGACCGGGGGGTGACCGGGGGGTGACCGCTGCCTTCCAGCTGACCCCACTGCCCATCCCGAGGCTCGACATTCCCAGCGGGATCATCCCTGGGATGCGGGCGCAGCTGAGCCCCGACCCAACTCATCACACGCCGCCTCCGGGGAAGGGGAGGATGGGGGGTGGGGAGGGGCCAGGGCTTCTTCCCGGCCCCAAAATCCATGGAAAATGCCACTAGATGTCACCAGCGCCTTTGGCTCGGGGTTGGGATGCGGGAATTCTCTGCCGCCCCTTCCGTCCCGCGGCTTTCATGGGAAGCGATGGAGGGAACGAACGGATCCCGGATTTACGGGCCCCACGTTCCCATCATTATCCCGGAGGAGGAATCGCTCAGCCGGGAAAAAGGGAGCGGGGAAGGGGTTTTGTTGGAATTCCGGAATTCCGGGATGGGTGGGGTGTGAAGGAGCTCAAATCCCAGCCGGTGCCACCCCTGGCACTATCCCAGCTCGCCCCAATCCCCGTCCAACCCAGCCGTGGGCACTTCCAGGGATGGGAATTAGGGATGGGAATTAGGGATGGGAATTAGGGATGGGAATTACTCTTCCCTCTTCCTGAATGAATTCCTGGTGTTTTATCCCGCTGGGTTTTGGGGATGAGCCGCTGCCACCCCTGGAGCTGCTACCAGTGTCCCCATTAACCCCGCGGCACTGGTGGCACTGGGGAGCGACCTCCGTGATCCGGGGTGGGGCAAAACCCCTTGGGAGCAGAATTCCTGGGATAAAACAGAGCCCGAATTCCCTGGAAGTGCCCAAGGAACACCCGGGCGGGGTCGGTTGCCAAGGCTGGGATCACGCCGAGCTTGGCAGCGTTTTCCAGTGCCAGAAATTCCACGATTTCCCCCGACCCCACTCCCTCCACCCGATGTCCACCTTTCCCGGGAACGGCAGGAGCGCCGGGAAGGCGCCAGATGGGATTTTATAGGAGCCGCTATTCCGTGCTCAGACCCAGCGGCCGCCGCGAGATTAATTCCGCGAAATTAATTGGGACAAGATTGAAAAGGAAATTAAGGCGCAGCTGAGTGAACATTCCCAACCTTTCCCTCCTCCTCCTCCTCCTCCTCCTTTTCCCGTCGCTGCCTCTCCCTCCTTTTCCCTCCTCCCGGAGCCGCCTCCGCTCCCCGCATCCCGAATTTACGGGGGGAAAAGCCGCAGGATCCATCGGTTCCGAGTGAGGGATTCCCCACGGCAGCTGGAAGCGGCGGAATTCCCACCGGGATTCCGGGATGTGGCCCCGAGGGGGATGAGGGCGACTCCAGGATGCTCCTGGAATCATCCCCTGGAAAAACCCGGCCCAGGCCGGGGAATGCGGCCCGAAATTCCCGAAAGGAGCCCCAAAAACGGGGAATTCGCAGCTTTCCAGAGCGGGAGGGAGAACCGGGAGCGGGAGCTGCTCCTGCGGCCCCAAAGAGGCCCCAGAGCTCCGAGTTTTCCATGGGAGGCTCCTGGAAAATTCCGGGATGTGGAGGAGCCTGAGACGGACGCCAGAGTCCCATCCCGGTTTTCCCATGGAAAACACGCTCCGGACAAGGCTGGGAGGTGTTTTTCCCTCTGGAATTCCAGCCTCACCCGCTCCGGGGTGGCTGCGACCTTTCCTGGGTGAGGGCTGGCTGAGGGTGAATGTAAAACCAGTAAAAACCAGTAAAAACCCAGTAAAACCCAGTAAAAACCCAGTAAAAATCCAGTAAAAACCCAGTAAAAACCAGTAAAAACCAGTAAAACCCAGTAAAACTCAGAAAAGACCATTAAAAACCAGTAAACTCAGTAAAAACCAGCAAAACCCAGAAAAACCAAGAAAAGACCATTAAAAACCAGCAAAAACCAGTAAAACCCAGTAAAGACCATTAAAAGCCAGTAAAAGCCAGTAAAAACCAGTAAAAACCAGTAAAACCCAGTAAAAACCCATTAAAAACCATAAAAACCAGTAAAACTCAGTAAAGACCATTAAAAACCAGTAAAACTCAGTAAAGACCGTTAAAAACCAGTAAAACCCAGTAAAAACCAGTAAAGACCATTACAAACCAGTAAATACCAGCAAAACCCAGTAAAACCCAGGAAAGACCATTAAAAACCAGTAAAACCATTAAAACCCAGTAAAACCAGTAAAACCAGTATAACCCAGTAAAACCCAGTAAAACCCAGTAAAATCCATCAAAACCAGTAAAACCCAGTAAAACTCAGTAAAACCCAGTAAAATCATCAAAACCCATTAAAACCAGTAAAACCATTAAAACCCATTAAAACCCATTAAAACCAGTAAAACCCAGTAAAAACCACTAAAACCATTAAAACTCAGTAAAACCAGTAAAACCCAGTAAAACCCATCAAAACCCATTAAAACCAGTATAATGCATTAAAACCCATTAAGACCCATTAAAACCAGTATAACCCATTAAACTCATTAAAACCCACTAAAACCCATTAAAACCCACTAAAACCCATTAAACCCAGTATAACCCAGTATAACCCATTAAACCCAGTATAAACCATTAAAACCATTAAAACCAGTAAAACCCATTAAACCCATTAAAACCCATTAAAACCATTAAAACCCATTAATACCCATTAAAACCCATTAAAACCGGTATAACCCATTAAAACCCATTAAAACCCATTAAACCCATTATAACCCATTAAACCCAGTATAAACCATTAAAACCAGTAAAACCCATTAAAACCACTAAAACCCATTAAAACCCATTAAAACCCACTAAAACCCATTAAACCCAGTATAACCCAGTATAACCCAGTATAACCCAGTAAACCCAGTATAAACCATTAAAACCATTAAAACCCATTAAAACCCATTAAAACCCACTAAAACCCATTAAACCCAGTATAACCCAGTATAACCCATTAAACCCAGTATAAACCATTAAAACCATTAAAACCGTTAAAACCATTAAAACCCATTAAACCCAGTATAACCCAGTATAACCCAGTAAAACCCATTATACCTAGTATAAACCATTAAAACCATTAAAACCATTAAAACCATTAAAACCCATTAAAACCCACTAAAACCCATTAAACCCATTAAAACCCATTAAACCCAGTATAACCCAGTATAACCCAGTATAACCCAGTATAACCCAGTAAACCCAGTATAAACCATTAAAACCAGTAAAACCCATTAAAACCCACTAAAACCCATTAAACCCAGTATAACCCAGTATAACCCAGTAAAAGCCCCTCCCCCTCCGGGGGCGTTGGGGCGCGGCTCCCACCTTGCTGAGCACGCGGACGAGGTCGCCGCGGCGGAAGGAGAGCTCGTCCGGGTGCTCCCCGCGGCAGTCCCAGAGCCCCTGGTAAAAACTGGAGCAATCCCAGCGGGAATTTCCTGGGAAAAGGCAAACCAAGGGCTCAGGGATTTGTCGGGAACGGCCGCACTCGTCGTGAATTCCCGGGAAAGGCCGAAGTTTGGGATTTTCCGGCCTGGAGGCTGCGCTCGCCACGGAGCCGGGAGTTTGAATGCTGAGCCTGCAGTGGGGATGGGAGCCGGCAACTCGGTTTTCCCGAATTTTTTGGGGAGAGGGGAATTTCTGCTGGGTTTGGGATGGGGGGGATGAGGGAATTGCGCTGGGATAAATTCGGGATCTCTGGGAAACGTCGCAGCAGCGCTTCCGGAAAGAAACATTCCCAGCTTTGCCGTCTCCAGATGGAATTTCCCATCCCAAAGGAATGGAGTTCCCGTCCCAAAGGAACAGAATTCCCACCCCAAAGGAATGGAATTCTCATCCCTAAGGAATGGAGTTCCCACCCCAAAGGAATGGAGTTCCCATCCCAAAGGAACGGAATTCCCACCCCTAAGGAATGGAGTTCCCACCCCAAAGGAATGGAGTTCCCACCCCAAAGGAATGGAGTTCCCATCCCAAAGGAACGGAATTCCCACCCCTAAGGAATGGAGTTCCCACCCCAAAGGAATGGAATTCTCATCCCAAAGGAATGGAGTTCCCATCCCAAAGGAATGGAATTCTCATCCCAAAGGAATGGAATTCCCACCCAAAGGAATGGAATTCTCATCCCAAAGGAATGGAATTCCCACCCAAAGGAATGGAATTCCCACCCAAAGGAATGGAGTTCCCACCCCAAAGGAATGGAGTTCCCATCCCAAAGGAACGGAATTCCCACCCCTAAGGAATGGAATTCCCATCCCAAAAACTGCCCCGGAGTTCAGGGAAGGGGTGGGGTGGGAAAAAATCCCAGCCTGGGATTTTATGGAGCTCCAGGACTGGAAGAGTGACTTAGCCCAAAAATCCATCCCGAAACACCCCAAAAATCCCGAGATTCCCAGAATTCCAGCCCAAATCCCAATGGGGAGCAGCTCCCGATGTCCCCAGTTCCATGAGGAGACCCCTCTGGATAATCCAATCCAGAAAAACCCAGGATTTTTGGGATCATGGGGGCTCTTCGGGGGGGTTGGGCCACTCGGATCCGGGAAAAATCAGCGGGAAATCTGGAGCAGGAGCCGGAGGAATTGTGGATAATGGGATTCCAGGACACGGAGCGGGGAGGGAGCAGCTGGATTGGATTCCCGAAATATCAGCGAGGACATTCCGGAGCTCGGGAATGGCACAGCCGGGAGCCTCCGGAATGACTCGGGGACTTCCAGAGAAAAGTTGGGAAAGGGGGGAAAAAAAAGCTGGGATGGATCCTTTGGAAAGGATTAAAGGCGAGGAAAAAACTGGGATGGGAAGAGGAGAAGGAAAAAATCGGGAATGAGGCCAGGGCGGCTTTGGGAAGTGCTGGAAAATTCCGGGATTAACAAGAAAGGGTCAAATCCCACTTGGGATCGGCAGCGAGCTGGGAAAGGGGGATGGGAAAGGCTCCAAATCCACCAGGAATGTGGGAATATTGAGGCTGGAATTCCATGGGACACCATCAGGGCCAAGGGATTGAAAGGAAATCATGGAAAACAAATCTTTGGAATTCCGTGGGATTCCGTCACGGACTCGCTGGCCAAGGGATTGGAGCTCCTCATTTTTCCCAGTTTTCCCTCCTTTCCCAGGAATTCTCCTCATCCCACGGCTGCTTTCCTGCTTCCCAGAGGGACGGGAGGGCCTTGGAGGCATCCCGGGAATTTCCAGTGGGATCCATGGGGGTCGGATGCATCCCAAAATTCCTGCGGGACCCCGCGCCGGCCTCTTCGGGGTTCAAATCCCATTGAAAAATCCCAAGCACCTCCCTTATCCCAGGAATTCTGGGGGACGCCTCCTTATCCCACAGCTGCTTTTCCCAGCTGGAATTCCACCACTGGGAAGAGCCTCACCCCTCGGATCCTGGGAATTCCCTCGTTCTCCACAGCCCAGGATGCTCCAAAGTGGCCAAAATCCCCCAAAATTCCCCTTATCCATGCGCTGGAATCCTTTGGATCGGGATCTTACCCTTCTCGCTCCCGAAATCCTCCTCGTCCTCCGGGAATGGTGGCTCCAGCTCCTCATCTGGGCAAGGAAAACAAAGGTTGGAAAAATCAGGGAAAAACCGGGAATGTCGTGGCTCCGGCAGGCCCAGGGCTCCGAGGGAATGCCAGGAATGCCGAATTCCCACATGGATTGCAGAGAGAGGAAATGTGGGAGAAGGTTTTAATGGAAAACGGGAATTGCTGTGGGCACCAGGAAGAAGGAATCCGTCAGTTCCAGGTGCTCCCGTGGCAAGAGAGGGATCGGGAAAAGGAGATTCCAGAGGGGGAATGTGAGGAATTCCAGGCTGGGAATGGGAGGAAGGAGGGGGGTGGGAGGAGGAATTTGGGAGAAGGAGGATTCGGGAAGAGGAGGAGGAAGGGACGGAAGAAATGATCCCAGGAAAGAGGAGAATTCCAGAGGGGCTGGGAAGGCTTGGAAAAACGGCTGGAGCGTCGCCAGGGAAGGGAACGGGGCTGGGAAGGGTCCCTGGAGGGAGAATCCCAACCTCATCCATGGAAAATCCCCTTCCATCCATGGAAAACCCATTTCTATCCATGGAAAATCCCTTCCCATCCATGGAAAATCCCTTCCTATCCATGGAAAACCCATTTCTATCCATGGAAAATCCCTTCCTATCCATGGAAAATCCCCTCCCATCCATGGAAAATCCCTTCCTATCCATGGAAAATCCCCTCCTATCCATGGAAAATCCCTTCCCATCCATGGAAAACCCATTTCTATCCATGGAAAATCCCCTCCCATCCATGGAAAACCCATTTCCATCCATGGAAAACCCATTTCTATCCATGGAAAACCCATTTCCAATCCATGGAAAATCCATTTCTATCCATGGAAAATCCCTTCCCATCCATGGAAAACTCATCTCCAATCCATGGAAAATCCATTCCCATCCATGGAAACCCATTTCCAATTCAAGGAAAACCCATTCCCATCCATGGAAACCCCATTTCTATCCATGGAAAATCCCTTCCCATCCATGGAAATCCCCTTCCCGTCCCCCCGGCCGTCCCTGCCCGCTCCTCATCCTCCCCTCGCTGCTCCCGGGCACATTCCCGGGGAATTTTGGGCTGGGAAATCCAGGAATGGTGGTGGGATGAGCCCCTCCCGGCCAGCCAGGGGCTCTCCTGGAGTTAAAACTGATGGATCCAGGGGTTTTCCTGGAATTAAATCCGATGCATCCAGGGGCTCTCCTGGAATTAAATCCAATGGATCCAGGGGTTTTCTTGGAATTAAAATACATGGATCCAGGGGTTTGCATTGAATTAAATCAAATGGATCCAGGGGCTCTCCTGGAATTAAATCCAATGGATCCAGGGGCTTTCCTGGAATTAAATCCAATGGATCCAGGGGTTTTCATGGAATTAAATCCAACGGATCCAGGGCTTTTCCTGGAGTCAGGCCTGGAAGTGAAGCTCTGCCTTCCCAATCCCATCCCATACTTGGATTGTCCACTGACGAATCAGAGGAAAAAGCTGGAAAATCCAGGAAAACCAAACTCCGCTGCTTCCCCCTCCCTCCCCACCCTCGGGAAAAGCCCTTCCCAAATTCCGCATCCCAATCCCCGTGGCTCCGGCACCGCCGGCACATCCCGGGACGCTCCGGAATCTCGGCGGAGCCGCCTTTTTAATGGAGCAATTTGATTCAATTTTCCAGGCGATAAAATTCCCCGGCAGCGCTCGGCGCTTCCGAGCGGACACCTTCACTCCTGATTTAACATTCCCATCGAATCCTTCCCGGGAAATTGGAAAAATTTATCACCTGTGAAATTTTATTTGGCCTCGGCCGCGTCTGTTTTTGTAAAACTTCATTAACGCCGAGGAAATGATCTCTCCAGAGCTTTTCCCGGGATTTTTTCCGGGGTTTTTTCGTGCCAGGTGGGAAGGAGGGAGAAGGAGCCTTGGATTGGGATTTTCTTCTTTTTTTGTTGTTTTCTTTTCCTGGGTTTTTGGGGGGTTTTGGGATGGAGGAGGATCCGGAGGTGGGATGGGGTGGGAAGGTCTGATCTGTGGGAAGGTGGGGAAATCCATGGGAACACAGGGAAACCCCTGGAAATCCATGGGAACACAGGGACAGCCATGGAAACAAATGAAAATCCGTGGAAATCTACGGAAAGCCATGGAAATCTACAAAAATCCATGAAAATCCGTGAAAAGACATGAAAAGACATGAAAATCCATGGAAAGCCATGGAAATCCATGGAAACACAGGGAAACCCATGGAAAGCCATGGAAACTCATGGAAATCCAAGAAAATCCTTGAAAATCCTTGAAAATCCTTGAAAATCTATGGAAACAATTGAAAATCCATGGAAAGCCATGGGAATCCATGGAAACCCAAGGAAACTCATGGACATCCACAGAAATCCATGGAAATCCAAGAAAATCCTTGAAAATCCATGGAAATCCATGGAAACTCACAGAAAACCATGGAAATTCATGGAAATTCATGGAAATCCATGGAAATCCACGGAAATGCACGAAAATCCTTGAAAATCCATGGAAAGCCATGGAAAGCCATGAAAATCCATGGGAACACAGGGAAATCCATGGAAACTCATGGAAATCCATGGAAATCCACAGAAAGCCATGGAAATCCATGAAAATCCATGGAAACCCAAGGAAATCCATGAGAATCCTTTCTTTCCAGTTCAAGCTCCTCATTCCCCATTTCCCACCTTCACTTCCAAGGTTTTCCCCTTCATTCCCAGTTTTCTCCCTTCATTCCTCACTTTCCCACTTATTTTCCCAATTTTCCTCCTTCACTTCCCAGTTTTCCGCTTCATTTCCCTCTTTCCCAACTTCCCGGCGCCGATTTTTGGATCCAAACCCCACAACAGAGAGAGAGAAATCCTGGGATAAACAAGAAAAAACCGGGATCTGCTTCCCACCCTTGAACTGGGACACGGAGACGCTCTCCAGGATGGGAATTCCAGCCTCGGGAAGAGGCGGAAAACCACCTGGAATTGCGGAGGTGGCTCTGGGTTGTGTCTCCAGGGAGATATTCCAAGAGCTCGGCTCTAATTCCATTATTTTATTCCCATAATCCAATTCCAGCCCTGCCCGCGGCTCCGGGAGGGAGCGTTTCCCTCATCCAGAGGCGGATTTTTCCCGGGAACACATCCCAGAGGTTCCTCTCTTCCCAAATTTCACGCAGACAGAGCTGAATTCCGGGATGGGAAATTCCCCAGGAAAATTGGTTCGGATTTGGGGGCTCCATCAAAAACTTGGAGCGAAGAAATGGGATAAAACCTTGGAATTTTGGGTTGGTTAAACTGGGAAATGCGGGAATGGCTCTGGTGTGGGAATGGCTGAGGTGTCCTCACGTTTTTCCAGGGAAAAGTTGGGAATTTGGGAGCTCACCTGGCAGCACCTCGTAGATGTCGTCGCCTTCCAGCTCCAGGCTCGGCTCCTCCGGGATCAGGGTGGAATTGTGGGAATTGTTCATGGAATCGGAGCCGTCCAGGTCCTTGGAGAGCTCCTCCTCCTCCTCTTCCTCCTCCTCCTCCTCCTCATCCTCATCCTCATCGCAGGGAATGGTCAGGGAGCTCAGGTCTGCCGGGAAACCGGGAAAAGGGGATGGAAACCCGGGAATTCTCCCCATTCCAGAGGTGTGGGATCGAGACCCAAACCCCGCACCTGAGATCCAGCAAAAAACCAAGGAAAAACCCGAGGAAAGGCGGAAAATCCCAGGGAATGACCCCAAATTCAGGGATGAATCCCAAAAGGATGGAGCCTGGGGTTCCAGAGGTTCTGGAATTTTCCAGAGGGTTTCTGGAATTTTCTCCGTCCCCAGCTGAAGGAACTCCTCACAAATCCCAGCGTGGATGGAGGGAAAGGCCGGATCCAGGTGGGAAAACGCTTCCCAAAGATCCCAAAGAACTGGAAGCGGTTCCAGACTCACCCTTGAGGAGGAATTGGATCTGCTCCACCCAATCCGCGGCCTCGGCCGGGCTCGGAGCTGTGAACTGCGGGAGAATCCGTTATCCCGCGGGATTTGGGATGCAGGGACAGCGATCCGCCGTTCCCACCCCTGGGCCACACCCCAAAAATTCCCATTCTCTCCCCAAAATTCCCATTTTTCCCCCCAAAATTCCCATTTCCCCCAAAATTCCCTTTTTCTGCCAGAATTCCTGGTTTTCCCCCCAAATCCCTCAAAATTCCCATTTCCCCCCCGAAATTCCCATTTCCCCCTCAAAATTCCCATTCCCCCCCCCAAATTCCCATTTTCCCCCCAAAATTCCCTTTTTCCCCTCAAAATTCCCATCTCCCCCCCAAAATTCCCAATTTTTTCCCCTGAAATTCCCATTCCCCCCCAAAATTCCCATTTCCCCTGCACAATTCCCTTTTTTTCCCTCAAAATACCCATTTTCCCCCAAAATTCCCCTTTTCCCCCCCAAAATTCCTATTTTTTTCCCCAAAATTCCCATTTCCCCCCCAAATTCCCATTTCCCACTGGTTCCCACCTCGTAGGAGCGTTTTCCGGGACACAGCAGCTCGAAGCAGCATTTTTTCCGGGAATCTTTCCGGAGCTGGGCAGCCAAGCGGGCCTGGTAGCGCTCGATGGGAAAGGAGCCTTTGGGCTGCTTGCCTGGGAAAAGGGAATTGCCGGAAATTCGGGATTTTCCACCTTTTTCCCAGCCCTGGACACAGAAGGAAACTGAGGCACGGAGCAGGAAAATTCTGGGAATGGGAAACAGCCAGGAAATGGCGGGGAAGGAAAAAAGTCCAGGAAATTTTGGGAAAGGCGGAATGGCCGGGGAAATTCTGGGAATGGGAAAATGACCAGGAAAAATCTGGGAATGGGAAAATGACCGGGGAAATTCCCTTTGCTCCAAGGGAAGGAAATCCCAAGGGAATGCCATAAAATTTCCCATTCCAAGGAATTGTCCCTTTTCATCCTCAGGAGATGGGAACAGCAGAAAATCGGGAAAACCTGATACCAATGCTTATTCCTGCTGGGAATGCATCCATGGAATGCTGGGGGGGGGGGAGGGGAATACTTTGGGGAAGATCTTTGGGAATTGTGGATGTCCGATGGTGGAATTCCCCATTCCTGGCAGGGCTTTTTTTCCCTCCTGGATCAGTTTTTTTTCCATGGGAATTTCCTCCAGGATTTGTGGGAGCAGATTCCAGGCAGCTGCACTCAAAAATCCCAACCAAAATTCCAGAGGGATGCCAGGAGGATCCCATCCCATGGAATTCCCATGGAATTTCCTTCCCTCCGTTGCCTTCTGGACACCCTTTGGAAAAGGCTGAATTCCTGTTTTTCCCCAAAATTCCCAAATCCCCAATTTTGGAGTTGGGAATCTTTTCTGGGATCAGAAAGGGCTGGAAATCCCTGGATAAAGGGCCTGGAAAAGGGACAAAGCCTCATCTCCATCCCATGGGAGTTTATTCCCATCCCCGCTGGGTGCAATCCATGGATTTGGGTGGTTTATTCCCGGTTTTCCTGCTGGTTTTGGGCGGGAAGGAGGAAATCCATCAATTCCCCGGCGCCAAACTCCGCTGGAATCCCGATTCCCATGGATCCGATGGAGCACGATTGGAAAATTTCCCATCCAGGCCCTCCTGGGGCTGAATCCCAACCCAGGGATCAGGAAAACCTTGGAATTCTTTCATTTCCATCCCTTTCCCCTCATTCCTTATCCATCCAGTCGGAATTCGGGTGGGAAATCAACCCAAGCCAGCCGGGATTTACCCTTCCAGGAGCCGGGAGTTGGGGTTTTCCAGGGTGGGATTTGATCCCATCCCTCTTTTCCGTGCCCCGAGCCTCCCGAAAGTTGGGAATTCTTTTCCCACTCACTTTTCTCGTTGGCGTAGTAGAAGAAATTCCTTTGGGTGAGGACGCACCAGCGCTTGTGCCACACGGAGCCGAAAAAGCTGGGCTCTGGAACAGGGAAAAAAAAACTGGGAAAAGCGGGAAAAATCAGGAATAGAGGGAGAAAATCGGGAAAAGAGGGAGAAAATCGGGAAAAAAGCTGGAGAAATCCTCCTTTCCATTCCTTTGGGATGCGTTTCTCATGGCAGGCAACGCGCTCGGGGTTAAATCTCCGTCAAACGTCTTTAAGCCCGAGCTCAGCGGGAGTTAAGCCAGGCCCAGCTCTGAGCTCAGCTCAGGGAATAACCGGGAGCTGTTTCTGCCTCTTCCCATAAATAATTCCCGACGAAATCGGATTAGGGAAGGGAATAATTTGTGGCTTTCACAGGAAAAGCGAGATAAGGCCGAGGCTGATTCCGAGCCCTGCTCTTATCTCCGCATTAACCCTGGGATGCTCCCGAATCCCCGGAGCTTCTCCCGCTTTTTTCTCCTCATTAGTTTTGCCCTCCAGGCCTGGGCCCAGCTTAATTTAATTCCAAGCTTTAATTTGGATGCATTTGGATGCTCTGGAAAAGGGAATGGATCCAGCAGGGCCTTGGAAAAACCTGGAAGCTGCGGCCTGGGGAAATCCATGGATTTCCTGGGGTTTCCTGCTGGTTTTTAGGCTGGAAATTTGGGATTTTCCCGAATTCTGAGGTGACAATTCTGGAACTTGTCGGCTAATTCCAGGTTTTACCTCGGGATCTCTTCTCCAGGTATCCTTGCTTCAAAATATTCCCGGAATCCTGGACGGGCCTTGGGATCTCTTCCAGGCCTACAGGGAGCAGAGCAAAGGGAAATCTTGGAATTTCCCACTGCCACATTCCAAGGTTTCCAGCCCCTTTCCTTAGGGACGCAGAGCTGGGATATTGGTGGTGAAATCCCGGGATTTGGGTAGGAATGAACCTCAAAGCTCAGCCATCCCATAATTCCCACTAAGCCAGGGCGCTCCAAGGCTCCATCCTGGCTCAGATCCTGGGATTTGAGTGGGAATGAACCTCAAAGCTCAGCCATCCCATAATTCCCACTAAACCAGGGCGCTCCAAGGCTCCATCCTGGCTTAAATCCTGGGATTTGAGTGGGAATGAACCTCAAAGCTCAGCCATCCCATAATTCCCACTAAACCAGGGCGCTCCAAGGCTCCATCCTGGCTCAAATCCTGGGATTTGGGTGGGAATGAACCATTACACCTCAGCCACTCCGCGTTTCCCACTAAACCAGGCTTTTCCAGGCCCCATCCCAGCTGGAATCCTGAAATTTGGGTAGGAACAAACCTGAAACATTCCCACCCCACAATTCCCACCAAGGGTTTTCCAAGCCCCCCATCCCAGCTTGACTCCCGGCATTTGCCGGAGCTTGGATCCTCTCCAGCTCCAGCAGGAGCTCCGATCATTCCCACTTTTCCGTGCCTCGGTTTCCCAGCTGGAAAATCGGAATAAGGGAGACTCCTTAAATAAATGGATGGGATTAGGGAGGAGCCGATCGGATCGGAAAAGGCTCAGGAAAATTGGGAAAACAGAACCGTGACAAATAAAGGGATAAAAACACAAATCCGGGAATCCAGAACTCCGAAATCCCTGGAATTCCTTCCCTGTTCCCTCTCTCCCTCATCCCAACATTCCGACCCCGGCTCTGATCCACAGCGAGCCGGAAAATCCTGAATCATTCCCTAATGGAGCGTCCGTCCCATCCATCAGCGGGCGGGAATTTATCCCCATTAATTCCCTAATCCATGATAAATTTCCCGTCCTTTCCTGTCGGCGCGGGGACTCCGTAAATCCCGACTTTTCCTCCGGCTCCACCGGAGCGTTCAGGTGTGCTCCGACCATTCCTCGTTAGCCCGACGGCCTCATTTTCCCGGGAATGGCCTGGGAGGCTTCAATTTCCCGGGAATGGGGAGGACTTGGAGGTCTGGTTTTTCTGGGAATGGCTTTGGATCCTTCATTTTCCTGGGAATGGCTTTGGATCCTTCAATTCCCAGGAATGGCTTTGGATCCTTCATTTTCCCGGGAATGGCTTTGGATCCTTCATTTTCCTGGGAATAGAGAGGCCTTGGAGGCCTCATTTTCCTGGGAATGGCGAGGCCCCATTTTCCGGGAATGGCTTTGGATCCTTCATTTTCCCAGGAATAGAGGCCTTGGAGGCCTCGTTTTTCTGGGAATGACTTGGGATCCTTCATTTTCCTGGGAATGGCTTTGGATCCTTCATTTTCCCAGGAATAGAGAGGCCTTGGAGGCCTCATTTTCCTGGGAATGGTAAGGCCCCATTTTCTGGGAATGGCGAGGCCCCATTTTCCGGGAATGGCTTTGGAGGTCCCATTTCCTGGGAATGGTCTGGGAAGCCTCATCCATCTCCTGCCACGCCCAGATGGGACAGGAACATTCCCGGGATTGCAGCTCCAGGTGTTTATTCCGAGCTGGAATCTCGGCTCGGACACAATCCAAGCCTGGACGTTGTCACTCAAGGATCCGATGGATCCCCTTCCCTCCTGGAATCCCACACCGCATTTTTCCCGATATTCCCACGATTTCCCCTTCTCCATCTGCCTTTTTGTTCTTCCCAAGGTCTGGAATCCCGAAATCTGGGAAATCTGGGGTCTGGGAATCCTCCCAGGTGGGAATTGGGAACAGGGAGCATCCCTGGAGCTCCGGAGGTGGAAGAGGAGGATCCCGGAGCCTCCGGTGTTGGCTGATCCGGGGGCAATGGGATGAAACCTTTTCCATTAGGGAAGAGTGGGAGTTTCCCAGAGTCAAAACAATCCCAGGGATTAATGAGGTGCCAGGAGCTGCTTCGAAAAAAGCAAACGAAAAAAAACCAGGAAAAATGAGCTGGCTGCTTCCTCTTGGAAAAGCTCCCAAGTGCCCGAAAATTCCAGGGGTTCCATGCGGATCCAGGTCTCCGAAATCTACTGAATACAAAATTAGGGATGGGAAAAAATAAAGGGAAGATGAGGAGGGATAAAATCAGGATTGGATTTTAGGGAAAGGCAGGGAATGACAAAATCGGGATCAGATTTTAGGGAAAGGCAGGGAATGATAAGATCGGGATCGGATTTTAGGGAATTCTGATGGGAGCAGGGATGAATCCCAAGAGGGAAGGGCAGCAGGATCAGTGCTGCGGGAATGGGGATGGAGCAGCTCCTCAGAGCCTTCATCCCAACTTCCTGCTGGAAACCACGGGGATGGGATTGTCCCATGGGAAATCCAGTCTGGAATTTAGGCGGGACTTTGGTCAGATGGGTCCAGCTCAGCCATGGGAAGTCCGTCCTAAATCCTTCATCCTCATCCTCATCCTCATCCTGATCCCGATCCTGATCCTTATCCTCATCCTCATCCTGATCCTGATCTTCATCCTCTTCCTTCGTCCTCATCCTGATTCCAGTCCTGATCCTGATCCTCATCCTGATCCTGATCCCAATCCTGATCCTTCATCCTCATCCTCTTCCTTCATCCTCATCCTCATCCTCATCCCAGCCCCCAACCCCATCCCAGCAATCCCAAACCACCTCCCAGGCCTTGAATCCCGCAGGAATCCCACTGGAATATCCCACCCGAGAGCCAGAGCCGGGCTCAACCTTGGGATTCCCCCCTTTGGGATCACCCAGGGATCCCCCAAGGGAATCCCGGCAATTCCAGAGGCGGCTCACTCGGGAATTCCAGAGGCAACAAATCTGGGAATTCTGGAGGTGGCAAACTCAGGAATTCCAGAGGCGACAAACTTAGGATAACTCCCCCAGCAGAGCAAATCCAGGGGGGAACCCAGCATTTCTTGGGATTCCATCCATGGCAAACAGCTTCCATAAATCCCAGCGCATCCCTGGAATCCGCGGAGCGCCGGGATCACCCCTCTGCCCCCGCATCCGGCCGGGAAGCGCGGCTGGAGCGCGGCCACGGCTCCTCCATGTTCCCGATAAGGAGCTCATCCATCACGGCCGGGGGAAGGGGAAAGGGCGGGAGCGGGGCCGGGATTTATCGGGAATGTGTCATTCCATGCGCACGCCCCGCGGGACAAATGGATCCTCCATCATTCCCGGCCGCTCCGCACCTGCGGCCGCACGCGCGCCAGGAGAGGGCGGCCGGAGCCACGGATTTGATGGATTTTCCCGACTTTAATGGATGTAAACAAACAAAGGAGAGAGGGAAACATCAAATAATTCCCGTGACAGCTCCCGAAAGGAGCCGGGAGAGCGGGAAGCGCTTCCCAAAGGGAGCCGCGTTTGATGTGGGATCGGGATTTGTAAACAGCGGCAGCTCCGGATCGCGCCTTATCCAAATATTTCCCTTTCCCAGCGCCGGCTGAAAGTCGGGAATGACGGCTTTGGACTCTTCAACTTTCAGCTTTCACCCCGCGGCTCCGGAGGGGAGGGAGAGGGGGACCCCCCCACACACCCCATTCCTGCCAGGATTTGATCCTTAATTCCCCTTTGGAAAAGCTGCTGTGGGGCACCTGGAGATCAAACTCCCAGCGCTGCATTCCCGGTTTTCCAGAGGGTCCTGAGCTCCTCCAGAGACCCCTCGGCCCCCAAAGGAGGGTGTGGAGGAGGGAGGGTGGGAAGGGGGGGTCATTCCCATAATTTCCATCATTCCCATCATTCCCATTCCCGCTGGGATTTGATCCCAATCCCCCTTTGGAAAAGCTGCTATGGGGCACCTGGAGATCAAACTCCCAGCGCTGCATTCCCGGTTTTCCAGAGGGTCCAGAGCCCCTCCAGGGGTCATTCCCATAATTTCCATCATTCTCATTCCCGCCAGGATTTGCTCCCTAATTCCCCTTTGGAAAAGCTGGAGATCAAACCCCAGGGCTGCTCTTCCCACTCATTCCCAGTTTTCCAGAGGGTCTGGAGCCCCTCCGGGGACCCCTCTGGTCACAGCCCTCATCCATCCCATCCCATCCCATCCCATCCCATCCCATCCCATCCCATCCCATCCCATCCCATCCCATCCCATCCCATCCCATCCCATCCCATCCCATCCCATCCCATCCCTTTTTTCCCTCTGGGAAGGGCTCCAGGGTCAGGAGCCGCCCATGAACCAATCCCAGAGGGATGAAGCTCCCCTGGCCATGGATAACCAGGATTTGGGATGGGAGAAGCTCAGGATTTGCTGAGCCGGGGGTGCCAATCCCAAATCCCAGTGGGATCATCCCTATCCCTTCTCCTCACTCCCAACAGCGAAAAGGAGACACGGGGTAGCGATCCCAGGGAAAATCCCAAACTTTGGGGAGCTGAGGCTGGCACAGAGCGGGAATTCCACGTTTAATCCGGCGCTAAAATTCGGGAATAAAAGGAAGGGAATTAAAGAACCTCTCGGCCATAAATATCCCGGGAATTCCCACCCGGACTCCGGGGTCACATCCCGGCTCTTTAAAAACTCATCCCAGGAAAATCAAGTGCTCCCATCGCCTTCCCGGGAATATTTACGGCCTCCGGGAAGGGCTCGCGGGCAGAATTCCCACTTGGAATACCAGAGGTCAGCGCAGGGACGGACGCGGCTGAGGGATTTCCCTCCCGAGGCTCCAAGGCCGCAGATCCCAACCCTGGAGCTGCTCCCAAGGGACGCTCCCGGGGTTTGGGGTTGTGTCCCGGGGCAGGAATCGGGGAAGGGCCGTGTCATTCCAGGATTTTGCCACAAGGAAGCAGCAGAAGCTCAGGATTGGAGTCGGGAGCGGGAGCGGCCCCGGCGGGAGCGGCGGCGGGGGCTGGGATCGCAAATCCCAAATTTCCGCCCCAGAAACGGGCTGGGAACCCCGGCTGCGCTCCCAATTCCCAAAATCCCACCCCAAAAAAGGACTGGGAACGCTTTTCGGGATCCCAATTCCCAAATTTCCCATCTCAAAAGGGGCCGGAAACCCCGGTCGGGATCCCAATTCCCAATTTTCCACCCAAAAGGGGCTGTGCTGATTCCTTGGACCCCCCTTCCCAAATTTCCACCCCAAAAATTCCCCCCCCCCCCCCCAAACGGACACCCCAAACCTCTGCCCCAAGCCGGGTTGGAATCTGTGGGAAATTGAATTTTCTGGGATCTCACTCCCAATCCTGGAGCTTTTTATCCTAAAAATCCCAGAGAGGAGGGGACCAGAGAGGGGAAAAAAATCCTAAAACCAGAACTGGGGGAAATTGGAATTTCCCAGCTCCCGGTTTGGTGTTAAACTGGTCAAGTCTGGCTTCTCCTGATCCCATTTTCCTTAAATCCATGCTCAGCTCAGCCCAGGGGACATTGGAGGGTCTTGGACCCATCCCTGTCCCTATCCTTATCCCTGTTCCCATTCCTGTCCCTGTTCCCATCCCTATCCCTGTTCCCATCCCTGTTCCGACCCTTGTTCCCATTCCCATCCCTGTTCCCATTCCCACCCCTCTTCCTATTCCTGTCCCTGTTCCCATTCCCATCCCTGTTCCCATCCCTGTTCCCATCCCTGTTCCCATTCCTATCCCTCCAAAACCCCTTTTCCCCCAGTTTTAGGATGGCAGCACCTCCATGCTCCCATTCCCACTGGGAATTCCAAGGGAAGCGTAGGAGGGGTTGCCAGGTCCCCATCTCTGTTCCTGTCCCCATCCCTGTTCCCATCCCTGTGCCCATCTCCATCCCTGTTCTCATCCCTGTCCCCATCCCTGTCCCTGTCCCCATCCCCATCCCTGTTCCCATCCCCATCCCTGTCTCCCCATCCCTGTTCCCATCTCCATCCCTGTCCCTGTTCCCATCCCTGTCCCCGTTCCCATTCCCACTCCCATCCCTGTCCCCATTCCCATCCCTGTTCCCATCCCTGTTCCCATCCCTGTTCCCATCCCTGTCCCCATTCCCATTCCCACTCCCATCCCTGTCCTTGTTCCCATCCCTGTTCCCATCCCTGTTCCTATCCCTGTCCCCATTCCCATCCCCATCCCTCCACACCCCTTTATCCCCAATGTGAGGCTGGCCCCATTCCCTCTGGGAATGCCGATGGAAGCGCCGGCTCCGCTCCCGCTTTTCCCTCTCCTGACCTCATCGTTTTTCCCCTCTCCGAAAGTGCTGAGCGCGGCTTTCCCGGGAATTATTTATCCGCGGGAGAAATGATTAAAAAAATTATTGGGAAAAAAAGGGAGATAAAACAAAACATCGATCGCTGCGGCCGCATCCGCCTCTGGAAATGTGGGAAGTGACAGCGGATAAAGGATGGCGGGGCCGGAAAAAAACAGGAGCTGCTTTTTATGGCAGCTCAGATTCCCACCAAGTCATAAATCCGGGATGGTACGGATCGGGAAAAGCTCCAAATGTGGTGGGGTTTGGGGATTTTTGGATAGAAATCCAGGTGGGATCAGGGCTCAAGGACCCCAAATCCAGGTGGGATCTGGGCTCCAGATCCCAAAATCCCAGTTGGATCAGGGCTTTGAGACCCCAAATCCAGGTGGGATCACGGCTCTGGATCCAGGGGGGACATTGGGACCTCATCCCAAAATCCAGGTGGGATCAGGGCTCTGGATCCAGGGGGGACATTGAGACCCCAAATCCAGGTTGGATCAGGGATCCAGGACTCAGAGGGGACAACGGGACTTTATCCCAAAATTCAGGCTGGATCAGAGCTCCAGGACCCCAAAATCCCAGTTGGATCAGGGCTTTGGGACCCCAAACCCAGGTGGGATCTGGGCTCCAGATCCGGAGGGGACATTGGGACCTTATCCCAAAATCCAGGTGGGATCAGAGCTCTGGATCCAGGTGGGACATTGGGACCTTATCCTAAAACCCAAGGATGGGGATTTGGGATTAAACAGAACCCCAGCAGGTTTCTCCCATGGGAACGCAGCCTCTTCCCAGCCCGGATCCGAGCCGGGATGATCCCAAACTTTCCCCTCATTCCCTCATTCCCCCATTCCCTGGGAAGGGAGGGACGGGGACATCTCCGGGAATTTGTCACCCTGCTGACATTTATGGGGCCCCGAAATTGGAAAAGGGAGGATTTTATTGCTCTCTCCGTCAAAAACCGCGGCTCCATCCGAGGCCCGGGAACCGTCGGATCGATATCCCGGCCTTTCATATCATCCCGGGAAACAAAAAAAAATCATTATCCCGTTACTTTTATTATGGAATTATGGCTGAAAAATGGGAGCTGCCGGCGCTTTCCATCTCCTCGGCCGTTTTTAAGGTGTTTTTCCCTCCCCTGGTGCCTCCGGATCGAATCCCACTGGGATGGGGAATGGGATTTGGGTGGGGGTGGGAAGGGCCTGTGGATTTGGGATGGGGATTTTGGGAGTCCCAAAGCTCTGGGATGGGGATTTTGGGAATCCCAGAGATCCCTGCAGCTCCAGGATGGGGATTTTGGGAGCCCCACAGGTCCGGGATGGGGACTTTGGGAGCCCCCCCAGGTCCAGGATGGGATTTTGGGAGCCCCACAGGTCCAGGATGGGATTTTGGGAGTCCCAAAGCTCTGGGATGGGGATTTTGGGAGCCCCAGAGGTCCGGGATGGGGATTTTGGGAGCCCCACAGGTCCAGGATGGGATTTTGGGAGTCCCAAAGCTCTGGATGGGGATTTTGGGAACCCCAGAAATCCAAGATGGGGATTTTGGGAATCCCAGAGATCCCTGCAGCTCCAGGATGGGATTTTGGGAGCCCCCCAGGTCCAGGATGGGATTTTGGGAGCCCCCCAGGTCCAGGATGGGATTTTGGGAGCCCCATAGGTCCAGGATGGGATTTTGGGAGAGACCATCTCAGAGCCCACCCCAGAACCTTCTGAGCCTTCCAGGAACACCCTTGAGACCCTCACAGAACCTCAGGAACCATCACAAGAGCTCGGATCCCACCACAAAACCTCTGAGCCTTCCAAACCCCCCCCCTGAGCCCAGGAGAGACCTTCTGAGATCATCCCATCCCCCCTGAGACCATCCCGGCTTCTCAGAGCCTTCCAGAACCACCCCTGAGCCCACCAGGGAACCCCTGAGCCCACCAGAGAACCCCTGAGCCCACCAGAGAACCTCCGAGCCCACCAGAGAACCCCTGAGCCCACCAGAGAACCCCTGAGCCCATCACAAAACCCTTGAGCCTTCCAAAACCACCTCTGAGCCCACCAAGGAACCTCTGAGCCCACCAGGGAACCTCTGAGCCCACCAGAGAACCTCCGAGCCCATCACAAAACCCCTGAGCTTTCCAAAACCACCCCTGAGCCCACCAGAGAACTCCTGAGCCCACCAGAGAACCTCCAAGCCCATCACAAAACCTTCTGAGCCTTCCAGAACCACCCCTGAGCCCACCAGAAAACCCCCGAGCCCACCAGAGAACCTCCGAGCCCACCAGGGAACCTCCGAGCCCATCATGACGCCCCTGGGGCCACCACAGAGCTCCCAAGCCTTCCAAACCCAGCCCTGAGCCCACCAGGGACCCTCAGAACACCTCACAGACGCTCTGAGCCCCCCGCAGAACCTTCTGAGCCCCCCAAACACCCCAGAGCCCAGCAGAGAAGCTCGGAAAGCACCGGAGAACCTCCGAACCTTCCAGAAGCACCTCGGAGCTCCCGCCTCCGTCACCTCCCGGATCCACGGAGCGGCAGAGCCGCGACGGCTCCGTTGCCCCAGGCCCGGCTCAGAGCTCCCTCCCCCCGAAATCCCCCCCGGCTGGCCAGACCCTTCACGGGATTGGCAGATGACGAGCGGGGGATTCGGGATATCCGGGGAGGAAAACCAGGATCGATGCCAACGATCCATCCCGGCCTGGAGCTGTCCGGCGGTGACGGATGGACGATGGCAGCCCCGGGGAGCTCAGCGAGGCGCGGGCAGGGACGTGGGGACGGCGGGACACGGCCCATCCATCACTGGCCACCCCAAAGGCCGACCCCAGCAGGCCCTGGATGTTCCCAAGGCGGGATTCCCAGCTGGAATGGGACGTGGGATGGGCCAGGCACTGCTGGAGGGGTCACAGCCAGCGAGGCCAGCTTGGGAGCCTTGGGAATATCCATAAATCCCTGTCAGGGCTGCAGGGTTTGGGATGGGAATTCCCGTCTGTCGGCAGAGGGAAAATCCGGCGGGAATGGCGGCGCGTTCCTGTTGGAGACGGGAATTTTTTCCCCCAAGTTTTGGAGGACTTTGTCCCCCGAATCCATGAGGGAAATGTCGCTTTTCCTGCCTTTGCCTCCTCCCTCTCCTTTCTGATCCATCGCAGAGGGAAAACGCTCCTCTGGAAGCCTCCCAGCGCTCCTGAGCCTCGGGAAGACAAACTCATCCCCACAAAATCCGGGATTCATGGAATGGGGGAACACGGAGCCAACCCGGACCCCACCTCGGAATGGGAACGAGAGGGAGCCGGGATGGTTCCTTGGGATCCATCCCATTATCCCAGCTCCCGTTCCAGCTCTCAGGGATAAATCCAGCGGCCTCCTTCCCAATCCCAGAGACGGCCTGGCACCCGCGGATTCCCAGGATTCATGGAATGGGAGATGCAGGGAGAGCCAACCCGGACCCCACTTTGGAATGGGAACAAGATGGAGCCGGGCTGGTTCTTTGGGATCCATCCCATTATCCCAGCTCCCATTGCAGCTGCTGGGAGGCTGGGATTGGGCCAGGAAATCCCAGCCTGGAGCACTCCAGTCCATCCAGCCTGGAATGTGTGGATTCCCGGGATTCATGGAATGGGGGAACACAGAGCCAACCTGGACCCCACTTTGGAATGGGAACGAGATGGAGCCGGGATAGTTCCTTGGGATCCATCCCATTATCCCAACTCCCATTCCAGCTCTCAGGGATAGATCCAGCGGCCTCCTTCCCAATCCCAGGGACGGCCTGGCACCCGCGGATTCCCGGGATTCACAGAATGGGGGAACACGGAGCCAACACCTCAACCCCAGTTAAAAACCAGGGATGAGACGGATCAGAGCTGGTTCTTTGGGATCCATCCCATTATCCCACCTTTATCCAGCCTCCACGGGGGTCACTCCGGCGCCCGGAACGCCGGGATCGGGGCGGTAAATCCCAGCCTGGAGCTCCATCCTGACAGTCCCCGGGAATCCTCTCCGTGCCCTCTTCATTATCCCATTCCCAGCGGGAAGTTATGAGCTCCTTCCCGGCTCCTGCTATAAAAAAGTGATGGATGGCCGGGAAACCTCGGGGAGTTCATCCATTCTCCCATTAAATTTTCCTTTAATTGGTCTCGGAGTCAATCAGGAACTCGCCGGAGAGTGAATTAAGGAAAAGAAAAAGAGGGAAAAATCCACGGAGCGGGGGGAGCTGGGGAGGGGTCTTTGTGCTGCTCGTGGATAAAACCACGGGATTTGCTTCCAGAGGGGCTGGAATGAGAGTCCTGCGGGATTGAGGGATCTCCAGGAGGGGGGAATCAGCCAAGTGATGCCAAATAACCAAAAAATCCTTGGAAAACACAAGGAAATCCAGGCGGGAGTGACAGCAAAGCGACGGGAGAGGGAGGATGGGAAGGGATAATGAATCCATGATATTTCCTGGGGCTGGGACAGCATTCCCAGGGCATGGAAAGCTCTGGGAATACCCAGCAGGAATTCTTGGATCGGTGGCCGGCTGGGAATGAACCAAGGCAAAGGCAAGAGCAGCACTTGGAGACTCATCCCAGGTTTTCCAGGAATACCGAAGGCCCCATTTACCACAGAGAATTCCTAAACATCCGTTGGAAACCCGGAGAGGGAAAAGCCGGGATGGCCACAGGGATGGGGGGACATTCCAGGATCTCTGCTCTGGCCTGGACCATTCCCATGGGAATGCAACTCCTTCACCCCTTCCCCGAGGGGTCCAAAGTTTGAGATTAATGCATCCCAACCCCATCCCGAGCCAGGGCAGGATCTGCCCTCCCGGAATGTTCTTCTCTTCCCACTTTCCCCACTTCTTCTGGAATTTCATGGAGCAGAACTAAATTGTGTTTTCTCTTCCCCATTTCCCCTGGTTTTTATGGAATTTCAAGGACGAGACTGGGCAGAATTAACTTCCCTACCTTCCCTGTTTCTTATGAAATTCCAAGTGTTCTTCTCCTCTCCACTTTCCCCGTTTTTTATGGAATTCCAAGGAGCGCGATCAAACCTCTCCCTGCTCTCCACCCACCTCCCACCCCGGGGGCTCAGCTCCATCCCTCAGGAACACCGGGAATGGCTCCATTCCCCCTTCCAGGAACGGCTCCATTCCCCCTTCCAGGAACACCGGGAACAGCTCCATCCCTCAGGAACACCGGGAATGACTCCATCCCTTGGGAATACTGGGAATGGCTCCATTCCCCCTTCCAGAAACACTGGGAATGGCTCCATCCCTCAGGAACACCGGGAATGGCTCCATTCCCCCTTCCACAACACCGGGAACGGCTCCATCCCTCAGCAACACCAGGAGCAGCTCCATTCCCCCTTCCAGGAATACCAGGAGCAGCTCCATCCCTCAGGGACACCGGGAGTGGCTCCATCCCTCAGGAACATCAGGAGCAGCTCAATCCCTCAGCAACACCAGGAATGTCTCCCTCCCTCAGGAACACCAGGAACGGCTCCATTCCCCCTTCCAGGAACACCAGGAGCAGCTCCATCCCTCAGGAACACCGGGAGCAGCTCCATCCCTCAGCAACACCGGGAGCAGCTCCATTCCCCCTTCCAGGAGCAGCTCCATCCCTCAGCAACACCAGGAGCAGCTCCATCCCTCAGGAACACCAGGAGCAGCTCCATTCCCCCTTCCAGGAGCAGCTCCATCCCTCAGGAACACTGGGAGCAGCTCCATCCCTCAGCAACACCGGGAGCGGCTCCATTCCCCCTTCCAGGAGCAGCTCCATCCCTCAGCAACACCGGGAGCGGCTCCATTCCCCCTTCCAGGAGCAGCTCCATCCCTCAGCAACACCGGGAGCGGCTCCATTCCCCCTTCCAGGAGCAGCTCCATCCCTCAGGAACACCGGGAGCAGCTCCATCCCTCAGGAACACCGGGAACAGCTCCATTCCCCCTTCCAGGAGCAGCTCCATCCCTCAGGAACACCGGGAGCAGCTCCATCCCTCAGCAACACCGGGAGCGGCTCCATTCCCCCTTCCAGGAGCGCGCCGGGAAGGAAGCGGAGCCCTAAATCTCCGGGCGGGAGATTTACGGCCGCCATTGCCGTCCTTTAGTGCAAATCCAATCGGGCAGTAATGGTGGAACACGGCAGCGCCGTCACCCGGGGCTGATGGCTCCCATAAAAGCGATGTCATTCCAAACGGATGAGTTTATAAACGGGAACAAACCCTCGGCGCTGACAGCAACATGAAACCCATTCGCCATTTAAACACTTCCCATTTTTTATTCCCGCACCTCGGAGTCGTTCCACCGCGGCCGAGGTTTCCCGGAGCAGGGAAGCGCTGCCGGGGAACGACGAGGGTTGGGCAGGTGGAGAGGATGGGGTTTAGGCCTAAAACTGGGCTTAAAACAAGCTGGATCTGCTTGGTACACAGCTGGATTCATCCGTTTCCTGCTTTGGAAAAGATCCCAGGAACCCCAAGATCCCCAAAATTCTAAAAGCATCCCAAAAAGCACCCCTAAAACCGGCCCTAAAACCAGCCCTAAAACCAGCCTGGATCTGCTGAGCATCCAGCAGGATTTATCCCTTTCCCACTTTGTAAAAGTTCCCAGTGACCCCAAGATTCCCCAAATCCTAAAACCAGCCCTAAAAACATCCCTAAAACCAGCCCTAAAACACCACTAGATCTCAGGATCCAGCAGGATTTATCCATTTCCTGCCTTGGAAAAGATCCCAGGAACACCAAGGGTCCCCAAATCCTAAAACCAGCCCTAAAACCGACCCTAAAACTGGCCCTAAAAGCATCCCTAAAACTGGCCCTAAACCCAGCCCTAACCCCCCCACACCTGCCCAGCATCCAGCAGGATTTATCCCTTTCCCACCTTGGAAAAGCTCCCAGTGACCCCAAGATTCCCAAAACCTAAAACCAGCCCTAAAACCAGCCCTAAAACCAGCCCTAAACCTCAGGATGTGCCCAGCATCCAGCAGGATTTATCCCATTCCCGCTTTGGAAAGGCTCCCAGCCATCCCAAATCACCCCGAGATTATCGCCATGGCGACAGGCGGGGCTGAATCCCCATTCCAGGTGCGCTTGGATTGCTCCTCCCGGAGATTTTCCGGCTCTTTCGGCACCTCCTCGTTTCCCCGAGCAAATATTTGTGGAATATTGTCCTGGAGCCGAGCGGGGGAAAGGCGGGAGAGCTCCAGCTGCTCCCAGAAATCCGCGGAGTTTTTCTGCGGGAGGTTTTGCTGGAAAAACTGGGAAAACCCCAAACAGGGAATCATGGAATGGTTTGGGTTGGAAGGATCCTTAAATCCCGTCCCGTTCCATGGGCAGGGACACTTCCCGTTATCCCAGGGATAATTCCAGGGATCCAGGGGCAGCCACAGCTCCTCTGGGAATTCCTTCCCCAAATCCCACCTGGATTTCCCCTCTTCCACTTGGGAATTCCATGCATTCCCTGTGTCCTGGCTTTCCAGATCCTGATGGAAAAATTCGGGATGCCGCTCCGAAGGATAGGGAATGTCCCTGCCTGGTGCTGGATCCCAGGGAAAACATGGAAAATCCCATTTCCCCTCTCCAATGGTGGATTTTCTCCCACTGGAAAACCGGGATAACACTGGTGAACCTTTCCCGGGAAGTGCCGGATGATCCTCAGTGCCAGCGGGAAAACAACGGGAATTTTTCCCTGGTTTTAAGGGAATTAAGATGGGGCTGATCCTCCAGCAGCCGGATCCGACTCCTTTCCTTGGGAAAAAGGAGCGGGAACATCTTTGGCTCCTCCAGGTCCACAGGAGGATTCCGTAGAAATCCTTGATCCCTGAGGATCCGCAGCCACGGAGCCACGGGATGGGGTTGGGATGGGAGCAACCCCAAATCCCCAAGATTTTGGGAAGCTTGGGGGCACTGGGAGCCACTCCAGAATTCCAGGAATTGCAAATCCTCAGGGATCCAAGCCTGTCCCACCAGACCAGGCTCAGATCACTGATCCACGGATAAAACCAGGGAAAACTGGGAAAAGGAGAGGGACAAAGATTCCTGCACAATTATCCCGGAGCCGACTTTTCCAGACCTCCATATCCCGGATCCGGGGGTGTTCCCGGTGCCCACGGATCCCACTGGGATCCCCTCCCTCCCTCCCTCCCTTCCTTCCTTCCTGCCCTGGCACCACTGGGAACAGCCTGGAATCCCATCCCGGAGGGAAGGAAGCGGCTCCGGAGGCTCCGGCCATAAATCCGGGCCCATCCCATGGAAATTCCGGAGCCGGGAATGTTTCCTCCTTCCCTGAGCAGCTCCATCCTTATCTTTGTGGGGAATGGGAGCAGCCCCTTCCCTAAACGCCGCATTCCCACCCCAAACGGAGCAGGAAAAGCTGGAGCAGCCCTGGATCCATCCCAGGAAAACCCCTGGAATACTTGGAGCAGGGATCCCAAAAATCCCGGGCTAAAGGAATTAATTACCCCTAATTAACAGCAATTAATCAATGAGAGCCTGGCCTTAATTAGGACAAGGGGCCTCTGCTTCCAACAGATTTCCAAAGGTTTTTCCCATCCTGGAATGTTTTGTTGCACCGACATCGGATTTTAGGCTGGGATTTGGAGGGATCCCGGGTAAAAACGGGGAATTTGGAGGAGGGAATGAGCTGAAATCTGGGATTTGGGATGCTCCAGCTCCTTCCCAAACCACAGGAACAGGGGAGGAGAAGTTTCCATGGATCCTGGCTTTATCCTTAGGGATAAAAGGAGCTTTAGGGATTGGTGGCGTCTCCCCAAGGAATTTGAAGGAATTTCGGGATCCCTTTTTCTGGAATGAGGATTTCCCACTGCCACCTCCTCCCAGAAATCCCAAACTTCCCCCTCAGTCCGACACCTCCCGGATTTTATCCCCACATTCCCAGCACGGCTCCCTCCAGCATCGAGTTTCCTTCGGGAATGACGGAATTTTTCCACATCCACCCGTTTCTCCCGGTATTTTATGGAAAGAGGCAAATTCCAGGGACATTCCTTCCTCTTACCCCCCTGCCTGGGGCCAATTACACCCCAAAAAACTTGGGAATCATCCCTAAATCCCATTTTTTATGGGATTGGCACAAGCCAGGAAGACCAAAAAACTTGAGAATCATCCATAAATCCCTTTTTTAACACGATCGAGGCGCAATTTTTCCCACCGCAAGCTGGGAATACCCCAAAAAACTCGGGAATTTTTCCCAATCAGCCCCTGGAATATTCACCGAAGCCATTTCTGAAGGAAAAGCGCCAATCCCGAGGGATGGATTTTTATCTTTTTCCACGTGGGAGCCGCTCGGCGCCAATGTTTTCCAGGATGAACGGCTCATCCCGGAGCTCTCCGTTTTCCCAAGCCTCCCAATTCCACTAAACCTCGGCAGAATCCCTGGAAGAACTCCGCAGAATCCCATAAAAGATGATTTATCCGCCTGCGTGAGCCGCACGCAACCGCAATTTCCAGGATAAATGCCGGGTGTAAATTGTTGTTTATGTCGGATTCCGACTGTCTTTACGAGTTTTCCCGAGAAAACGGGATCTTCCCGGCTTTATTTCTTCCCTCGGAGCCTCTCCTGCCAGCGGAGAAATGCCGGCGGAGCTCCGGATCGGGGGAAATGCCGGGAATCGCCTTTTTCCCGCTTTTTTCCCAGCCGGATCCTGGGAATTGGGGGAGCTCTGGGATTTGGGATCGGTTTAAAATCAGGACAATGAAAGGGAAGTGGTGCCACTTGCAAGGGTTTAATTCCAGGATCAGTCGGGATTCCTTGGAAAATTCCGGTTGGGATAAAAGCTCATTCCCACCCAAAGTTTGGGCACAGCAAGAGGAGAATCCCTTGAGAATCTGGATGGGAAAAACCCCTCATTCTCACCCAGAATCCGACCCTAGCGGTGGCAGAATCCCTCAGGAATTCCCCTGGATAAAACCCCTCATTCCCACCCAAATTCCAGCCCCAAAGAGTGGAAAATTCCTTGGGAATCTGGATGGGAAAAACCCCTCATTCCCACCTCATTCCCACCCAAAATCCGGCCCCAAAGAGTGGAGAGTCCCTCAGGAATTCCCCTGGATAAAACCTCTCATTCCCACCCAAATTCCAGCCCCAAAGAGTGGAAAATTCCTTGGGAATCTTCCTGGATAAAACCCCTCATTCCCACCCAAATTCCGGCCCCAAAAAGTGGAAAATCCCTCAGGAATCTCCTTGGGTAAAAACTTGGGAATGACATTCAGGGGTGGGTGGCGAAATGGGATAAGCGCCAAGAACTCCTGGGAAAAGCAAATCCCAACATCTCCCACACCTCGGGAATGACATCCAGGGGTGGAAGACTCGGGAATGCCGGGATTCAGGGATGGGCAGCGAAATGGGATAAGCGCCAAGAACTTCTGGGAAAAGCAAATCCCAACATCTCCCACATTTCGGGAATCACCCAAAACATGGAAAATCCTCTCCATGGGGACACGGATCCATCTTTTCCCTGCTTCCGGAGGGAAGGGCCACACCCCATTCCTCGGATTGTCCCGGAACAACCCCACCGCCAGCACAACCCCCAAAGCCGAGGAAACTTTTCCCTCCAGCGGAAAAGCGGGAAAAGGTCAAGGAGCGGGAAAACCAATGAGCTTTTCCTTCGGAGCAAAATCTGATGAGTTCTCCCGGTTTTTTTATGGAAGGAGACTCTGGCAGCTCTCCGGGAAAAAAAAAAGGAAGAGAAAGGAGGATGAAAATGAGCTGATGCTCCTTCGGGGGCCCATTTGGAAGTTTTACTGTACGGAGCTGACAGGAAAGCTCGGGAATTAATATCCCAGAGCCGCTTCCGAGCTGCAATAGCAATTATTGGACTCGGTGTCCCTGGATAAATAATGGGACCATTCCGCTAATTAGCTGCGCCGATCCCGGCTCCCTGGAAATCCTCCCCCGCCCCTGGAAAAACAGCGGCGAATTTTCGGGAATGGCCATTTCTTCCAGGTTTAAAAAGCAACCAAAAAAAAAAGGTGGAAAAATGCAGGAGCTCTTGGAAGGTTTGGGTTTAAAAGAGGGAGGGAAAACTCGGGAATGTTCAGAGGGAATGAAATCGCTGCTTGGTCCTAATAAAATTATCCCGGTGATTCCCGCTCCTGTGCGACTCCATTAATTCCGGAGGTGTTAATTGGGAGCAGAGCGGAGTCGGCGGATCGTAATTAATTAATTCATCAATCAACGTTCCGGGATGGTTTTTCCCGCTTCAAATCCCGGGTTTTTTTGTTGTTGTTGTTGTTGTTTATTCCCTAATTATTTTCCAGCCTCAGGATCGCCTCGTGCAACAGCGGCTGCTTTATTCCAAGGAAAAACGGGATCTCGATCTCCAGCCCATCCTCAGCCCTCAAATTCCCAGGATCTGACGCTCCCAGGGATTGCAGCCTCATCCCAAAATGGAACTACTGAAATCTCTGATTTTTCCCGATGTTAAATCCCTTTTTCCCACTTTTTTCCCAGCCATCCCGGATTTTCCACAGGGTTAATCCTCCCCCACAGATCAGATCCCCTCCAAATGCTCCTTGGGATTACTGGGATCATATTCCAAACTCCCTGAATTCCCAATAATCCCTGGGATTATCCCAAATCCACCTTTTCCAGAGGGTTTGGAGCAGGGAAGTGAAACTTTGTCCCGGAAACTGCTTTTTTTAAAGCCCTGATGATCCAAGAAATTCCAGGTGGTGACAAACTCCTGGCTCATTCCAGGCTTGGAATTCGAGCACTTCCTTATTTCCTTCCCAGCCCATCCAGATCTCCCAAAAAACAGGGAATGCCGAGGATAATTCCAGGGGTTTTTAAGGTGAAACATGGGAAAAGCTTGGAATTCTTCACTGGGACGAAGGTGGGAATTCCCCCTGCATCCTACGGTTGTTGTCTTTTCCCAAAGATTTCCATGGATAAAACGGGATGAAAACATCGGGATTTGGAGGGAATTTGCTTTCCCACCTGGAGATTCACGGAGCAAAGCAAAGGCACCGAGGATTTCCAGGCAAAAAAAACCAGGATAAGGCAGCATCCCAAGGGAGCCAAAGGAGGGATTGGGAATGATGACGGATGAGCCCAAAAAAAGGAGATTTTTCTCCCCCAAAAAAAGCCGGGAATGACAGCAGGAATGCTCAGACCGTGCGGATCCGGCCTCCCCTCTCCTCGGATGATTTCTAATTCCCGGTTTTCCCAGGGAAGGGTTTCAACAGAGTGAACGTTCCGTGAGCGCGGCATTCCCGTTATCCTGCGTTCCCTAAGAACTCCTGCAGAGCTCGGGATAAATCCATCAGGGGAAAGCATCGGGAATAAAACATTCCCTGGAAATCATCAGCGGTCCGGAAAAGGGACGCCGGGATTTATGGAAAACCTCGCTGGTTTCCTTCGGGATCGAGGCGTTTTTGGGGTCGTTGTTTTCCCCCCTTTTGCGTCCCCAATGTCCCCTTTTTTCCATGGAAAATCCGCCCGTTCCGGCTGCTTAAATAAACAGGATGAAAGGAACGTTTTTCCTGCCTCTCTCGCAGGATTGTTCGGGATTAAATGCAGGGATAACAGGACTGAAAATAGGAATAAATGATTCATCAAAAAGTGGGAATAGATCCAGGAATAAAAGGAATTTTTCCCCCCTTATTTAAAACATTTTCTATCAGGGAATTTTGGAGTGAGATCTCCCGGAGCTTTTCCGGAAGCTGGAATATTCCCAGCTTTTCGGTTTTCAGGGAAGAAGGAGCAGGGATGGATTTCAATGGATTTTTTTATATTTAATACCTGAATTGGAGCCGGAATTGCCTGTTTTTTTCCCCTTTAAATGCTTCCATAATATCCAGCTGGATTTCCGGGAATCAGGGAATTCTGAGGTCACAGAGGGAAGCAGCTCCCACTTCCCTGCCTGAAAATTCCTCATTATCTGTTAGGAATCAGAGCTGAAAATCCAAGAATCCTCCTGGAGCAAGGGGGATGTGGAGGGTGGGATCCCGATCCCGGATCCCGGCAGGATGTGGGGATGATCCCGGCTTGGAATCGTGCCTGAGGCACAGCTGGGAACGGCCTGGGTGCCGAGGGGATTTGTGGGAATTCGGGAAAAACCCGAAGCCACCGTTTGCAGGCCCACATCCGGAATTCCACATCCCTCATCCCAAATCCAGAGTCACACGTCCCACGTTCTGCATCCCAAACTTCCTATCCTCCATCCAGGATCTCCCGTCCCACAGCCGGCATCCCAAAGCCTGTATTCCGCATCCCGCATCCCACGTCCAGGATCTCACATCCCACGTCCTTCATCCAACATCGCACATCCAACATCCCGCATCCTGCATCCCAAATCCCTCATCCTTCATCCCGCATCCCAAATCCCAAATCCCTCATCCTTCATCCCAAATCCCAAATCCCAAATCTCACATCCTAAATCCAACATCCCACATCCCAAATCCCAAATCCCACTCCCCACATCCAGGGACTCACATTCCATATCCTGCATCCCAAATCCCAAATCCCACATCCCACATCCCAAATCCCAAATCCCAAACCCCTCATCCCAAATCCCACATCCCAAATCCTTCATCCCAAACCCTTCATCCCAAACCCCTCATCACACATCCCAAACCCTTCATCCCCAAACCCCTCATCCCAAACCCTTCATCCCAAATCCCATATGCCAAACCCCTCATCCCGCATCCCAAACCCTTCATCCCAAACCCTTCATCCCAAACCCTTCATCCCCAAACCCCTCATCCCAAACCCCTCATCCCAAACCCCTCATCTCGCATCGTGTCCCTCCCGGCTCCGCAGGCAGGTGGCAGTGGCGCCATTTCCCGGTGAACATTCCCAGCTGGAAATCTCCAAAGTGGGAAGAGGAGGGGGGAACGGAACCGGGAACGAACCCCCCAATAAACACCGGGAATTCTCTCCCTCCATGGATCCTCAGCTCCCAAAAAACCCCCTCAGCGGGGCTGGGATGGAGCCAATCCCTGAGAAAGTCCGGGAATGGGAATTGGATGTGCTGCGGTTTTATCGCATTCCCAGAAAGTGACGGAGCCGGGATTGGGCCCCAAAAATTCCAAGTGAAGCCTCCAATTCCCTCCCATTCCCAGCGACGTTTCCAAAGGCCCCATTGGAAAACCCCACAAATCCAAGGATCCCTGGTGTGAAATCCCTTTGGAAAAGCCGTCCCAGCTTCGATATTCCAAGGAAATTACCATCAGTTGGAATAACGAGAGGGAGATCAACATCCCGCCATTCCCGCTCTCCTTCCATGGAAAACGGAACCTTTTCCGTGTTTTCTGGCAGCTGCCAGCCAAAAATCCCGGGAAATTTGCCCACCAAGGTCAGCGGGAGCGGGAGAGGAGCAGGGATGAATTCCCGGTTTCCCGGTCAAGGAGGGAGAGGGGTCAGGGAATTCTTCTCATGGAATGGAGCCAGGAATGCCGGGCTGGGATCCGGCACCGGGAAAAGCGCTGGGAGAGGGGAAGAGGCGCCACAGATCCCAAAAGCACCATGGGAGCCGGGAATGCCATTCCTGGGAATTCCAGTTCGGGTGGGATAACGGAGCTGTGTCCGCCTTGGGAAAGAAAATTCCCGTTTTTTTTAATTAGCGGCACCTGCGGATGAGGAGGGAGCGGGAATGGGAGCCTGGCCGGGAGCACATTCCGTGTCCTCTTCCCGAAAAAGGACGGGAAGATGGGATGGTTTTAAGTGGATCCAATTGAGTTTCTTGGGAATGGGATAAGGAGCCTCCATGGGAACTCATTCCGTGGCCTCATCCTGAAAAAGCGTGGGAAGAGGGGAGGTTTTAAAGCAAATCCGGTTGTGCTTCCAGGTGTTCCTCTGTTTTCCAGGAATGGGACAACTTCCCGGATTTCCCAGCATCACCAGGAGCTCATTCCAAGGCCTCATCCCAAAAAAGGATGGGAAAAGGGGAGGTTTTAACCCAAGCCCGTTGTGTTTCTCCCTTTCTTTGGAGTGGGAAAACTTCCTGGATTCCCCAAATGGGCTGGGAATGAGAGGCCGATGTTTGGGAGAGAAATGGATTCCAGCAAATCCATGGGAGCACCCCAGGGATTCCACAGGGTTTGCTCCGGTCTTTGGATGAGGCTCCATGGGTTAATCCTACCCCCGAGGCAGGGAAAACCGGGAAAAACTGGGGAAAACCGGGAAAGACTGGGAAAAACAGGGAAAACCAGGAAAAGCCATTCTCAAGACCGATTGCTCCAATGGTTATTCCCAATCCCAATCCAAAGGGACGAGCAGGGAGGAGCACCCAGAGCTCGGGGTTCTGTTTGCATTTCCCATCAGAATTCCATGGATTTGAAGGATTTGCCCTTAAAACTCCCTCCAACCTCCCCAAACTCCCCGTGGTCCTGCAGGATCGAGATCCATCCCTCTGGAAGTTTCATCTTCCTGCTTTTCCAGGGAAAACCGGGCAGTTCCAAGGAAAAACCCCGGTGATCCCAATTCCTCCTCAAATTCCCAATAAAAGCCGAGGCCGTGAACTCCAGGAAATCCCCACTCCAGCCCTTCCCAGAAGACAAAATCCCAGATTTTTCCCACCCCAAATCCACCTCCATTCCCAAATCCGGAATGGGATTTCTCCGTGTGTTCACCCAGGGCAAAGCTTCCCTTTCCCATAAAAACCCTTTCCCTTGAAACTTCTGGAAAAGGAGAGGAAAAGCCGGATTGTTCCCATTTTTTCCTGGCCTTGGCCTCTGGATTTATTTCTTGGTTCTTTTTAGTGGGAATGAATCATTCCCACGGGATAAGGGCTGGAAAATCCCTTTCCCTGCCCCTCTCCCAGCACATTTTGTTGTTTCGCTCTCATTTCCCATCAGAATTCCACGGATTTGAAGGATTTGCTCTTAAAACTCCCTCCAGCCTCCCCAAACTCCCCGTGGCCCTGCAGGATCGGGATCCATCCCTCCGGAAGTTTCTTTCTCCTGCTTTTCCAGGGCAAACCGGGCAGCTCCGGCTCCGTGCAGTTGCCAAGGGAAAAACCCCGGTGCTCCCATTCGCTCCCAGAATTCCCAATAAAAGCCGAGGCCGTGAACTCCAGGCTGGAATGGTTGGATTTGACCGCGGAATGACCTCGGCCTTCCAGGCCCGATGGACACCAGGACCATCCGGCCTTTTTACAACATTCCTGGGGTTTTTTATCCCCCTTGGAAAGCGAATCCCGGGAGGAGCCGGAGCAGCCCCTAAACCATCCCTGACCCTGCCCCGGGAATTCATCCCGGGAAAAAGGGACGGCTCCCATTTCACAAAGCCCCCGGATCCCGGGAGAATCCTGACCAAAAAAAAAATGGGAGAAGAGGGAGGGAATCTCTCCTCTCCTTGTGCTTCCCACTGCCGGGATTTGGGATTTTCCCAAATAAATGCTGAAAATCCCGATTTGAATATCCTTGAATATTCCTAAATATCCTGATTTAAATATCCCTGATTATTCCTTAATATCCCAATTTAAATATTCCTAAATATCCTGATTTAAATATTCCTAAATATCCCTTAAATGTCCCTAAACTTTCCTAAATATCCCTATCTAAATATTCCCAAATATCCCAAAACATCCCCTAACTATCCCGAAATTTCCCTATTTAAGTATCCCGAAATAACCCTACTCAAATATCCCTAAATATCCCAAAATATCCCGACTGAAATATCCCAAATATCCCGACTGAAATATTCCTAAAAATCCCTAATAAAATATCCTGAAATATCCCCATTCAAATATCCCAAAATATTCCCAAATCTCCCAACTAAAACATCCCTAAACATTTCTAAAAATCCCAATTTAAATATCCCGAAATTTCCCTCCCCATTCCATCGGCTGCTCCGTGGTTTTTTTTAATCCGGGAATGAAATCCCGGCTCCTTTTATTCCCCCTCCCTCCCTCCCTCCCTCCCTCTTTTCCGCCCGGGCATAATTTTGGATCTTATTATTCCAAGGAAAATGAGGCGGGAGCGCGCGAGCCCCGGCGTTAATGGAGCCGAACGATCCATTAATCCCGAGGAAAATTACGGAGCACAAAGGTTAGGAAAACCGGGAACTTCCCACTTTTCCACCTCAGCACCAAGGCTTGAGCCCAAAAGCGGCGTTTTCCTCCTTTTTTATGGAATTTCCATCAGGAGATTCCGGTGCAATCCGAAGTCTGGAGTTATCCAGAGGTGTTTTTCTCCAGGAAAAGCAGAATTTTGGGAATATCCTCATTTTCCTGGCATTTCAGTGGCCGCTGCTGCCTCAGTTTCCCCGGCTGAAAAATGGGAATAAGGATTCCCATTCCCTCTTCTCCCAAAGAACATCCCTGGAGCTCTCCAGGATTCCCAAAGGGAAGAGAATTCCCACAAACTCCTCCGAATACTCCGGCATTATCCACATTTACTCTGCCTGGATCCGCGGCTTAAAACCCACGGAATTCCGATGGAAAATGAAAACCAAACAACAAAATGAGGGAGAAACAACAAATAGAGGGAAAGGGATTTTTCCCCAAAAAATTCCAGGTGCCAACGCCATGGAAAAATGGGAAGAATCCGGGTTTTCCTCTGCTTTTCCAGAGGCTACAGCAGGCAGAGCCCGGCCCATCCCAATCCTGCTTTAATTCCCTTCGGGATGAAGGAAAAGCTCAAGGAGCTCCAAAGGGTTCCCCAATTTCTCCAATCCCAGAGGGATTCGGCTCCAAAGGGTTCCCAAATTTCCCCACATTCCCAGAGGGATTCGGCTCCAAAGGGTTCCCAAATTTCCCCCCTTTGGAAAGCCCAGGAATTCTGGGAGCCTTTGAATTCCTGGGGATGGGAGGAGAAACTTGGGATCCTTCCCTGCTCCGCATCCAGGAAAACTTTACTCTGGATTTTGTGGCGGGGAAGGGAATCACCGGGAAAAGCATTCCCTGTTTTCCTCCAGGCGGGTTTTCCACATTCCCAATCCCTGACCGGCTGCTGCCGCTGACACCTCAGGGACACCAGGGCAGAAATTCCCAGGAAAACCCAGCCAGGAGGGATTTGAGGAAAATCATCCCTCTGGGAAAGCGGGAATTCCTGGGAATGGCTCCACCGGCATTCATCTCACGGCTCTCTCCATGGTTTTTCCATGGTTTTTCCGTGGTTTTTCCATGGTTTTTCCATTCCCGCCTGGAGCCGCCGGAGCACTTTGGAGCCGTTGACGTCCCCCAGGGCCCTGGGAATGATGTCTCCATCCGGCTCGGCTCCACTTCCCAAAAAACTCTTGGAATATTCAATGGGAAGGACGGACTCTGGGCGGGGCTTCCTCAGATCCCTCCTCTTCCTCGGGAATGGGAGAAGAGAAGGAATTCAAGGAATGGGACAAGGGGGGAGTTAATTCCAACCGGGTTCGGAAGCTGAGGAGGCACCAAACTGTGCCAAAGTTTTCCATGGAAAAGGCTCCAATCCCATCCTCCGGGATCTCCGGGGGGGGGAGAACGGAGGAGTATCAGGATCTTCCTAAAAAAGCTCCTCAGGAAATGCTGGAATGCTTTGGGATGGAGGGACCATAAAGCCCATCCCATTCCCACCCTCTCCCATTATCCCAGGGTTCTCCAACCCGGCCTCGGACACTTCCAAGGATGTGGAAGTGGGAAATCCCAGAATTTCCATGGGAAATCCATTCCAGCCCCTCCCCACTCTCCCAGGTTGGAATTTCTCCTGAATTCCCAACTTAAATCCCTCTTTTCCAACCTCAAACCTCTTCCCTCCCATCCCAAATTTTTCCTTGAGCTCCATCCCTGGGCTTTGCTCCAAGGGATCCGAGCAGCTGGGAATCTGCTCGCGGGCTGGGATGTGGGAGGTCGGGAACGCTCGGCTCCTCTGGAATGAGGAACACACAGAATCCCTGAGGAAAAGGAGAAAAATGAGGGAATGCCCAGGGAATGCCAAAGGTCCCCACCCGGGAAGGAGAAAATGGGCAATAAAATCCTTGGATTCGGCCGGAGAAGCAATTCCGGAGTTAATGGAGCCCGGCTCCCTGACACCAGAGGTCCCAAAAAAGCGACTTTTCCCATTGATCCGGGAGCGGCTCCGAGCGCCGGATATTCCACATGAAGGAATTCCCAGCTCCTGCACTGTGACCTGGCGGGAAATGAAACATCCGCCCCTTTGCCTCTGCGCCTTTTCATTCCAAGATTAATCCACGCCGGGAACTCTTGGCCAGGAAAATCCATTTTCCTGGTTTTATTTGGGTTTTAAAGGAGAAAAAAAAAAAACAAATCCAGAGCAGCGAATTTTCCGGGAAAGGGGGGAAAAAGAGGCGATTTTTTTTATATTTGGGAAGTTTGATTGGAATGGAAAATCCTGGGATTGAAAAGAAATCCATAAAGAAATCAAAATTCCTCCAACCAGCCCTGATCAAAGTTTAAAAGGCCTGGGATCATCCCAACAATTCCTCGGGAAAAGGTTTTTTTGGTTGAGTTTTGAAAGGAAAACCTGGATATTTTTGCTGGAGAGAGGATTTTTCTGGGAAAAAATATCCATAGAGGTTTTCCCAGGAGCTGGAGCAGACCCAAATCCCGAATGTTTGGGAGGAAAAGGACGTTTGTCCTGGTGGGATTGGATATCCATGGATGGATCCCCATCCAAAGCCATCCCAGGGCTGGGACATTTGAGATCCTCCAGGATCCCTGTGCCGATCCAAGGGATTGATTCCTTCCCTTTCCTCTTGGAATTGCACAGAAATCCCAGGAGATTCCATCCTGGCCGACAAATTCCGTGGAATTTGTCCCAAACCGGCCGAGAGGTGGAAAAACCAAGCAACAAAACCCTCAGAAAATCGGGATAAAACCCAAAATGAAGGAAGTCCGGGCAGGAATCCAACATTTCTCCTGCTTGGATGCCCACAGGGAGAAATAAATTCCAGCGGAGCAAGGAGCACGGAAAAGTCGGGATGGAGACCCAGGAATGACCCCTGGAGAGGGCCAGGAATGTCACCACAGCCTGGCGCTCCCGGTTCCACCTGGGCTAAATCCACGGAAATTCCGGATCTAAGGAATGCCGGCGGGTTAATCCTTAACCAGACCCCCCGGGAAGCCCCGGAACATTCCCAGGAGAGGCTCCCAGTTTTTTTTGGGAGTCGGCTGGCCCCGGGAACCCACTCGGCCGCTGGGAAGGAAAGGATCCGTTGGGAATCTGGGGCTGGAATTCAGGAAGCTCCAGCTGGAATTTGCAGCCCTGGAGACACCCGAGGGCACCGGGAGTCACGGGGGGCACGGAAACCGGGAAAATGAAGGGGTGGAATTGAAGGAGAGGGGCTTGGAAGGTCCCTGGGAATGTGCGGAATGGCGGGAAAAAGAGGCCTCAGCTCTGCCTCAGCAGCACCTCTGGAATTCCTGAATCCCTGGAATTCCTGAATCCCTGGGATCTGCAGGCTCCCAAAACACCTTTGGGGAAAACAGGGAAGGAGCAGGCTCCTGTTTTAGGCAAGAGCCACCCCTGCTCTCCCTTCCCAAGGTTTTCCTGTCCCACAACTCCAGGCCCTCGGAATTCCCCAGGTTTTCATTCCCACTGCTGGGATTGCACGGACCTGGAAAACCGGGATTTTTCCCTGGTTTTACAAATTTAAGCCCCACAAAATTTAGGCCTCGCGGTTTCCCCCTCAAAGCCAGGCTTGGGTTTCCTCCCTAGGCTGAAACACAAAATATTCCAAAGGAAATCTGGGATCTGGGATTCGTTCCTAACTGGATGAGAAGGGGGGGAGGGGGGAAAATATTCCAGAATCTTATTCCTAGGATAAACACATCCCCCCGGGCCAGCTCTGGGATAATCCTGGAGCCTCCCCGGGCTCGGGCGCTGATTCCCAGCTGTTATCCCAAGGATTTCCTTCCAGCCAAAGCCTGTCCCGTTTTTCCAGCCCGAAAGGAAAATCATCCGGCTGCTCCTTCCCAACAATTCCCACATTAACAGAACATTTCCAATCTGTTTATCCAGAGGGATCCGACCTTTTACGGAGCCAGAGCTCCACAGCGTCACCTCCAGAGCCTAAAAACCCTTGGAAAAGCCCGGAATTTTCCTTTTTCCCATTCCCACTTTAACCGAAGGAAAAGCAGCGATTCCTTTTCCCAAGACACTGCTGGGAATTCCTCCGAATTCTCCTTTTTCCCCCCGATTAAGGGATTTTGGAGGGGGAATTTTCCCAAAGAAGTGAAAAGAGCCCCAAGGAAAGCTCGGAACGCCAATGATTAACCGAGCTCCAGGCAGGGGGGAGCAGACGGAATTCCCAGGGATAATTAAACTCTGGGATCTGATCCCAAACCGCTCCAAACCCGCCCAGATCTGCCCCCGGCAGAGCTTGGGATGGGTTTTTTTTAGGAGCACCCAACCAAGACGGAGCTTCCGGCTGATCCCAGAGCGCCCGGGGGCTTCGGGATGTAAAAACTGGGCTCAAACTCCGGCTCTGGGGTTGGTGCAGGGCTGTGGGTGGGAAATGAGGCTTTTCAGTGGGAAAAACAGGGAATTGATCCCGTTTTCCCCTCCAGGAGCGTCCCTTGGGAGGAAAAGCTCAGCCTGGGGGGCTCTGAGCTGAGAACGGAGCGGCCAGGGGACAGAAAATGGAATTTTGGGTGTCAGAGAAAGGATTTGGGATCTCCAGAACCCCCCCAATCCCTGAAAAACCTCCCCCAAAGAAATCTAAATCTAGGTCTAAACCTAAATCTAAACTTAAATCTAAACCTAAATCTAGATCTAAATCTTAATCTTAATCTAAATCTAAATCTAAATCTAAATCTAAATCTAAATCTAAATCTGTAATAACCGAAATCGAAATTGAAATCAATATCTAGATCTAAATCTAGAGCTAAACCTTAATCTAAACCTAGATCTAAATCTAAATCTAAATCATCTACATCTAAATAAATATAAAATATATTTCTATAATAAATAAATAATAATATAATATATAATAAATAAATAATATAATATATTTATAAAATAAGTAAAAAGAATAAATCTAAAATTATCAATAATACATAAATAAGAAATAGATGTAATGTATAATAAATAATAGAAAAGATATAGAAATAAATAAAAAAAATAAAGACAGAAATAAAATTAAAATTAAAATTAAAAATTAAAAAATAAAATTTAAAAAATTAAAATAAATTATAAATAAATTATTAATAAAAAGAAATAAAAATATAAATGAAATAAAAATAAAAATAAAAATAAAATAAAATAAAATAAAATAAAATAAAATAAAATAAAATAAAATAAAATAAAAATAAAGATGAAGATAAAGATAAAGATAAGATAGAGATAAAATCCCAGTGTGGTCCCTGCAGGGATTTCATGGACACGCTGGAAAATCCGGGATTCAGGGGGGATTTAACTGAACCAGCAGAAAATGAGCTCCGTTTGCAGCTGGGGACAGAGCAGGGAGAGAATTTCCGTGCTCGGATCCTTTCCCTCCCTGCATCCCTGCTGCCGAATTCCTTCGGAAAATCATCCCCCAAGCTCAGTTCTGGGGGCAATCCCGCTCTCCCTGCAGCTCTGTTTGCTCCAGCCTGGCTAAACCCGGCTTAACTCAACCCCCGGGGGGCACCTCCAGAAGTAATCGGGGCTGAGGAAAGCGTGGCAGCTTTTTGGAACCGCGCCTAAAGCACGAAATCCGATCCAACCCAATCGGATCCAACCCAACCAAATCCAACCAAATCCAACCAAATCCAACCAAACCAAATCCAATCCAATCCAATCCAATCCAATCCAATCCAATCCAATCCAACCCAATCCGATCCAATCCAACCCAATCGGATCCAACCCAACCAAATCCAATCCAACCCAATCCAATCCAACCAAATCCAACCCAACCCAACCCAATCCAATCCAATCCAATCCAACCCAATCCAACCAAATCTAACCAAATCCAACCAAACCCAACCCAATCCAACCAAATCCAACCCAACCAAATCCAATCCAATCCAGCCCAATCTAACCAAATCCAACCAAACCCAACCAAATCCAACCAAATCCAACCCAACCAAATCCAATCCAAACAAATCCAACCAAATCCAACCCAATCCAACCAAATCCAACCCAATCCAATCCAACCAAATCCCACCAAATCTGATCCAACCCAACCCAACCCAATCCAACCAAATCCCACCAAATCCAACCCAATCCAACCCAACCCAGTCCAACCCAATCCAATCCAATCCAATCCAATCCAACCCAACCCAACCCAACCCAACCCAACCCAATCCAATCCAATCCAATCCAAATCCAACCCAATCCAACCCAAAAAGGGATAAATTTGGGATGGGAACACAGAGCCCAGGGACGCCGGGATTTCCTGGGAGCTGCAGGCAACAGGAGAAAAAGGGGAAGTGAAGCTGAACCGCAATTCCCGGATCCCGGAGATTGTGATTTCTCATCCGAGGGAACCCCTGGGGCGTCCTGGGAAAATGATGGGCAAACAGCGGCGGCAGCTGATTCCAGAGGAATGGGAATAACGGGAATGGGAATGAGCGGGAATTTCCTCCCTTGGAGCAGGCAGGGAGAGGGGAAGGAGAAAGGGAGGGAAGAGGGTGGGGAGTGGGAAAAATCCACTTGTGAGAGGCTGAAATTCCCAAAAAACGGTGGGATTTGGGATTGAAAAAAAAAGGGGGAGAGGGAAGAGGGGAAAATCCACTTGGGAGAGGCTGAAATTCCCAAAAAATGTGGGATTTGGGATTTCAGAAAGGAGGGAGAGGCGTTGGAATTGTTGGGTTCTGTTTTTGGGAGGTTTAAAAAGGAACTGCTCCTTCTTTAATGTTTTCCCTGGATTTTCCAGGGGGCTGCCGGAGCCGCTCCTTTTCCCTGGATTTGGAACCAGCAATTCCAAGGATTTCACACAATTTCATCCCTTCCTGGCAAAAACTTGGGAGCAGAAAATGCTTTTTAACCCCCCTCAGATTGATCCGAGTGGGATTTCAACCCTCATGTTAATCCAGGGCCCTAAACTGAGTTTAGTTAGGCCAGAACGGAGCTGGTTTGTGTGGGAATGATGGGATTTATTCCCTCTGGGAATGCTCTGATCCCAGTTCCTCCCAGCCAATTCCTCAGCAGAGCCCTTGAATCACCATTTTTAAGGAGAAAATTCCCCATTCCCAAAGGATTTCCACACTGGATCATTTGGGAAGTTAAAACTGGGTTTAAGTGGAGGTTTAAACATTCAAGCGCTGCTTGAGGCCATCCAGGTTGGGGTTGAGGAGGAACTGAATCCAACCAGGCCTGGCTGCTCCTGCCTGGCTTTATTCCCACCCCAAAAACCTTGGGAATCACAATCCCACTGTCTCCCTGCGGCCTGAAAATGGCTTCGGGATTTGGGATCAATCCCGAGCTTTGGGATAAATCTTGGGATTTGGGATCAATCCTGGTTTTTAAAGACGTGGGGGAAGAGACAAAACCTCCTCAGAGATCACAGAACAAAAGGGAAAATCTGGGAAATTCCAAGGGAAGAGGGAAAGCCTTGGCCAGGTCCTGGAATGGATGAGGAATCCAAGGGAACCCAGCATCCAGGACATTCGGAATGTCAGGAATTGTGGCTTCTCCCTCTCTGGAGCTGCTGGAAAGTGCCCGAATTCCCTGATGGAATTATGGGAATTTCACCCAGCTGAGGATCAGCTCCTCTAATGAAGAGAAATTCCAGGAGCAGGGAATGAATTCCTTTCAGGAATTCTCTGCCGAACACCACCACGGGCCCTGAGGGATCCCTAAGAACCTCTCCCTTCCCTAAAAAAGGGGGGGGAAGGGAGGAAAAATCCCTCCCTGAGCAATGGGGATTTCCTGGTCCCCTTTGGCGGGATTGGGATTCAGTCAAATGGGATGCAAAAAAATGGGATTCGGTAAAATGGGATTCAAAAAAACTGGGATTCAATCAAAGCTCCGAGGAAATTTAGCAACGATGGAAACGGGATGAAAAAGGGACTGAAAGGATTCCAAAAAGAACTTTTCTCCCGGTTTTTTCCCCTGTTTTTTCCTGTTTCCCTCGGACAGGAAAAGCAGCCCCGCTGCCCATATTTCACCGCTGACATTCCCAACAATCCCGGGAACAATCCCGGGAACAATCCCGGGAACAAAGGCTCTGCCCAGGGTCAGCCCCGTGCCGGCGCTTTCCCGGCTCGCCACAAAAATCCGCCTCCATCCTGAGCCCCTTCCTGCCTTTCTCCGGCTCCAAACCCCTCGGAATATCCATGAAATCCAGGGAAAAAGGGATGGGAACAAAGAGCTCCCACCCGGAGTCAGTCGGGCAGCAACATCGGGATCCTCCACGGATCCAACTCTCCGGGAAGCCTTGGAATTCCGCTTCCATAAAAATCCAATATTCCACTCGCGGCCTTGCCACATTCCCGGCCACAGGTGTCCCACTTGGAATGAGGAGAAGTTTTCCAGCTGTCCCAGGAGCAGAATTCCCTCCCTTGGAGCAGAACTGGATTGAAATGAATTATTCCTGGAGCAGGGAATGGGTAAAGGGATCCCGGGATGGGAATTGTTCCGGACATCCAAGACTGGGGGGGTAAAAGCAGGGAATTCATTGCAGGCTCCAAGAAAATATTCTGGGGAGTGGAAAGAAAGCTGGGAAGAGCAAAGGATAAAGAGAAATGAAATAAAGGAAAAGGAATTAGAATGAAGGAAAATAAAATAAAATAAAATAAAATAAAATAGAATAAAATAAAATAGAATAAAATAAAATAAAATAAAATAAAATAAAATAAAATAAAATAAAATATAAAATAAAGTAAATATATATATAATATAAAATATAAAATATAAAATATAAAATATAAAATATAACATATAACATATAACATATAACATATAACATATAACATATAACATATAACATATAACATATAAAATATAAAATATAAAATATAATATAAAAATAAATATAAAATAAAATTAAATAAAATTAAATAAAAGCAAAATAAATTATAAAATAAAATTAAATAAAACCAAACAAAAATAAAATAAAATAAAATAATAAACTAAACTAAACTAAACTAAATTAAATAAAATAAATAAAAGAAATCCTTCCCAATTCCTTCTGTAAATCCCAGAGGGTTTTAAAAGCACCCCAGAACATTAAAATACATCCAAATCCTGGTTTAAATCCAGCCTCCCTGATTTTCCTGGGCATTTGATTGGATTTTTTAGAATCCCAGGTTTTAACTTTCGACCTCCTGCATTTTTGTCCAGGCAAAGAAAAAAAACAGAAAAACCCCAAAGCTCTGAAAGGACTGAAAGGACTTTTTTGGGAACATCTGTCACCGCACAAGTGAATTCCCTCTTCCCTCCCTGCTCCGCCGCGGCCGAGGTGAAATCCCCGCTCGGTAACTTTTGCTCGGAAACGTTTCCCAGCCCGGATTGATTTGGGGGTTTTATCACTCAAAAATCATTTCCATTCAAACAGCACCAAAGCACGAAAAAAACCCCACCGAAAAGCGGGGAGCGAGTTAAAAACGGGGGGGAAAAGCTGGAGATAAGCGGGAAAAATCAATTTATTGGGAGAAGGGAGGAATTTTTCCATGGATGAGGGGAGGGAAGGGGCCGAAGCTGTCGATGGCTGTTTACACCAGGAGCCATCTGGCAGCAGAGATATAATAACAATTATTCCATGGAGATTCCACGGAGGAATCGCATCCCCGTAAATCAAACGAACGCCTCGCGCTCCCCCCCAGCCCGCGCCGCCATTCCCGCTCTTCCCGTTGCTGCCCTGCTCCCGTTTAACCCCGGCAACGCTCCCGAACGAGGCGCCCTCGTCGTTAAGAATTGATTTTTTATTTATGGCCGCGGTGCCGGCCCGCGATATCCCGCCGCAATTCCGCCTTTATGGAGCGCCTTTGGAAATCCGATGTTTACGCCGAGATTTGTGTCCCGCCGTCGCTTCCCCACGTCCGATGGTTTTTTTCTCCCCCGGCGTGGACAGTCCGATATCCTTCATTAGCTCGATTACATCGGAGAAGGGGTTTATTCCTTTAAATTATTTAACCTTGGGAGAACCCGCTGGGACCCCATAAATTCCAGCCCCGCTAATGAAAATCATCCGTTAGGGCCGTTCCCGAGGACAACGGGAAAAGGGATTAAAATATCTTGGAAAATCAACTCCCTTCTCTCCGTCCTCGGAATCCGACAGATTCCGGAATTCGCCACAAATCTCCTTTTTCCTTCCCGCCTCGGCGCTGATCCCAAAACCTCTGAGGCAGCTAAGGAATATTTTTTGTAGGATATCCAATTCTTCCCTGATTTTTGGTGTCCTTGGAAAAGTCTCTTCTGGAGGAGAACGGGTCATGAAGTCCCTTTTTTAGCTGAACTTAGCAGATTTTAGTCCCTAATTCCCGCAATAAACATCGAGCACTTTGTGTGTCTTTCCCTAAAGCTGGAATTCTGATCCAGGTGTGGAAAACGATGGGATCCAGGCACAGAAAAGGGATCCAGGCACGGAAGAGGGATCCAGGCACGGAAATGGGAAAGGATGGAGCCCAACCCCAAAAGTTGGACTAAAAACCCAACCCAGAGTCTGCCCAGGGCACAAAAAATGGGGGAAAAAGCGAAAATTCAGGAGTTTTGCTTCAAGTTTTGATCGATTTTATTAATTAAAAAACCAAATTAATTTCATTTAAGCCCCGTCCCCCTCACAGGGACATTTTTGGGAACCCTTTCCATCATCCAGGTCCCATAAATTCAATTATTTGGGGTTTTTTTTTGGTAGAAGGGGGTTTGTAACTCATTTTTTGGGTGTGGGCTTGGTGGAGCTCCACACACGACGAGCACTGAGAAATTTTGGGAAGGTTTGAGGAGAAACAATGGGATTTGGGGTGGATTCTCTGGGAAAAAGGTCACAGAAGTATCACCTCCCCTTTTTATCTCATTGGGGGTTTTTGTTTGGTTTGGGGATTTTGGAGGGGGAGTTTAAAGCCATTGAGAAGAGTCAAGAAACCCCCAAATCCACCAAACTGCGCCTAAAGATGAGTCGGGAATTTGGGCATGGAATAAATCCTGAATTATCCGGAATCCTCCAGTTTCCTCGGAGGACATTCCAAGAGGGCCGGGATTCACCGGGATCAGCCAAAGATCTTGGGAGAAGCCACCAGAGCCAGGAGAACACGGATCCCAACCACCCCCTCCCCCTCGCGATGCAGCCAAGCCCCGAAAATCAGAAAAAATTCAGGATTTGGAGATGGGAATATCCCGGTTTTGTAGTGCCTTGGAAGTGGAGCCGGGAGTTGTTGGATTTCCAGAGCTCCAGAAGTTCCGTGGAGGCACCAGGAAAGACCAGGCCACTCTTGGGCCACTGCTGGCCACCAGACTGGGCAGCCCTGGCCAAACCAGGCCCCTCAGAGGTCTCCAAAAAAATCCATGGATTTATTTTAAAGGGATCAGAGCTGGAGCTGCTGGGCTGGGATTTGCCCAAACCCGGAGCAACTTCACCAGGATCGAACCAGAGCCAAGGGAAGAACTCAGGGTCGATTCCAGGAGGAATCCAAGGCTCCAGATCCTCATTTTCCTTTGGATCGTACTCCCAAGGTGTGCAGGAACAGGAGCACCCTGACCCCATAAAACCCCACGTTTAAAGGGGGATTTAAGGACGGCTCCTCCATTTCCCAGCCCCAAGAGATTCCAGCTCCAAGAGATTCCGGCTCCAACCCTCCTGCTCCAACCCGGGATAAAAGCAGAGCCAAAGGAACATCCAGAGGGGAATCCGAGGCTCTGGATCCCCATCTTTCCCTGGATCCCATTCCCGCTGTGACCACGAGCACCCTGACCCCAATAAAACCCCACATTTAAAGGGAGATTTAAGGACGGCTCCTCCATTTCCCAGCTCCGACAGATTCCTGCTCCAAGCCAGAGCCAAGGGAAGAGTTCAGGATCAATTCCAGGAGGAAATCAAAGGCTCGGGACCCTCACCTTTCCCTGGACCCCCCTCCCAGTGTTTGTAGGAACACGAGCACCCTGACCCCAATAAAACCCCACGTTTAAAGGATGATTTAAGGACGGCTCCTCCATTTCCCAGCTCCGACAGATTCCCAACACTCCCGGAAACCAACCCCATTTCCCTGCTAAACCACGGCTCCTCTCTTTGTCTCAAAGCCCTTTTTTTGCCTTTCTCTCTCTTTCTTCTCCTTTCATTTCTTTTCTTTTCTCTCCTTTTTTTTATTGTGCTAAACCTGTAAAAGGCGCCGGGCTCGGAGTTCATTTGGACGTGGAGCTGATAAGCCATGAAAAACACGGAGCCGGCGCTGGAAGCGCTGACAGCGCCGGCGGAGCCGCGGCTCTGCCGTCGGGGCCAGCTGCAATTTGCCTTCCAGGGCTGTCTCCGAAAACAAAACCGCTCCACACGCCGCATGCAAAGAAGTTCCGAGTGCGTCGGGGGGCTCGGAGAGAGAGAGGAGAAAGAGCGGGGGGGGGGGAAAAAAAAACCACATGGAAGACGAGAAGGGCGCTGGGAGTGGGGAGAGCTGCAGATCAATCATTTATAATTAACAAAAATCCGATTGGGGCTTTAAATAGAGATCAATGCGCGGCGGGGCTGAGTGGATTGCGAGGATGTATTCACCTTCTCGTAACTCTCCTCGCGAGCTGTCACACCTCCCGAAGCCCCATTTGTTTTGTTAACAAAGCTTCAGGGGGCGCCGGGCTCTCATTGAAATTTCATTAATCTAATGGAGTAAAGTCCTGGAGAAAAAAAAAAAAATCAAATTCTCGTCGGGCGAGATGGTACCTGGGAAAGATAACCTCTGGTTGAACTCCCCGCCTCGGCGGGCTCTGCCATCCGTCTGGGAGCAGACAGCAGCGGGATGATTGCAGCCACCGGCCGCAGATCCTTCTTCTTCTGCTGCTGCCGCTGCCGCTGCCGCTTCTGCCCCCCAGCGCCCGCCGCCCCCCGGGCCTCGCCAGCGCCGGTGCCACTGGGACGGCAGCGGGGCCACGGGTGGGACTGGGATGGGGGGTCGGGTCTAAAATCACCATAGGTTTGGTTTTGGAAGCGCCATGGGTTTGGCTCTGGAAGTGCAGCAGGGGGTTGGTTCTGGGAGTGCAGCAGGGGGTCGGGTCTAAAATCACCACAGGCGGGGTTCTAAAATCACCACTGGCGTGGTTCTAAAATCACCACAGGCGGGGTTCTAAAATCACCACAGGCGGGGTTCTAAAATCACCCCAGGCGCGGTTCTAAAATCACCCCAGGCGCGGTTCTAAAATCACCACAGTCATGGTTCTGGAGCAGTCACAGGTTTGGTTCTGGAACAGCCACAGGTTTGGTTCTGGAACTGAATCACAGGCTCAGTTCTTAAACTGCACCAGGGGTTTGGTTCTAAAACCACCCTGGGCTCGGGTCTGGAGCACCGGGCTCAGCTCTAGAACCACACCAGGGCTTTTGTTCTGGAACCACCATGAGTTCAGCTCTGGAACAGGCACAGGCTTGGTTCTAGAACCACCACAAGGTCGGGTCTGGAACCACCACAGTCTCAGCTTTGGAACCACCATGGGCTCGGTTCTGGAACCACCATGGGCTCAGTTCTGGAACCACCATGGGCTCGGTTCTGGAACCACCATGGGCTCGGTTCTGGAATCATCATGGTCTCAGTTCTGGAACCGGAGCCCGGCTCAGCTCTGGAACCACCATGGGCTCGGTTCTGGAACCACCATGGGCTCGGTTCTGGAACCACCATGGGCTCGGTTCTGGAACCGGAGCACGGCTCAGCTCTGAAACCACGGCCGGCTCAGCTCAGCAGTGGACGTGTCCCTCCCAGAGATCCCTTCATGGAGTCCCAGAGTGGTTTAGGTTGGAAAAGCCCTCCAAGATCAAGTCCAAACTTTAACCCAGCGCTGCCACGGAATCATGGAATGGTTTGGGTGGGAAGAGGCCCTAAATCCCATCCGGGGACACCTCCCACTGTCCCAGGCTGCTCCAAACCCCGTCCAGCCTGGCCTGGGACACTTCCAGGGATCCAGGGGCAGCCCCAGCTGCTCTGGGAACTCCATCCCAGCCCCTGCCACGTCCCCGAGTGCCACATCCAGGCATCCTTCAAACCCCTCCAGCGGCTCCACCACTGCCCTGGACAGGACCCAGGGGATCTTTATTTGGGATATCCCCACTCCTCCCTTAATTTGCAACCCCAAACTTCCTTCTCTTCCCCACCCTCTCCAATCCTCGACTTCTCACTCTTCCCTCACAGATTTTGTGGAGGTCTCCAAGGGAGAAACTCCATGTTCCTCCCGCTGCTGGATGCGGCACCTCCCCAGGCAGCTCCCGCTACTTTTTAGGGGATGTTGTATTCCGAATATTCCAGGAATCCCAACAACCGGAGGAACACAACCGCGGGAGACTCTCAGCTTTCAGTTCCCACTCCCGGCAAATTCCTCGTCCTCCTGGCTGTGGGAACGGGCAGGAAACTTGAATCCGAGGGAGGAAGGACCATTAAAAAAGGGGAAACCTCACGGGACCGCAGGCAAGGGCAGGAATTTTTGGAAAACTCCGGGAATTCGAGTGAATGGCGATAAAGCTGAGCACAGACATCTGCACGGCCCAATTCCGCTCCAGCAGTGGCAGCGATCCCACAGATCCTTCTCAATTTATTGGGAAAATGAAATCGGCCGTCCCCCCCCCCCCCCACCCGAAATCCAGGTGGCGGATAAAATCCAGCTGCGGTTTTCATTCGGGATAATCCCAGGCAGCGCTGCTGCCGCCAGCTGCGGCGTGCAGAGCCCAGTGCTTGGCCGGGAATCAGCACGAAGGGAATCAATCCCAAATCCTGATTTTATTCCCAATGAAAGGAGCCCCGGAATCCACAGGAATCAGGGGAATCCAATCCATTGGAAAATCCCAATGAAACCCCAAATCTGTTGAAGTGCCCCAGTGGGAGCCTGGGGATGGGTCCTGGTCCCTGCACCAGTCCCACTGCGGTGGCACAGAGGGGACATGGAAGATCCAGATCCCCCTCGGGACATTCCCGGGTCATCCCTTGGCTTTTTCCCTCCCACCCTTCCTGTTCTCCAAGGTCTTTCCTCCTCCAATCCAGAGAATTCCAAGCTCTCCCCATCTCCAGCTGTGCCTGTGGTGGGTGGGTGCAGAGGGACAGATCCTCCTTGTCCTGGGAAAAATGGCACCGGTGATTCCATGGAAAACCCCATCTCCTCCCACTCCCCAGGCACCTGGATCTGTGCGCTCGGATGAGCCGCACCTCGAGACGGGAATTCCCTCTGGAATGGGATTCCCAGGGAATCTGTGGCTGCCCCATCCCTGGAAGTGTCCCAGGCCAGGCTGGAGCACCCTGGGATCGTGGGGAGCGTCCCCGGATGGCACCGGATGAGATTTAAGGTCCCTCCCACCCCGAACCATTCCAGGATTCCGTGACTCCACAGCCCAGCTCCCTCCTTCCAGCTCCAGCTTTCCCAGGGCACGATCCTGCCTCAGCACGAGGGATCCGATGGGAGAAAAAGCAGGAAAACATCAAAGTGAGGGAAGGAGGAGGAGGGGGAGGGCAGCGGGGCGGCCGTGCCAGCCCGGACAGAGTGACCCTGCCAGACAAAGGGACACAGCCAGGCCACCATCCCAGCCTGGAAGTGCCCAGGGAGGATGGAGAGAGCCAGGAATGAGCATCAGGAGCCTGGTGGAGGCAGGGATTCAAGGAGAGGGCAACATTGAGCCGGGAAAAGAGGGAATTCCGGAGTTATCCCACAGATATCCCACATTGCCAACCCCTCTGCTTTCCTTGGAGATCCCCTCTTGGCCCCTCCACGGATCCACCTGCGGAATCCGCTCCCAGCCCTTCCCGTTTATCCCTTTCCAGCCTTTCCCTTCCCGAGCCGACGGGGGTAAAGGCCGAGCAGGGAGAGGGAGGAAAAGCTCCTCCACGGAATATTCCAGGCGGGATTCAAAGAAATGAAAGAAACCTTTTTTTGTTGGTTGTTTTTTTTCTTTAAAAGCACAGCACCTTTTTGGGAATCTGTGCGGGAGCAGGGAAGCGAGGAAATCTGGGAACGAGGGAGACGCACACGGCCCCGATTCCAACCACACACACGGATGAGCCTTGGGGGAATTGGGTGAACTTTTGAACCAGAGCTGCGGAGAGACAGAGCCGAGAGCCTGTTCCCACTTTAATAAACAATTCCTTTTTTTTTTTTTTTTTTTTCCCTTTCCTTCAATTAATTAAGGTTTGGGAAAGAGGGGAAAAAAAAATGGCAGGAGAGGAATAATGGAGCAGGCGGCGCATTCCTTACAGATGGATCCTACCTTTGGCTGCTTATTAAATCTCTGCATGATTGCGCTGCAGAAAATTAATCGCATTGTTTTCCCTCTTTCCGAGGGCTCCGCAAACAGCTCGGGAAGCGCGGCCCAGCTCCCGCTCCCGAGCGCCATTCCCGCCAGGAAAACAAGGATGGAAACCACGGAGCCGCTGGCGGCGTTCGTTTGGGGCCGTGGGTTAAACGAGGAGGGGTTTGGGGGGAGTTCTGGGTTTGTAGATTTGGGGATTGGGGATTGGGGAATAGGGAAAGGGTTGGGAGAAGTGTCCGGGGGATGGGAGGGATCTGGATCCCAGCAGGGTTAATAGGAGGCTGTGGGGTGCTGGAGATGGAGGCAGGTCCGGTCTCCTCTTCCTCCTTCTCCTCCTCCTCCTGATCCTCAGCCTGATCCTCATCCTCCTCTTCCTCCGTCTCCTCATGATCCTGATCCTGATCCTGATCCTGATCCTGATCCTGATCCTCCTCTTCCTCCTTCTCCTCCTGAACCTCATCCTCATCCTCCTCTTCCTCCTTATCCTCCTCCTCCTGATCCTGATCCTCATCTTCCTCTTCCTTCTCCTCCTCCTCCTGATCCTCAGCCTGAACCTGATCCTGATCCTCATCCTCCTCTTCCTCCTTCTCCTCCTCCTCATGATCCTCGTCCTCATCCTCATCCTCATCCTCATCCTCATCCTCATCCTCATCCTCATCCTCATCCTCATCCTCATCCTCATCTTCCTTCTTATCCTCCTCCTAATTCTGGTCCTGATACTCCTCCTCCCCCTCTTCCTCCTTCTCCCTCTCCTCCTCCTCCTGGTCCTGATCCTCATTGTCCTCCTCCCTCTCCTTCTCCTCTTCCTCCTTCTCTTCCTCCTCCTCTTCATCCTCACCCTCATCCTCCTCCTCCTCTTCCAGGCTGTCCCAAAATCAGTCTCAGCCTCCGCTCACCAGCTCCAGGCTCTTCCCAAAAACCCCAGAACCACCCCTGGATTTTCCTCAAATTCCACGAGGATCCTTCTCCACCAAACCCTGCCCAAGCCGGCTCCGCTGGCTCCGATTTTTGCAGGAATAGCAGTGGAAAAGCCACCGACTTCCATGAAAAACCCCGGGATTCCTTTGAACCTCAGTAGGACAAAAAGTCCCTTTTTTTCCCCTCGTTGTTTCCCATCCTTCTCATCCCCCATCCCAGGGATGCACAGGGATGGAGGCAGGAATCCAGGAATTCCTCCACGTTTCGCTGTTAAATCCCTTTCACCTTGGAAAAGCCACTTTCCCCTCTTTTTTCCTGGAGCAGAAGCAGAAATTGAGCTCCTGCACCAGAGGAAAAGGGGGAAGAGAGGGGAGCATTCCCTCAATTCCTGCCCATTCCCAGCCATTCCCAGCCCCAGGAATATTTCAGCCACAGGTCCAGCTGGGACCAAAGCAGGAGAGGCTTTTTTTAGGTAAGAATTCCCTAAAAACGGAATTTTCACAAAGCCCGGCCCTGCTGTTTTCCAAGCCACAACCCCGGGTGCTTTTCCACGGCTTCCTGGCAATTCCCATTCCCTGGGAACAGCTGGGAATGAATCCCTGACTCCAAAGGCACCACCACAAACCCAGAGATCCCAGTTTGCGGCTCAAACTGGGATTGGGCTGAGGCTCAGCCCATCCTGAGGCCTTTGGCCCAGTCCGGATTTGCATTCCCATTGTTCGGAGCGAGCTGAGCACTTCCACAGCTGCTCCGAGGCCTCTGGAATTCCCATCCGGGCCCTTCAGCCACCAAAAGTTGGGAAAACAATGAAACAGGTGTGGGATGAGGACAATGAGGGACAGGGCGCGGCATCGTTCCCAAAAGAACTCCAGCAGCAAGCCCTGGAATGTCCCAAGTTCAAAACCAGGGATCCAGGCCAGTTCTGGGATACTGGGAGAGCTGGGATTCACCAGGAAGGGAAAGGGAAACACTCCAAGGTGTCCCCATTCCCTCTTTTCCTTCCCATTCCCTCTTTTCCTTCCCATTCCCTCTTTTTCTTCTCCATCCCTCCTTTCCTTTCCCATTCCCTTGTCTCCTCTCCATCCCTCTTTTCCCATTCCCTCTTTTCCTTCTCATTCCCTCTTTTCCTTCCCCATTCCCTCCTTTCCCATCCTTCTTTTCCTTCCTCATCCCTCCTTTCCCATCCCTCTTTTCCTTCCTCATCCCTCCTTTCCCATCCCTCTTTTCCTTCCTCATCCCTCCTTTCCCATCCCTCTTTTCCTTCCTCATCCCTCCTTTCCCATCCTTCTTTTCCTTCCTCATCCCTCCTTTCCCATCCCTCTTTTCCTTCCCCATCCCTCCTTTCCCATTCCCTCTTTCCCCACCCCTCCTTTTCCCTTGGAACAACCACCACAATGCCAAAACTTCCTTCGGAACCATCACCAACACAAGAAACCTTCCCAGCGCCGAGCCCGGAAGGAAAAAACAAAAAACCCCCAAACTTCAGGAGCCGAAAGGCTCCAAACCCGCGCGGGTCGGGATCTCTGGGATGAGGAGAAGCGGGAAGCGGAGGCCGGGCCGATGCAGCCGATGCGCGGGCGTTGCCATGGCTGCGAGGTGACCCCTCGGAGCCGCGGCCGCACCAGCCGGGGGCAGCGGGGTCAGCGCGCGGCCGCTCCGAGCCCCGGGGTGAAAAGTTCAGGCAGCCCAGGAAAAACCAATACGGCCCCGCCGGAGCCGCTTCCCGATTTATTTCCATTCCCAGCAAGCCATGCATGGAAAATCCCGATAAATCCCATTCAGCTCCGCCGGGATCCGAGCCCCGATGGATGCAAACAGATGTCCGGAGGGACGGGGGGGAGTGTGGGCTAGGCGGAATATTTATTAATAATTTCTATTAATTTTGGGATTTCCAGAATTCCTTTTGTTCTTTTGGGGCCAGGGCTTCAACCTTGCCCCGTTTGGAATTCCTGCCCTCCCTCTGGAAGATTTTTTTTCCCGGCTCTCCCAATCCGGTGTCGTTTAGGGGAGGATAATGAGTATTTACGGCCGCCGTCAGCGCCCCCATTGATATCCCGGGAGCGGCTTTTCCCTGGATTCCGGCTGACGGATGGCTCCGCTGGATATCCCAACGTGGATCTGCCCCCTTCCCTTCCCTTCCCTTCCCTTCCCTTCCCTTCCCTTCCCTTCCCTTCCCTTCCCTTCCCTTCCCTTCCCTTCCCTTCCCTTCCCTTCCCTTCCCTTCCCTTCCCTTCCCTTCCCTTCCCTTCCCTTCCCTTCCCTTCCCTTCCCTTCCCTTCCCTTCCCTTCCCTTCCCTTCCCTTCCCTTCCCTTCCCTTCCCTTCCCTTCCCTTCCCTTCCCTTCCCTCGCCTCTCCTTGAGGAGGTCCCAGCTCTGGAGAAGCTGCCACGAGGTGGCCACGAGGTGGCTCCTGGAGCCCTTTTCCAAAGCTCCGGAATATTCCAAAGGGATAACGGGAATCATGCCACGGAGGATGGGATGAGGCAGCCCAGCACAATCGGGAATTTACACTGAAAATTCCTCATTTTGGTTTTTTTTTTTTCTGGTGGGATGATGGGAGGGAAAAGCGGAAAATCCGGGACCCAAAATTCCCGGGGAAAAAGAGGCTTTGTGGTTGCTTTCAAAGGGGACGGTGGGAGGGAAAAGCAGAAAATCTGGGATCGTGTTTCAAAAAAGAAAAACCAGCACGGTGCCCAAAATTCCCTGGAAAACCAAAGAAATCCCGAGAATCAAGTTTTGCCTGATTATTCCTGAGTGGGGAAAACTGGGAAGAGGGAAAAGAGGGAGAACGGGAGAGGCAGAGGGGGTTCAAGGGATTCCGTTTCCCTGGAGGGGCTGGGTCAGATCCCAAATGGGCCAAGTTGGGAATCTGCTGCTGGAAAAGGAACCTGCTGAGCCTTTCCAGCCAGGAGGAGCCTAAACCCATCCGATTTCTGGGAAGACCCTGCAGTTTTTAGGGAAAATTCTCCAGCTTGTTCCTAAAATTCCTGTAACGAGACCCAGCGCCCTCGAAATTCCAAGATTTTCTATTTTTCCAAATAAAAAAGCTCCTTTGGCAGGAAAACCAACCAGCAATGGATGGAATCGGAATTCATTGGATTTTTTCCTTATTTTTGGCTCTTTCGGAGCCGCTTTCCGTGGTCGGAATTCCAAGAATTGCCCGATAATTTTCCAGTTGGGGAAAAAGTGGGAAAAAATTAAAAAACCCTTCCTGAATTCCGTCATTAAGGCCCTAAATTGGAGCAATTCCCACTGGAGGGAGCCGGATGGAATTCCGTGGATCAGGATGGAAATCCAACCGCAGGTTTTCCTCGGAGAGCAATTCCAAGGTCACCAAGAAGGAGCCGAATCCTCGGGATTCCATCTGGTTTTATCCCAGGATTCTTCCAAGGGTTTTTGCCCCGCCCATCGCAGGGAATGTGGAAACAATTTCATAAAAACCGGGAAGGCGAAAGGAAAAATCTTGGATTAAAAGCCAGTTCTTGACCCCGAGCACGAAGGGTTTGGATGTTCCCGGTGTTCCGAGGGATCCAGGACTGGGAATTAATGAGGTTCCTGCTCCTCAAGGGGTCAAAAACGAGGGAATAAAACCATTCCAGGAGTTCCATTTGCCCCAGTGCCTCATTCCCGTCATTCCTGTCCCAATTCCCAGCTCCAATCCCGCCCATTCCTTGATTTCAGCCGAGCCTCAGCTGCCTAAAATCCAAAATTCTGAATTTCCATTTTGGGGCTGGGTTTTTATTTCCCCAAATTTTTTTCAATTCTTTTTTCCACAAAAGGAACGATAAATCCTAAAAAAAAAACCCCAGGATAGGGAGATTCCCAGATGCTCCCAGCTCCCGCTTTTCAGGCTCTGCTTGGATAAACCGGGACCTTCCCAGAATTCCAGAAATGAAATCATGAAGGAAATAAAATAAAATTCGCCCACTTCACTTCCCCTTCCTCTGCCAAGATCCACAAGAAATGGGATTTCCGGAATTGTTTTGGACTGGATTTGGGCTTTTCCAGCCATTCCCGGTATCCCAGGAAGAACGGAAATCCTGGGGCCGTGGAATTCCTGATCCCAACCAGAATTCGGGGAGTCAGCTCCAGGAGAAATCCCGGGAATCCTCAGAAACCCGGGAATTACAAATGGCGCTAATTAGTGGGGTGGGGAGAGGGGGAAAACCATAGGAAAGAGGGATAAAATTCCATGAAATGCCATAAAATTCCATGAAATTCCATAAAATTATATGAAATTCCACGAAATTCCATAAAATTCCATGAAATTCCAGGCTGCCAGCTGCCCCTCAGGGCCGGGAGACTTTTCCCTGGTGGGAATGTGCGATTCCAGCTGCTCGGATCTCGCCCCTAACGAGGGGTCGTGCACGGAAATCCCGGGATTTGTCGCGGATCCCGCGCCTCCGGAGCCGCTGGATTATTCCGGCAGCAATTCCCAGGTTTTTTTCCCTGGTTTTTCCAGCCTCAAAAAAAAGCCGCCTTTGGCAGGAGGAAAAGAGCAGCAAAGTCCCGAATTTGGGATGTGGGGTGGAAGAAATCCTGGGGCGGTTCCTGGTGGGAAAACGCTCGCTGATGGATTTTCCCGGGATTTTTGGGTTCAGAAATAGGGATGGAAGCGCAAGGGAAAGAGGGACGGGGAAGGAAAAGAGGGATGGGGAAGGAAAAGAAGGATGGGGAAGGAAAGGACGGATGCTAAACTTGACCTGGGGCTGATCCCATCCCAAGGATTTTTTCCCGGCCTTGGCCGTCCTTTCTTGGGATCAGGGCTGGGATTGGGGCCAGGATTGGGGCCAGGATCAGGGTCAGGGCCAGGACTGGGGCTGGGATCAAGCCCAGGATTGGGGCTGGGATCAGGGTCAGGGCCAGGACTGGGCCTGGGATCAAGGCCAGGATTGGGGCGAGGATCAAGGCCAGGATTGGGGCCAGGATCAGGGTCAGGGCTGGGACTGGGGCTGGGATCAAGGCCGGGATCAAGGCTGGGATCAGGGTCAGGGCCAGGATCAAGGCTGGGACCAAGGCCAGGATTGGGGCCAGGATCAAGGCCAGCATTGGGGCCAGGATCAGGGCTGGGATCAAGGCCAGGATTGGGGTCAGGGCTGGGATCAGGCTCAGGGCCGGGGACAGGAGCACATCCTTCTTTTCCCAAACACATTCCCAGCGTGCCAAAACCCCATTAAATCCCCCAAAATCTCCCTTCTCCCTTCTCCCTTCTCCCTTCTCCCTTCTCCCTTCTCCCTTCTCCCTTCTCCCTTCTCCCTTCTCCCTTCTCCCTTCTCCCTCACAAAGTTCCTGGGGAAAAGACAAAAAAAAAAACGGGAATTTGCAGCTCCCAAGATCCCTGATTCCCACCCAAGGCGGCAGCTCCCAAAGGGAAGAACCAAACGGGAAACCCCAAAACCAAAACCCCCATCCCAGGAGGTTTTCCCCTTCTTCCAGCACAAAAATCCAACCCCATGAAGGAGCCGCCAGCGCCTCCATTCCCATTTTTCCTGCAGGGATCCATTCCCGGCTCCAAAGGGAGCTGATGGAATTATGGGCTGGGGCTTTTTTCTTTTGTTGTTGTAAGGAGTGAACAGGAACTGAACCTTGAACTTCATTTCCCCTTTGAACTCGTTACCTTCGGAGCACAATTCCCTCCCTCCCTCCCCCCCATTCCCGGCTTTTCCCTCTCCAAACAAATTTCATCCCAATTACCGTCCCTTCCCCTCGGCTCCGAGATGGATAATCATGGATTTGACCTAATTACCTGGAGCAGGCCTTTCTCTCCAAGGTGCAACGGGATTGGCGTGAACAGGAGCTGACCCCGGCCGTTCCCCGGATCCCAATTTTATCCTAATTATCCCAGACGAGCTTTTCCATCTTCCTCCAGCCTCCTGCGCCCTCCTCCCCCTCCCCTTCCCGGCTGCTGGGATGGAGACGAGGCTGGAAAATCCAGCCCGGGGGGAAGAAAAAAATTCCCCCCCCAGGGATTTGGGGCTTTGTTTTCCATTTGGGGTTTTGCTCCCGTTGGGAATGAGGAGATTGGGCTCCGTAAAGGGAATTGTCTCCTGTGGGACTTTAGGATCCCCATTTTCCCTCTCCAGGGAAGGGTTTTTGGGAATTAAAAGCTGCCAGGGAATGGGAATTCCGAGCTGGGAATCGGAGCTGGTTTTTCCGGTGATTCCTGAGTGAGGGCACAAAGATTTGGGGTCTGGGTGGCCCCAAATCCTCCAAATCCAAGGAAAAATCTCCTCCTTCAGGGATCTCCCAAATCCTGGATGTCGCCTGGGCTGGATCTGTGCATTAAAATCTGCCGGGGAATGGGAATTCCGAGCCGTTCCCCACAATTCCTGAGCGAGGGCACAAAGATTTGGGGTCTGGCTGGATTTCGGGATCTGGGGATGGCTGGGATGGGGACAAGGCTGGATTTCCCTCCCTTCCCCTCGGCGTTCCCATCAAACCCGGAATTCCGGGATCAGCGGGGAGGCGCCGCGGCCACCCCAAAACCTCCATGGAAAACCCACGGGGTCAGGCTCGGGAATGGGGCTGGGATTGGCTCCCGGAAGCTCCAGGGGATCTTCATCCCCACAGATCCGGGAGCGGGGATTTGTAGGGAACGGGAGCAGGGAAGCGAGGCCGCCCAAATCCCGGGATCTGCCCTGAGCAGGGAAAAAATCCCAACTGAATTCCCCCCCTCAGAGGAGCCGCAAAGCGGCCCCGGACAAAAGGGCGAGGGTGATAAATGGGGTTTTGTCACCACTCTGGGGTTAGGCCGGGGTTTAGGCCCGGTTTTATCTAAGCCGGGTAAACAGCCCATTAATCCCGGGAGTGGGGAGAGACTAAATTAGGTGGGAATGCAAATATCCCGAGGAAATCATGGCAGGGGACACCGGGAGGTTAAAAAAAAAGGGTGGAAAGGGGGGGGAAATGGGATTTGTTTTATCCAGGAAGGGAAAAAAAGTGGGATTTGTTTTATCTGGGAAGGAGAAAAAAACTGGGATTTGTTTTATCTGGGAAGGAGAAAAATAGGGATTTATTTTATCCAGGAAGGGAAAAAAAAGTGGGATTTGTTTTATCTGGGAAGGGAAGAAAAACTGGGATTTGTTCTATCCAGGAAGGGAAAAAAACTGGGATTTGTTTTATCCAGGAAGGAGAAAGTAAAGTCAGGGAGAAACTCAGGATTTGGAATTTCGGGATCTCCGAATGAATGGGCTGCAGGGAGAGGAGGGAGCTGGGATTTTTCCAGCCGGGATTGAGGTTGGGAATAACAAATGAGCCACCCCAAAAGTTGGATCCGGCCCCAAATCCCGGCAGCTCCTCATTGTGGAGCATCCCAAGGGCAGGAATGGGGTGGGAAGAGATTCCCTGGGGGGTCGGGGGAGCTCCGGGCTCATTCCCGGCTCCCTGGGGGATGCGGATGAGGCGGAAGGAGCGGGAATTTGGGGGGATTTGGGGTTTTGAGAGGCCCCAAACTTTTCCTTTTGGTGGATTTTGGGGATTTAAAGTAGGAAAAGCAAAGATTCAACTTTTAGGGATGGGGAGAGACACCCTACGGGGATTGGGAAGGGTTTGGAAGGGTTTTAAGGGATTTTAGAGGGTTTCTAAGGAATTTTGGAGGGGTTTTAAGGGATTTTAAAGGGTTTTTAAGGGATTTTAAAAGGTTTTTAGGAATTGTAGAGGGTTTTAAAGGAATTTTAGAGAGGTTTTAGGGGATTTTAGAGGGTTTTAAGGAATTTTAAAAGGTTTTAAGGTATTTTAAGGGTTTTTAAGGGATTTAAAAGGATTTTTAAGGGATTTTAAAGGGTTTTAAGGACTTTTGGAGGGTTTCTTAGGAATTTTGGAGGGTTTTTAAAGGATTTTAAGGGGTTTTAAAGGACTTTTGGAGTGTTTTTAAGGGATTTTAAAGGGTTTTAAGGAATTTTAGAGTGTTTTTAAGGGATTTTAAAGGGTTTTAAGGGGTTTTAAGGACTTTTGGAGGGTTTTTAAGAGATTTGAAGGGGTTTAAAAGGGTTTTTAAGGAGGACACCGCCCCCATGCCTTCCCTGATCCCATCCTTCCCGCACACCTCCTGCATCAGGTGTTTATCGGGAATTTCGGAGCTCTTCCCGCTTTTTGGAAGGAGTTCAGAGAACACCGGGAGCTTTCCTGCCCTAAATTTGGTCCTCCCTGGCTTCCGGTGCCTCCCGCGCCCTCCGAGGCCTCTCCCGAGCCTCAAATCGGGGCTGGAAAAATCCCAAAACCCATCAGTTCCCAGTTAAAATAAACTTCCCATTTCCCCCCCAAATTCCAGGGGTTTTTTTGGCTTTGATCCCCTCCGAAGGGAGAAATCCGTTAATAAATCCCAAATGTGCTGCGCCGGGGGCGTGGGGGGGATTTGGGATGCTCCAGGGATTTGGGATGGTTTGGGATGGAGCTATCCCACGGAATGGGGCTGGAATTGGGGGATTTTTAGGGGTTTTCCCAACCCGAACCATTCCAGGGGTCCTGAGTTCAAGCAGCATTCAAGGGATAAATGGGATCCGAAGGGGGAATATTCCTTAAATCCAGGTCAGTCCTTCCCTCCTGCCCCTCTTGGGTCTGCCTAAAGCTTTTGGGATTAGCCAGGGCTGGAAAAGGAGGAAAAATCCCACCCCAAAAAACTGCCCAGTGGTTTCCTGGCTGGGAAAATGCCAGAGTGAGGGCAAAAACCCGGCCCCAAATCAATCCCAACCCCAAATCAATCTCAAATCCAAATCAGTCCTGAATCCAAACCAATCCCGAACCCAAATCAATCCCAAATCCAAACCAATCCCAACCCCAAACCAATCCCAAACCGAAACCAATCCCAACCCCAAACCAATCCCAACCCCAAACCAATCCCAACCCCAAACCAATCATGACCCCAAATCAATCCCGATGGATGGGATGTGTCCGTGGGATGGGATTGGTTTCTTTGGGATGTGTCTGGGTGAGGATTTGGGGGTTCCAGGATAGGATTTGGGGGTTCTGTGATAGGATTTGGGGCTGGCTTTGGGTTGTTTGATGGGGTTTTTGGATGAAATGAGAGGAAGAAGCGGCGCCCGCGCGCGTTCCCGGCTGGGTGCGATCCCGAGGCTCATTCCCAATGCGCGCTCCCGAGGCGCGTTCCCGACGCTCATTCCCGAGGCGCGTTCCCGACGCGCGTTCCCAGCTGGCCCCACACGGGGGCGCTGCAGAATTCCGGAGCCACCGCCGCACCCGCAGAGACCGCGGGACCCCCAAAGAACCCCACAGAGACCCTAAAAACCCCAAATACACCAAAATAACCCCAGAACAACCCCGAATACACCCAAATAACCCCACACAGACCCTAAAAACCCCAAATACACCAAAATAACCCCAGAACAACCCCGAATACACCAAAATACCCCCACAGAGACCCTAAAAACCCCAAATACACCAAAATAACCCCAGAATAACCCCGAATACACCAAAATAACCCCACAGAGACCCTAAAAACACCAAATACACCAAAATAACCCCCACACAACCCCCAAAAAACCCCAATACACCAAAATAACCCCAAAGAGACCCCCCCCAAACCCCCACGGACACCTCAGGACACCCCAAAAATCCACTGCCAGCCCCAAATGTCCCCAAAGCACACGGACACCCCCCGATATCCAGCGGCACCTCCGGGCAGAGGGGGAGGGAGAGGCACATCCCAAGGGATGGAGCGGGATCCAAAGGGAAAAGGGGAATATCCCAAGGGATAAATCAATATCCAAAGGGATAAATCAATGTCCAAAGGGAATAAAGGAATATCCAAAGAGATAAATCAATATCCCAAGGGATAAATCAATATCCCAAGGGATGGAGCAGGATCCAAAGGGAACAGAGCAATGTCCAAAGGGAATAAAGGAATAAAGGGAATAAAGGAATATCCAGAGGGATGGAGCGATATCCCAAGGGATCGAGTGATATCCAAAGGGATGGAGCAGAATCCAGAAGGATAAATCAATATCCCAAGGGATAAATCAATGTCCAAAGGGATGGACCCATATCCCAAGGGATGGAGCAGGATCCAAAGGGATAAATCAATATCCAAAGGGGTAAAGTGACATCCCAAGGGATAGACCCATATCCAAAGGGATAAATCAATATCCCAAGGGATGGAGCGATATCCCAAGGGATGGAGCAGAATACAGAAGGATAAAGCAGAATCCAAAGGGATAAATCAATATCCCAATGGATAAATCAATATCCAAAGGGATAAATCAATATCCAAAGGGATAAAGCGACATCCCAAGGGATAGACCCATATCCCAAAGGGATAAATCAATATCCCAAGGGATAAATCAATATCCCAAGGGATGGAGCAGGATCCAAAGGGAACAGAGCAATGTCCAAAGGGAATAGAGCCATATCCCAAGGGAATAAAGGAATATCCAGAGGGTTGGAGCGATATCCCAAGGGATGGAGCCATATCCCAAGGGATGGACCCATACCCCGAGGGATAAATCAATATCCCAAGGGATGGAGCGATATGCCAAGGGATGGAGCCATATCCAATGGGATAAATCAATATCCCAAGGGATGGAGCCATATCCCAAGGGATGGACCCATACCCCGAGGGATAAATCAATATCCCAAGGGATGGAGCGATATCCCAAGGGATGGAGCCATATCCAATGGGATAAATCAATATCCCAAGGGATCAAGCAATGCCCGCAGCTGCCAAATCCATAAACGCCCAAGTGAGAAAATCCTGGAATGCTCAGGGTTGGGAAGGGCCCTTGGATCCCATCCCATTCCCGTTATCCCAGGCTGCTCCAGCCCAGCCTTGGGCACTGCCAGGGATCCAGGGGCAGCCCCAGCTGCTCCGGGAATTCCATCCCAGCCCCTCCCCAGCCTCCCAGGGAGCAATTCCTTCCCAAAATCCCACCTAAATCCTCCTTTTCCAGCTCCAAACCTTTCACTCCTTCCATAAAAATGAACGACCAAACCCCAAAATTCAGGAATCTCCCCCATTTTTTCAGCCCGAACCAGTCTGGAGAGGCCTCCCAGAGCCCAGGACACCCGGGAAGTGTCTCCCAAGGAATCCTGAACATTCCAGGATCCCTCAGGACTTCCCGGCACTTCCCAGGTTCCGGCTCTGTGCAAACATTTGCTCCGGAATTTCTCCGTAGGGAAAATCCTCTGGAATGGGGCCATGGCTCATTGAGTAAAGTCATTCCCAACCCTCTCCGTCCCTCCTGCTCCCTCCAGGGATAACTGGGAATGTTCCCGGATTCCCAGGAGGAATCAGAGCGAGGATAAAACCTGTCCGAAATTAAAACTGATGGATTTTCCCGAATCCAAACTCCTCCGCCTCCAAACTTCCCGGGGTTTGGGGAGCTCCATCCCAAATCCAATCTGCTCCTGTTAAAACCCGGATTTAGTAAAGCTGGGAATTTCAGGAAGGTGGGAAAGGCGCTGGAAGGAAATTCCCAAATCCAGGTATTTTGTTGGAGTTGGGAAATGCGAAATGTTTCCGCTTTTCCCACAGGAATGTGGGAATTCTGGGATCTGGGATGTGGGAATTCTGGGATCTGGGATGTGGGAATTCTGGGATCCAGGATGTGGGAATTCCAGGATCCGGGATGTGGGAATTCCAGGATCCAGGATACGGGAATTCCGGGATCCAGGATGTGGGAATTCCAGGATCCAGGATGTGGGAATTCCAGGATCCGGGATGTGGGAATTCTGGGATTGGGGATGTGGGAATTCCGGGATCCAGGATGTGGGAATTCCAGGATCCAGGATGTGGGAATTCCAGGATCCGGGATGTGGGAATTCTGGGATTGGGGATGTGGGAATTCCGGGATCCAGGATGTGGGAATTCCAGGATCCGGGATGTGGGAATTCTGGGATCTGGGATGTGGGAATTCTGGGATCCAGGATGTGGGAATTCCAGGATCCAGGATATGGGAATTCCGGGATCCGGGGTGTGGGAATTCCAGGATCCGGGATGTGGGAATTCTGGGATCTGGGAATTCCGGGATCTGGGATGTGGGAATTCCGGGATCCAGACTTTCCTTAATCTGAAGGGATGCTTTGAATCCAAAATCGCCGGGGGAATTTTGGGAAATGTTGGCTCAAATCCGGCATTTTCCCAGCACAATCGATCCCAAAGAAACCAACCAAGTCCAGCACCAAGATGAGCAAGAACTGCACGGAATTTCAGGAATATTATCCAGGATTGTCGCATTTAGCGGGAATGGACAAAGCAAGTCACTGAAAACACCCCCAAATCACCTCTGGAGTTATGGGATGGACGGAAATCCAAGGATTCCAAGCTTATCTTTTATCTTCCCCGCTCCAGAATTCCAAGAAACATCAGTGACTCACCCTCCTCCCGGAATTCTGCTGGGAACGAGGCCTCGGAAATCCGGGAAGGGCCCAAATTCCAGCTGGGATTTTCATCAGAGCCATCCTGGCCGTCGGGCTCATCCTCTCCTGGATGGGAAAGATGAGGAGAGGCTGATTTTTGGGAATAGCATTTAGGAATTCCTAACCCCAAATATCCCAGCTCACTTCGTGATCCCGTTTCCTTCTGGTTCCTTACAGAATCCAAACTCGTTTTTTGTGGGATTTCAGGGGTTTTCGGGCAAATCCATCACTCAGGGTCAAGGCAGAGAATTCCTGCTGCGAGAACACCAGGAAAAACCCGGGAATGCCAATCCTGAGGGCCAAAATTCCGGAGGCAAATCCAACTCCTTGTCCGTGCCCTCAATCCATGCCCTTGCCATAAATGCCAGTGGGAATTAAGAATTTCACCCCCTGCCTCACTAAAACAGAGAATTTCCCTGGATTTTTGGGAGGAAAAGCTTGGAAATCCCTCAGGAAAGAGAGATCAGGATCAAAAGATGGATTTGCCCCACAATTTAAGAGGGATAGGGATCAAAAGATGGATTTTCCCCACAAATTAACAGGGATAGGGATCAAAATATGGATTTCCCCCCACAAATTAACAGGGATAGGGATCAAAATACGGATTTTCCCCCACAAATGAACAGGGATAGGGATCAAAATACGGATTTTCCCCCACAAACGAACAGGGATAGGGATCCAAAGATGGATTCTCCCCACACCAATCACCAAAGCCGGGCTGCCAAAAGGAGCTTTCCCCTCCTTACATTTGCTATTCTGTTGAATTTTCCAGGATTTTAGGGGAAAAGGGCTTGGAAATCCCTCAGGAAAGAGAGATGGGGATCAAAAGATGGATTTGCCCCACAATTTAAGAGGGATAGGGATAAAAAGATGGATTTTCCCCACAAATGAACAGGGATAGGGATCAAAAACATGGATTCTCCCCACACAAATCACCAAAGCCAGGCTGCAGAAAGGAGCTTTCCCCTCCTCAAATTTTCCAGGATTTTAGGGAAAAAAAGCTTGAAAATCCCTCAGGAAAAAGAGATCGGGATCCAAAGATGGATTTTCCCCACAAATTAAGAGGGATAGGGATCAAAATATGGATTTTCCCTACAAATTAAGAGGGATAGGGATCAAAATACAGATTTTCCCCACAAATTAACAGGGATAGGGATAAAACCATGGATTTTCCCCACAAATTAACAGGGATAGGGATAAAAACATGGATTTTCCCCCACAAATTAACAGGGATAGGGATCCAAAGTTGGATTTTCCCCACAAATTAACAGGGACAGGGATCCAAAGCTGGATTCTCCCCACACCAATCGCCAAAGCCGGGCTGCCGAAAGGAGCTTTCGCCTCCTCAAATGAACACGCCGTTGAATTTTCCAGGGAACTTTCCTGCCCTTATTGGATTTTCTGGAGAGGCCACTCAGTGCCAGGTGCTGAGATGAACTTTTCCCCGAAATGAGGCGCCGATAAAAGATTTTTTCCCGGAATATTTGTTTTAAAGCGAGCGAGCGGGGCCTGCTCGAGGCCTGCGCTGATAAGGGAGCAGAGGCAGCTGCTCCTCACTCAGCGCCCTCCAAACAGCTCCAACAAGGAACTTCCAGCTGCTCCTTCCTCATTTCCCAGCCCTAATTCCCACTTTTCTCCTGGCAAACAGCGGGAGAGAGTTGGGCAAACACCAGGAGAGCCCAGCTGTTCATGGAGGCCTCAGGGCAAGGCCTCGGGCCTAGCGGGGAAGGTCCCAACTTTTCCCTTCATCCCAAAAAAATCAGGAGATGTCGGGAAGATCCAGCTGGAATTTCTGATGGGATCTTTGGGATTGCTTTTTAGCGTTTCCCACATCCCCAGGGCACGTTTTTCCGGGAAATTTCCAATTCCTCCTCCAAAGGAATCGTCTGGAATAAAATGAGGAATAAAATCCGCGATTTTATTCGATCCCGTTTCCTTCTGGTTCCCTACAGAATCCAAACTCGTTTTTTGTGGGATTTCAGGGGTTTTAGGGCAAATCCATTACTCAGGGTCAAGGCAGAGAATTCCTGCTGCGAGAACACCAGGAAAAACCCGGGAATGCCAATCCTGAGGGCAAAAATTCCGGAGGCAAATCCAACTCCTTGTCCGTGCCCTCAATCCATGCCCTTGCCATAAATGCCAGTGGGAATTAAGAATTTCACCCCCTGCCTCACTAAAACAGAGAATTTCCCTGGATTTTTGGGAGGAAAAGCTTGGAAATCCCTCAGGAAAGAGGGATAGGGATCCAAAGATGGATTTTCCCCACAAATTAAGAGGGATAGGGATAAAAAGATAGATTTCCCCCCACAAATTAACAGGGATAGGGATCAAAATACAGATTTTCCCCACAAAATAACAGGGATAGGGATAAAAACATGGATTTTCCCCACAAATTAACAGGGATAGGGAAGCGTTTCCTCGCCATTAATTGGTTTTCTTCTGGAAGAGAAACTGGGAATTCCCAAGATCCCATCATCCGCCTCAGCAGAGCCCAGCTATTAAATGATCCAATACCAAGAATTCCCGTTTTTAGGGATCATTCCAAGCGCAGGGAATCCATGGAAATGGAGCTGCTTCCTTTTCCTGGGCTGAGAATTCCCAGGGAAGCCGCGGCTGCCCCTGGATCCCAGTTTGGAGCAGCCAGGGATGGCGGGAGGTGTCCCTGGATGGGATTCAAGCTCCCTACATCCCAAATATTCCGGAATTCCAAGGTGGAATTGCTGCTGCTCCTCCAGCTGCTCCGACCTTTCCCCTCCTCTTGGCTTTGGGGAGCCAAAGCCAAACTCTGCTCCCTGCTCTGCCTGAATTCCAGGGACAAATCCCTGGAAAACCTCGCTCCTGCTTTTCCTGGGCAGTGCCAGGAGCTGCCCCCATGGGAAAAGCAGGAGAGGGAAAATTCCCCCTTTCCCAACTAAAACCTCTCCTGAAATCCTCAAAAATCCCCCAAAAGGGAAATTATTTTAGTTTGTACGGAATTTTTTTTCTTTCTTGCAGCTGCAGCTGCTTCCTGTGGGAGGGGAAAAAAAGGGAATTAATGAATCCTAGAAAAGCCAGGGAAGAAAAACCCCATTTCCATGGGCGACAGGGAAAAAACAACCCCTCATTTCCAGCAGCTTTTTATGGGAATTGCAATTAAATTTCCTTGGCTTTATCAGGTACCCAGAGCTTCATTAAACATCCTTTAAATCCCGAGGAAAATCAATACCGGGCGAGCTCCGGTCGGGATTTTACGAGGAGCGGAAGTGAAATCCCCAATTCCCCTTCAAATCCCAGGGAAAAAAAAAAAAGCAGCAGCAACCCAAAATTCCCCCTTCCCAAATCCCAGCTCCGAATCCCGGCCGGCTCCGTTCCCATCCCGGGGTTTTCAGGGATGCGTTTGCCCAAGGCAGAGCTGGGAAAGGATCCTCAGCAATATCCCCACGCTCCCATAACTGCCCAGAATGGTGGAAAAATCCCCAAAAATCCCACGGAAACGGCGCTGCAGCCCCACAAAAAGCGGGAATGGGTGAGACTGGAGCTCCTGGGATGCGGTTAAAGCTCGGCTTTGAAATTTGGGATGTTTTTAAAGCACAAGGATGGGCTGGGAAGTGGAGGAGGTTCCCGTTTTTCCAGAGGTTCAAGGCTCCAGAGTTGGGATTTTCCCCGGGATGAAGCCGGGAAGAGCTGAGGGTTTGGTGGGTGCGGCTTTTCCACGAGGATTTTCCACTTCCTGGCAGTGCCAAGGCCTGGATGATGCTGAATTTGCCTTGAAAATCCCATTTTTCTATTATCGACTTCCTAGGAGCGCCAGGGCCTTCCAATTTGCCCTTAAAACCCCAAGTTTTCTATTTATCGACTTCCTGGGAGTGCCAGGGCCTGGATAATTCCGTATGGCCTTAAAATGCCAAGTTTTCTCTTTACTGACTTCCTCGGAGTGCCAATAACTTCAAAACTTCCCTTAAAATCCCAAGTTTTCTATTTTTGACTTCCTAGGAGTGCCAGGGCCTTAAAAATTTCCCTTTCAAATCCCATTTTTCCTTTCAAATCCTATTTTTCCTTTAAAATCCCATTTTTGGCTTCCTAGGAGTGCCAGGGCCTTAAAAATTTCCCTTTCAAATCCTATTTTTCCTTTCAAATTCTATTTTTTCCTTTCAAATCCCATTTTCCCTTTCAAATCCCATTTTTCTATTCCATACCACTGTTATCCCTCCATCCCTCCCTCCATCCCAGGTGATCCCAACACAATTATCCCCCCCCCCAAAAAAACTCCTTTACAGACATCCCAAATCTCTCCACCACCATTTTTTTCGGGATGCGATCCCACCAACAAATCCCCAAAAATTCCTCCCCCACACCCACGAGGAGCCGATTCCTCTCCTCTTCCCAACCATCCCCCCCGAGCCATTCCCGGCTGCCGGACAAGGAATCCGCTCCAAGCTTCATTTTCTTCCCTCATTCCCGGTTTGGTTTGGGGTTTTTTTAGTTGTTAATTAGGGGTAATAAAGCAAATTAACGGCGCGCTAAAAACGCCGAGAGGTGGGAAAAGAGAGGGAAAAATCCTTGGGATTGAGGCTCGGATGGAGCTGGAGCTTGCAGTGATTCGCAGCGCCCAGCAGGTCGGGCTGCAAGGCAGCGGCAGCAGAAGCAGCCGGGAATGCGCCGCTGGAATTTCGCAGCCGTCCCCTCCCCCGGGCCATGGAAAAGGCAGGGAATTTCCTGGGATTATCCAAAGCCAGCCAGGAATTCCGGCAGCAAAGGATGGGGAGGGTAAAAGGGAGGATTTTGGAGGGGGGGAAATGCTCGGGGAGGGGGGAAATGGTGAAAGAATGATTAAAAGAAAGATTAAAGTAATTTAAATAATGAAAGAATTCATTATGAATATTCCAATATTCCCAATCCTTCAGCGGGTCCGAGTTGAGGGTGGAATAAACAGGAAAAGGTGAAATGTGGGGATTTTGAGGATAAAAGCCAAAGGAAATGCAGAAAGTTGGAGCAGGCTCAGGGATTTCATCATTCCCTGTCCCAGGCAGAGAAACCTCCGGGATACAATTCCCAGGGAATAAATAACCTGGGAATTATTGATCCCAGATCTTTCCCCTGAGGCGCAGATATCCCAACATTTCCTCCCAGCTGATTGTGGGATTGCTTTTAACAAGGGAAAAAGGGAAAATCCCCGACGGGGGAAACCCCAAACCCTGCTCCGAGCTCACAAACGACACCCCGGGAGCTTCCGGCTCGGAATTCTCAGCTTGGAATTCTCAGCCTGGAATTCTCAACTTGGAATTCTCAACCTGGAATTCTCAACTCGGAATTCTCAGCTTGGAATTCTCAGCCTGGAATTCTCAGCTTGGAATCATCAACTTGGAATTCTCAGCCTGGAATTCTCAACTCAGAATTCTCAACTCAGAATTTTCAACTCAGAATTTTCAACTCAGAATTTTCAGCTTGGAATTCTCAACTTGGAATTCTCAACTTGGAATTCTCAACTTGGAATTCTCAGCCTGGAATTCTCAACTCGGAATTCTCAACTCGGAATTCTCAGCCTGGAATTCCCATCCTGGAACCACACAGAGCCTTTAGCAGGGCTGCTCTGAGCTCCTCCTCCTGCATCCCAATCTCTCAGGGATTCCCCAAATCCCCCAAATCCCCCAAATCCCCCAAATCCATGAAAACCAGCAGCTCCCGCCTTCCCTCGGGATTTTCCAACCCCCTCAGGTCACCCCTGACCACTTTCTCCTCCTTTTTCTCGCTCTCTCCTCCCTCTCCTCACAACCCTTGGCCCTTTTTCAGCCCAGATTTGGCCTCTGGAAAAGCCGAGCCGAGCTTGGGATGAGCCTGAAACCCAGCCCGGCCCAAGATTCCCACGGGATGTAAACAAGTAAACAAGATTTATCCTTTCTTTTTTTGCCTTTTTTATCCTTTTTTTGGTGTGTGTGAAACACAAAAGCGGCCCCGGGGCTGTGCCAGGGGGGTTCATAAATTATCGCTGCTCCAAGAGGAGGTGGCACCGCAAGGGCGGCGAGGCCGGGGCTGAGCACGATCCCAAACTCCGGCCTCGGTCCGGCTTTGAGGCACCGATTCTCCTAAAAAACAGCAGAACTGGCGGTAATGATTAATTAATAATTGTGCAGGATTCCAGGTGAGGCTGGGTAATGATTAATTAATAATAGTGCAGGATTCCAGGTGAAGCCGGGCACTAATCAATTAATAATTGTGCAGAATTCCAGGTGAAGCCGGGAAATAATTAATTAATAATTTTACAGAATTCCAGGTGAAGCTGGGCAATAATTAATCAATAATTCTGCAGAATTCCAGGTGAAGCCGGGCAATAATTAATCAATAATTTTACAGAATTCCAGGTGAAGCCGGGCCATAATTAATCAATAATTCTGCAGAATTCCAGGTGAAGCTGGGCAATAATTAATCAATAATTCTGCAGAATTCCAGGTGAAGCTGGGCAATAATTAATCGATAATTCTGCAGAATTCCAGGTGAAGCCGGGTAATAATTAATCAATAATTCTGCAGAATTCCACGTGAAGCCGGGCAGTGATTAATTAATGATTCTAGAGAACTCCAAATGAAGCTGGGCAATAATTAATCAATAATTCTGCAGAATTCCAAGTGAAGCTGGGCAATAATTAATCAATAATTCTGCAGAATCCCAGGTGAAGCCGGGCCATAATTAATCAATAATTCTACAGAATCCCAGGTGAAGCAAGATCACAATTAATTAATAATTGTGCGGAACTCCAGGTGAAGCCGGGCAATAATTAATCAATAATTTTACAGAACTCCAAGTGAAGCCGGGCACTAATTAATCAATAATTGTGCAGAATTCCAAGTGAAGCCGGGCACTAATTAATCAACAATTCTACAGAACCCCAATTGACGCCGGGCACTAATTAATCAATAATTCCGCCAATAAAGGCGGATTCAATCCCACAACATCCCGAGCGCTCCCTGGAGCTCCGGCGGGGCTGAGCCGCTTCCCGAGGAGCGAGGGCGGAGCAGGAGGAGCCGCTGGAGCGAGCGCATTCCAAGGCCGGGACACACGGAGGCAACCCCGGGAATTCCGGGAATTCCGGGAATACCGGGAGGAGCTCAGGTGAGGGAATCCATGGATATTCTCCTGCTCCACCCCCAAAGGGGTTTTTGGGGCACTTTCCTGGATTTTGGGAGGCAGGAGGGGCCGTTCCCCCAGCTGAGCGAATCCATGGATATTCTCCTGCTCCAGCCCAAAGGGGGGAATTTTGGGGAATTTTCCTGGATTTTGGGAAGCAGGAGGGGCCATTCCCCCAGCTGAGCGAATCCATGGATATTCTCCTGCTCCAGCCCAAAGGGGGGAATTTTGGGGAATTTTCCTGGTTTTTGGGAAGCAGGAGGGGACATTCCCCCTGCAAGGAGCTCAGGTGAGCGAATCCATGGATATTCTCCTGCTCCAGCCCCAAAGGGGGAATTTTTGGGGCACTTTCCTGGTTTTTGGGAAGCAGGAGGGGCCGTTCCCCCTGGGAAGGAGCTCAGGTGAGGGAATCCATGGATGTTCTCCTGCTCCAGCCCCCAAAGGGGGAATTTTGGGGCACTTCCCAACAACTCCCGAGGTTTTTCCCTTACCAAAACCCTGCTTCCCCATTCCACACCCAGGAGAACACAAAGGGTCCATTCCAGCCTCTCCCTCCTCAGGCAATTAAGCCAATCTAATAATTAAAACCTTTAATTAACTGCCCCCAGCCGGAGCACGAGAAGCTGTTAATATTTAACCCCCTCCCCCCCCCCCCCCCCCCCGAGCTGCAGATTCCAACCTCTTTCCCGAGGGGTTTTTTCCCCCCCTCCTCCTTCCCGGCGGGCTGGAATTCCGCAGGGTTTGCTGAGCTCTGACCTCCCCCGGGGAGGGGGGCACGGGAAGGTGCCAAATGTGGCCAAAAAGGGCAAAACTGATCCCAGGAGTTACGGTCGGGATGGGTTTCACACGCCCAGGGGCGCTGGGAAACGTTGATTAATGACACCCAGATCTCCCAGGAAGCCAAGCCAGGGATTTCCCTTCCAGTTTGGAAGTTTGGAATCAAGGGGATGGGTTGAAATCAAGGTGCCAAAAGCCTCCTCATTCCCCTGATTCTTCTCCAGAAAGGAAGTTTGGGTGTGGAGTGCAGGATAATCCAGCTGAACTGGGAGTTGCTGCTGCCTGGGCTTTCAACCCCATTAAAAATCCCGGTGGTTCTGCCTCGAAGGGAAGATCGAGGAGGGTGAGGAGGATTTTGATTTTAAATCCAGCCCCAGGGTTATTCCCAGAGGCCTTTTCCTTCTCCTCCTCTCGGTTTGTGCAGGGAACACCCCCCCCCAAAAAGAAGAAAAAGATCCCTCGTATTTCCCAGAAATCCACAAAAGGCTTTTGGGGGTCGCCCTGATCCGGCAACAGGAATTTCCACGGAAGATAATTCCCTGAATTCTTGGTGCTCCCAAGCAGCTCAACCACTAAAACCACATTTAAGGGCTCCGGAGACTCGGCCCAGTGCCAAACTGGGCCAGGCCGGATGGCAGCACACCCCAATGCTCCACTTTTCCGGCCTTAATTCCCATTTTTTCCCAAGGATTTCAAAGGTTCCTGCTCAGCAGGGCCTTGCGTTTGGGTTTGGACACTCGTAGCAACCCCTCAGTACAGATTTTCCTTGGTTTTTCTCTGTATACACAGAAATAAAAATGCAGAATTATCCCAATCCGGCCCTTCCCAGACAATTCCCTCCCACCCAGGACGTTTTCCCAAGCCAAAAGCCTTCTGTCCTCTCCTGGAATCATTCCTTCCCGCCCTCACTTCCACACAAAATCCAGGAATAATTGAGAACCCCCCAGAAAAGCAAAGCTCTGCAGCTGCTCTGATTTTACACAACTCCCAAACCGGGAGGGATTTCCATGCAAAAATAAAACCTCCCGAGGAGTTTGCCCAGGATTTCATCCACCCACAGGGGCCAAATCCACCCTCTTGGAGCAGCAGGAAGCAAAACCTTGGTGCTGATAAAGGGTCTTGTCAGCGGTGTTGATGTTAAAAGTTGCCTTTTCCCAGCTCTGGGCCCACGGGATTTGTGGAGATCGGATTGTTCATGAATTAACCCCGCTCCTCCCAGCACCCAAACACCGCCGGGGCCTTCCCGAGGCCTCCTAACAAAAGTTGTTTTGTTTTCTTTTCGTCTTCCCCGTGTTTTGACATCTCCAGGGCCGGAGCTTTGGTGTTTATACACGAGGGGAATTCCATGCATGGCGACGGGCCGGAGATTTGAACAATGTGGTCCAAATCTTGTCAATCCCAAGCTTTTTTCCTGCTGCTTCCAAACACATCATAAATCCAGGCCGGCTTTGTGGGCCTGAACCCGGCTCAGCAAAGCCGGAGCCTCCTGGCATGAGCCAAAGAGGGCTTTTTATAAATAAAACTTCCTAAAATCACCGAGCACTCCATTAATTCCAGGACACTCTGGCTCGGCTTCAAAGGGAATCTTTGCAGCAAAAAGGGGGGTTTTTTTTGCTGCTTTAATGATTTGCTACTTGTCCTTGTCATAACTACACGGAGCAAAAATGCGGGAGCGGGGAGAGGGTTGGGGAAACGCGAGGTTCCGGCTCCCATCCAGCTCCAGCTCCACGGATATGGGGCTTTAAAGGGAAAAAAGGGCTCCATAAATGTGGTTTTGAAGGGTTTTTGGGATGCTGTTCCTGAGGGGAGAGGACAGGGATGGGCGTCCCCCGCCCGCCATGGGCTCTGCGCCACTCCCGTGGGATCCCGGGAAGGACCCGGAGTTTGACTGGGAGCCACAATAAAAAAAAGGGATCTGAGAAATGGAGAAAAGGGAGATAAAAATAATACCCAAGAAAAGGATTAAAAATAGTTTTTACCAAAAAATGAGGCCAAAAAAATGAGAAAAACATCACCTGAATGAGGTGAGGCCTACTAAGGCCTAAGGGCCTTCCAAGGCCTGAGGGCCTACTCCGACTCCCCACAGTTATTTAGTCCTTTTAATTAACAAGGCTCCCCATTTTTAAATCATAATTCATCCCTCCCTTCTGCACATTTACATTGATTGCTCCTGACTCCAGGAGGTTGGAATTTTCCAGGGTTAAGGCCCAGAGCTGGGACAAGCAGCAGTTCTGGATACAACCCCTGGGGATGCATTTTTATTTTTGAGCCTCAATTTTCCCAAATTTCATAAAAGGGAAGAGCCATCCTCTCTCTCCCGAATGTTTTGACTCCTTATGAATATTTTAAGGAATTCTGCTGTTCAGCAGTTCAGGGAAAACCATTTGGGATGAATTTGGGATGGAAAAATAAAAGCGTTGTCATCAGCTCCACGGAAATAAATCTGGGTTTATTCATCTACTTGGGGTTGTTTTCTGCAAAATAAAGGGGAAACTCATCGCCTCCCACTGCATCCACTGGGGATTTTATTGGGAATGAACCCTCAGAGCTCTCTGGGCACAGCTGTGCTCAGGGAACACCCACCCAGGTATCCCACGGGAAGATTGGGAGGGATAATTCCATGTCAAACCCAGCCTGGAGACCTGGGCTGGGAGGGCAGAGCCACATTTTCCATCTCTGAGGGTCTTCAAGAAGAGATTAGAGAGTCACCGGAGCTCCTGAGCATCAAAAAAATCAGGGAATCATGGAAGGGTTTGGGTTGGAAGGAGCTTAAAGCCCATCCAGTCCCACTCCAGAGTGCTGCAAGCCCCAAACCTGGCCTGGGACACTTCAAAAACCCTGCAGAGACACCAAGAAACTCCAACCAGCCCCAAACACATCGATGGTTTCAGCTGAATTCTGCCACAGTGGGGTTTTGTACACCTGCACCTCTTTGGGATTGGGGCTGGGATTGATGGGACACATCACTGGCATTTAAAGCAAATTCCCACTCCAGCAATTCTTGTTCCTGTCACAAATTCCCAATCCAGGAACGCCTGTTCCTGTCACAAATTCCCACTCCAGCAATTCCTGTTCCTGTCACAAATTCCCACTCCAGCAATTCCAAACTTCCAGCCCTGACCCACAGCTCCCATTTATCCCTTCCTTTTCCTGCTCCCTGTCCCTCATCCCAAACTCCCATCCCTCTCCCAGTTTCCCCCACAAATTCCCACTCCAGCAATTCCTGTTCCTGTCACAAATTCCCATTCCAGCAATTCCTGTTTCTGTCACAAATTCCCACTCCAGCAATCCCAGACTTCCAGCCCTGACCCACAGCTCCCGTCTATCCCACACAGACCTTTTCCTGCTCCCTATCCCTCATCCTCATCCTAAACTCCCATCCCTCTCCCAGTTTCCCCCACAAATTCCCACTCCAGCAATTCCTGTTCCTGTCACGAATTCCCATTCCAGCAATGCCTGTTCCCATCACAAATTCCCATTCCAGCAATCCCAAACTTCCAGCCCTGACCCACAGCTCCCGTTTATCCCACACAGACCTTTTCCCTCTTTATCCCTTCCCTTTTCCTGCTCCCTGTCCCTCATCCCAAACTCCCATCCCTCTCTCCCGCTGTCCCTCTCCTCCTCCTCGCTGCAGTTCCCCAGTCCGGCCTCTCGCTGCTCCCTCTGACCATCCCTTCCTTCCCTTCCTCCCAAATCCCAGCTGCTGCTGAACGTTTTCCCTGGAAGCAGCGCCCAGGAGCTCGGGGGGAGGTTCCAGCTCCCCTTTTGCATTCCCAAATCCCCGTCTCTTTCCAAGGAGAGCATTCCGAATTCGATACATGGAATTCTTCACCCCGGCAATTCCAGACGGAATTGCTGGGGCTCTGCTCCAAGGGCACCCATGGAATAAGGGAAAAATAAACGGGAGCTGCTCAGCTCCAGCCTTTGGGGATTTGGGAACGGCAATTCCTGCTCCGGCTCCTTAAATCCTGCTCTCAAAATCCCAAATTCCCTCCTGAACTCCCGATTCGGATCAATCCCAAGATGGATTCGGCTCCTTGCAGCCAATCCTGGGAAAGCCCAGGTTGGAATAGCTGGAATCCCTGGGATTTTGCTCTCCAGAGGGATTCCCAGAGCTCTGCCTTGGTCAGATCTGGCACCAGCCATGCTTAAGTCCTCTGGAAAATATTCCCTAAATATTCCAAGGAAAGTCTTGGAAGGAACCTCTTCCTTCGCCACACCAACGTGTTCCTTAAACCCAGCCAAGCAGCTCCTTTATCCCTGGAATTCTTATCCAGACATTCAGGCCCAGATTTCATTTTATCCCTAAAAATCAACCCCAGCTTCGCAATTCCCTGGCTCTTTTCCATCCAGGACACCCAAATTCCCATTCCCACCTCTCCTTTCTCCATGCTGAGCCTCTTGGGACATCAAATCCACGTTTCCTCCCTCCAACTGTCCTGTTTCCTTGGAATGTTTTGTCCCAACAAAATTCCTTCCTAAGGGACACACTTAGAGAACACCCAGGAATTCCCAGCAGGAACCCAAAGCCAGGAATTCCCAGCGGGAATCCAAAGCGAGCTGGGCACTCCTTCACAAATCCCTGCAAATCCAGTTCCACATCCCGATTTTCCAACTTTCACTTCAGCTTCCGACTCCATAAAAAAAAGTATTCCAAGGAACAAAAGCCGCCCTCCTCCTCCTCCTCCTCCTCCTCCCTTGAAATTCCATGAACTTTCCCGGCTGAAAAGCCTCATTTGGAGCCTTTTATGTGCTCAGATCCTCTCTCCTTCCCATTTTTTGTTTTTCATTTTCCACCCAGCTGTCCGTTGGACTTTTCCAAATGGTGCCAGATGCTGGATTCATCGGGAAAACAATGCTGGGGAAGCAATTAAAGCTCCGAGGCTCCGATTAAAATGGGATAACGCTGCTCCCAGTGGGAATTGCAGGGCTGCTGCATTCCTGGCATTTCCAGGATGGGCTGGAAGCGGGCCCTGAGCGAGGAGGGAACCCGCTGGAATTTGTTCCTGGAGGAAAGGAAGGGTTGGAGGGGTTGGAATGGCAGGAAGGGATTTATTCCTGGGATAAAGGAAGGATTGGAGGGGTTGGAATGCTGGGATTTATTCCTGGAATTAAGGAAGGATTGGAGGGATTGGAATGGCAGGAAGGGATTTATTCCTGGGATAAAGGAAGGATTGGAGGGGTTGGAATGCTGGGATTTATTCCTGGGATAAAGGAAGGATTGGAGGGGTTGGAATGCTGGGATTTATTCCTGGAATAAAGGAAGGATTGGAGGGGTTGGAATGCCGGGAAGGGATTTTATTCCAGCAGCTCCCAGAACTCTGGGAGATCCCCACGGATCCCAACCATTTCTTAAGGAAAAAGGACGAATCCACCAATCCCTGCGCTGTTCCCGACGTTCCAAGTTGGGAATTCCATCCATTGATCCAACAGAGCCAAAGGAGCTCCAGCCCCGCTCCGAACAACCCCACATCCATCAGTCATCCCAGAAATCCGGAATTCCCTCCCTGGGACCCTCAGGCATCCCGGGAAGTTCAAATCCTCCCTCCCATTATGGGGGAAATGAACAGTGCAGTCCAAGTTTCCCGAATTTTTAACAAGGAATGGTCATTCCCGGAAAATTCCCGGCTGGATCCTGGACTCTGCTCCCACTCCAAGCTCAGGAAAAGCGAGGCTCACCCCGGAATCTCTGCTCCCAATCAATCCCCCATGGGAATACGCCGCCCTTTCCAAACTTCCCCAGCTTTCCCACATTTCTGGAGGCAGAAGTTTTCCAGGGAAAACTTCCCAGACCAGGAATCGATGCCAGAGGCACAGAAATTCTGGGATTTGCTCTCCGGGATGAGATTCCTGCTGCGGAATTTCCCCACCCCAAAAGCTGCCCCACGCTTCCACAAATTCCCTCCAAACTCTTCTCCCTGTGGATTCGGCACCGGGAACGTCTCCCAATCCAACCCTTCCCAGCCCTTTTCCCAGGCGGACTCACCTCGGGATGGGAATTCCAGGTGGAACCTGAAAAACCAAATGGGAAAAGAGACAAAATTCAGGATTCTCCTCCGGGATTATTCCAGCCTGAGGAATCAGGGATGGATGGGAAAATCCCGGAACTCAGGGAATGGGAAACGCGTCTGGGGCAAGGAATTCCAGGAGGAATTGGGATGTGCCAGGCCTGGAACAAGCCGGGATAGGGGGAAGGGCTGGGAGTGGATGGGATTTAAGGTCCTTCCCAACCACAATTCCATGGATTTCCAGCCATTGGAACAGATCCTTCTCCAAACACAAAGATTCCTGCTCCTCTTTTTTTCCCTCAAATCCTTTTAAAGCCGCTTCCAAGCCCAAAATATTCCATGGTTTTTGCTGAGCTCATTCCCAGCAGGTGCAGGGGGAGCCACGTTCTGCCCCTTCCCCAAAAAAACACGGATTTAACATTAAAAAAAAAAAAAAAATCGGGATTCTTTTCCTCTCTCTCCCACTTTGGGCAAATCTTGGGAGTCATTTTAATCCTGGAAATTTGGGAATCCGACCCAGGATTGGGAATCGAGCACGAAGGGCCCATTCCGAGACGGGCTCTGGTGGAACCCAGCGTGGAAAAATCCAATCAATTGGGATCCTCATTAAAAGCTTCCATGGAGGAAATGATTCCCCGGGAACATCCGAGCCCCCGGAATTCTGAGGAAGGGCCTGGATCAAAAAAAAACCCAGGAAAAACTCCAAACATCCACAGGGAGGAGAAACTTTCCCGGGATGTTGGGTTGGGAAGAGCCTTTTGGAGGGAAAAATCGGGAATTTCTCGGGATGCTCTTGGGAACAGATCCCGAATTCCACAAGGAATTTTTTCTCCCTCCCCTGGCTGCTGCATTTTATCCCTAAATCCCAAAAATCCGACCACACCCGGCCCAGGTGAGGGCAAAGCAGCTCGAGCTTTTTTTCCCTCCATTCTTTTCATCCTTAAATCCCAACATTTCCATGGAAAACTCCAATCATTCAACACTGAAGCGGAGAAACATCAGCTCTAAGACACCCCCGTGTTCCCCCAATCCCAAAAAAATCCAGCATCCCCAAAAACCGGGATATTTTTACCTCCTGAACAAACAAGAGCAGCAACAATCCCGTTTTTTTTCCGGGAATTTTTGCCTCGGGAGCCTTCCCTGGCCACGTTTTAGTGCCAACATTCCCTGAATGATTTTCTGTCACTCGCAATTCCCGCTCCATGAAAGCGCCGGGGCTTTGTTCCCGACCTCTGTCATTTCTAATCCCGGGAAATGGCCTAAAAAAACGGGAAAATTGAGTTCCATTCCCACCCGGAGCAGCTCCGGGAAGGCAGAGGGAAAAGGCCAAAAAATGCTTGGATTTTCCTGCTTTTTTTCCCCTTTTTCAGCACCGAGAAACAGCAAAAATTCCAATTTTAGCTCAAGGGTTTGGCTTTAATTCCAAGCTTGGATGATTTTCACGCTGGGAAGGAAAAGCTGGGATAAAATCCAATCGGGAATGGGGGGAAGAGAATTTTTTTTGAGCTCATCCCGGCCTCTGCTGATGGAAATCTTGGATAAATCCCATAAATGCCGGATCCTGGGGGAGTTCACCCCTGGAATTTCGCTCTTTTCCCAATATTTTCCCTAAACCCGGCGTTTCCCCCATCCCTTCCTGCAGAAAACTTCAGCCACAGCTCATCCCAAATTCTTTTTTTCCCAATTTTCCAGGATATTCTGGGATTTTTTGGCCTCGCAACACCCAAGAAATGCAACAATCGGGGGAAAATTGGGTTTAAGTGGATTTGAGCAGCTGGAAAATCCCCAAAATCCAAACCCCGCTTCCCTCTGAGCCGGATCCATAAAATCCAGGCAGCTCCCAAAGAAATTCCTGGCGTTTTCCCAGTTAAGGAAGAGCTGGTATTCCCAAGGGTTGGGCTGGAATGGGAGCTTTGGAGCCGGGATTTGAATGTCTGGGTAAATAAATATTTAAAAAATCATTAATTTTTGGTTTTTTTTAAAAAAAAATCGATGCCGGATGAGATTTCCAGGATGGGAAAAAAACCCCAGGAGACGGGAAAATGGGATTGGGAATTCCTCATTAGGGAAGAAAGCGGCTGAAATTGGTTTCTGAGCTCAGCACGGCACCGCCGAGGCTCTCGGCTTTCAGGTTAATGATGGATCCAGGAGGAAATGGATGGGAAAAGTGGGATAATTCCATCAGGCGGGCTGGGAAAGGCTGGAAAATTCCGGAAAGGAACAAGGCAGGAGGCTCCAAAGGGAATTAGCGGTGGGAGTGAGCTCGGGGATAAATGGAGGTGAAGATGGGGTTGATTGAATTGGGATTAATGGGGGGATTCTTTCCTTCCAAAAAAAAAAAAGGGGGGGGGAAATTCCCATCCAGAATAAATCGGGAATGTCTGAGAATTCCTTCCTTAAATATAAAAAAGGGGGGGAAAATCCCATCCTGAAATTAGGGAATAAATCAGGAATATCCAGGAATTCCTTCCTTAAAAGGAGGAAAAAATTCCCCATGCTGAATTTACGGAATAAATCAGGAATGTCCGAGAATTCCTCCCTTAAAAATAAAAAAGGGAGGAAAATCCCAACCTGAAATCATGGACTAAATCAGGAATATCCAGGACTTCCTTCCTCAGAAGGAGGGAAAAAATCCCATCCTGAAATTAAGGAATAAATCAGGAATATCCAGGACTTCCTCCCTCAAAAGGAGGAAACAAATCCCAACCTGAAATCATGGAATAAACCGGGAATATCCCGGAATTCCCTCCTCACAACCAACACCGGGGCCAGAACGCTCCCCACGGGAACCGGGGCAAACCCAACCGAAACTCCGCCGACTTTTCCGGAGCTCTCCCTTTTTCTCCGGCCTCGAACATCCACGGGATTCCCAACGGCGGCACAATTCCGGCAGCACGAGGAATTCCCAGAAATGTGACAGAATTCCGGAGATTTGGGGTTAGGAAGCGATGGAGAAAAGCCCACCTGGCTCGGATCCTCCGGAAGGCGCCCAGAAGCGCGTCCCGCTGCTGGCGGGCGCCGGCGCTCAGGGGCTCGTCCCAAAGGCCCTCGGCCAGGTAATGGTGAACCTCTGGAAAACAGGGAATGCTGGAAATCAGGGATACGCACTGGGGTGGGAAAGGGGGAGTGGGAAAGGGGGATGGGAAAGGGGGATTGGGAAAGGGGCAGGAAAGGGGGAGCGGGAAAGGGGGAGTGGGAACGGGGGACTGGGAAAGGGGCAGGAAAGGGGGACTGGGAAAGGGGGATTGGGAAAGGGGGAGCGGGAAAGGGGGACTGGGAAAGGGGGACTGGGAAAGGGGCGGGAAAGATGGGAAGGGTTGGGAAATCTGGGAATGGGAAAGGGGTTTAGGAAACCTGGGAAAGGGTTTAAGGAAATCTGGGCCTGGGAAAGGGTTTAAGGGAAACCTGGGAAAGGGTTTAGGGAACCTGGGAATGGGAAAGGGATTTAGGGAACCTGGGAAAGGGTTTTGGGAAACCTGGGCCTAGGGTTTAGGAAAACCTGGGGAAGGGTTTTAGGAAAACCTTTTTTTCCCTGGGCCCTGGGAAAGGGTTTAGGGAAACCTGAGAATTGGGAAAGGGTTTTAGGGAAACCTGGGAAAGGGTTTAGGGAAACCTGGGCCTGGGAAAGGGTTTAAGGAGACCTGGGAAAGGGTTTAGGGAAACCTGGGCTAGCGGGAAGTGTTCCTGGATGGGACTGAAGGTCCCTTCATCCCGGCCCATTTGAGGATTCCCAGGAATCCCCGGATTCCCCAACCCTCCCCCACTCCCAGCAGCACCTGGGGAAGCTCCAGGAGCAAAAATCCCCAAATTCCCCTTCAGTCCAAGTTCACGGCCAGGAATTGAAAAATTCCTGCCAGGCTTTGTAAATCCCAGGCCCGATCCTGAAATCCCGGGCCTAAATTCCCTTTTCCCCTTGCACAGCCAAGCTCCAGTTTAGGACGGGTCTAACAAAGCCGAGCTTACACCACCACCAAAAAATGCAGAGATCCAAGGCTAAACCAAGCCCTAGAGAGGGAACAAATCCCGCTTTTCCACAGGCAAGGAGCAGGCGGGGAAAAGAAACCGCTCCCAGCCCTCCCCGGCAATGCCAGGGTCATTTTTAAGCGCGGATTAAGTCGCTGAGCAGCCGATTAGCGCTAAAGCGGCGTTTACTGCCGGGGATGTCAGGCCGGCTCAGCGCCGGGTGAGTTATGGACGAGCAGCGGCTTTTCCAGAGGCTTTGGAGAGGCGGGAAAGGGAAAGGAAAAGTCGGCCATAAAGTCAGGAAGAGCAGCTCGGGAATAAATCAGCCTAATGCCGGGTTTAGTGCTTGTCGGGATCATTGTGCTGCCTAATGCCGGGTTTAGTGCTTGTCGGGATCTTTGTTTATGGATGGCCCGGCCTGCTCCGCGCAGGGAGTTCGAGGGAGATTCCCTCCTCCTTTCCTGTGGGGGGAAGGGGGGGAAAAGGGGGAAAAATGGGGGAGAAAAGGAGGGGAAAGGGGGGGAAAAAGGAGGGGAAAAAAGGGGGGAAAGGAGGGGAAAATAGGGGGGGGGAATAGGGGGGAGAAAAAGGAGGGAAAAAGGGGGGGGAAGGAGGGAAGGGGGGAAAAAAGAGGAAAAGGGGGAAAAAGGAGGGGGAAAGGGGGGAAAAGGGGGAAAAGGGGGAAAAAGGGGGAAAAGGAGGGGAAAACGGGGAAAAGGGGGAAGTGGAAAAAAGGGGGGGAAGGAGGGGAAATAAGGGGGGAAATAGGGGGGAAAATAGGGGAGGAAAAAAGGAGGGAAAAGGGGGGGAAAGGAGGGAAGGGGGGAAAGGAGGAAAAGGGGGGGAAAAAGGAGGGAAAAGGGGGGAAAATCACACATTTAAGGTCCTTCCTTCCCAGGCTGGGAAGAGCCGGGAGCCTCCAGAACCCCTGGAAGGCCTCAGGATTGTCAAAACCCGGCAAAGTTGGATCCCAAATCCCTCTCCGTGATTTTTTGCCGGCTCCTTCAGGAACCGAAGGCCACAACCACGAGCTCACCCCGAAACCTTCTCCAGGCTCAGAACCCACAACATAAAATATAAAAACCACGTTTCAGTTCCTTCCTTCCCAGCCTGGGAAGAGCCGGGAGCCTCCACAAGGCCTGGAAATCTCCTCAGGCCCTGGAAGGCCTCAGGATTGTCAAGAGGCGGCAAAGTTTGATCCCGAGCTTTGTGACACGCAATTAATCTCCATTCCCGGCCTGCTCCACCTGTCAGCCAACAAAGGCCGGGCTCGGCGAGGAGATCTGAAGCCTTCAATTAAAAGCAGGCAGCTAACGAGGAAAACGACCCCGCGGAAAGCGGGAACGAGGCGCTCCCGGAGGCGGCAGCTCGGAACAATCGAGGGCCGCGCATCCAAAATGTCACCGCGGGGCTGAGCTGGGCCTGAGCTGGGCCTGAGCTGGGCCTGAGCCGAGGGGGAATTCCCACCTTCAGCAGGAGGTTGGGAAGGAGACGGCCGGGATGGAGGAGGTGGAAAGGGTGGGTTGGGAGCGGCTCATCCGGAGGGACAGGGATCCCGTGGGACAGGGATCCAGTGGGACAGGGATCCCAAGGGGACAGGGATCCCAAGGGACAAGGCACTGATGGGACAGGGCTCCCAAAGGACAGGGATCCCAAAGGGACAGGGATCCCAAGGGACAGGGATCCCAAGGGACAGGGATCCAGTGTGACAGGGCACTGATGGGACAGGGCTCCCAAGGGACAGGGATCCCAAAGGGACAGGGCTCCCAAGGGACAGGGATCCCAAGGGACAGGGCTCCCAAGGGACAGGGATCCCAAGGGACAGGGATCCAGTGGGACAGGGATTCCAAGGGACAGGGATCCCAAAGGACAAGGATCCCAAGGGACAGGGCTCTGATGGGACAGGGATCCCAAGGGACAGGATCCAGTGGGACAGGGATCCCAAGGGACAGGGATCCAGTGGGACAGGGCTCTGATGGGACAGGGATCCCAAAGGGACAGGGATCCCAAGGGACAGGGATCCAGTGGGACAGGGCTCCCAAGGGACAGGGCTGCAGATCCCAAGGGCTCTGGCGCTGCAGAGGGGGAGGGATGAGCTCGGCGCTGCTGCAGCAGGAAATGAGAGCTCCCAACCCCAAAACCACCGAAAGGGCTCCCAGCTGCTTCCCCAGCACCCCCCCGGTGTGGGGGTTCCACGGGCACAGGGTGCAGGGTGGATTCAATCCCTGCTCCAGCCTAAAACTGCTGCTGGGGATGGATTTATGGGCAGCTGGGCCCCGCGGAACTTCTCACAGCGCACCGGAAAAAGCCCACAAAGTTCAGGTTTTTGAAGCTGAAAACCTCAAAAACAAGCGGCTCTGAGCAGTGAGAGGTGCAAACACCCTCGAAATGTGGGGGTACCACAGGCAGGGGGGTCAGGGATGGGTGGAATCCCTGCTCCAGCTGCTGCTGGGGTTGGATTTATGGGTTTATGGATTGATGGGCAGCTGGGCACCGCAGAACTTCTCTCCCCACGCTCCAGGCTACAAAAATCCCACAAAATGCCGGTTTTTGAGGCAGCTTTGACCAGAGCTGAGCAGGGTTTGTGCTTGGCCGAGCCCCCACAGTTGGAATTTGGGAGGAAAGCCAGGAAAAGCAGCTTCGGGAGGGACCTGGCATTGCCAGGATCAGCAGGGCTGGAAGGGGAAGCGATCCAGCCCGAGCCCACACCAGGGCTGGGGACACAGGGACGCACCCAGGAGGGTTTGGGATGGCTCCAGAGGGAAATCCCAGCAGCCCTCGGCTCCTTCCCGCGGGAAGTCTCATCCCAGTCTCATCCCTGAGGCCGGCACGGCTCTCCCACCTTTTCGCACAGTTTTGGGATTAAAGCTTCCCTGAGGATGCAGCTCCACCAAACAGCCCCGGAGAGCCCCAAACCCAGCGGATCCCAAAATCCCAGCCCCAAACACCCCCAGAGACCCCAAACCGAGCCCCAAACACCCCCAGAGACCCCCAAACCCAGCGGACCCCAAAATCCCAGCCCCAACCACCCCCAGAGACCCGAAATACCCTCGGAGACCCCAAACCCAGCAGACCCTAAATCCAGCCCCAAACATCCCTGGAGACCCCAAACCCAGCAGACCCCAAAATCCAAGCCCCAAACAGACCCAGAGACCCAAACCCAGCCCCAAACACCCCCAGAGACCCCAAACCCAGCCCCAAACACCCCCAGAGACCCCAAACCCAACAGACCCCACAAACCCATCCCCAAACACACCCAGAGACCCCAAACACCCCCAGAGACCCCAAACCCAGCAGACCCCAAAATCCCAGCCCCAAACACACCCAGAGACCCCAAACCCAGCCCCAAACACGCCCAGAGACCCCAAACATGCCCAGAGACCCCAAACCCAGCCCCAAACACCCCCAGAGACCTCAAACCCAACAGACCCTAAACCCAGCCCCAAACACGCCCAGAGACCCCAAACCCAGCAGACCCCACAAACCCATCCCCAAACACACCCAGAGACCCCAAACACCCCCAGAGACCCCAAACCCAGCAGACCCCAAAATCCCAGCCCCAAACACACCCAGAGACCCCAAACCCAGCCCCAAACACGCCCAGAGACCCCAAACATGCCCAGAGACCCCAAACCCAGCCCCAAACACCCCCAGAGACCCCAAACCCAACAGACCCTAAACCCAGCCCCAAACACGCCCAGAGACCCCAAACCCAGCAGACCCCACAAACCCATCCCCAAACACACCCAGAGACCCCAAACACCCCCAGAGACCCCAAACCCAGCCCCGGAGACCCCAAACCCAGCAGACCCCAAACCCAGCCCCAAACGCCCCCAGAGACCCCAAACCCAGCAGACCCCACAAGCGCAGCCCCGCAGAGGCTGAGGGGGCTCAGCCCCGAATCTTCTCCTGCCCTCGGCTGCGACGGCGCCGTTTGGGCCCCATTTGGACCCCACCACAAATCCCTCCATATCCCAGCCTTCAGCACCACCGGGAAGTTTGCCCGGCCCTAAAAGCTCCAGGACACGCAGCCACAGCCCCTAAAGCCCCCTTGGGGTCAGGGACAGGGGGGGTCCCACAACCCTCGAGGACCCCAAAGCATCACAGCAAAATCCACCCCGAATCCTCCCCAGCTCCAGCCCGGGGCAGATTTTCCGTACGGGGCAGAAAAAGGGGGAGGGTGAGGAGGGATTTGTCACCTTCCAGGAGCCTCTGGATCTCCTCCGGGATCCTGGGATCCATGGGAATCCTTCCCACAGGAGCCAACCCTGCTGCGACCGGGCCGGGGCAGTGACAGAGCGAGGAGGAAGCGGAGAGGGCGGGGACACCCCAAAAAGAGGAGGAGGAACCTTTAGGGCGCCCCAGGGGAGCATTCCCAGCTGTCCTGGGTGCTCCCAAAAATTCCAGGTGGGAAAAGCTGAGCTCCGGGCAAGGAGTCGCGCCTGGGCCCGGATGAGCCTTCCCAGCGGGAATCTCCTCCAGGAGCTCGGCTCGGCTCACCTGGAGCCTCCCGGGGCTGTTCCTGAGCCTGGTTGGAGCCGGGATTGGGATTTTTCCCGGTTTTCCCCCCAAATCCGCAGGGGAAGGAGGTGGTGCTTGGATGGCCTGGAATGGAAGTTCCCCTTTTCCCGTTTCCTGCGCGGAAAAGGGCTTGGAATGTAAAAATGAAGGCGCCGCTTGTCCCACGCCTGCGATGGCTGCGGAAAAGAGGAAAAAACTCCTGGGAATGCGGGGATTTCCACATGGAAATGTGGGAAATACTCCTGGAAATATGGAGAGTTCCATATGGAAATGTGGGAAATCCTCCTGGAAAAATGGAGATTTCCATATGGAAATGTGGTAAATACTCCTGGAAAAATGGAGATTTCCTTATGGAAATGTGGAAATATTCCCAGAAATGTGGTGATTTCTATACGGAAATACTCCTGGAAATACAGAGATGCTCCTCCACTTAGAAATATGGAAACACTCCTGGAAACATGGAGAGTTCCACATGGAAATGTGGGAAATACTCCTGGAAATAGAGATTTCCACATGGAAATACTCCTGGAAATACGGAGATGCTCCTCCACTTAGAAATATGGAATTACTCCTGGAAAAACGGAGATTTCCTTATGGAAATGTGGAAATATTCCCAGAAATGTGGTGATTTCCATACGGGAATGTGGGAAATACTCCTGGAAATTGAGATTTCCACGTGGAAGTTCTCCTGGGAACCCGGAGCTGCTCCCAGGTGCTTTGGGAGGACGAAACAAAGGGAAAAATTCCGTTTCTCTCTCAGTTCTCAGCCCAAACCCGACCAGGAGCAGGTGCCAGGAGGATCCCGACCGCTCGGGGTCGGGATTTGGGGTCATGGAGCTAAAGGAGAAACCCCAAAGCAGCTCCGGGGTTTTCCTGGGGCCTTTTTGGGGTCGGGATTTGCAGGGCCGGCGCCTCGGCCGGTTCCCCGCTCTTCAAGGGGGTGATTTTATGGAGAAGGGACCATAAAGGGGGGATTTCCAGGGAAATCCCCTGCAGGATTCGGGGATTTTGGGGTTTCTGCGAGGCCATTTGGGGTTTGGGGACAGAGGAAGGAGTTGGGATTCATCCAGATCCAGATCTGGAACCTCGGAGCTGCCATTTCCAAACGGGCCTTTCCCACCCTATTTTATCGGCTTCTTTCTCAGATTAAGCTCAGCTTTTCCCCCCCCCTCCCCCTCGAGCCTATTTAGGCTCAGCCCTGCTGCAGCTCAGGCTCGGTTTTAGGGTGGAAAGTGCCCGGAATGGAGCATTTGGGGCGGATGCTGAGGCCTCAAAGCACAGGAAACGCTGCAGCTCAGGGGCCCCGCGGGGGAGAGGGGAAAGAAAAATGTCACAGGAGCTGCTCCCCAAATCTCCCGGCCAGGGAGGGCCTCGAGAGCCGGGATTTAGGGAATTCTGAGCCTTTTTTGGGGGGAAAAATGGGGATTTCTCTCTGTCAGTGCCTGCTCCTTGCATCCCCCAGCCAGGTGGGGTCTCTTGGGTCAGGGAATTTGGGAATTAAAGTCAGAAAATGAAACTATCACAGCACAGGTGGGGCCTTGTGAGCTGGGATTTAGGGAATTCTGAGCCTCTTTTGGGGGAAAATTTGGATTTTTTGCTGCCAATCCCTCCCCTTAAATCCCTCAGCCAGGATTTAGGGAATTCTGAGCCTCTTTTGGGGCAAAAAGTGGATTTTCCTCTGTCGGTACCTGCTCCTTGCATCCCCCAGCCAGGTGGGAGTCTTGGGTCAGGATTTAGGGAATTCAGACTCTCTTTTGGGGGAAAAATGAGGATTTCTCCATGTCTGGACCCATCTGAGCAGCGCTGGGCGTATAAAAAGCCCGGGATGCGCAGGGGGCCGATGGATCCGTGTCTGTGGCCTCCCCTGGAGCCGGTCTGGGATAAACATTTACCCCGGGCTGGGAAAATCCCTCCTCATTCCGGAGGAAACGGAAGCGGAGCAGGGCCTCCAGAGGGAGGAGAATTCCTCGGGATGTGCCTCAGGATCGGCAGGAGCAGCTCGAGGCAGAGCTCGGAGCTGGGGATGCTCCTGAGGAACCTCAGACGCTCCTTGGAGATCCCGCAGGGGTGGGAAAAGGGAACCAGGAGATGCTGCTCTGTGGGATTTTCCCGGGAATTGAAGCGATTTCTCCCATTTAGGGCCTGGGAAGGATTTTTTCCGTCAGGCCAAGGCAGCTGGGGTTTGTTTTCCAGGGATTTGGTGTCGTCCTTTGGTGCCCTGGGTGCCACCAGCGCTGGAAAGGGGTTTCACCCTAAAATTTCCTGCTCTTCCAGAGTTTCCGGCATCACCAAATCCCTGGATCTTTCCTGCTCTTCCTTCCTGGCTCTTCCCTTCGATTTCAGGGTGATTTGGGGGTTGTTTTGGTTTTGGTTTTGCTCCAGAAATCCAAGTTATCCTAAAGACTTGGGAGTGGCATCACGGCTCGAGGCCGGGGCTGTGGCGCTCTTGGCTCTGGCGTCCATCCCATGGTGCTGGGAATGGGATCAGGGATGGGAACAGCGCCCAAAACATGGAATATCCCCCTCAAACTTTGTATTTTTAAGGTCCTGTGTGGTTATTAAATCCATTTTCCTGAGGAATTCCGAGGCGTTGGGCCTCAGCTGCCACAGGGACGTCGGAGCTCTCACCCCAAATCTGCTCCCTCAAGGATTTTCCCGATTTCCAGGGAAATTTTTTTTTTTTTGCTTTCCCTTCCCTTTTCTCCTCACCCTTCAATGTTTGGATGTGTGGAAGGGTCACAAATTCAGATTTGGGATCAGCTGGGAGGGAAATGCGGGAGTCCAGCACCTTCCAGGGCCCATCCTTGTCCTGCAGCATCCCAAATTTGTGGATCCTGGATTTAAAGCCGCCTCCCCAGCGGAGAAAATTCCCACCTGGATCCTGCCAGGTCCCGCCCAGCAGCCGGGCTGTGCCCTGGTGACATCCTCGGGAAATCCAATTTCCCAGGAAACGGACGCTGGGTTGGGGGTAACCATGGAAACGGAGCCGGGCGGCCTTGGAAGAGCTGGGGGAAAATGGGAAAGGCAGAACCCTTTTCCTATTGGGAATATCCCAGGATTTGGGAGGGAAACAGGAGGGGCAGAACCCTTTTCCTATTGGGAATATCCCAGGATTTGGGGGGAAATGGGAAAGGCAGAGCCCTTTTCCTACTGGGAATATCCCAGGATTTGGGGGAAAACAGGAGGGGCAGAGCCCTTTTCCTGCCGGGAATATCCCAGGATTTGGGAGGGAAACAGGAGGGGCAGAGCCCTTTTCCTATTGGGAATATCCCAGGATTTTGGGGGAAAATGGGAAAGGCAGAGCCCTTTTCCTATTGGGAATATCCCAGGATTTGGGGGATTCCAGGGCCGTGTCCCTGATCGGTGACATGGGGCTGAGCTGCCCCCCGGCCCCGGGCGGGGATGGAATCCCAAATCTAGCGGCTCCAGCCCTTCCCAAATCCAGTGGCTCCAGCCTTTCCCAGCCTTTCCCAGCCTTTCCCAGCCTATCCCAGTCTATCCCAGTCTATCCCAGTCTATCCCAGCCTTTCCCAGCCACCGGGAAAGGTGAAGGACAATAAAAGAGGTGCAGAGGTGAAAGCGCGGCGCTCTCAGGCGGAATCAATGCGAGAGGGGCCGGAAGGGGATGAGATAAAACGAGATAAGATAAAAGATAAAAGATAAGGAGCGCGCGCTGAGCCCGGGCCAGAATTCCAGGGAGGAGGAGGAGGATCCCAGGCTCCATTTACCGGGACCAGGAGATTTGGGCACCGTTCCCAGCCCCTGGGATCGCGCTGGAGATCCCTGGAAAACCCCCTGGCCCCCTGTGTCCTCTCTGTTCCCAATCCCAGCTCCTGCCGGGCTCTAATTCCAGTTTTTCTCCATCCATTCCCAATCCCAGCTCCTGCCGGGCTCTAATTCCGGTTTTTCTCCATCCATTCCCCAAACTCAGCTCCTGCCAGGCTCTAATTCTGGCTTTTCCCATTCCCAGCTCCTGCCAGGCTCTAATTCCAGCTTTTCTCCAATCCTAACTCCTGCCAGGCTCTAATTCCGGCTTTTCCCCATCCATCCCCAATCCCAGCTCCTGCAATTCCAGGCCAGGCTCTGATTCAAATATTCCCATTTTTGCTCCAACTATTCCCATTCAAGAAACTCAAAATTCCCATTCCTGCTCCGGAGCTCCAGGCATCCCTGTGGTCCGGTGACATTCCCGTTGTCAGGAAATCCGGGAATGCTGGAGGATCTCCCAAGGAATGAGGCTGCAGCTGGGAAATGGAAAGTGGCGCTCCCAATTATTCCTTAGGAAATTCGGGGATAAAACTTGGGAGATGTGGGAAAATTCGCCTTGGAAAACATCCCAGATATTTTGGGGATGTTTTTGTGTCGCCCTCTTCTTCCAGGGATGGATCCAAACATTCCGGAGCCGCTCCCAAGGCGGAATCCTGGAAAGGAGTTGGAGCTCTTGGCTCTCCATCTCTCCCAGATTTTGGGACATTCCAAGTGCAAAATTCCCCATTCCATGAAAGAGGAAGACGAGGCCAAAGGGGAGGAATTGCTTTGAACACCTGGAGCCACTGGAAAAATGAGGAGCAGGCCTCAAATCCAGGGAGTTTCAGCTCTTCCTGTCACTTCAATGAACTCCAAAGTTTAATCCCGGAGTCCCTTTCCGGGCACTGGGAATCCTCCGAGGATTCTGTGGAGTGCTGGGTGCTCTGGACTCTTTCCAGGGAAGCACTTAAAGTCTGGGATGAGCTCTGGGTTTGTCCCATCGGAAAGAGCGGAAATGGTGCTTTGGGAAGAAAATAATCCCAGGAAAATTGGTGCTTCCGACCTAGGGAAAAGGCAGGGAGCAAAAGGATCCAGATCAGGAGCGGGGTCACTCCGGGCTCTGTCCACTTGGAGCTCTTCCCGTGCTCCGCCCGAATTCCAAACTCTCCTCCCGAGCTGCTCCTTCCTTCCCTGGGCTGGAGAGGCCGCCCGGAAAATCGTGGAATTGTGGAATGCTTTGGGTTGGAAGGAGCTTAAATCCCATCCAGCTCCATCCAGGGCACCTCAGGGTGCTCCCGCCCGGCCTTGGACACTTCCAGGGATCCAGGGGCAGCCACAGCTTCCCTGGGAATTCCATCCCAGCCCGGAATTCCTCCCCAGTGTCCCCTCCAGCCCTGCCCTATCCCAGTTTGAAGCCATTCCCTGGGTCCTGTCCCTCCAGGCCTTGGAGATGCTCGGCTGGATCCAGGCTGCTTTCCAGGCGAGGAGCCCGTTCCAAACCTTCCCACAGCTCAGGATACACCAGATTTTCGGGAGGGGCGTCCCTGGTGCTGCCGTGCTGCCCCATTCCCTCTCTCCCTGCATTTCCACGGATTTGGGGGATGTTTGCACACGAGAAAGGCTCCGGAGGTGTCACCCAGTGGGATTACAAGGGTTAAAATTCCAGGATTATTTACAATTCCAGGATTATTTGCATTCCCGGGATTACAAGGGCTTAAAATTCCAGGATTATTTACAATTCCAGGATTATTTACAATTCCAGGATTACAAGGGTTTAAAATTCCAGGATTATTTACAATTCCAGGATTACAAAGGTTTAAAATTCCAGGATTATTTACAATTCCAGGATTATTTACACTCCCAGGATTACAGGGGGTTTAAAATTCCAGGATTATTTACACTCCCGGGATTACAAGGGTTTAAAATTCCAGGATCATTTACAATTCCAGGATTACAAGGGTTTAAAATTCCAGGATTATTTACACTCCCCGGATTACAGGGGGTTACAATCCCAAACCAAAGCACTCCAAAGGTCCCAGATCCGAGCCCAGGCAGGCTGATCCGGAATTCCAGCTTTTTCCTCCGGAACCAGCGGATCCCTGCATCCTCTGGCTGCAGCATTCCCGGGAATGCCCTGAACTATGGATCCCTGAGCCTGAGCCGGGCTCCAGGAGTGCTGCAATTCCTTTGTGGAGCCTTTTCCCAGGGCTGGGAGAGGCGAGCTGGGCCTAAGAGGGGTTTGAAGAGCCGGGCCTTAGAGGGGTGTGCAGAGCCAGGCCTAAGAGGGGTGTGCAGAGCCGGGCCTAGGAGGGGTGTACAGAGCCAGGCCTAAGAGGGGTGTGCAGAGCCAGGCCTAGGAGGGGTGTGCAGAGCCGGGCCTTAGAGGGGTGTGCAGAGCCAGGCCTAAGAGGGGTGTGCAGAGCCAGGCCTAAGAGGGGTGTGCAGAGCTGGGCCTAAGAGGGGTGTGCAGAGCCGGGCCTAAGAGGGGTGTACAGAGCCAGGCCTAAGGGGGCTGTGCAGAGCTGGGCCTAACAGGGGTATGCAGAGCTGGGCCTAACGAGTGTGCAGAGCCGGGCCTAAGAGGGGTGTGCAGAGCCGGGCCTTAGAGGGGTGTGCAGAGCCAGGCCTAAGAGGGGTGTGCAGAGCCAGGCCTAAGAGGGGTGTGCAGAGCCAGGCCTAGGAGGGGTGTGCAGAGCCGGGCCTAAGAGGGGTGTGCAGAGCCAGGCCTAGGAGGGGTGTGCAGAGCCGGGCCTTAGAGGGGTGTGCAGTGCCAGGCCTAACAGGGGTCTGCAGAGTCGGGCCTAACAGGGGTGTGCAGAGCCGGGTCTGACAGGGGTGTGCAGAGCTGGGCCTAAGAGGGGTGTGCAGAGCCGGGCCTAAGAGGGGTGTGTAGAGCCAGGCCTAAGAGGGGTGTGCAGAGCCGGGCCTAAAAGGGGTGTGCAGAGCTGGGCCTAGGAGGGGTGTGCAGAGCCAGGCCTAAGAGGGGTGTGTAGAGCCAGGCCTAAGAGGGGTGTGCAGAGCTGGGCCTAAGAGGGGTGTGCAGAGCCGGGCCTAAGAGGGGTGTGCAGAGCCCGGCCTAAGAGGGGTGTGCAGTCCGTGCTTAGGGCAGGGGACAGGACAGGGACCAAGGGGCGGCACTTCCTGGCACGCGGGGATGGAGAATCCCGCTGGATGCTCCGGTCCCCATCGGCAGCAGCCCTCGATCCCCGCACCCAGAGGAACTTTCTGCCCCTGGTTCCCACCTGGTGCGGCCAATCCGGGACATTCCCGTGTTGCCTCCGTCAGGGATCGGGATCGGGATTGGGATCAGGGCAGGAATCTCCAGGCCCTGCTCCTCTCTGTCTGTGGCAGGAATTGGTGCCCAGAGAGCGGCAGCTCCTTTAAATTGATCCAAGACCACACAAAAAACCATGGAATGACCTGGAACTGCACCAATCTCCCCTCTGATCCCAAGAAAAGCTCCAGCTCCGAACTCCCCATTGAGACCACGCCAAGAATCGTGGAAGAACCTGGAATTGCACCTCCCATCCCAAGAAAAGCTCCAGCTCCAGACTCCGCTTCCCAACCCCTTCCCTTGGCCCCACCAGCGCCTTTCTCCTGCTGTTTATTCCCTTGGAAAATCCAATTCCCAGCTCCCAGCTCTGCTCCAGCTCCTTCCAGCCGGGAATCGCGGCCGCGGGAAGAGCTGGGGCGGAAGGAGGGATGCAGGGAAGGAGGAAGGTGTCACTTTTATTTACCTTCAGCGCCCTGCCTGCCGCGCCGGAGCGGAATATCGGGAGCGGGGAAAATTGGAAGTTAAGTGGTTCCCTGTCAGGTGGCGGCTGTCACCCGCCTGAGGAGCTGACGGCTCCGCCAGCAGAGAATTCCCGGCTCCGGAGTCCTGCCGGAGCTCTCCCTGCACCGGGATTTGTGCCACTTGTTCCCGGGTATCTCGTAGAGGTGGAATTGATGGGGTGCAAACCCCGGTGTTGGAGGAGATCTCGTTTCTCACTCAGGAGTTGGGGATTTCTCCATCCCCACATCTGCGATTTCAGGGGATGAATTCCAGCTGAATTCCAGCGCTGGGGATGGATACCTGGGAGAGGGAGATGTGGGGGAAAATGGGAGATCTCCTTTTGCATCAAGGCAGAGCGGGAGTGAGGATCTGGCTGGGGCGGCAGGGACAAGGGCGGGAGACAAATCCCGCTTGGGAAGGAGGGGAAGATGGATTTTGATGGATGCCGACAAGCGCTGAGCTCCACACCGGGCTTAACACACAAATTCCCTCCCCTGCGGAGGAGAATTCCCTGGTAAAATGAGCAAATCCTCCTCCTCCTTCTTCCCCCTCCTCCTCCTCCTCCTCCTTGCTCCTTTCCCTGCCACCTCCTCAGCAAATCCTGGAATTTTGGTGGAGATCAGGAGGTGTCCGAGGCAGGGAAATGAATTTTCCCACTCGGCTGCTCCTGAACTCTGGATTTTCCAGCGCCGCCGCCTCCACCTTTAAATCTCAGCATCCCCAGGAACAACCTGGCAGCGGGAAGCGTTTCCATGGCGACGGGATGCGGGTCACAACCCCTGGAAATGGAATCGCAGCTTGGATTTGTCCCAGAGTGGGAGCGCAGGGACGCGGGGACGGCCAACCTGTCACCCTGGGCTGGCACCTGCCGGCATTCCTGCCGCTCCCGGTGCCACTGGGGCATGGATAGGGTGGCTCCTGCCGGGATCCGGCCTGGGAAGGGCAACCCCTTGGGATCCTTGGCTGAGGGAATTCTGTGAGATCATTCCCGGTTTCCAAGGTGTGACCAGGAGTTCCTAAGCCCTGGCTTGTGCTTGCCTTGCCCCGGAGCAGATTCCAGCCAATCTCCGGCCTTTCCCCTTCGCTATCCCGGGTTTTTCCAAGCGCTACAGAGGGAATTTGCTGTGGGAATTTCACTCGAGAGCTCTCAGAGAGCACAAATCGATGGGATCAGGAGCAGAAATCTCCGTCCCCGCCATCTCTGTTTTCCCTTCCTTCATTCCCCACCCCGTGCACGGACAGAGCCTGGAAACTCTGCCAGGAATCCGCTGCATCCCGGGAAATCCTGTCCCCTGCAATCCCAGGATTTGGGCAGGGAGGAGCTGCCAGCGTGGCCTGTGGAACGTTCTGGGCACACCTGGAGATGGGAATCCACATTTGGGATAAATTTAACCCCCTAAGGGGGGGTGAAACCCATGGAAGGAGCAGAGTTCTCCGTCCCTGCCTCGCCAAATCCTTGGGAAAGCGAGGAGGGAGGGATGGGCTGGGTTAGGCGAGGCTTTTCCCCCTTTGATCCGCGCTCTGCTGAGCGGAACACAAAGCACGGGCGGCTCCGAGCGGAGGCAGCGAGCGAGACGGACAGAGTGACACGGGCAGAATGAGCTGTCACCTCCCATTTGTCACCGCGCGGGGACACGAATCGCGCCTTGGAGACGCTTCCCGATGGAGCCCCGCGGCTTCCAAACCCCTGGAATGTTGGAATTCCTTCCAGGCTGGCGGATCCCAAGTTTATCAATCCTGGAGGCGCGGGAAATTCGCCCCCTCGGAGCTGATTTTCCCTTCTCCTCCCCTCCCTCCTCCCGCCGCTTGCCGCGGTTTGTACCTGGAAAGGGCAGGGAATGGATCCCCCGACGGATCCGGCGGGATCTGGGGAGCCTGGAGAGGGATTGGCAGAGGGGCTGTCCCCAAATGGGGCCGGCTCCAAGGGGCAGCAGTTCCTGGCCCCAAATTTGTCCCCATCCAAAGCACCCCAAACCAGCCGGTTCAGCCCCATTCCCTACCAGGGAATTTGGAAGCTTCCCGGGATTTCCTGGGAAGTCTGGAAGCTGCCCAGGATCCAGGGAATCCTGTCGTGGCAGCTCCTAGGACAGCAGTTCCTGTCCCAAGTTTATCCTAAACCTGCCCACTTCAGCCTCATTCCGTGGGCTCGGCAGGATACAGGGAGCCCAGCCGTGCTGGGAATCAGGATGGATTGGGATTGGGATTGGGATTGGGATGGACTGGGAGAAGCTGGAGGGGTTGGGGTCAGAGGCGGATCCTGACTCCGGGATTCTGTGGGATGGGAGATGTCGGGAGCCAGAGCTCTTCCCACAGCTCCGTGTCCCACCTGTTTGATCCAAACAGCATTCCCAGCCCATTCCCAGCCCATTCCCAGCCCATTCTCAGCCCATCCCATGCCCATTCCATGCCCATTCCCGGCCCATTCCCAGCCCATTCCCAGCCCATTCCCTGCCCATTCCATGCCCCTTCCCATGCCCATTCCCAGCCCATTCCCAGCCCATTCCCTGCCCATTCCCAGCCCATTCCCAGCCCATTCCCTGCCCATTCCCAGCCCATTCTCAGCCCATCCCATGCCCATTCCATGCCCATTCCCAGCCCCTTCCCTGCCCATTCCCAGCCCATTCCCAGCCCATTCTCAGCCCATTCCATGCCCATTCCCAGCCCATTCCCGGCCCATTCCCAGCCCATTCCCTGCCCCTTCCCTGCCCATTCCCAGCCCATTCCCTGCCCATTCCATCCCCAGCTGTTTTTCTGCCCCTTCATTCCCTCAAAAATCTCTTCCTTGGCTTTTCAAACTCTGGTGGGGACTCTTTTTTTCCCGGGATTCGGGAAATCCTGACATCCTGAATCCTGGAATGGCGGTGCCAGGGGGATGGGGATGTCAGCGATCCCGCTGGCAGATGACACCGAGGGACGGGATTGATCCCTGGGCTGGCTGAAAAACGTGGATAAAAACGCCGGGAAAAGCGGAATTTCATCAATGCCTCCCTCATCCCGCATCCAGCCGGGATTAAATTAAGTTTTTAACCCTCCAGGCTCTCCTGTCGGGTGTTGTTAGGGAATTAATGGGAAGGCTGGGATGCAGATGGGCCGCCTGTCAATTCCAGGGCGGGATTTTCCTGATCCTCGCTGACGTTTCCAGCATTTTTCATTAAACGCTCGTGTTCCAATTTGTCACCGGCGCCGGGCAGGGGGAGGAAAACTCCCGGTGAACTGGGCTCGGGGATTGGGATTGAATCCAGCAGCAGAAATCCTAAAGGACAGCCCTGCTGAGGTGGGGAGGGGGATTTTGGGATGCTCTGGAGCTCGTTGGGATCGGCGTTAAAAGGGATTTAGCAACAGGAATGGGAGCAGCCTCCAGATCTGTCGGGATTCCAGAGAGTGACCACAAAAATCAAATGATGTTTTCAAGCAGAAATAAAGAAAAATGTCACGGAAAAGGATTTAATTCCCATTTTATGGCTTTAATTTTGGGGGAAATCGAGGTTTTCAAGGGGTGTTCAAGGCTGAGGGGGAAGAATCTTTGGAATTGGCCCTAAACCAACCCAAATGTCAAGGTTTGGAGGAGGGAATTGCCAGTCCCTGTGGAAAAGTGGGATCAGGGAGAACGGGAAGAGCCCTGGAGGTTCATTTGGAGGGCCCTGGGTCTGCGACATCCAGAGCTCCCTAAAAAAGGCACCTGGAGACAGGAAAGAGCCAAAATCGGGATTTCTGCGAGCACAGGAACAGCCTCGGGCGGAGGCTCTGCCTCGTGCTGCTCCCAGGAAAAGCTGGCGGAGCAGAGCCCGGCAGAGGAGCATTCCCAGAGGAGGAAAATCCTTGGAAAAGCAGGAAAACGGGTCCAGGAAGAGATGCCCGGGCCCTTTCCCACCGCTCTTCCAAGCCCTGGGGCTTGGTGGGGGAGCAGCAGCTCCCACCCTCGGCAGAAGGTGGAGTTCGACTTCCCAGGACTCATCCAGAGGGAATTCTTCCTTCGCATTCCCGAGTTTCTTCTAATTTTACATCCCGGCAAGGTAAAACTGACCCACGCTGGAATAAAGTCGGGGTTTGGACCAGGAATTGGGGGGTTTTTGACCCGTGTCAAGGTGTTTTTAAAGAGTTTTCAACGGAACTGTTTTAATCTGGAAGCGCCGGGATCGGGGGGAGTTTTTCCATGGATTCCCACAGGCAGGGATCAGGCTGAGCGGCGCTGAGAGGAACCAATGGGATCAACCAAAAACTCCAAGGAAAACCGAGGGGAAAATTCCCTCAGAGATGAAGAGGGCTGGCTCCAGGCGCGGTGGGAGCTCCTCCCTTCCCAAGGGATGGATCCAAAGGCAGGAAAACTCATCCCGATGGTTCAGACGGACTTGGGAATGACCTGTGGGAAACCGGGAGGGCTTTGTGTGCCCCAAATTCCCACTAAGGGCTGTTTATCCTCATCAGCTCTTCCCTGGGAGGGGCCGGGATGGAATTCCCAGGGAATCTGGGGCTGCCCCTGGATCCCTGGAACGTCCCAGGCCAGGCTGGAGCAGCCTGGGACAGCGGGAAGTGCCCCTGGATGGGATTTAAGCTCCATCCCACCCAAACCATTCCATGGCTCTGGAATTCCGCGATTCCTGGCACTGGGAACAGGAAAAGCCAAACCGAACCTTCCCGGTGGGAACATTCCCAGGCTGGAGAGGAACCCTCTGGAGCAGGGTGAGTTCATGAGGAGCTCGTTAGGGAGCCAGGAGCCGCAGCCTGGGGCTGTCCCAGCCAGAATGATGGCCCTGGAGCAGGGAGCGGGCAGGAATTCCGGCAGCGATTATTGGGAATTGTCATCACTCCGGCCAGAATGGGCTCCAGATGTTGGCTGGGAAATTGGGAAGGTGAAGGGTGGAGATTTTGGGGTGGAGGAGCCGTTCCTGGTGATTTATTGGGGTTTAAAATCCGCAGGATTTGGGAATGGGGGGGTGGGGAATTTATTTTATTTTATTTTATTTTATTTTATTTTATTTTATTTTATTTTATTTTATTTTATTCTATTCTATTCTATTCTATTCTATTCTATTCTATTTTTTATTTTATTTTGTTAATTAAATTAAATTAAATGTATTTATTTATTCTTAAATTTATTTTATTGTATTTCTTTTCTTTTATTGTATTTTTAATTTTATTTTTTATTTTATTTTGTTAAATAAATTAAATTAAATTTATTTACTTATTCTTAAATTTAATTTATTTTGTTGTAATTTATTTTATTTTATTTTTGGTTTATTTTATTTTATTTTATTTGGTTTATTTTATTTATTTTATTTTTATTTTATTTTATTTTATTTTGGTTTATTTTATTTATTTCTTTTTTTTTTTTTTTTGGTTTATTTTATTTATTTTAATTTTTTTTTAATTTTTTATTTCTTTTTATTTTCCCAGGAAAGCGTGGGGATGAAAGGAACAGGAGATTCCAGCTCCATCATTCCCTCCTCCAGCCCTTCTCCCCCTGCCTCTCTGCTCAGCAGGTGCTGCGCTCTCCCCGTGCCAGATGTGCCCTCCAGTCCAGATGTTGCCAAACCAGCCTCAATCCAGAGGCGAATCCAGGGAATTTTCAGCTCAAACAACACCACCCTGGAAGGAGAAATCTTTATTACAACAGAACTTCTGCTCTGTCCCTTCTGGCAGGAAAAATCCCTGCCAGGAGAAGTTTCCAACGTGGATTTTTGGGAAGGCAGAGCTGGGATTTTGCAGATCCTTGGGGGTCTGTTCCAGCTCAGGATATTCCGCGTTTCCGTGACCATTTTTTTGCCGTGATAAAACCAGAGCCTGGTTCCACTTTCTGGGCCTGAGTCATCAAAATTCAGCTCGCACGCATCAAAACGCCTTCAAAAACCGCAATTTTGGAGCTGCACCAGGAATGAAATCAGCCGGGCAGGAGTCGGGAGCCCAAAACCGGGGATTTGGGGATGCTCAGGATTGCACCCCATCCCTCAGAGCGCAGGCCCAGCTTGTGGAAAAGCGGGATCCTGGCTGGAGCAGCCGCAGGTGAGAACCTGTGCAGGATGCACACGAGTCCCCCTGCATTCCATAAAATCCCAAATTCCCGGTGCCGGAGCCGCATTCCCGGCCAGGGAAGCAGCTGCCAGGCCCTGGTGGAGCTGGCTGAGCCCAGCAGATGAAAAGACATCCCTGGAGCCCAGCGAATTCCACCAGAGCAGGAACAGCTGCTCGGAAGCTTCTGAAAGCAAAAAAAAAAATAAGGAAAAAAGAAAAAAAAAATCCTCATGAATAAATATTAGGAAAGGGAGGGAGGGAAAAAAATAATTTAAAAAAAAAATTAAAAAAAAAAGAAGAGGCTTCCCGAGAACAAAAGAGGAGGAAGTTCAGGAGAAATGCCGGGAGCTTTCATCTCGGGGAGGGGGAAGAAAATGTAATGAACGCAACATCTCCCGCAGCAAGGGCGGGGTGGAGCCGGGATCAGAGATAAGGGTTCCTTTGGAGAGCAGGGAAAGCCATCAAGAGCGATCCCGCCGCCTGTCAGCGAGGGACGGCTCGGGAGCAGGGAGCCCGCCAAGTTCCGGCCTCGGCTTCCCGGGAATGCTCGGCCGGCTTTGATCTGCGGGGGAGCTGCCGGGGAGCGGGGCAGCTTCGGGAATGCTTGGAATCCCCGGCGGGAAAAGGGGAACGGTCTGAGGGGGAAGCAGCCGGGTTTGAGGGCAAAGAGACCGAGTTTGAGGGGAAAAGGGGCCGTTTTTGAGGGGGAAAGGGCGCGGGTTTGAGGGGAAAAGAGTGATTTTTGAGGGGAAAGTGCCCATTTTTGAGGGAAAAGTGCCCACGTTTGAGGGGGAAATGGCCATTTTTTAAGGGAAAAGTGCCCATGTTTGAGGGAAAAGTGCCCATGTTTGAGGGCGAAAGAGCCATTTTTGAGGGGAATGTGCCCATCTTTGAGGGGGAAAAGTGCCATTTTTTGAGGCGAAAAGTGCCCATTTTTGCGGGAAAGAGAGCCCGAGCTTGAGGGGGGAAAGACCCATCTTTTGAGGGGAAAAGGGCACGGTTTTGAGGGGAAAAGATGATTTTTGAGGGGAAAGTGCCCATGTTTGAGGGAAAAGTGCCCATGTTTGAGGGGGAAATAGCCATTTTTTGAGGGAAAAGTGCCCATTTTTGAGGGAGAAAGAGCCATTTTTGGAGGGGAAAGGTGCCCATTTTTTGAGGGAAAAGTTGCCCATGTTTGAGGGAAAAGTGCCCATGTGTGAGGGGAAAGAGGCATTTTTGAGGGGAAAGAGACCATTTTTCAGGGAAAAGTGCCCATTTTCTAGGGGAAAAGTGCCATTTTTTGAGGCGAAAAGTGCCCATTTTTGCGGGAAAGAGAGCCCGAGCTTGAGGGGGGAAAGACCCATCTTTTGAGGGGAAAAGGACACGGTTTTGAGGGGGAAAGGGCGTGGTTTTGAGGGGAAAAGATGATTTTTGAGGGGAAAGTGCCCATTTTTGAGGGAAAAGTGCCCATGTTTGAGGGGGAAATAGCCATTTTTTGAGGGAAAAGTGCCCATTTTTGAGGGAGAAAGAGCCATTTTTGGAGGGGAAAGGTGCCCATTTTTGAGGGAAAAGTTGCCCATGTTTGAGGGAAAAGTGCCCATGTGTGAGGGGAAAGAGGCATTTTTGAGGGGAAAGAGACCATTTTTCAGGGAAAAGTGCCCATTTTCTAGGGGAAAAGTGCCATTTTTTGAGGCGAAAAGTGCCCATTTTTGCGGGAAAGAGAGCCCGAGCTTGAGGGGGAAAGGGCACGGTTTTGAGGGGAAAAGGGCACGGTTTTGAGGGGAAAAGGGCGTGGTTTTGAGGGGAAAAGAGCCCATTTTTTGAGGGGAAAAGAGCCATTTTTGAGGGGAAAAGAGCCCGAGGGGTCCCTGGCGGGGATGCGGGATCCGATCCCTCCGTGCTCCATGAATCCTGCTGGGCTCTGGCTTCCCCCTTCCCAGGAGATTTAAAGTCCAGGCACAAGCAGGACCTTGAGGATTTAAACCCGGCCTAAGAGACACAGCCAGCCTTAGGAAAGGCCTGGAACAGGCCCAGTAGAAGCCGCAATTTACCCTCAGTTAAAAGCTGGGGGAGATTTTCCCCAATTATTTCCCCATCCATGCTAATTCCTACATTCCCACCGGTGCCACCTCCTTGTCCTGCTCGTGCCGCCAGCCAAGGAACGGGACCGGGTGAGGACGCCGAGGAGGATCCGATCCCATTTCCCTGCGGAGCCAGGAGGGGATGGCAGGAGGAGCATGGCAAACCTTCCACGGGCAGATGTTTCTCCTCTCACACCCTCCCTGTCCACACATTCCCTGGAGTCTCCCGGCTCTGGACCTGCCTCCAAACAAATCCCTTTTCCTGCCCCTCCCCGCAGCTCAAATGGCTCCCAGGAGCTGAGCTGGCACTGCCCCATTCCCACAGGAATTGTTCCCGTGGCTCCGAGGGCTGGCCCAGCTTCCTCCTTTCCCGCTGCATCCGTAGGAACCACTCCTGGCTGGCGACCCTGGGCAATGTTTCCCTCCACCAGCCCTCGGAGCCATCAGTTTATTCCAGATTAACACAAAAACTCCGGGATCAGTGCAGATGGCTCCCAGCTGGAGGGGGAACCAGCACCAAGCGCTGCTGGCTGCGCCTCCAATCCAGCCCAGGAGAATTCCCTCCTCCTGTTCCTGCTGGGAGAAGGGGTGCAGCTCTTCCCTTCCCAGAAGCAGGAACAGGGAGGCTGGATTCGTGCAAAAACGGGAGCAGAATGAAGCAAGCACAAAAGTCTCCTTTCCTTTTACTTTCCCTTTCCTTTTTCCTTTTTTCCCTTTTTTATCCTTTCTTTTTTTTCCTTCATTTTTCTTTATCCCTTCCCTTCCCTTCCCTTCCCTTTCCCCTTTCCCCTTTCCCCTTTCCCCTTTCCCCTTTCCCCTTTCCCCTTTCCCCTTTCCCCTTTCCCATTTTCCCCTTTCCCCTTTCCCCTTTCCCCTGTCCCATTTTCCCCCCAAACTGAGCAGGTTCAATCCATCCCACACAGAAATCCATGGATATTCTGAAGGAAGTTTTGCCACAAATCCCTCCCGGAACAGTGACAGCCTCAATTCATCCTCTCTCCATGAAATTCCTCCCACTCCTCATTCCCATCTCTGTCTCCCTTCTCCCTTTCCCTTGATTTTTCCCATCGGGGATGCAGTCCTGGCTCCTGGTCACACCCAGTCTGATCCAGGATTCCGTGTTTACAAAAAACCAACAATTAACAAATCCCAAAACTCCAGTATCTCCCAGCACACAAGGATCCAGATTTCCTGCCTGTGGAATTCCCCGGCTTTATCTCCCCCGTGCTCTCCTGGTGCATCTGGACTCGCTCCCTTATCTCTTAGATAGGAGGAAATCTCTGATTTACAGATTCTGCAGGAGCCAGAAACGGATCAAAGGTTGGGATTGGGGTTGGGAATGCTGAGAGATCCAAGGGGAGAGCGGGGATCAGGGCAGGGCGTCGGTGTAGGGAAAGATTTGGGGGAGAACAGGCTGTTCCTGCTCTCACTGAGAGCAGATCCTTCCGAGTTTCATCCAGCAGGGTGAGGTTTTTCCAGAATCTGCAACTCCTCCGCAGGACTGGGATGGTTCTGCTCCTTTGGATTTGGTTTTCCCGGAATTCTTGATGTGATTTCCCTCGCAGGAGGTGAAGCAGAGCAGGGCCAGGACCTGGGAAGGGCTGGATGCTCCACTAGGGAGCACCTGTGGGCCGGGATATCGGGGGCGCGCTGGATGTCCGGAGGGGCTTTTCCAGTGCCAGCTCCTGGCCTTTGGAATGGTTTCCACTGGAACTATCATTAGGGGAAGGGCGGCTCTTTGTTTATTTAGGCTGAGAGCTCCGAGATAAATGACAGCTCCGAAGATGCTTTTCAGCACTTCATAAATCACCTGCCAGCTGGGCAGCTTCACCTCGGAAACGTCTCCTGGTTTTTTTTTTTTCCTCCCTCCCAGCTTTGCAAATCCAAGCTTTGGCCCATCCAAAATAAAAAGGAGAGAAATATTCCAGGGGAAGGACTCTGCTGAGGAATATTGTGCATTTTTGGGGGGGGGGATGACTTCATCCTTGGAAAGCTCGAGGTGGTGGAGATCCTTGGATGCTGCCTCGTTGCAGTTCTTGGATTCGGAGCTGTTGGAAGGCTGGGAATTTCCAGGGACGCCGCTCAGCCTGACTGACACCTCCTCCGGCGTTTTTCTGCCTTCATTTCGTGCCTCTTTCCGCTGCCTCGCTCAGCGCTCCCAGGCATTTCCTGGAGTCCCTTTTCCTTGGCCGAGCCTCTCGGATTCCCATGCAGCTCCCGGGAATGTTTGTGCCCCTTTCCCTGGAGGGAACCGAGATTCCTGCCGGGAGCTTGTTGACAGCCTGGAAGTCCCTCTGGGCAGATTGGAACTCCAAGAGGCTCAGGAAGGCTCTGGGTCCTTCTCCGAGCTCTTGCCAGGCCTGGAATTGAGTTTTGGCTCCAGGGATTTTGTCTCTGGACGAGGGAGATGGGGCAAAGTGTTGCTGAGGCCTTTGGGTTCTCAGGGAATAGGGCGGGAATGGAATGGGATGGGATGGGATGGGATGGGATGGGATGGGATGGGATGGGATGGGATGGGATGGGATGGATGGGATGGGATGGGATGGGATGGGATGGGATGGGATGGGATGGGATGGGATGGGATGGGATGGGATGGGATGGAATGGATGGGATGGGATGGGATCAGTGGGATGGGATGGGATGGGATGGGATGGGATGGGATGGGATGGGATGGGATGGGATGGGATGGGTTAAACTGGAAGGGACCTCAAAGCTCATCCAGCCCTGTCCATTCTTATCCAGACACTTCCCACTATCCCAGGTGGCTCCAGCCTGGCCTTGGACAATCCCAGGGATCCAGGGGCCGCCCCAGCTTCTCCGGGAATCCCATCCCAGCCCCTCCCCACCCTCCCAGGGAAGATTTCCTTCCCAACATCCCATCTAAATTCCCGCTCTTGCGGTCTGAACCCGTTACTCCTTGTCCCGTAACTCCGGCTCCTGAGGAAGAAAACACTGACAAAATCCGTGCTGCTGGAATTTTGGGATCCCAGGCTGTGGATTCCTCCCCATCTCCAAACACTCCCTGGGGCAGAACATCAGGGAATGGTGGCAAAGGACTTGGATTGGGCTGGTGGGCCCTGGGATGGAGGCAGGGAAAGGGAATGAGTGAAAGATCCTGCTCAGACAGGCTCTGGATCCTAACTAGGCCAAACCAGGCTCTGGGTCCTCCCCAGGATAAAACCAGCTCTGGATTTGTTCCTGGGTGGATAAACCTGCTGTGAATATGGGGCAAAATGTGGGGGTTTTGGGGCATCTGAATTTCCCCATGGATGGAGCAGCTCTGGAGCAGCAGGAAGGCGGCAGAGACAAAAGGAAGGAGCAGAACGGGGAGGAAACGGGATAAAGAGGAGACAAAGGCCTAAACAAAGTGCAGCTTTTAGATCCTCAGGGGCTGGAAAATTGGGAATCTCGGGTGTGAGTCCCAACAGTCCCGAGAAAACTGCCCCGAAATCGGCCCAGACCTCGTGTAAAACACGGAGGGGAAAATTCCTGTTCAAAGCAGGAGCAGCAGGGGCGAAATGTTCAACAAAAGGGCCTGGAACAGCTCCAAGGCCCCACCTGGGAGCTTTTTTCCGACATTTTTCCAACTCCAGCCCCTCTTTAATCCCGGCTCCAGTTCCCAATTCCCTGGGCTGGTGTCCAAAGGATCGCACGGAGCTGAGCAGGACCTTGATGTGGCTTTTAAAAAAGCCCAGGCCCCCGAACTGCTGAGGCTCAGGGATTTTTTTGGCTCCTCAGCAGATGTTCAAGGGGTTCTGGGGCTTGGCAGACGTCTGCAGGCGTGGAAAACGCTCCTGCATGGAAAATGTTCCTGCATGGAAAACGCTCCTGCATGGAAAATGCTCCTGCTGAGGGGCTGAGCCTCGCTCGGGGGAGGCTGCAGAGCTCTGTTTTGGGAAAAAAAAACCTTCAAATCATGTGAGAAAGCAATTTGTGGAAGAGGGCTGAAAATCAGGCTGCCAGGCCAGGCAGATGGGGATCGGGAATGCAGGAATTCTCTAGGAATGGGGAAATGTAGGAACTGAGAAGTGGAGAAATGGAGAAACGGAGAAGTGTAGGAATTGAGAAGTGGAGAAGTGGAGAAATGGAGAAATGGAGAAATGGAGAAATGGAGAAATGGAGAAATAAATGGAGAAATGGAGAAATAAATGGAGCACTGGAGAAATGGAGAAATGGAGAACTGGAGAAATGGAGAAATAAATGGAGAAATGGAGAAATACATTTGATGTTCGAGATTCCCACAGGGAATCAGAAACTCCATGCTGGACCTCGGAACCACCCCAGACCCCCAACATCAGGATAATTCACACCTCTGTGCATCCTGATCCTTCCAGGGTGGGTTAAGCAGAAGCGACCTCACCTCTGCTTAGCCCAAAGAATTATTTCCGTGGTTTTTAACTTCGGGAAGAGGAGGGAAAGAGGGGAATGTGTTTTCCCAAGCTTTGAGGCGTTTCCTCCTGGGCTGGGCACGGCACGAGTGGTGACAGATTATCTGGAGCTGCTGTCATTTATCTGCCTCGTGTCTGCAGAATCGGGTGTCCAAAAACCAAACCCTGGGCGTTGTCAGCGAGCTGCGGTGTCGGGGTGGCCGGGGGGAGGTTCACAGGAACTCACCCCAACCCTGAAGTTGTTTAGAGGGAGATGCTGTTCCCACAAAAAGCTTTGGGAAACCATGAGAACTCTGGGGGGGGAAAAAATAAATCTCCTTTTCCACCCAAACCATCAGAAATATGATAAAAAAATAAATCCCCTTTTCCACCCAAACCATCAGAAATATGATAAAAAAATAAATCCCCTTTTCCACCCAAACTTTTAGAGGCTCTCATTCAACCCCTAAAGCTGGTTCTGGGAGATGCTGCTCCTGCAAAAACCTTTGGTGGTGGAAGGGAAAACATCAGAATTCAGGGATAAAAAAAATCTCCTTTTCCACCCAAAACTGCACCAGGAAAGGATCAGAAAATGTTTAAAGCCTTAGAGCAACTTTTAGAACACAAATTTAGGCAGAGCGGTGCATCCAAACAGGGAGCAAAATGAACACTGCCACAGGTGAGGTCTCTGAGCTGGGGTTTTATGGATTTTTTTATAATAAGTCGAGGGGAAAAATGCACTTTTGAGGATCAGCTGAGCCCTCCTGAGCCAAAGTTCAGCTCAGCCGTGCTCTAACAGGAGCCTGAGCGGCTGGACTGGATAAAAACCTCATTTAAAGCTTCTAAAGTTAGCAGAGATGAGTCCCCCAGGTGAAATCTGCTGCTCCATTTGCTCTGGCTGCTTGTTCTTAGGTAAAAAGCTCCCCCTTATTCCGGGGACAGGCAGCGTTTTAAATCCTCACCCAAAGTCCTGCTGCTTTCCCCTCTTTAATTGCGCTTGGCAAGAGGCGGCCGCTAAAAATAGAGCAGCAGGTGGATGAAACAGCCCCAGGGCCGAACGAGCTCCTTTCAGTCTTTCCAATCGTGTTGTTTACTCGGAGAAACGAGCTCAGGGTATAAATAGGAGGGAGATTTAACCTCCACAAAACAAAAATAAAAAAAGGTGTTGGGTTCCTCAGCCGCTCGAGGACCCCGCGCTCTGCTGCTCCCGTGGCTCCCAGGTTTTCCGTGCGGAAATCCCGCGATTCCCGGCGCTCCCAGCCCCACACGTGGCCGTGGCAGTGGCTTTTCCTGCAGGATTCCCCACAGCCAAGTCCACCGGCCCTTCCCCACGGCAGGAATTCTGCCCCCATCCCTCCTTTCTCCTCCGCGGCTCCGAACCCTGCCCTGCCTCTTCACCAGCTGCTCCAACCTTTGGGCAGTGACCCAGCAGCTGCTCAAACCTACAAAATCCATCTTTTTAAACGCGATGAGGCTGCATTTTTGGGGTGGAAATGCCCCTTTTTGTCACTCTCCTGACACAGCTGCTTTTTTTCTCGACGTAAACAAACGGGCCGGGCCTGCTCTGTGGATTTGCCATTTTTCTCCCTGGGAAATGCCACGAAGTGACAAAATAATGAGTTACTCGGAGCTTTCAGAGCTCCTCCAGCAGCCAAGAGCACTTGTGAGGAAAGGGGAAATCAATAGGATGAGAGAAGCAACGTGGGATTGAAAATAAAACATTTTAAGGGCACCCGGCCCAGGCCTCTGGGGCCTTGTCCTTTCTGTGGGATCTGTTTTGACCGAGGGGAATGAGAATTTCCTGGGTAAAGATGCTGTCAGAGAGGGAAAAGACAGCAGAGGGCTGAGTCCTAAAGGTCTTTGTGGATGCTTTTTATTGCTGGAAAAATATCCCAGCCTCTCCAGAATATTCCGTGTGCTGGTTTGGGATCATTGTCCCTTGTCCGTCACCTTGTCCGGGTGCTGCTGCGCCTGTCCCAGAGCAGTGAACTCCAAATAATTTAAAATAAATGTATCTGGGCCAGCCTGGCTGCAAATGCAGCAAAATCCTGGGAAATATCCTGCAGAACAGCCCTTAAATGGAGCTTTTCCAGCACCATCCCTGGAAGATCTTACGACAGAGCCCAGAAAAGAGCAAAGAAGAGCATTTGCAGCATCATAAAACTGGAACTGCATCAAATCCCTGTTTCTCCTGCTCTGAGACTCTCGCCAGGAGAGGCAGCAGCAGCTGCTGGGCTGGAAGGTGCAAGAAACCTCTGCAAATCCAATTATCGGGTCATTTACCCCACCAAGAAACTCCTTCCCTGACCCCCATTAGTTAAAGGTGAGTTTAAACCCTTCAGCCTGAGGGTTTATAAACTTCCCAAACCTCCGGGTGCGGCTGTTTCCTTTGCCTCTCCCTCCTTCCCTGGGTTATCAGATGTGGATGGCGATTTTTTTATTCCGTTTCTTTCCCCTAACAGCAATCGCTTTAAAATTCCATATTAAAAGGTGAGCCAGGTTAAAATTCCATATTAAAAGTTGAGCCGGGTTTGCCCAGCTTCGGAAAGCCTGGAATAAGCAAAGGGAGTTTAAGAATAAATCGGGGCTGAGACACAATTTGTCTCCATTCTCTCCAATGTTTTTCCTACGACGGGTGGGGGGAAAAAAGAAAGAAAAAAAGAAAGAAAAAAGAATAAAAGAAAGAAAAAAAGAAGAAAAGGAGGGGAAAAAAAGGAAGAAGGGGGGAAAAAGAGGAAAAAAGAGGAAAAAAGAGGGAAAAAAGAGGAAAAAAGAGGGAAAAAAGAGGAGAAAAGAGGGGAAAAGAGGGAAAAAAGGAAAAAATGAGGGGAAAAAGAGGAAAAAAGAGGAAAAAAGAGGAAAAAAGAGGGGAAAAGAGAAAAAAAGAGGAAAAAAGAGGAAAAAAGAGGAAAAAAGAGGGGAAAAAGAGGGGGGAAAGAGGAAAAAAGGAAAAAAAGGAGGGAAAAAGAGGAAAAAAGAGGAAAAAAGGAGGGAAAAAAGAGGGGACAAGAGGAAAAAAGAGGGGGAAAAGAGGAAAAAAGGGGGAAAAAGAGGAAAAAGAGGAAAAAAGGAGGAAAAAAAGAGGGGGAAAAGAGGGGAAAAAGAGGAATAAAAGGGAAAAATAGAGCAAATCCCCCCCTATTTGCTATCTCTCGCTCCCTTGAACACAAGAACCACTTGACCCTGTGGCACAAACTGCTGGTAGCCCCTGCCAGCTGCATCCCGTGTCCCGCCTGCCCCCAGCGCGGGGGGGATGAGGAAAAGCCGGGATCACGCGAGCTCTTATCAGGAGCTGCCCCTGCCGACAGCAGCGGGGCAGCGACAGCAGGACCTGCCCGCGGAACGAGGCCAGCGAAGATGATGGATCGCCCTCATCCCAACGGCGTGGCCCAGACACAAACCAGGTGGAGCGAGGGGAGGGAGGCGGCAGCTCCTGTAAACAATCCCGGCTTTAGCTGGAGCAGCTCCAGCCTGGGATGTTGGCTCGGGAAAAGCCATTCCGACTTAAAGGGCAGCGGTGGCCAAAGGTGGCCGGGGGGACGTGGCCATTACTCAGCGGTGCTCCGGCGAGCTGGCAGGGGAACATGTGATATCTAAACAGCCCCGCTCGTCCCGGAGCACTCAGGAACGGCCTACATTAAATATTTGATGGCCTCGCTCGATAATGTTTATTTGGTTTTCTCCCCACCTGTGCCAGGGGAAGGCGCTGGGAGCGGGGAGGACACGGGGCAGCGAATACCAGAGATAAAGCGCTCGCGGGGGAACCTCTGGGGACGGGGATTTATGGCACCGGCCGTGGGGCTGAGTGGGCCAAAAGAGGAGAGGATTTGTTCTGGGGAGAGGTTCTGCACTGGTTCAGCGCCAGCAGGGAACCCCCCGGTTTGTGCTCCCTAAGAAACTCTGTGCAAATCACGGCACACTCACTCGAGTCCGGGTTTAATGGCCGGGTTTTGATCGGCCTCGTCTGGGGATCAGCTCCTCCACTTCGGCCTGCATGGGAGGGGAGGGGGAGGAAGGTGGATTGAAGGCAGCCTCACTCGCCTGGATCTGAGTCAGTTCCATTCCCACTCCCTGCTCCTCCCTAAGTCAAACCAGTTGTGGAGCACTCCTTGTGTCTGGGTGGTCTGAACTCTCTGCTCCCTCCTGGGATGAGTTTATAGGAATTGGTGGTCCAGAAACCCTTTACAGCCAGCAGGGCTCTGCTCAGTGAAATCCAGAGGGCCATTCCTCAGACCAGACAGAGCTGGATGTGCCCTGGGCTCTGCTCAGTGAAACCCAGGGGGTCATTCCTCCATCCAGACCTTCTCCAGACAGAGCTGGGTGTGCCCTGGGCCCTGCTCAGTAAAATCCAGGGGGTCATTCCTCAGACCAGACAGAGCTGGATGTGCCCTGAGCTCTGCTCAGTGAAACCCAGGGGGTCATTCCTCCATCCAGACCTTCTCCAGACAGAGCTGGATGTGCCCTGGGCCCTGCTCAGTGAAATTCAGAGGGCCATTCCACTGTCCAGACCTTCTCCAGACAGAGCTGGGTGTGCCCTGGGCTCTGCTTGGTGAAGCCCAGGGGGTCATTCCTCCATCCAGACCTTCTCCAGACAGAGCTGGGTGTGCCCTGGGCCCTGCTCAGTGAAATCCAGGGGGTCATTCCTCCATCCAGACCTTCTCCAGACAGAGCTGGGTGTGCCCTGGGCCCTGCTCCCTCTCCACACCACAATTCCAGGAACTGGGAAGGGAAACCAGCCAGGACCGAGGGGATGCTGTCCCAAAAACTCACCTTTGACGCAACAAGTCCTGCCCAGGGGACAACAATTCAAGGAGTGGGATTGCCCCCGGGTTTGTAAATTAATTCAATTTTAACCCAAAAGGCCTTCATGGACCAATTCGGGGAGGTTCTGTGACCCTGCCAGCCCCAAAACCAGTTGGAACAACAACTCCTGCAGCCCCCCGAGCTCTCCAGGACCCTCCACGGCCCACCCAACACTTAAATAAGAAGCAAAACTTTCCCTTCTGTGTCCCTTCCCAAAGCCAGCCCCTCCCCTCCAGGTTTCCTACCAAGGCCTTCACCCCACGCGAGGAGAAAACCTCGTGGGAGCCGCCTTCTCCCTCTGCCTGGTTCGGAACCATTTGGGGGCTTTTTTAGCTGTCGTTCACCTGTTTTGCAGGGGAAATCTCGGCCTCGGGGCTGAGGCGTTTCCTTTGCAGGCAGCGATTCTTCTGAGGGTTGTCACTGTTTGATATTTACTTCTAAAAACCACAAACCCTCGGTTTTCCTTCTCATTTTGCCCCCGTGCTAAAATATTCATGGGTTTTACCCCAACTTCCTGGCTGGAAAACCCCAAGCACTGCCCCAGTGGTTTCCCATCCCCAAATTCATGTTTGAAACCTCTTTTTATTAAAATAAAATAAAATAAAATAAAATAAAATAAAATAAAATAAAATAAAATAAAATAAAATAAAATAAAATAAAATAAAATAAAATAAAATAAAATAAAATAAAATAAAGTAAAATAAAATAAAATAAAATAAAATAATTAAAAAAAAAAAGACTTATCACTCCTTAACAAAAACAAAAAAAAAAAAAAAAAAAAAAAAAAAAGAGCAAACACCAGAGGTGTTCCCGGCGCTCTTGATCCGAGATAAAGCCGGGCTTATCTGCCCGGCGATTAGGAGCGCACCTTGGCTTGTGAAAGCCCAGGTGAAACGGGGATAAAAGCTGGGAAGGAGCGGGGCCAGGAGCGTGTGTCAGGCGTTATCTGCTCTTTCTCAAAAGAGCTCAGGTATTTACACTGCGATAACCCCCGGGTCCCAAAAGAGAGGAGCCGTCGGTGCCTCGTATTTCAAAAACCTGATAAGGGACTGAAAGATGTGGAGCCTCCAAGAAATGTTATGGAAAACAACCCCACGCTGCTTTTCTTCTTCTCTTCCCCCCCCCCCCCCCAAAAAAAAAAAGAAGAAAAAATTATTGTTCAACAGGGAAATTCTGGAAATTATTTATGGAGGGAAATTCTTTCGGCCCCGGAGAAGGAGATGGAGCTTTGAGGGTGGAGAAGAGGAGAAGAAATGCTTTTTGTTATCCCAAAATTCGGGCGTTTTTTGCTGCCTTTGATCTGCCACTCCGGCGGATTCCTCCCTATCAGCAGATCAAGGAGAATTTTTATCTTGCTGGGAGCCCTGGCGTGGCCGCTGCTCTTTTTTATTAAAATCCCCTTTGCGGTGATACCGGGAGAAGTTTCGCAACCCCCTCTTGTCTGCCTGGAGGAACAGACCAGAAAAATTCCGGGTTGGATTTTTGGGGTTTTTTTTTGATGTTCTGGATGTGCTGGCGAGGAAATGTCCCCGGAATGTTCCCCCCTCCCGCCCCCCGCCGCCCCTCTGAAGTGGCCACATCATAGAAGAGGATTTACAAAAAGCAGAAATTCAGGAATGCTGCGCTTATCTGGCAGCAGGAAAGCAGAAAAAAAAAAAAAAACAAAAAACCCTGATTTTGCTGCTTGACTTTTCCCCAGCTGGCGGAAATCGGGAGGGAACTTTCTCTGATCTTATGCAAAGGGAGCTCGGCGGATCTGAGGGGCAGCAGGAGCCAAAAAAGAAACAAATAAATGCACAAAACCCCACCGCAAGTGGGTCTGGCCCAGGCTGGGATCAGGGAATTGCTGGGTTCCCGTTCCTGGAAGGGAAAAAACTTCCCAGGGCATTCCCCCACCTTGGGAATAAACACGGGGACTCCTCCTTCCTTTGCCCCTCCCTGAACCTTCCGCAAAATCTTCATTTAGGGCGCGAGAATGAGAAAATGTGAGGGTTAAACCCAGCTCTGAATCTAAACCTCGAGGGCTAAACACAGCTCTGGATTTAAAAGTGGAGTTAGACTCAGCTCTGAGTTTAAAATCTGAGGGTTGGACGCAGGCCTGGATTTTAAATTTGAGGGTTAGACCCGGCTCTGAATTAAAAACTTGAGGGCTGGATAAAGAAAAGAAGGAAGGGAAGGTAAAATATGAAATAAAAAGAAAAGAAAAAGAAAAGAAAAATAACAGAACGTAAAATAGAATAAAATTTAAAAAGAAAAGAAGGGAAAAGAAGGGAAAAGGAGAGAAAAGGAGAGAAAAGAAAGAAGAGAAGAGAAGAGAAGAGAAGAGAAGAGAAGAGAAGAGAAGAGAAGAGAAGAGAAGAGAAGAAGAGAAGAGAAGAGAAGAGAAGAGAAGAGAAGAGAAGAGAAGAGAAGAGAAGAGAAGAGAAGAGAAAAGAAAAGGAGAGAAAAGAAAAGAAAAGAAAAGAAAAGAAAAGAAAAGAAAAGAAAAGAAAAGAAAAGAAAAGAAAAGAAAAGAAAAGAAAAGAAAAGAAAAGAAAAGAAAAGAAAAGAAAAGAAAAGAAAAGAAACATAACATAAAATATAATAAAATTGGAAAAGAAAAGAAGAGAAAAGAAGAGAAAAGAAGAGAAAAGAAGAGAAAAGAAGAGAAAAGAGAAGAGAAGAGAAGAGAAGAGAAGAGAAGAGAAGAGAAGAGAAGAGAAGAGAAGAGAAGAGAAAACAACGTAACATAAAATAGAATAAAATTAAATAAAAATAAATAATAAAATAAAATACAAAATAAAATAATAAAGTAAATAATTTAAATCCTCCCCTAGAAGCCTTTTTATAACTTTATGGGCAGCCAACCTCCACAATGGAGTCTCACAACGCGGCTCGCGACTCCATAAATTCCCAATCCATCATAAAAAGGGGCAGATTAAAATAATTTGTATCAGTAGGGGCTGATTTAGAGCCCGGCTCCTCATCCATCAAGGAGATGCTTCCACTCGCCAGCGGATTTCTCCCAACTCCGCCAAATCCATCAATAACGAGGAGAAGGAGCCTTTCCGGAGCCGATGGACAAAGGGAAAAGCGGGAATTCGGCCTCGAAAACGTCTTTTCCTGCAAAAAATAAAACCCTCCGAAAAAATAATGACGGGAGGGAGATTTGGTTGGGGAATAATTTAGGATGAATTTCAAGGGAAAAGCCGGAATTCGGCCTCGAAAACGTCTTTTCCTGCAAAAAAAAAAAAAAAAAAGCCCTCAAAAAAAATGATGACGGGAGGGAGATTTGGTTGGGGAATAATTTAGGATGAATTTTAATGCAGGGAAATATCATTTTTATTGGGGTGTTTTTTGCTTTTCCAGTGGGATCGGAGGGGATAAAACCTTAAAGGAGGGAGGGGTTGGGGGGCGGAAAGAAGTGGGAGGGGGGGGAAAGCCGAAGTTCTCCACCAGGGAATGATTTATCCCTTGGAAAACTGCTAGAGCTGGTGATGCTGAGGGGGAAATTCCAATTTTTCCCCACTTTTCCCAGTTTTTCGGACCGGGAGGTGCCCGGGATCTGCAGGAAGGGGGAGCCGGGGGTGTCTCAGCTCCATCAGCATCGCCCCAAATCCATTCTGGGAGCGTTTCATCCCCCCAAAATCCGCGTTTCCCTGGAAGTAGGAGAATTTTCAAACCTCCCCGGCTGCTGGGAGCAGCTTTTATTTTCTCCGCTCTGCCGGGCGGGGTTTAAATGTGAATTATCTGCGATCCTTCCGCAGGAAACACAATTAAAAAGCCATTAAAAAAGCGTTTTTCTCCCATCCTCGCCCGCAATAAACGAGTTTCCGCGGTAAATCCGTGGATATTTGACACCCTAATGGCAGCAAAAAGGGTGGAAATCGGGAGCTGGGCTCCAAATCCCGCCGCTTCTCCTGCCGGCAATTCCAAGGTTTTCAGGTGTGGCGCGTTCAGGGGGACTCAGACAGAGAAATAGCAGCTAAAAATTAAAATCATTCTTTTTCTTTTTTTTTTTCCCCAGCCAGGTAAAATAAACCCGAGGTTAAAAGCCAATTATTTTTAATTTTTGGAGGATTTTTTCCCCCTCTGGAATACGGGAATTCCTTAGGAAAGGCGGGGTTTTAGGTGGTTTTGCTCTTTGGGCTTGGCAGGAGCTGGGAATTCCGAGCTCTTAATAAAAGTGGCGAGGGCAGGGAGAGATTTTTGCAGCCTCTTTTTGGTGCCAACCTCTAGATTTGAAATAAAACCTCGGGGTTTCCCTCTGGAAAAGCCGCTCCTCGCTGTCCTCCCGCTTTTCTTGCTTTTTCCAACAACAACAACAACAAAAACCCTTGGAAAAATCTGGACTAAAAACCCACGGGGGGCTCCAAGAAGCCGCTGGGAAACCAAAAAAATTGGCGTGGAATTGGTGGAAAAGGGGAGAAAATAAATAAAGGCAGAGTGAGGTGAGGTTTTCCCAAGGTAAGAATTCCTCGGGTTAACTCCAGAGGAAAAACCAGGAAAATCCCGTGAGATTCCCCCAAAACTTGGGAGTTTTACCTCAAATCTCAGCGGTTTTGCGTTGTGGGCTCTTCAAGGGAGCTGGCGCCTGATTTTAAAAGGATCCCTGGCAGGGATTTTTGGGAATTCTCTGGGAAAGGGCCGCAAATTCCCAGCACAAACCTCCCTCGGAGCTGCTCCCAAAGGTGGGAATGCCCTGCAAAGGCTCCCAAGTTTTTGGGGGACAAACCCTGCTCTTCCTGAGACCCCCCAGCTCTCAGGGAGGAGCTGCCGATCCCAAAAACCTCTGGAATTTTTTTGGCCAGCCAGGCAGCGGCGCTCCAGGAGAATCTCCTCACCTTTACCTGGACAGGGACAAATTCAGCTCCTGCCGCATCCCCGGCACCGTCCCCAGGTGACCCCGGTGCCCTCCAGAGCCTCACGGGGGAAGATTTCCAGTTATCAACCCAATTTTTCCCTCATCCCGACCAATTTGGGGGGTTTTCCTCGTGGTCCCGCTTTCTTTTTTTTTTCTTTTTTTTTTTTTTTTAATGAATTCTGCAGCGACCCCGCTGCAATATTTCCAATTTCCATCCCACTCAGGTTCTCTCCTCTGATAAAAACCTCTCAGAAACGCCTTTTGCTGCCGTTGCCGAGGCAGATTTCGGCTCCCTTCCCTCGTCCCGGCAGGAACCCACAATTTCCTTCACTTTGGCTTTGAATCCCCCGTCCTCAGCTCATTTTTTTACCGAGAAATCCCCGATTTCTCTCATTCACAGCCAGCCACGGAGACGCGCGCGTTTTACGCTTCAGATAAATATCAGACACAGATAAAAACACATCTTTTTTTTTCCCCCTCCTCCTGCTGCGGCTTTTATGACCTCGGGGTTGTCCCACGGGCACAGCGAACGCCCGTGAACTCTCCCCCTCTCCCTGCGCGTCCTCCGCGGCCCCATTATTCCTTTTTTAACCCCAAATAATTTTTCAAAGCGGCTCCGCGGCCGAGCGGCGGCCCCGGGCGTGACCCTCGGGCCCGGCTTTGGGTGAATTCATCTCGGGCTGAACTTTGCGTGAACCGGGGGCCGAGGGGAAGGGAAGGGGACCCGGCAGAGCGAGGCAAGTCCTGAGCAAACCCATCAGGCTGAGTAAATATTGAGCGAATCCATGGGATGGAGCTGTCGGAGCCGCGGGAAGGGTGGGAGAGGCCTCCGGAGAGGCAGGAAATGTTTTGTCCGCGATTGTTCCTCCCATCCTTCGCCCCCCAGAGCGCGTTTCACCTGCCCGGGAGGTTAAAATGAGGCTGCTCGGCGCTGAAATTTCGGTGTCGGGGGTGAGGGGCAGCGGGGTGAGCGAAGGGACAGCGCCGTGGGGTGACCCAGGAGCTTTTCATGGGGTCAGCAGCTCCGAGGTCTCAAATCCCAGCGCTTTAAACTCGGGGATTTCGGTCCAGGTGACCCCCGCGGCATCAATCCTGCAGGATGAATATTCTCAATATTTGGAGCAAACGCTGCTAAATACACAAAATCCAGCTAAATCCATGCCCGGCTCCCGGCATCCCAGGATTTCGGGATGCCAGGATCCCGCCCGGCGGGGATGGGGGGCAGGGAACATCCCTGGATGTGCCAGGCGGGATCTGAGGGAGCTGCCCTCACCCCTGCCTGGCTCTCCAGGGATTTCGGTGACACCTAAAACCACGCTCGTGTCAAATTTTCCAGAAAATTGCCCCTGGATTACCTGATTTGGGGTGTCCCGGCTCCCTGGCAGGTGCCTGGGCACCTCCCTTCCCTGCTGCCTCTGGATGGACCAAAACTCCCGTCCCAGCTCCAAACCCCTCGCTGGGAATGTCTCCCCCTCATCCCGCTCTGGAAAAAGGGTGGCCCCTGACCCATTTTTGGGGTGTGACACGGCTTTGGAGGAACCCAAAAGCCTCCTTTGCCCTCTTCTCCTCCTCCTCAGGGCTTCAAAGGCTTTTAGGGCCGGGGCCAGCCCAGCCGAGCCACGGCCGAGTCCCTGAAGGGGACGTTTTGTCCCCAAACAGGGACCCGCAGGATCTTCACACCTTCACACCAAGGAGGAGTTAAAAGCAGCCCCCAAAGTGGAGTTGAAAGCGAGGAGCGCTCTGCCGGCTATTATTATTATTATTATTATCATTATTTTTATTTCTTTTTTACCAGAATGTCCTCTCGCAGGATCAAAAGGGCCTCGCGTGGTGAGAGCAAACGCTCCGGCGAGAAGAGAAACATTTCACACCCAGGGGCGAGGAACAGATGGCCCCGGAGCTCCTCGGGTCCGCTCTGGGGACGGAGCCGCGGCAGAGGGACCCTCGATGTCCCCTCGCCTGGCCGGGGACCGCAGCCCGGGCTGCCGTAAATCATTCACACCGCGCCCTTCCCTCAACCGGGAATTTCCCCTTCCTTTGGGATATTAAAGGGATAAATCTCCATTAGGACGTGGCTTCGTGTGTGAGGGTGCGCGGGGTGGGGGGACTTGGGCTCGTTTTCCTGCTCATGAAGAACGCTGGGAGCGTCCGGGAGGACACCTGGAGACAGGGAATACGTGGAATACTTGGAATATAAAGTGTCGTGTATCATTTGCGTAAAACAAAGAGATGTGTGTAAATGAAATATCTGTGATGAACCCAACCAGGACAACGAGGCCGAGTCTCGACTGAAGCTCCTGCCCGATCTTCCCACCCGTTCCCGTCCCACATGGATGCACCTGCGCGCGTCCCGAAATCCCGGATCCCGCTCTCCATCGGCTCGGATGTCCCTCAGCCCTTCCCTAGGAGCAGCTGCCCCCAGCCCCGGCATCTCCAGCCGCGGCTGTCCCGGCGTGGCCTTTCCGGGCGGCTCCCGCTGCTTCCCGGGCTGCGTTTGGGGCTCCTGGCACAAAAGGGAGCGTGAGAAACTCGGGGAGGGGGGGAAAGGGATGAACTGGGAGCGCTGCTGGCTGTGAGAGCGAGGAACACGGCCCGGCAGCCCGGGGGGGGGTCCGGGATCGGGCTGGGGGGCCCCGGGGGGTTCCGTGGGGAAGGAAGGACGCGCTGGCGGCGGCTCCGGGGGATCTTCCGGAGGATCCCTTTGAGTTTCAAATGGGAGCTGGGAGCCTTTGTAGTGCCCGACGCAGCGGTGCCCTGCTTTTCATCGCTCCCTTGCCGCTCTCCTCACCTGGGACCGGGCCTAATCCCGGGCCTAGCCCGGTCGCCATCCCGGTTGCTGCCCCGTAGGAGCAGCGCAGGGCACAGGGATGCTGGGGCGCGGGGTTTTTTTTTTTTTGGTTTGTTTTGGTGTTTTCCCCCCTGACCTTTTGCAAACTGCGACTCTAAGAAAACCCCCTTTTCACCTTTTCCCCTCCGTTTTTTTCCTCCCCCTCTTATCTCTGGGCTAATTGGGCGCTCTAAAACCTTTTCTTCGGGGCCAGAGGAGTGTATTAGAGCGGGGCAGATTTTATCTGCGGGGGCAGAGCGATGCCCAGGGCCCTGCAGAAGCGCCGGGGCCGGGCTGCAGCCGCAGCAGGTACTTCCCTCATCCCTCACCCCTCGTCCCCCTGCCTCCCCCGCCGAGGAGATTTGCAAATTTGCCCAGGCCCGAACAATGGCTCCTCCTGGCAGCCCCTCTGTTTACTTGTTTAGAAATCCCAGAGGCGTTTCGAGGTAAAAAGGTCAGAGCTGGACCGGGCCCGCTGTTGCTCCCTCCCCGCCGGCCCCGCTCCGTCCCTCCCTGGAGGTAAAACCTGGAGGTTTTATTTATTCTCTGGAAAATCCCCTTTTAGGGCTCGCCTTGGGGGAGCTGAAGGGAATAAACCACGTTTGACGCTTCGTTTCGGGGTTGGAGGCACGTAAATTGTCCGGAAAAGTCGGAAACTCCTCCCGTCCCCACCCCGAGCCCGTCCCGGGTTCTGTGGCAGCTCCAGGGATGCAGAATTCCCGGGGTTTCCACACCGAGGATGATTTTCTGCCCTCATCAGGCCTCGCTGCGCTGGGAAATGAGCGGAGAGCTCCAAGCCGGGAGGGTTTTTATCCCTCCTGGCTTTGGGAAGCCAGGCCCGATCCCGCAGATGCCAGGGCGGGGCTCGGGGTGCGCCCGCAGGAAAAGGGATCGGCCCCTTTGTTTGGGAGCTTTGGAAGCAGCCGGAGACTCCTTCCCTCCTCCCTTTCTTCCTCCTTCCTTCCTCCTTCCTTCCTCCTTCCTTCCTCCTCCCTCCCAGCTCGGGCTGCCCCCGCCCCGCGCCCCGCAATTCCCAGAGATTCCCATCGGGTTGAAGAGCCGGGAGTTGTGGAAAAAGTAAACTTTATTGGGCTGAGGTAGTTCCATGTCGGGGGAGGGAGCGGGAGGGGGAACGGGAGGTTCCGCTGGAGGAACCGCTCGGGTTTGGCCGATAATTCAAACCGTTTTTCAAACTCGCCCTGGTTTTCCCTTCTCGAACTCCTCGCGAGGGAGGCACGGAGGGCGTTTGGGTTGAAGCGCGGCTTTATCTGGCTCTGATAAGCCTGAGAGGGTGCGGGGTGCGAGGAACGCGCTCCGAGCTTTGAGGCTGTCGGGAGCGCAAATAAATCGCGGCCCCCCCCGCAGCCTTGTCCCCGTCCACCCTCCCGCGACAGCCCCCAAAGCCCCCCGAGCTCAGCCGGGGCTCCTTTTCTCTGATAACACAAATCACACTTTCCCCCCCCCCCCGCCCCGCTCCTTCCTCCTCCGCCGGCAGCAGCAAAAATCGCGTGGACAACAGCAACAAAAAAAAAAACCCTGTAAAGCAGAAATAGTGCAAAATGGGAGCAGAACTTTCCTTTTTTTCTTTTTTTTTTTTTCTCTTTTTCCCCGGGGTTTGGGTCTTTGCAGAGGCCTCGAGCGTCTTGGGCGCCTCAGGTCTCGTTCCAAGATAAACAAACAGGAAGTAAAAGGGAAAGGAAGGGGGGAAAAATGCCCAAAACTTTCTTTTCCCCCCCCTTTTTTTTTTTTTTTTACAATCTCATAAGGAGGAAAAACGCATCGAGCGAGGGATCCGGGCAGGGGAGGGGGGGAAAAAAGTCGTTGTGCGCGTTTTTCAAAAGGCGGGGAGAGAACTAAATTCGCTTCAAAGTTTGTCTGAAGTTGAAAGTGCAGTTCCTAGAGGGGAGGGAAGAGGAGAAACGTCCCTGAGACACGGAAATTGCTACGGACACAGGACACGGCCGCTCCTTGGGAGTCCAGCGCTTTCCAGAGGGGCTATAAATTAAGAGAGAGAGATGCGAGCGGGACCATCGGTGTCCCACGCGTGGGGACAGCCGGGGATGCTCGGAGGGACGCGTGGCTCCCCTCCCACGGGGTCGGGGCTGCGCGTGGGGGGCTCGTGTTCCTGCGGGGGGGCTCCGCAGCCCCTCGGGGACAGCCCCGGGCCGAGGTTTCAGGAGGAGCCGGAGCTGGGGGAGGCCTCCGGGGAGGTGCAGTTGGACTGATCCGAGGCTTCGGCCGCTTCCTTCGCCGCCCTGCAGGCAGCGGCCGGGGCGAGCCCTTCCTTTTCCCTCTTCTTCTGCTTCATCCGCCTGTTCTGGAACCAGATCTTGACCTGGGTTTCGTTGAGCTCCAGGGTGGCGGCGATCTCCACCCTGCGCGCCCGGGTCAGGTACTTGTTGAAGTGGAACTCCTTCTCCAGCTCCGTCAGCTGCTTGGTGCTGAAGTTGGTGCGGATGGCGTTGGGCTGCCCCAGGAGCCCGAACTCGGACGTTTTGCCTGCGAAGGACCCCAAAACACCAGGGCAGGAGCGGCCCGAGGAGCCCTCTCCCTGTGGAGCCTCCCCCGCGCCCCTTCTCCCTCCTCCTCCCCCCGCGCCCGCGGCTCCGCGCTCCCTCCCGGCCCCTCGCAGCCACCCCCGGCTCCCATCCCGGCCCAGGCTCCGCTTTTCCCCTTGGAACCATCCCCTGCATCCTCCCGGAACCCGCGGGAGCGCTGGACGTGCCCGGGAAGGGGTGGAAGGGGAGGGAGAGGGTGATGATGGCGGGGGGAGGAGGAGGGAAGGCCGTGATTTAAGGAAGATCGTGGGGAAGGAAGTTGAACAATAGAGGAGGGGATGGAAGCCACGGCTGCGGAAGGAGCAGGAAGCGCCGAGCGTTTCCTACTCCGAGCTGAGCTTAAATCAGCCCTGGGCCTGCGGGAAACCGAGCTTAGGGACGCTCCATCGGATGTGGCTGGCAAATCTCTGCGTGGGGTTTTAAAAGAAAGACCCCAAACCCCAAACAAACGCAACCCAAACCCGCTGAGTCCAGATCCCAGGGAAGGCGGCATTTCCCGGTCCCCCCACCACCCCGGGGTGGGACCCCTGTCCCCAAACTCACCTGTTTTGGGGGGGTTCCTCTTCACCCTCATCCAGTCGAAGGTCTGCGCCGCGCCGGCGTTGGGGCACGGCTCGGGGGGGCCCGGCGGCTCCTGCTCCTCGTGCAGGGAGGGCGAGAGGCCGCCGTAAAGGCCGGGCAGGTAGCCGGGCTGCTCCTGCCCGAAGAGCGGCTGCTGCTGGAACTGCCCCGCGGCCCCGCAGTAGCTCTCGGCCAGGCCGGATCCCAATCCCGTGCCCGAGGGATACCCGGCCGCTTGGAAGTACGGCCCGTCCGCGTCCTGCTGGCCGAGGTAGAGCTGCTGGTGGCCGTAGCCGGGGCCGCCGGCCTGGGCTGGGTAGCCCGGGGTAGTCCCAGCGAAGGGGCCCGAGCGGCCGCAGGAGGGAGGGTGGAAGCTCTGCTGGGGGAGATGCGCGACAGCGGCCGCGGTGCCCGGCAGGCCGAAGCTCAAAGTGTCACTGCCGGGGCTACCTGAGCACGGGGGGAAGGAAGGGGAGCCCGGCTCTAAGTGGTGGTAGGCGCCCGTCCCGCGGTTACAAATTGCGTACTCTAAGAAGGAGTTCATCCTGGTATTGTCCATCTGCCACTGATGGAGGAGGGTCAGCCTGTTTTGGGGGGGATCCCGCCTGCCCTACAACCTTTGGGTAGTATGTCAAAGCTGTAAAACTTCCTTCCAGGCATCGCCGGCCCGCGAACCCCGCAGCCCTCGGCGGGGCCGGGGGGGACCCGCGGGCGGGGCGGGCACGGAGCGGGCCCAGCCCAATGAGCGCGGGGCTCCCGAAGTTTGTCCCAGCTCCGGGCTCATCCATCAAGGGCCTGACATTTGCATGACAAAGGGGCTTCAATCAAACCCTGCCCATCAATCTGATAACAACACGGACGCGTCAAAATCTTTCCTCAAAGACTTTAGAAGAGAGCAGCGAGGTGGGGTGCGGGGAGGTGCAGAGGGGCTGGGGGAAGGATTGGAATGACCCGCGAGTGTTTTAAGTGCTAAAAAGGCCCCCGAGTTATGCGAGGAGCCGATTTCAGGCAGAACTTCCCCTCGGCCCGACTTAAAAAGGTTTTCGCCCGATGCCGGCTCCGTGTGAGAAAGAGAAAAGAGGAAGAGGGGATGGGGAGGTGTGACCGCCCTGCGCCCAGAAACACAAAGGGATGCTCTTTTATTCACTTGGAAACTCTTCCCGACAAAGTGCCTTGGGTCGCGCTTGGCCTTTTCCGGGATGAGGAGTCCGCTAAAAGCTCCTAAGAAAAATCCGCTCCATTTTCGCTTTAATTTCGCCACACGGGCTTTGTGTCCGGGGTAAAAGCACCGTAATTAGATCAGTATTCTAATGAGGCGGCGAAATAAAGTTACGGGGAGACAGAATGGCTTTTGTTGGAGCGATGCCATGGCCCGGCCTGGCAATTACGGGAACGGAACTGAAACCGATCCCCGTGTCCGCCTCGGGATCTGCCCGTCCATCCACGCACCCGCACACTTCCTACCAACACCAATTTTTAGGGGTTTTAAGCAGTTCTGGGGCCCTAAGCTCGGCTTTGCTGGTTTGATCTCGGCTCGGATGCGCGGCCAGGCCGGAGCAGGGTCCGGCTGAGGAGGAGGTGGGCAGAGCCGGCCTCCAGCCCGGCCACTCGGGCGCTCAGAGAATGGGAACATAGGTAGGCAACATTTATTTACTTGTTGGCGGAAGGGAGACAAGAGCACCCAACAATCCGACGCCCACAGTCATTTGTTACTTGTCAGGATATTTACTGCTCGGCCACACTCCCAGAAGGACCAGCAGGGCTCTGCTCCCGCTCTCTCCCCTCTCTCTCTCTTTTACCCCAGGCCAAAAGTTCACTTTGAAAGGCAAACCCGCGTCCTTTCGCTGCGAGCTTCGGCTGATGCAACACGTTGGGGGAACGTTTGCTGAGAAATTTCAGCCCAGGCAGCCCCGGCATCAACATTTTCCCTTCCTTCCAATCCCTCCCCCGAAGGAAAACTCGACTTTTAGCCAATTGCAGCTCGATAAAAAAATAATAATGAAATTTTCCGGAGCTGCGCGCCCATTTGTTCATTTATTCCGCCGACTTGGCTGATGCTGAGAGGCTCGGGAATTAAACATTTTGGGTTGCAAACGTTCTCCAAAACTCTCTGCGCCCTTCTTTGCACAAAGTGAGTGTAAAGATTCAGAGCAACTCTCTCGTCGTTCCCCTCGCAAGAGAAATCGATTTCTAATTTGATTCCTTTTATATTTCGTTGCGTCCGCGTTTAAATGGATGTATCGGCGATGATTCATGGCTGTAAAATGAAAAAAAGAAAAGGGTGGATGTTTATTTCAGCCTCGAATCAATCGTTTCGTGCCGTCTGATGGTTTTCCGCCCTGATCTCACTCCGCTGGTGCATCAGGGGGATGTTTGATGTCATTAAAATCGAGAAAAATCCCTGATCCCGAGCTGTGGAGGGGAAACTTTTCCTGCGCGTCCTCTCAGCGAAGCCTAAATTAGAGCTGAGGCGGCCCTGGGGTGCAAACACCGAATTTCTCTGCTGCGTGGAGAGATCGGATGGGAGCGGGGTCAGAATTTGAGCCACGATTGCTCGAACTCTGCAAAATTCTGCAAAGCTCCCGAGCCGGGGACGAGCCGCGGTGCCGGGGCTGCGGGGCTGGGGACGGCGAGGTGGGGACGTGGAATTTTGGGGGGCGGATTCCCTGGAATCACTCTGGGAAAGGCTTTTTTTTGGTCCCTCCGTGGAGGTGACGGTCGGATGAGGGCTGAGGTGGGGTGGAGGTGGCGACGGAGCCGAGGAGGGGATGCGGGGCTGGAGTCGCTTTGGGAAAGTCGCTTTTTTTGGGTCTCTCTCTGCGTGTAACCCCGGGTGAGGGAAAAAGGGGCCGATTTCTCCCCCCAGAAATGGTCGCCACCTTGTCCCCGCTGCTCGCCCCAGGCCGCTCGCCGGCTGCTCCTCCCCGCAGCCCCTCGGGCCGTACCTGCCGGGGACAGGGAACACCGGGACAAGCTGGGATGGAAGACGGGGCCGCGTTCCCAACCCTCTCCCGGGGCCTGGGGATCCCTTCCCGGGGCTCCCAGGATGCTCCGTTCCCCCCCGCGCTCCTCTCCGGCCCTGGCTTCCCCAAAGTCACAAATTCTGCCCCAAAACGGTGGCTTGTGGGGACTTCTTGGGGAGGCCGCAGCACCCAAATGGGTGCAGAGATTCTGGGAATCACTTGGGAACTGAAATTTCCTTTGTGTCCTCTTGCCCTACGCCAAATTTTTGCTGCTGTTGCTGTTATTATTATTATTAATTAGTTTTAATTGCCCTTGTGGAAGTGTGGAACTTCAGTTCAGACCTTCGTAACCCGCTGGACAAAGAAATATCAGCTTATTTTTAACAACCGAGCCCCGACTGAGCCTCTTTCTGTCCTTGGCACTTTTATTTATTCCTTTCGAACCTCCTTTATGGGGAGCTGAGAGAGGGAAGGCGGTCAAGGAAAAAAGTGTGGCTGGAGATCCCCAGCTGCCCAGAGCTCGGTCCTACCCTCGCTCGGCCTCTCATTTATCCATTCTTTGATTTTCACCGCAGCACCGAGGGCGACAGGGATTTGTTCCTCCTCTCGGGCACAGTTTGGGGCTTAAAACGAAATATCCGGGCGTGGATGAGGATGAGGGCGGGGTGAATTCCCAGCTCTGGTTCCCGGGAGGAGAAGCTGCGCTGTCCCGTGGGAGGCAGAGGGGGAAAATTCCCTGCTCCAGATCCCACGGAGCCGCTTCCCCGCGGCTGAGGAGGGCCCGGAGCGCTCCAGGAGCTGCCGCCCCAAACCTCGGGCTGGGAGCCGAGAGCGGACAGGGGATGAGGAGGGCACGGGGGGCACGGCAGCGTTTTGGGGCAAAGGCACCCCCTGTCCTTGTCCCCTCCGTCCAGCCCGGGGCACTCGCTGTGACAAAAATCTTGGCTGTCCCCGAGTGGAAACGCGGCCCCGTCTCTCCTGAATCAGCCTGAGGGGTTTCGGCCCTGCGGGAGAACCCCCCGCTTTTGTTTCAACCCCATGGAAGCATCTGGGGTTTAAATCTGGATTCTAAGTCTGGGGTTTAAATCTGGATTCTAAATCTGGGGTTTAATTCTGGATTCTAAGTCTTGATTTTTAAATCTGAATTTTAAATCTTGATTTTCTAAATCTTGATTTCAAATCTTGATTTTCTAAATCTTGATTTTAAATCTCGATTTTAGATCTCGATTTTAAGTCTTGATTTATAAATCTTGGGTTTTATATCTTGATTTTAAATCTTGATTTCAAATCTTGATCTTAAATCTCGATTTTAAGTCTTGATTTTTAAGTCTTGGTTTTTAAATCTTGATTTTAAACATTTTAATCAAGCTTTTCTTGAGAGCAGCTTCTCCCCCTGAGGGGCACAAAGCGACTCCCCGGACCCCGAGGCTGCAGCATCCCGGGGGGAAGAGGGAGGGAAGATCCCCCCCTGCCCTAAAAGGGATCTTAATTTGCTTTTAAACCACTCTCCTGGCGCGGGGAAGAACCGCATTCCTCCAAAGGAAATCTGTGGGAGCACCTCCTGTAAGAAATCTTTTCCCGAGCCAAACCAGGGAGGTTTTTTTGTGCAGGCGGCAGAGGAGGAACGAGGCATTTCCAAAGGCTCCGGAGCGCTCGGAGAGTGTTCAGATGCTTCTTTTTTTGGAGTTAAAAATAACCCTCGGCGGAGAAAGTTGGTGTCGTGCGTAAGAAATGTCACTCGTGGCTCCTGGCGGGGTGATTTATAAGGAGCGGGGCTGCGAGTTTGGCTGAGGACTCGGTGATCCCCAAAAGGACTTGACAGCGGAATTGATGGCCCCGGCATGGGGCTGGGCGAGCTCCCGGCCCGCTCGGCTGCTCCTGGGGGGGAAAAACTGGAGAGGGGGAATAAAAGGAGCGCATCGGGGAAAGGCTGCGGGGTTCGGGAGTCCAAAGAGGCGCAGGAGGGACTTAATGAGTTACAAGCACCGGGTTATCCGCAGGAAAAGCCCAGGTAATTAGGAGAAAGTGGAATAATTGTTCTCTGCCCGAGCCAGCGGGTCGGGGTGGGGACAGGGGGAGGGTCCCGAGGTCCCCGCACAGGGACGCTCCGCAGGTGCTCAGCATCCCCCGGGAGGGGTGGGACACTTGGGACACTTGGGCCACTTGGGACACTTGGGACACTTGGGACACTTGGGACACTCGGGCCAAGTCCGCGCCTGGAGCTCTGCGTTTCCCCAGCACCGCTTGGAGTGGCAGATTGTGTGAAAATCTCCCGATTTTCCCATTTTTCCTCTTTTCAGGGTGGCCCAGACCCCTCAAACCCCGCCTCCTTCAGCGCCAAGGGATCAAATTCCTCCTCCGCTGGCTCGGGGGGGAATCCTGTCCTGCTTCCCTGGAAATCCCCTCGGCCTTTTCCATGGGCTGCAGTGAGGCTGGAGCCCGGCTCGTCCCATTAATGAGGTTCATTTGCGTGTTTTTTACTGGGCGAGGGTGGAGAGGAGGGGTCTGGGACTGCTGCCCCCGGGTCCCAAATCCCTCGGGATTCATCCAGATCCCGAGCGCAGGCCCTGCCACGCTCGCTCCTCACCCCGCCCTCCAACAAGTGCATGAATTAATTAACATCTTCATCAATCGCTGGTATCAGCAGCTCGGCTTTATCGATATCAAACAGCGCTGGGGTAACGGGGACCCCGCTGGGGTGGAGAACCAGATCCAACGGGACGAGCTGGGGCGAATCTTTGGTTTCTTCCCATTTTTTCCCCTCTATTTTCACCTTCCAGAGAGGAAAAAAAAAAAAATCACCGGGATGGATGCGGGAGCTTCCGGGACACGAGCAGGGCAAGGTTTGCTCTCCCAGCTCCTCCTTTTATTGGTGGAGGAGCTTTGGGAGAGTCGAGGGCTGGGATGCGATGAAAAACCGGCGCACGATGCTACAGCTCAGCCGGGGAGAGGAACATTCCCGGAAAGCAGCAGAATTCCCAGGAGACGCCAACCCTTCCCGCCTCCCAGGCCCCATCCCCGATTGGCCTTTTCCTCCACGGAAGATCTTCCCGCGTTCTTCCAGCACCTCCAGGGCTTCGAGGAGCTCTTCAGCAAACACATCCCCCGCCCGGAGCAGCACAAAATAAATATTACCTCAGCAGCCCCGCCAACACGTGCGGGCGCCGCTCATTTGCATATTCCCGGCTTAATAATCGCCAGGCAATTGCGGTGTTTTGACAACAATCAAGGGCTGAATATGCTTAATATGCTTAATACGCTTAATATATGCCCTCCAGTTGCGCGGAACAGAAGGGCAGCGTTGCAAATATTCGCTCCCCATTTGTTTGACATTTCGAAGAAGGTAAAGAATGGCTGAACTAATGGCGGAATCTTACAGCCATTCAATAATTTAGATTTTATTGAATATTCCCCTTCTCCTCTCCGACATTTCAGTCTTGCTAATTAGGACAAATAAGAAGGGGCCTGCTGTTAGCAGGGATAATAACTGGCGAGCTTCCATTTATTAAGTCACTTTCCGTGGGTGTAGAATTGATCTGTGGCTGTGACTGGCATCCCTTCCCCAGACCTGCAGCCACTTCGGGAAGTCATTACAGGGCCCTCGTTAGGGATTTGTATCGATGAGGGCTCGGGGTTTAATTTGGGGGGTGGGGGGGTCCTGGGACCCCTTTCCCCGCCCCCCATCCCTGTCCCTTTGCCGGGGGGGGGGGGGTCCCGTGCAGGGGGATCCCTCCTGTCCCCTCCCTCAGCCTCGCCCTTCCCCTCCTCCCTTCCCCACGGCGGGAAGGGCGTGTGCGTGTGGAAATCCGCCGCTTTCCGATATTTCCCCTCATTTTTTAGGCTGGATAAGGAGGCGCCGTTCCCCGGGGAGGCCGAAGGGATGCGCAGACCCCCAGAGCCAGCCCAGGGCAGGGCCGAGCTGCCCCCGAGCCTCCCATTCCCTGCTCGCGGAGCTCCCAGCACGCCTGGAATGGGGCTGGCGAGGGGGGAGGAGGAGGCGAGAGGGGAAATCTGGGAAGCGCTGGAACAAATGGCGCTTTGATAGACAACGTCTGGCAGTGCCAACGCCGCCGCCGAGCGCGTTCCAGAAGCCGGAGATATTAAATAAACTTAGAGATAATGAATAGCCTTCTGTGGCGCTCCTCGGGCTGCGCCCGGGCTCTCCTGCCCCCCGCAACTCGAGACTCGGGGACTCTCGGAGCGGAGAGGAGGCGGTGAGAGAGGGCAGGGGGGTGCTGATGGCTCCCAGGCGGGGATGCGAGGGAAAACTCGGCTCCAGCAGCGCCAGCCGCGCACCAGGCGCTGCCTTTTATTGATGGGAAGGTGTTAAGCGACGTTGGCGTGAATATTTAATCGCCATCCGCGCCGGTGCTGCGGGTAAAGCTCGCTCCTTTCCCGGGAATCGCCGGCTCCTTCCGTGGGAAAAGCGCCTGGCGAGATTATTGGGAATAAAAAGGTGGCCGTAAAAGCGACCCCCCTCCTCTTTGTTCGAGCGGAAGGAGAGAATCCGCAGCTTCCAACAGCAATTTCCAAAACATCTGTCGAGCCTTTGCTTTCCTTATTTCACTTTTATTTCTTTTTACGGCCCGGAGTGGAAATCCAGCCCGGCTCTGCTGCTTTTAACCCCAAATAAAAGATCGGGCGGCCACGCCGAAGTTTCCCGGGCTCCAAGCGTTCCCTGGAGAGGGGGGATGACCCCACCCGGGCACCGAAAACACCAAATCCAGCCCAAAAATCAGTGGGGGGACCCCCCAAAGGCAGCAGAAGGCGAACTGGGGGCCTGGGCTTTGCTTAACCCGACAAAAAGGTGCTGGGGGCAGCTTCTCGGCTACTCCGCGCATTTTAAGGGTCCCCCCTCAGTCCCTCGGCCCGCATTCCCCATCCCCCGGGTTCTCCTTTCCGCGCTCCTTTGGCACAAACCCCTCCTGGACCCCTCCCAAAATTCGGGCCGCGCCCGAGGAAACGCCGGTGACCGGGCAGAGACGCGCCGGGATTGATTTGGGGTGGCAGCGCCGCTGAGCCCTTCTCATCCAGGAGCCTACCCCGAACCCCCCCCATTTCCCTCCCCCTCCGGCAGATAAATTTGGGGTTTAAAGTCACGCGTCGGGAGAAAGATTTTGAAGGGATCCGCGAGCCGCGGGAGCGGCAGAAATCCCGGAAGGATCCCGGGGGTTTGGGGTTGGTGCGGCCGGAGAAGAGCAGAGGAAAAAAGAAAGGCCCCTCTCAGGCCCATCTCTTACCCCTCCTCCTCCTCTAACGTTCATTTGCTGACCCAAACGCCCTCCCCGCGTGGATTTTTGAGCTTTCACTCAAAATCCTCGTTTTTCCCTCGGTTTTTGTTTGGTTTGTTTTTTTTTTTTTTTAGCCCGGGACGTTTCGAGCCGCAGCAACCGCGGCGTGGCCCGGCCGGATTCTGTGCTGCGAGAGAAAGGAGGAGGAGGAGGAGGAGGAGGAGGAGGAGGAGGAGGAGGAGGGTTGGGATGAAGGGAGGGATGTGGGAGGCAGGGAATGGCCCCGGAATTCGCGTGGGCTCCGCGCAGCCCCCGCGCCTCTCCCGGCGCTGCCTTTGTGTTGTTTTTCCATCCCTTTATCCCTGGGGTTTTTTGTTTGTTTTTTTTTTTTTTTTCCTTAAGGGAGGGGATTATTCCCGCCGGGGAAATAGAACCGCAAACGTGAAAATTAGAAAGAAACGGCCCCGCTCGGATTTCATAAAATAAATAAATGAATCAACACCAAGCTCAAGGAGAATTAAAACAGAACCAATGCTGGAAATATTTCCCGGAGCCTCTGGAACTGTTGGTTGGGAGAGATTCCTTTTGTCTCCTCTCAGGGCACACGAGGAGATTATTAAAGCTCATTACAAAGCGGGAAAAGAGGAAGGCGAATGATTTATGGAGAAAAACAAAAACAGCGCACTTTGGAATGAAATACGGAGCATCGCTGGTTTTATAAAGACATTTATTTACTCTATGAAAATAATATACAATAAATAATTTGCCCTTTGCTATGAAAGGATTTGAATAAATAGGCTACATCTAAAACGTAAAAAGAGGAAGGAAATTTCCCCTGATTTCTTTTTTTCTTTTTTTTTCTTTTTTTTTTTTAATTTAATTTTATTACGAAATCTAAAATCTCGTTCTGATTCCTGAGAAAGTCGCTGGGAGGATTTACAAATTTTTTTTTTCTTTCTCTCTCTCTCTCGAGGGCTGACATCTCCGCTGTGCGTGAGAACTACCGGCTGCTTCCTTTGAAATAAATAAGGGGACAAAAATAAATAAAACTACCATCGAATACCTGCATTTTAGCAAAACTCGGGCCGCTAAATGAGTGTTGGGAAGGCGATTTGGGTCTCACGGAGCTTTAGAAGGGAAGTGGGAGGAGGCGACTGAATGAGAAATGGCTTGAGGTTGATTTAGGGCGGATTTTGGGGCGCTGGCAGCGGCCGGGCTGGGGCTGGTGGCCCCAAACGCCCGGGCGGGATGGGAGGGACAGGAGGCCGCTATTGGCAATTGAAATGCTGCAGGTCTATGGTACAAAGTGCGCTCGTAAAAAAGTCCAGCTCCTCCTCGGAGAAGCGCAGGGGGCTCTCCAGGGAGCCGTGGGCAGCGGGGGAAAACCCCTGGGAAAGCTGCAGGCACGGCTCGGCCGGGAACAGGCTCAGCTCCGGCAGCACGGGAGACTCGCAACCAGCGCTGCCCTCGCCCGCGGCCACCCCGGGCGGCTCCGCGCTCGCCCCCGCGCTCCCTCCGCGCTCCGGGGCTGTCCCCAAGCCGGGGCTGCCCTCGGGCTCCTCGGCGGGGTCACTGCCCTCGTCCAGGCCGGGGAAGGGGAGCTCCCCGTCCGGGGCTTCTTTGTGCTGGGTTTGCCTCTTGTGCTTCATGCGGCGGTTCTGGAACCACACCTTGACCTGGCGCTCGGTGAGGTCGAGCAGCGCCGCGATCTCCACGCGCCGGGGCCTGCAGAGGTATTTGTTGAAGTGGAATTCCTTCTCCAGCTCCAGCAGCTGCGTGTTGGTGTAGGCGGTGCGGAGCCTCCTGGAGCCGCTGCTGTCCGCCAGCCCCGGCGTGTCTGGAACACACGGGGGGGGAAAAATTTGTCACCGGCGGGGTCGAGCCCAGGGGCTGGAGCCGTCCCCTCGCTCGCTGCCGCCGGCTCGAGCCGGTGCGGGGGAGCCGCTCCGTGATCAGGAGGATTGGGAATCGCCCCCCGCTCCCCTCGCCTCGAGGAGGAGGAGAAGGGATTTTGCTCCCTGGCCTCTCCCTTCAGAGCCCTTCCCTCTCTGCCACCCTGGCGGATAAAGGGAATTTCAAACCGTTCCTTCTTTCCCCCTTTTTTTTTTTTTTTTTTTGCCCTTTCCCGGTGCTCCGGGCCGGGCGCTTTGATTTCATCATTCCGGTTTTTTTCCGCGGCCAATGAGCTCCGGTGTCCGCCCTGCTCCTGCCCGAGCGCTCACCTGAGCCGCGCCACGGAAATCCTGGAACGGCCAGTTGTTCCTCCAACACTTTATCCCGAGGGAAAGAGGCTCCCCGGCCGCTGCAGCGCCTCGCCGAGAGGCTGCTCCTTTTTGGGGGGGCTCGGGGAGGGTTTGGGGGTGTAATAATTCCGTTCTGCGCGATGCTGAGAGCCCAGCCCTCGCTCTTTCACCTCCCCACCCTGCTGGCAGCAGCCCCCGCGTTCCCCACCCATTTTCTCCCCCCCCCCTCCGCACTTCTTTGGGGTTTTGTTGTCTTCGCTTTCTCCTCTTTTTTCTTTTTCTTTTTTTTTTTTTTTTTTATCCCCCCGTAGGCTGTAAAAAAATGCAGGGCTGGCAGAGAAAACCAAACAAACGGAGCTGCAAAGCTCCCCCCCCGCCGCATCCCCCCGGCTCCCCCGGCCCCTTCTCCCTCCCGGCTTTGGCAGAAGTCGCAGCAATTTGTTCTTTTTATTCGCGGGGGGAGGGAGGAGGCAGCAGAGCCCCCCCGGGCCGGGGACATCGCTCCGTGTATTTCACGCGTGACACTTTCGGGGGAGTCTCTCTGGGCTGGGGGGGCTGGGGTAGGGCTCTTTTGGGGCGGGGGGAGGAGGATTTTTTTATTTCTCGGATCCTCTCCGAGTCCAGCGAACACCCCCTGACCCCCCTGGCGATACGAACCTGCGGGAGATCCTGCGGCAGGCACCGGCACCGAGGAAGATGATGGGGGGGACGAAGAGGACGGAGCCTGGGTGGTTTTCTTGGACGATTTCTTCTCCTTCATCCAAGGGAATTCCGCTGCCAAGGGGCCGGGCTGTGCCGGCGCCGGGGGCTGGGGCTGGAGCAGGCCATGGGATGCTCTTTTTTGGCTCCTCGGTCGTGCCTGGCTGCCAGAACAAGGATTCAGGCTTTGGAGGACGGTTTGCTCAAAAGGAGGAGGAATTAATGTCGAGTCCTTGATTGATGAAGTTTGAAATGTCTCCAGGACAGCGGGAAGAGACGTCAGGCACTCTGCGAGCGAAGGCTGGCTATTTATAAACCCGATCTCCCTCTCAAATTCAAAATTCATGGCTTTTCCAGGGCCCAGGGTTTAAAAAGAGGGAGGGGGGGGGGGAAGGAGGAGGAGGAGGAGGAGGAGGAGGAGGAGGGGGAGAGAAATCTGAGGGCCTCGGTTTTTGATGGCGGGGATGATGACGGTCCTCGGGCTTTTTATAATTGTTATATTGCTGATAATACAGGCGGAGGGGGACCTTGCTCTGCTAAACTCGAGGCTGGGGCGAAATTGCAGCCAATTCCTCGTCACGTGGGCGGCCCTGGCCAATGGCGGGCGGGGCCTGGTGGCAAACAGAAAGCATTATTTTCTTTAATTGATTTAAAAAAAAAAAAAAAAAAAAAAGAGAGAGAGAGAGGGAGAGGAGCCCCAGAAAGGCCGACAGCACCCAGCACCACCCCGGTGCCTCCATCCCTTCCCGGCTGGGGGGTGTGGGCAGGGATGTGGCATTCCCTGCCTGTCCTTCCTGATGCTCCCTGTCCTGCCTGTGCTTCTTTCCTGGCTTTCCTTGTCCTTCCTGATGCTCCCTGTCCTGCCTGTGCTTCTTTCCTGGCTTTCCTTGTCCTTCCTGATGCTCCCTGTCCTGCCTGTGCTTCTTTCTTGGCTTTCCTTGTCCTTCCTGGTGCTCCCTGTCCTGCCTGTGCTTCTTTCCTGGCTTTCCTTGTCCTTCCTGATGCTCCCTGTCCTGCCTGTGCTTCTTTCTTGGCTTTCCTTGTCCTTCCTGATGCTCCCTGTGCTTCTTCCTGTCCTGCCGGATGCTCCCTGTGTTTCTGCCAGGCCTGATGCTCCGTGCCCTGCCTGTCTTCCCGATGCTTCCCGTCCTTCCTGTCCTTCCCGATGTTCCCGATGTTCCCTATCCTTCCTATCCTGCCTGATGCTCCTCGTCCTGCCTGCCCTTCCTGCCCTTCCCGATGCTCCCTGTCCTTCCTGAAGGCCCTGGGCCTTCCTGATGTTCCCTTCCTTCCTCTGCCTCCTTTCCTGCCTGTCCTTCCTGATGTTCCCTGTCCTGCCATTCCTGTCTTCCCTGCTTTCCCTGCCTGCCCTGCCTGTCCTTCCTGACTCTGCCTGTCCTTCCCGATGCTCCCTGTCCTGCCTGCTCTCCCTGTCTTGCCCGTGTTTCTTCCCCTGCCTCTCCTGCCTTCCCTGCCTGTGCTTCCTGCCCTGTCCTTCGTGATCCTCCCCATCCCTCCTGATCCTCCCTGTCCCTCCTGATCCTCCCTGTCCCTCCTGATCCTCCCTGTCCTTCCTGATCTTCCCTGTCCTTCCTGATCTTCCCTGTCCTTCCTGATCCTCCCCATCCCTCCTGATCCTCCCTGTCCTTCCTGATGCTCCCTGTCCTACCTTCCCAGCCTCTCCTGCCTTCCCTGCCTGTGCTTCCTGCCCTGTCTGTCTTCCTGGTATTCCCTGTCCTGCCTCTCCTGCCTGGTATTCCCTGTCCTGCCTCTGTTTCTTGCCCTTCCTGATGCTCCCTGTCCTCCCCTCGCTGCCCTCCCTGGTGCTCCCCATCCTGCCTGTCCTTCCCAATGCTCCCTGTCCTTCCCGATGCTCCCCGTCCTTCCCAATGCTCCCTGTCCTTCCCGATGCTCCCCGTCCTCCCCAATGCTCCCCATCCTCCCCAATGCTCCCCGTCCTTCCCAATGCTCCCTGTCCTTCCCAATGCTCCCCGTCCTTCCCGATGCTCCCCGTCCTTCCCGATGCTCCCTCTCCTGCTTTCCCTGCCCATCCTGCCCGCGCCCCGTGCCCCGTGCCCTGCCCGTTCCACCCCAGTGCCGCGCCAGGTGCCTCCAGCTGCGCTTCCCAGACTTTCCATCCCCAGGGTGAGAACCAACTGTGGGAAAAAGGGATTTTTTTTTTTCCCTCCTCCCTCCCTCCCTCCCGGACATTCACAGCTGGATCCCAGCTCCTGTTTCCACCTCACCCATTTCTTGCAGCTCGGGAAGTCCGAGCCGCTGTGAGGGTTTGTCCCGGAGTTTGTGTTTGAGCCTGGATGTGAACGCTTAGGAAATCAAGCGAGCTTTTAAGTCAAGTGTAGTTAAACCGGCCCGATTTACCGGTTTAAATTACCGTTAAAGAGCAGCCTAATCCTTCTTCCCAAGCCAGGCTTAATGGACCCTTTGCACTTTCCTTAAAGGCCAAACACGTTTTAAGGTCACGGATATCTCTGAAATCACATTTCTTCCTTCCCATCTCTTTTTTTACCCCGTCTCCAATAAGCAGCGCCACTTCCAGAGTTTACAAAATAAATAAATAAAATGAAAAAGTCATTTCCCAAGATCTTTTTTTTTTTTTTCCCCTTTCTTTCCCTCTTTAAAGTGCCCCGGGTCCACACAACCCGCAAAGAAGAGAGAAACCATCAATCTTTTCCTCCAAAGACTTTTGACAGCTCGGCCTGACTCACTCAGCAAAGAAATTTGGCTTTTGCCACGGAGTTCCCCAGCCCAGGGGAGATTTATAAACTTTAATCCGCGGGTCTCAAGCGAAGAAAGTCAAAATTTCGGGGAGGGGAGAGAAATAAAATTTAATCTGCCTGGCGGGGGGGGGGATGGGAAAGGAGATTTTTGGGGCTTGTTCGAGCTCCAGTTCTCCCATTTTGCAGCCGGGAGGGACTGGGAGGCTCCATTCCCGCAGGGAGAAGCCTGGAAACTTTTGTCAGTTCAAGCATCTGCGTGGGTGGGGAGGGTTTGGGAGGGCCACGGAATAAATCTAAAGCTCATTTAGCAAAGGGGTGAAGACAATAATAACAACAATAATTGGAAAAATACTGATTTCCCTGAGTATTTTGTGAATTCGCTTCTCGAAACCACCACAAATCTGCTCGACCTCGTCAGACCAGCCATTAAAAAGAAAATAATCGGGTTTCTGCTCGTTGCTGGCTGGTTTAAATTTGTGTTTGGGCTTCTCGGGCTTTGTCTGGGGTGGCCAATTCCTCCTTTTTGAGGGATGGAGGAGCTGGGACGAAGCAAAAGAATTTGGGATGCAAAACTCTTCCCAGGCGTTCCCAAGAGTTGTCTCTGCTTTTTGTTCGCACTTGGAGTTGCGAGGGGGGAAGAAAAATAAAAAGGGGGGGGGGAGAATGGAAAGGAGGGAAAAAGCAAAGAGGGAAAAACGAAAAGAGGGGGAAAAAACGAAAAGGAGGGGAAAAAAACGAAAAGGGGGGAAAAACGGAAAGAGGGGGAAAAAATAAAAAGGGGGAGGGTAAAAAAAAGGGAAAAACCTCATCTAGAAATAGGGATTTTATTTTTTTTTTTTCCCACGCAGCACACGGAGGCACAAGGGGGGGAAAAAACCCTCCCAACTCCAGGGAAAGGCATCACATCCCCGGGATAAATTCCCAGGGCTCCCGAACGACGCAGAGAGGCAAAAATATTTGTGAGACAAGCGCGGCCTTGCTGCTTTAAAGCCCGGCTCAAATGAGCCGGGATGGGAGGAAACGGAGCCCACGGAGGCCGCGTCACGGCCGGCGCCCCGGAATTGGCCTTTTTTTCCCCCTTTTCCCCTGATTTTAACCATTTCCTGGGAATCCCTGGCACAACATGGCGGCCGGGAAAAATGTGGGGGTGGGAGGGGGGAAGAGAGAAAGCCCGGCCCTTGTTCTGCGAGCTGATCCCGGCCGCGCCGATTTGTGCTTTTAAATGATAAATATTTCACATGGACGGGAAATTGTTCCTCGCATGGGCGGCCAGGGGCCAGGACAGGAAAAGCGGCCCCGATTCTCCGTGATCCCGATATTTATTGGTGCTCCGAGGTTGTAATTATTAACCTGGAAATTGGTTTAGGAAGAGGGATCAGAGCTCTGCGTCGTTTCTCATGCGAGGATTTCTCCACCAGAGCTTTTTTATCCCTCCGGGGATTTATTCGGGTTGGTCCTGGCTGTGGCCACAGGTGGATAAAATAGGAAATATTAAAAAATAAAAACTGAGATCTATAAAACAGAAAAAAAGAGAACGCCTAAAATATAACATAATAAGATAGAAAATAGAATGTGTAAGATATAAAATGTAACATGTAAGCTATAGAATGTAATATATAAGACTTAAAATAGAGGATATAAAAGATAGAACAGAAAACGTAGAATATAAAATATAATAACATTAATATCTATAAAATATAAAATCGAAAATCCGCCCTCTGCCTCTACAGCACCCACCCCATTTCCCCCCCCCCCCCCCCTTTTTTTTTTTGGGATACCTTTTCCAGCTTTCCCACCCTTTTCTCGCGGCCTCAATGAAAATCCAAAATCCCCTTCTCCTTCCCTCTGGACGAGCCCTTCCCCTCCTCCTCCTCAGCCCCAGCGTTTCGAGCCTGACAAGCCCCTTCCCAGCGCCATAAAACTTTTATTGCCCCTTGCTGCTTTAATAGAAGTTTTCTTAGGGCTTTAGAGCATAAAAGGCAAATTATTCACGGAATTCTCCCATCTGCTTTCGCTGCCGGCCGAGGGCTGTTGCCCCTTTTCGCTCGCACTGACGAGGAGACGTTTGCCGGCGGCTTTTTTTGCCCCTTTTCCCAGAAATTTGGGATGCCAGGGAAGGTGCGGGTGGGTGTTTGGGTGTGCACGCCCATTATTCAATTATTTTAGCGCTAATTACATAAAACAGAAATTGTTGATTCGATTCCTCTTCACTTCCCGAGGCCCCGGATGGAAATTTTTGGGCCATTTTTAAATTTTCTTCTTCTCTCTCTCTCTCTTTTTTTTTCTCTCTCCTTGTTTGTATTTTTTTTTTTCCCGTGATTAATCCTTTTTCCTTTGTTTTCATTCCCTCTCCAATGGCAGCCCTGCCCTGGCGCCACGTGATCCCTCTTTGTGGGCGCCCGAATTCCCAGGATTTCACCCCAAACGGGGCCGCCGCTCTCCATCCCTCTCCCTGCGCCCTCCATCCCCATCTCCCCCTTCCCTCTCCTTCCGCGGACTCTTTTTGTTCTCTCCCCCACCCCCCCTCCTCAAATCCTCCAGTTTTCACCTCCAAATCCGACGGATAGGACGAGATAAAATTGATAACAGAAAGTTTATTCAGGAATTGTTCACCAGACAACCCTTGAAGCGAGGAAAGAAAAGAACTACTGTAAGAACAAAGAAAGAGCTCCGAAGAGGAGGGGCGGGAGGGGAGGGATTCGCTATTAATTCTTCTAATTCAGGACTAAACAATTACAGTCTGGTTCTGCTCTCATGCCTCCAGTAGAACTAATTACATTATTCATAAGTACCAAGGTAACATAAAACTACTGGTTCTCCCTAAATTACAATAACTAAAATAAGCTCGTGGTACAATGACAAGGGGAACACAAGGTCCTTTTGTTGTTGTTGTTGTTGTTGTTGTTGTTTTTCTCTCTTTTTTTTTTTTATCTTTTTGGAACGAGGAAATACTAAAAAAAGCACCCTTTGACTCTTGGTTGGTTGGTTGGTTGGTTGTTTTCTTGCTTTTTTTTTTTTCCCCTCATATAAATACATCGGGTCGGGGATAAATAATTAAAAAAAAAAAAAACAAAAAAAAAAGGAAAGAAAGAAAGGAAAATATTTTCAACTGGCTATAACCAATAAATATATATGAATGTTCACCAGAACACACACCTAACTGAAGGGCGCCTCGACGGAGCTGAGAGCCCTTCAAAGTTGTTTTTGTCTTTTATGTTTTGTTTTGTTTTTTTTTTTTTGTTCGTTTTTTTCATTTTTTTAATACCCCTTATATGTAAACTCTAAGTGCAACAAAGATGTCCAGGCAGGAAAGCATCAGCAAATCCCAGGGATCCATTCGCTTCTGCTTCCGTGGGAGGACATTCCCTCTGTTCAAATATACCCTGTTTTCACGTAAGCTCAAGAGGAGAGGAGGAAAGAAGCCTTGGACTTCTCAGATTGCTTTTTTCTGGTCGTGAACCCTAAGAAAAACACCCCCCAAAAAAAACCCCCACACCCCCCTCTGAATGGAGACTTCACCCCAGCAGAGGCGGAGGAAGGGAAATGTTCAGACCTGGCAGCTCTTTCTTCCTCTCTTTGGAATTCTGGGGGGGGAAAGGGGAATTTAGGCGTTCCCCAAACTGATTTCCCCAACCTTTTGTGGTTCTTAGACCTCTTTTGTCCCGATTTGTTCCATTTTTTAGTGGTGTTATTTGGGAGAGGGGGAGCAGGGCCTGGAGGGACGAGCGTGGCTCCGGGGCGTTGGCAGGTGGGGATATTTGCAGTTCTTGGCAGGGCCCGGTGGGAAGTTACCCGGTGGGAAAGTGGATTTATCCTTTTTCCGGTGGATTTATCCTTTCTCCGGTGGAAAAGGACCTGGAAAAGCCTCTGAAGGCTGGGAGGGAAAGCACAGGTGGGTCTGGAGAAGGAGTCGGAGGAGTCGGAGGAGGGGGGAGATTCCTGGTGGGTCTCTTTGGGGTTTCGTGGATGCAGAGACCCCAAAACTTGGCTGCAGACTCTTCTCCTTCTCAGCATCCAGGGATTATCAGTGACCATCCGGACGTGGCTCGGAAATGATGGATTCGGCCTCTTAAACCCTGCTGGATCCCCACAAAACCACCCCAAGCCCCTTTCAGAAGCATTTGTGTCGAAACCCAGGAGGTTTCTCCCTTCCGAAAACGCCGAAAACTCTTGGATTTTGTGCTTAACAACCCCCAAAACCCCGAGCACAACAACCCCACCAAACCTCCCCCCACCGGCGAGGACGGAAAGACACCAGCTCAACACAAAGGTCCCCGAAAGCCACCCTGCCCCTTCTCCCCATCCCAACAGCTCCCCCTCTCACAGGTGGGTGAGCTTGGGCGCCTCTTGGATTCTGCCCTGAGAAGTCGCGTGGTGCGACGAGAGCTCCGTGTACGTGGGGTGGCTCTCGCACGGTCCGTGGGGCTGGCCCGGGGCCACCCCGCCGTAGTCCATGCCGCCGGCCTGGTGGTGTGGCAGGTGGTTGAGGCCGTAGAGGGACGGGCCAGAGGCGGCCATAGAATCCACAAAGTTCCCTCCGACGTACGCGGGGCTGCCCTGCATGCTGGGCGTCCCGTAGGCCACCCCGTTGCCCTGCAGGACGTGCGGCTCGTACTCGGCCGGGCCGGTGGCCGCGGCGGCGGCGGCGGCGGCGGCGTATTTCTGCTGGCCGGGGCAGCCCTTCAGGGCCGGCTGGTAGCTCGTGGTGGCCACGGCGTAGGCGTTTTGGTGGGGTTTGCTGAAGGAAGGCGGCGACGGCGCCTCGTAGCCGCCGCTCATGGGGTGCAAGGCGTTGAGGAAGCCGGCCGAGGCCTGCATGGGCTGCGGGGGGCTGCCCGTGGGGGAAGGCCCTCCGGAGGAAGAGCCCATGCCTTTGGATTTCTGATCTTTTTTGTACTTCATCCTCCTGTTCTGGAACCAGATCTTGATCTGCCTCTCGCTGAGGTTCAGCAGGTTGGCCATCTCCACGCGCCGTGGCCGGCACAGGTAGCGGTTGAAGTGGAATTCCTTCTCCAGCTCCACCAGCTGAGCGCTGGTGTAGGCGGTGCGGGCCCTCTTGGAGGCCGAGGAGCCCGGGGGGCTTTTCTCGCCGCTGCTGCAGGTTTCTGCCGGCCCCGGAATGAAATAAAAGAGAATTACTTACATGCAGAAATTGAATGCATCGGTTCTTAATAAATCCTTGCAGCAGGCACCCGAGTCGGAGCCCCCCCCCTCCCCTCGCCCCTCCGCATTAGCCTGCACTCCATAATCGTGTCATTTATTAAGAGTTCTGTTCTCCAAAGCTGCCCCGGCTTTATGAAAATTTGATCATGTCATGTAGGAAAGGATTCCAGGGCCATTTATTGAGGAGTCGATTATTTCCAACAGATAATTTTAGAGAAAATAATGTTTGGCACGGGGGGGGCGGCGGCCGCTGCAGGGCCAATTAACGCGGGGGTCGGGAGGGGTTTGGTTTGCACACAGGTGCAACACCAATATTTACCTCTGTACCCACCTTTTGGAGAGATAAACACCATAAGTGGTATTAATGAGGGATGAAGCATGCACCACGAAGTTTACGTGAATGAATTTGTCGAAACTGTGATAAGTCCCGACTGGTTTTTTTGGGTTTGATCTGGTCAGACTGATGGGGTGTGTGGAGAAGGCGGATGTGGTTGTGCCTCTGCCTTCTCTGTGCACGCAGACAGAGAGGTGGGAAGGGACCAAACAGAATTTTAGCAGTGCATGGGGCAGCTGGGAGCACATTTTCCCATATTTGTGTCCCCCCAGCCGGACCTCGGCCGGCCCCAACGGCCTGGCTGCATTTCCCTGTGCTTGTGTTGAAAATAAACTGAGTGTGCCCAGCCAGGGCTGCGGGATGGGCAGTGCCCGGTGCCAGGATCCTCTCTGGAGTCCTGCAGGATCCTCTCCTTATCCCTTTACCCCCAAACAAAACCCCTCTGCCCAGGGACTCCACCACTTCTGAGGCTTCACATCAGCAGAGGTGAAGGAAGGGAAATATTCAGACCTGGAAACTCTTCCTTCCTCTCTTTGGAATTCTGGGGGGGGGGAAGGGGAATTTGGGCATTCCCCAACTGATTTCCCCACCCCTTTGTGGCTCTTAGACCTCTTTTATCCCGATTCATTTCGAATTTTCCTGGCGTTACTCTGGAGAGGGGGAGCAGGGCCTGGAGGGCGTCGCCAAGGCCGGCCGAGATACCTGCGCTGGGCGAGCTGTTCTTCTGCTTGGAATTCTGCCTCGACTCCTTCATCCAGGGGAAGATCTGCTTGGAGAGGCTGGCGCTGGCGCTGAGGTTGGCTTTGCCGGGGGCACTTTTGCCACCCCCAGCCTGGCTATTGCTGCTGCCCCCGGCGCTGGTGGCCGCGGCGTTGGCGTTGGGCGAGCCCGGCGGCTCCGGGGGCAAACTGGGCCGCATGCAGCTCCCGTTGAGCTCTTTATTTTTCCCGTGCGGGGCTGTGTTGCCAAGAGACTGCAGGGAGCAGGCAGACCTCTGGAAGTCGTTCTCCATGTGGGAAGCGGCCTGGAAAGGCTGCTGGGGACCCTCGTAGCCGAAGCCATTGGCGCTGCCGTAGGAGTAACCCCCGAAGAGCGTGGAGCTGTCGTAGTACGTGGTCTTCTGCATCTCTGGGGCGCCCCACAAGGATTTTTTCGGCTACCAGGGTCTTGACACCCCTATGGCAGAACATTGGCACCCCAAGGCCACGTGACAGCCCCTCTCCAGCTGTCTGGTGGGAGCTGACCTGAAAGGTTAGGAGAAAACACACAATAATAGTACCCGGCCTAGGAATCCATCTTGGGGCCTGAAAGGCCCATGACATGAATAGGGTCCCGCAGAACAGGGGCAACAGATGCTGCCAGCAGATTTTACCCTGTGGAGGCTCCACGAATGGGGCAGGGTGAAAGAGTGGAGCTGATTTTGAGGAATTTTGGGGCGGCTGCGCCCTTTTCCCCCCCCAGCCCCCTCGCTTTGCTCTGTCAGCGCACGTGGGGTCATCTGTGTACATCTGTTTATTCTGTATTTATCCCTACGCACGTGAAAACACACCAACCCCCAAGAAATGCCCCTGTGGGTGCGTGTCATTCGCACATTTACACACCCAGGCCCGGATAAAACCCCGAATGATCACAAATATCGCAGTGCAGGACGGAGAATTGCTGGCCACAAACATAAAAGGAACGGAAGCCTCGCTATTTCTACTTAAATCAGCCACTCACATGCGGAGCAGCCCCCAAAAACCTTCCACCAGCAGAAATTCAAAGTTTCTTGTCAGGCCTGCGCCTGGTTCGTTTGGTTTCCAGCTGCAAACAGCGAATATCCGTGTTTTTTCTCCAGGTAACGCTCTCCTGGCACACTTGGCTTCCTTTGCTGTTTACACAGGAACTCTCAGCGCCTCTGGAATTCAGGGCAAAGATTTCCAGCAGATTGGAGCAGGGGCACCAATTCAAGAATGTGCTTCCCTCGGCCTGCTCTGGGTCTCTCCCTGTCCCTCTCTGGCAGCACAGGTTGAATTTAGCGAACAAATCCCTTTTTTCCTGCACGGCTTTGTATTCCTCCTCCCGAACCCGGAGCTGCCACTGGGAAGACGCTGATTCCAAACCCGGCGGATTTTAATTGCTGTTGTTATTTTTTTTTTCCCCCCTCTCAGAAAACAAACAGTTCACGAGGCCATTTGCTCCTCACTTTCCACCCCGAGGATTTTCCAGCGTTCCTCCCTCCCTCAATCCAAGCTCAGAAAGTCTAAAAAAAGCCCAGTCCAAAGCTTAAAACCACAAAATGAAACCTTCCCCTTTTTTCCTTTCTCTCTCCCTGACCTTTTTCTTATTTTTCTTCATCTCTTTCTTTTGTCTTTTGCTTTCCTCCAAGCAGAAACTTTCCCCTCCATAAAGACAGAGCAGAAATGCCCTGAAAAAAAGGTAAAAACTACCCTCGGCAATGATCAGCGCACGGATTTTTAAAAGGCAGAGACTCCTCTCTGCAGCCCGGACTTCGCAAGGAGCCACCGAGCATTTTGTTTGGGGATGGATATCCATTGTATAATTCATTGTATCTCTTGTATATTCCATTTTATCTGGGCTCTTTCATTCTGCAAAACAAAACAAAACAAACCCCGCCGAGATAAAGCCCGACGCGATATTTTTTAAGTGCCGGGGTTTAACAGAAGCCACAGCTCGGCAATAAATAACATTTTCTTCCTCCTTCCCTGGCTGCTGCTCTTATGTCACGTCACATGAAAGCTCCGTTTACTTTACCCCAGCCTCGGAGTGCCCACTTGGCACTCCGCTTGGCTTCTTTTTTTTTTTTTTTTAAACCCTGATTAAATCCTTCCTGCATTCCCAAATCCGCATCGGATCTTCCTCGGAGATGCGTTATTGTCTGCGCAGAGGATGAGATCCTCGCCGGGAGTTATTCTCCTCTGCCTCCCTGGCCATGATAAATATGTCTTATTAAAAAGTAGCCTCCACTCCCCGAGCCGTGAATTAATTAATTAACAAACAGCAGCGCCTTTATTATGAATAGGTTTGCTGGAAATATCTGCGAGGGGCAGAGGTGGGAATTTCTCCAAGGCCTTCCTGTCTGGCAGAGATTTCTTTATAAAAAAAAAAAACCAACCCCCAAACCAAAACAACAAAACAAACCCAAAGCAGAACCTTGTGAGGCTCGGCCAAAGCAGCTAAAAATAACAGCGAGGATTTTTTTTTTTTGGTTGTTGTTGCTGTTTTTAAACGTCCATAAAATAAATTTACAACCCCCTTCGCCCAAGAGCTGCCTCGCTCGTGGCTTCCACAGCTTCACTTTGTACCTCATCTCTCAGCGCCTCACAAATGCCGCTCATTTATCTTCGCCCAGGACGGCCGCAATCCTAATTATTTACTCCAAGGAATTGCATAGGGGAAAAAAAAAAAAAAAAAAAAAATCCCGGGCAGAATAATAAATATTCGATGATCTCCTGTTCCAATTAAAGCCGGGCGGGAGCCGCGCCGGCTGCTCCAGCCCGCTCCAAGTTTCACTTTGCGAGCGGCACCGATTCCCCACAAACTCTTTGCCTGCAACTTTGGAGGGCGAGGATTTGGGGCCATTTAAATGGAAAAAAATAAAATAATAATAATAATAAAAAATAGGAATCGGGGAAAGGTGCCAGAGGGAAAAGGCTGTGGAGAGGATGAGGATGCGCCGGGAAAAAAACAGAAATCAGGCGGTCGGGGGAAGGAGATAAAAGGAAGCTGAGGCAGAGGGATTCTGCTGGAAAGGCGTCCCCTCCATGTTGGAAATCCGAAATTCCCAACCTGAGTGTGTTTCTGGGGAAGAGCAGCGCCTTTCCCCTCCCCCGCCCCCTCGCCAGGTCCATTTCCCCGAGCCGCAGAAGCCAGGCAGAGCCCCGCGTTTAATTCCGATTATTATTAATACTCAATATTCCAAACATGCCCTTTAACAATAGGTCGGCCGCTCAGAACGAGCTCAAACCCCCAACGCCTTCCCCGGCCGTGGATCCGCCTGGAAAAAGAACGAGCCATTCCCCAAATTTCCCTTCCTCCCTCCCCCCACCCCAAGCAAGAACTCCCCCAGTTGGAAAAACGCGGGGATGGGGAAGGGGGGGATGGGGGGGGGGGGGGGTTGGAAAAAGAGGGTGGGGGAATTAAAAAAAAAAAAAAAGGGCTCTGGGTGAGGGCTGCAAAAGAGGCTCTGCGTGGAAGGAAGCTTAAAGCTTGTGAACTCTTCTTGAACCGAGATTGGAGTCATATGGTCATAAATCATTGGGACATATACTCCGCCATTCACAAAGTGATAGCCTATTTGAGTCCGGCTTACCTTAGTCTCTGACGAGCCAAGCACAGGCAGACATAATATATTTTCACATCCAGCATCCACGCAATCAATAAGCAAGGAATGACCCCCCCCCTCCCACCCCTCCCCTCCCGTTACTCCCCGCTTTTTTTTTTTTTTTTTTTTTTTTTTCTCTCTCTCCTTTCAAAACGTTACGGGAATAAAACGCGCGGGTGAGGCGGGGAAAAAAAACAAATAATAAATAAATAAATCCGGCATAGGGGATGGGTGTAATTATTTAAAAAAAAAAAAAAAAAAAAAAAAAAGAAGAAGAAGATGGAGAAAAAAAAAAAAAAAAAAAAAAAGCCAAAACAGAGGGGGAGGGGGCTCAGCCAGTCGGTTACGGCGGCACAAATTGTCTCGCTCGGTCTCCGTTTGGGGGAAAGGAAGGAGGGGGAAAAAAAAAAAAAATTTAAAAAAAAAAGAAAAAATCAAGATGCTTCCCAGCTTTCCCGAGCCGTGCGGGAAAAGCCGAGGGGCTTTGAATGGCCAAACGCTGAGGTTCTACTTGGCCTCTGGACTGGTACGCGCTGCTCACTGATAACAATGGCCTCTGCTTTAGCACGGCAAAGGGGAAGAAGGGAAAGGAGAAGGGAAAAAAAAAAAAAAAAAAAAAAAGGAAAGAAAGAAAAGCTGAACACAACAAACCCCCCCCACCCACCCACCCACCCACCCCACACCCACCCCGCACCCACCCAGCACCGCCACACGCACCCCCCCCCCCCACCCGAACCGCGCGATGCTCGGCTGGGATTAAAATAAGAACCGCGAGGATCCCGGCCACTACGGGGGGATTTGGGGGGGTGGGAGGGTGGTGGAGGCGGGGGGGCTGGGGGGGGATGAAGCCGAGGGGATATTTCAGCATCAAGATTTGGTTCGGATCGCCGGGCGAAGGCTCCCGAACAGCGTCACTAGTGAAAAATTATGCTAATTGCAGGCGCGGTGGACAGAGGCCTAGGCAGAGAGACGGCAAAGCCGGCCTTTGATTCACGTGTTTAACAATTAGGTGTCAATTTATGCTAATGAAGCCTCTCCCCATCGCCGTGTCCCCCCCCCTCCCCTCCCCTCCCCTCCTCTCCTCTCCCCTCCGCGCCGGCCACAACCGCGGCTCTTCCAAGAGGATGCTGAGGATGCTCCCCCCACCCCCTTCCCCGGCCGCCTTTGGCTCCTCGCAGCCCCCCCCCCAGACCGAATCCCCTTTTTTAGGGCCTGAACCGGGGCTTGGAGCAGCGCGGAGGGGCCGCGGAGGGGCCGCGGCTGCGCGGGGCTGCTGCAGCCCGGAGGAACTTGGGCGGAACTTTCAGCGTCCCGGGGCAGCCCCGCGGCCTCGGCAGTGGGTGCGGGGCTTGGGGGGGCTGAAGGGCTCTCCGGGGAGGCCGAGGCGGCGAGGTGTGGGGCAATAAAGATGATTATTATTGCGGTTATTAATAACCCGGGATTGCCGGGCCGCTGTCGCCACGGGAGATTTACGCCTCTCCCCTCTGCCGCCAGCAAAAACTGGCCAAGAAGCGTTTTTAGGGTGGAAAAAAAAAAAAAAAAACCGTGACGAGGAGGGGCTGGCGAGTGGGAGGAAGGCTGGGCGAGGAATTTAGGTGTCTGCACTTTTTTTTTCCCCTTTTTTTTTTTTTTTTTTCTCCCCCTCTCCCAAGTGCTACTTTTGTTTCCCATCCCAATTTTCGGCCCTCCTTTAATTCTGGGCGCTCCCTCCTTGGCCTGAAGTGCTGACGAGGGGGGAATTTGAGTGGAGCAAAAGGCAAAGAGGCACCACCAAGGCTCTTTGGACTTTGCTGGGAAGGTAGGACCCTTCGAGGGGTTCCATCGCCTTTTATTGTTATTGTTTTTATTATTGTTATTCTTATTAGTATTATTTATTTGTTTGCTCTGTGTGTGCTGCACCTTCAGGCTGACAACCCTGGAAAGAGGAAAAGAAAATAAAAACGACAATAAAAAGGATGCCCAAGGAAATATTTGGACTTTGGAGGACTCACTCGGGGTTGCACAGCCAAGGTTTTCCAGGTGATGGATAAAGTCTGATCTCAGGGATTCCGGGGTTTCCAGCTATTGTTCTGCCTGCAGCCCCCAGATGGGACCAGAGAACACCATTATTGCCATTTTATTATTATTTTTTTCCCCCCACCACCCCTCTCATCTGCCTTTTTATGAACTGCTCCGACATAAATCTTCTGCGCCGAGACAGTTCCCATTTAGGAAGCCCGGCGTGGAATTCCCAGGGAAAGGGGAAGAGGAGAAAACAGTCGTGGGCTGTTTAAAGACTTCTCTGCAGACGAACTTCTCTACAGATTTCTGACCATGGACCTCCACTGACTTATTTGGAGCTCTTGGCCAACCAGAAGTGCCTCGGATCCTGCAAGTAACTCCTCTGAAGTGCAAAAATTCTTGTTTTAACCTCAACCAGCTGGAAAAAATCCCTGTTAAGGCGGTGGTTGCCCGTTTAGGAGTTGAGCTGCTGTAAGTAGTTATTTCAGGCACTGCCATTTTTGCTTTGCTTGCAGCTTATTTTTCTTTCAAATGCGGCTCCCTCGCCCTCGTCACGAAATCAGCAGCAAATGTTGCGATCTGAGTGGCTCTCCCTTCAAAGGGAGCGCAGGAAATATCTCCCATCTCAAACACTCCCTCCAAGTCACGGCCATAAATCACCAAGTTTCCAGACAAGCCGGTAGCAAAAGGAAAAGAACTCGGCTGAAACCCGCAGCAGCCTTTGCTTGTTTTGGGGTGGGGTGGAGGGGAGGGATTTAAATTTAAGAAAAAAATAATAAAATAAATGGAACAAGTCACGTTTGGGGGAGTTTTAGAGGAGGAATGGCTTCTGCGAGGCTGGTGGTGAGCAGGGACAGACGGACACGACACACACAGAGGCCAGGTAGGAGCTGCAGCAAAACTCACCGATCCTCCGAGGGCCGCTCCGGCAAATTCGAGGCCGCGGTGGATTTTGAGAGAGGAGAAGGACTGAGGAGAGGGGGAAATAAAAAACAAAAAAAACACAACAAAACACAGCGTGAAAGTTGGGTCAGAGCAGCGTGGACAAGGGGATTCACCGTCAGGCAGAGGAGGGAATTGGTGGGAATGGGGAGAAGGTGAACAAAAGCCCCTCTGGGGGTTTCTCCCAGCCCAGGAATCCCCCGCACTTGCAGGGATCACCCAGCAGCCCCATCAAAATTCGGATTTACTCCTGAAGATTTGGTGCAATCCCCTCTCTCTCCCCGGTGTTTCCTTCCACCTTCCCTCCCTGCAAACCCCCCCAGGCCGGGGAAACTCCTCCTGGTTTTGGGGTTCCCATTCGGGACGGACCCGTGAACCGTGGGCTGGGGGTGAACTCTGAGCGCAGCTTGCAAAATTTGGGCATGGGGAAGGATTTTGGCTCAGTCCTGGCGGTGATTTCGGTGTTAAACGCTTTTAGGAGATTAAATACCCGCAGTTCATTAGTTTGGAGCCAACAACAATAAAACAGGAGGGGAAACACGAGGCCGTTTCCCCGGGAAAGGCAGAAAAGCCTTGAGGATTCAGAAAAAGAATTTTTTTTTTGGAAATTTCCCGATTCCAAAATGTGCTCGGAGGAGGAGGACGGAGCTGCTTTACGGAGCACGAGGACACGACCCCCGCAGCAGCGATCCGGTCCCAGAATTAACGCGTTCGAGCCGCGAACGTTCCGAAAGCCACGCCGAGATTTATCACCGCAACTTTGGCACGCAGAGCTCCCGGCGCGGGGAGGAGAGAAAGGGAAGGGGAGGAAAAAGAGAGCAAAAAAAAAAAAAAAAAAAAAAAAAACCAACCAAAAAAAAGCAATCTCATTTAAAAATATTTTCGTTTTGGGAAACATTCGGTCGCTTTAATAATCCCGTTTCCGTTCTGTATGTTGATGTTATTAATCTCAAATAAAAATGTTCCCCTCGCACCCTCACTCTGCTTGTGACAACATCCCCGAGTCCATAAATCACCCGCGGATGCTTCGTGACCTTCTCGAGTCGGCGGCCTGTGGCTGGGTTTTTTATTAGGATTATTATTACACGCGCTTTAATGCGCAGCCCTGGCCGTGCTCCACTTACATCACCGCCCTCCCCGCTCAGCTGGGGCCGCTCGGGTCCCTCGGAGGTTTGGAAAGAGAAAAAAAAAAATTAAAAAATCAAAAGAAAAGGGAAAAAAATATTAAAAAAAAAAAAAAAATCCCTTTCAGCGCTGTGAGCTCAGCAAACGCTGACTCTTCCCAAGTTCCTCCCACGCCGGGAGCGGGGAAGGAGAGAAGTGGGGGGGGGGGGGAAAGAGCGAGGAGGTGGAGAAAAGAGGGAAAATCGCGTTTATTTGGAGCGGAGGGAGGGAGGGGGGGAAAAAAGAGGAACAAACAACCAAACAACCAAACAACCAGCAGAAGAAGCCGGAATTAAAAGCGGCTCCAGCAACGGGGGCGGTTGTTTTGCTCTGCTTCTCGTTTATTCCTCGCAGCTGAGGGATGCAGCGAGGCTTCCCCCACCCCCTCCCCGTGTTCTTTGTTTTGATTTGGGGTTGGTTTGGGGTTTCTCTCTTTTTTTTTTCTCTCTATTAATTTTTCTCTCGGGGGCGGGGCCGCTCCCGCCCGGCCTCGCTCCTCCCGCAGCCCCCCCAGGGCCGCTCACCCCATCCCGGCTCTTTTTCTTTTTTGGTCTAAAAAAGAAGGTTTTGGAGTTTTGCCAACCCCGCAAACTGCGAGAACGAGGTGGGGAGAGCTCCGAGGAGGAGGAGGGGAGAGTTATGGAGGGTCCAGGACCTCGCGAAACCCCAAACAGAAGCCGGGCAGGATAAGAAATCAAAACGAAACTGAGCGAGCGGTGGGTTTGCCTTGACAGATTGGACCTTTCTCTCCCCCTGACCTTTGCTTAGAGGAGCAATAACTCACCAGGTTAATGATCAATCAGCGCAAGAGCTCTGGAATCGGCTCCAAAAAACCCCCCCCAAAATCGAAATAGAAGCACACAAACACCCCCCCCCCCCCCCGGGCTGGGTCCCACCGGCCCCCCAGCACCCCCTCCCCCATGGGGCACCCAAAAAACCTCTCCTGGGTGAGCGAAGATTTGGGAGGGGGTGGGTGGGGGTTGGGGGGAGGCAGGCTGGGGGACCAGGCGCTATTTTGGGAGAAAGGGGTGGGAATCCCCACTTTCCTTCTCCTCCTCCTCCCCCCCATTCCCAACCCGCCTTTCCTCCCAAACGCCGAAATAATCGCTTGAATTATGCGCCCACGTGACTGAGCCACGTCAAGCTTTTTTGGCCATTTTCTGGAGAATTGGGAAACGAGCGGCTCTCCCCTGCCAGTGCCACGAATTCCCCCATCAGCAAATTCCCAAAACTTCCCGGGAAGCGGGGCCGGCTTTTCCCCTCGCCCCATCCCGCCGCATTCCCGGCCTTTGGGGCGCTCCGGGGTTGTTTTTTCCTTCCCTTTCATTCATTTTTCCTTCTAATTTTCTTTTTTTTGATCTCTGAACCTGGAGGAGAACAAACAGCAACGGGGAGAGAGACCGCGGCAACCACCGCTCCCAAAGCCGAGACGGCGGAAATCCAGGGAAAAAATAACGGGATTGGGGATCAGGGAAAAAGGATTGAGGGGGTTTTTTTCTGCCTCCCAGGTCCTGGGGATGGGCTCCTGGTTGGCCCCGGCACGGAGGAGGCGGTTCCCGATTTCTTCCCGTTTTTTAACCCCCACCCTCCTCATCCTCCAAAAGATAAAAAATTAGGGAGAAGCAAAAAAAAAAAAAGAAAAAGAGAGGGAAAAAAAAAAAGAAGTTTCAAAGCTTTTCTCCCACCGCAGTTCCGGGAGCACCCACGCGGGCGCCGGGGCCGTTTCTGTGAGGAAAGGGAGGAATTCGGTGAATTTTTTCTTGTTGCAAGGATCCCCGCCCGCATCCTGGAGAGCGAGCTGGGAATGAGGGAGAAGGGAGCTGGGACAGGAGCGGAGTTCCCGTTTCACCTTCTGGTACCTCAGAAAGACCAAAAAACCCAGAGGAAGAATGGCGGGAGAGGGAAAAGTGGTGCCAAGGAATTCGATTTCTCCGCCCTGGGATGGTTTCACACCGAATTTCTCCATCTGAGCGCCGCATCCTCCCCGCTCGGGGCACCCCTGCGAACACCCCCCAAAAACACCCGCGCGAGCCTTTTTTTGGGGGGGTGGTGGGGCAGGGGAGGGGTGTAAAATCCTCTTTTCCTGTCCTGGAATTCGCCCGGGCATCCTCATCACCACATCAAAGGGCTCGCGGCCATCCCGAGCTCCGGGTTAATTTTTAATCGGGGGAAAGATTTGGGATGCTGGAGGCAGCAGAGGACACGGAGGGGGTTAAATCCTATTCCTATTTTTAACAGGGGTGCGCGGCCGTGTCGGGACACAATTCCCTGTGGGTTTGACCAAAATATCCCTTCCCTACACCCACAGAATCCCTGGAATAACCCACAGAGGGGAATAACCAGAATAAATTCATTTTTCGGTGCTCAACCTCCCCTGGGAGAAAAAAAAAAAAATCTTATCAAGGATCTGAGCTCCCAGGGAGCCGAGTGCCCAGGCTGGGAATAAAATCCGGGTTTTTTTAAAGGCAGGGTGGAAGAAACTCCAGCTTGGAAAGGTGGAGAAATAAATTCACGTTATTCCCCTAAAATCCTCCTGTCCCAAAAGAGCAGGAGCGGGAGCAGCAGCCCCACAAAGATCCATCCGGTTAAAGATCAGAAAGTGTCCATTAATATCAATTTACTTCAACGAAAACTTTGGTTCTTCATGAAGTTGGTGATTTATGATAAAATCAATTAAATTACGGCCACTTAGGGCCTGCGGTTTCTCCTCGGATTTCATTCGCCAACAGATCGAGCTCTCGCTTAAAGAAAATAAAAAAGAAAAAAAAAGAAAATTCAAGTTTCGCTGGAGGCGAATGGAGATAATTCCGAAGCTGGAGAAATGGGATGCGAAGCAATTTTCAGGAAATAAAATAATAATAATAATGATAATAAATAAAAAGGAAAGAAAAGCAGAGCAGACGCTGGTGGAGCCGAGCTCCTGCCGATGCAACCTCGGGAAATATCCGACACCGAGTCCAAAACTTTCCCAGTTTCCCAATGGATGAGGACATTTGCAGAACTGGCAGCTTGTCCTGAGTTATTATCTCGCTCCAGAGGAGAACAGGGAGCACAAATATATTCAAATTTAGAGCAAAACTTCGCTGCTTTCATTCCATTTCTCGGAGTTTTTTTCCCCCCTCCGTATAAAGGATTTTCCCGTCTTGCCTTTAAAACTCACATCGGGCCTTCATGGGGGAGGAGGGAGAGGGGATTTTGGTTTTGCCCTGAGACAGAGATTTTCACCACAAACCCACAGAATATAAAATACCCGCTCTTCCCAGCCCTCCCTTTCAAACCCTGCCACGGTTTTGAGCGAAACGAGCCATTTTCATCATCCCTCCCTCCCCCCCAAAAGCTCCAAACCAAACATTTTTCAAAGCCTGGTATTTTTAAGCCGGGATTCCCCCAAAGAGCCGCCGATTTGGGGATGAATTTTGAGGCGCCTCCGCTGAAACGCACGCGAAGGAAAAGCAGCTCGAGCATCCAGATGTTTTTGAGGCACATCTGGCCGCTCCAGCCCGACCTGGGGAGGCAAAACACGCTCGGGACAGACGCAGAGCTTGGGAAACCTCTCCCTCTTTTTTTTTTTTTTTTTTTTTTTGGTGTAATTAGGGTTTGCTCCGAGTAAACAAAAAACTTGGTGGGGCCATAAATCACCGTCCCCAACATTCGGCGCTTTAAAAGCCGCTTTTCCAACGGGTTTTTTTAGGTTTTTTTGTTTTTCGGTCGTTTCTTTTTCAAACGGCACAGAAGGTGTGAAACCTTTAGCAAATGTGTCCCGGGCAAACTTTGGCGGGGGGAGGAAAAAACGAGTTTGGGAAGAAGCTGGTGCCGGTTATGGATAATTTTTGCTCCTCTTCTGCTTCCCCGAGGCATCAGTCTTAATTTGTTCGCGGGGGAAGAGGCAGCTCCGGCTCCTGGTGAAGCCTTGTCAAAGCTTTCGGAGCAATTAATTACAGCTCGCGGCCCCGGAGCTGCGGCGTTCGTTGGTTTATTTATTTATTTCTGTATTTATTTATTTATTTTTGAACTTCTTACCTGCGAGACTCCGAGCCAGGACTCCAAGGAGAAGGAGAAAAGCCGGATCGGGGCGGTGCGGGTTCGCCACTGGAGCAGGCAAATTAAGGAGAAGAAACTACTTTATTTCACCCCCGCTGGATCTCGCCGACGGCTCGCTCGGATTGGAATTTTTTTTTCCCCCCCTCAAAGATGTTTTGAATATTTTTTTTGATTTTTTTTTTTTTTTTGGACTTGCTCTGTTCAAACGGAACGGGCTGGAGGTGGAGAAAAATTAGAAATTCGTCCAAAAGAGCTCAAAGTATGGCAAGGATGAGAATCCCTTCGCGGAAAGACAGCGAGCCCAGAAGGGATGAGGTGGGGGAGAGGGGGGCGATCGAAAGCTCCCCTCTTGGAAAAAAAAAAAAAAAAATCCAGAAAAAAGAGGATAAAAAGTCCCAAAAAAACCTCCCCCACTCCCGAATCCCTGGTATCTGTCTGGAAAGCTGTTTCTCTTTATAAAGACTTAAAATGTTGCAAGAGGGTTATAATACTGAGTGACAAGGGGTGCTGGAGAGAAGGGAACCAAATGGATTCTGCTTTTTAGAGCCAGTAGGAATTGGCCAGCCTTCAGTGTCAGGATTGGAAATTGATTCCATATGTCTCGTCCGGGGAAAGGGGAAAAAACCGAAGGGAAGGAAGAAGGACGGCAAGAAAGAGAGAGAGAAGGGGAGGGAGGGGAATAAAAGTTCTCCAGAGCCCACCCGGGTTTTTACTTTCTTTGGGTCCCCCCCCCCGCCCTTCGCAGTAAATCCCGTCGTTAAATCTCGCCCTTTTCCAGGGAATATTTGGGACTCCTGGAGCACGAGAGAGGGGGAGAGGTACCGGTAGCAACAAACCAGATCCCGGAGGTTATTTTTAGCCTCGGCTTTGCTTGGAGCTGACCTCAGCGCGGGGAGAGGGAATACGGGAGATGCTGGAGGGGCCGTGGTGCGGATCCTGCTCCCCAAAACCCTAAAAGCGGGGGGGGGAACCCTTCCCATCCTAAAGAAAACCACCCCAAACCCACCCCGGGAGCCGGAGCAGGTGATGGGGCGGCAGTTCCAGGCGGGCAGCGGTGGCAGAGGGGCTGGCGGGGGGTGGCCGCTCCCTGTGCCCCCATCCCGGAGGCTGCGGGTTCCCATTCCCAGCTGATTCCAGCGGGAAAAGCCTCGGGGAGAATTCGACCCGAAGTTTTTCAGGCTTCTCCCCCCTGACCTCCAATAGCGCTGCCAATGAAGCCCTGATGTATTTCACATCAAAAGGAGACGGGAGAGCAACGAGTGGGGATTTCTCCTTAACCCCTCCCCTCATATCTGCGCTAAAAAACAAAGAAGGAAAAGAGGGGGTGGGGGGGGGGGTGGAAAAAGGAGTCGAATCGCCACCACGGCCTCTGATTTATAGCCTCCCTTTTCATCTGGGGATGGCTGCGCGCAGGGAAGTGTCGAAACGGCGTTGTTGCCTTTTATTCCCTTCGTGTCCCCCTCCTTTCCCTCCTCCCCGCGCAGCAGCAAAAAAAAAAAAAAAAAGAAAAAAAAAGAGAGAAAACTTCAAAGAAAACCCTCCCCGCTTCCAAACTTTTCCCTGTTTGGCTGCGAAGCCACCGAACTCTTCCCTTTTGTCCCGGCTGCCTGCGACTCGTGCTCGCCTCTGGTTTTAAAGATGAAAATGAAGCGGCAGCGGCCGCCCCGGGCCCTCCCCGGCGGCTCCTCGGCCCTGCCGAGGGTGGGACCGGGGTGATCGCGGCTCTGTGAGCCCGGGGGTGACGCTGAGGGGGCCAAACCCTGCCTCAAACCCCGTCCCAAGGGAAAACACGGATAAAAAAGGGGGAAAAACAGCTTCTGCCCCGCGCCCGAGCCCCAGATTGCCGCGTTTTATCCTCCTTTTTTTGCTCCTCTCTCCGCTCCTCGCCGCTCTCGCCCTCCGCGAGGCTTTGATGTGAAATAACTCTCCCCTGCCGCCCGCAATAAATTATGAATTAAGGTGCTGTTGACTCATATTTACGGCGTTAATCGCTTCCTCTCTGGGAAAAGATCGGGCCAGGAGGGGAAAGGGGGGGGGGAGGTTTCTTTTGGGGGCGCGCTGTGATGAGCGCGGACTCGCGGCGCTGATGGACCAGGACCTTCGGAGGAGATGACAGGCGAGGAGAAAGGCTGATTGCCCAGAAATCAATGAAATACCGCTCGCTCGAGCCACTTGAAATAGCCAATTATCCCCCACCCCGCCGCCCCCCGAGCGTTTTATCTGCTGTGTGTGGCTGCGAGGCACAATGGCTGCGGCTGGGGGAAAAACTCGTTTTCAGGCAGTTAATAAAGAAGCGGGGCTTTAAAAAATAGTGAGGGAGGGGGTTTTAGAGGATCTGGGGAAGAAGAGAAGCTGCTGAGAGGGGAGAGGCTGCGCGGGGCAGGAGCTGCCGGTCCGGACTTCCCTTGGCAGCTCCGGCCCAAACCGAGTCCCGTCCCTCGCGTCACCCGTGGGGAAAATCTGGGATTTTGCAGAGGATGGAGCTGATGGGAAGGAGGGAGGCAGAGCCCTGAGGGTCTGAGGCAAAATCCGGGGGAGAGAGGCTCTCCCAAAAAAAACCTTCTGGAGAGGTTTTGTGTCACCCCAGCCCTTCCCTGCTCTGGACCCGTCCTGGAGCCACCGGCCAGGATGGAGCAGGACGGGCGGCTCTGCCTTCCACAGCCCCAGAGCCCACCCTGGTTGGTTTTGGGGTCCCCTCCCTCCTCTGGCTCCCGTTCTGGGTCTGTCTCCCCCTCCCAGCTCTGGGTCCTCTCGTGCTCTGGGGTCTTTCCAAGGCTGCAGACTTTTCCCTGGAGTTTTGGGGTCTTAACTCTGTTCTGGGGTGTCCTCCTGGCTCTGAGTCTCCTGATGGAAGTGTGGAGTTGTTATCCAGGATCTGAGCTCCTGTTCTGGCTCTGAGTGTCTTAATCAGGAGCTGAGAGTCGTGTCGGGGTCATTTTGGGGCCCGGAGCCCCACCCCGTGTCCGGGCTCCCCTCGGGGCAGTGTCCGCAGCGCCAGGGCTCGGCCACAGCCACCTTGTAGCCCTCGGCCACCCCATCTCCGGGTGACATCCCATCGCTGAAGGGCGACACTCGCACAAAGGCGCCTGGACCGGGGGTAAAAAGAGCCCCGGGACCGATTTAAAGGGCGCTGACTCCCAGGGCAGGGGGGCTCCGGGGTGGATCCCCCTCCGAGGGCCGATTTCTCACGCTCAGGGTCCCAAACCGAGCCGGGGGGGGGGGGGAAATAAATAATTTTTTAAAAAAAAGGCAACAAAACGCAATAAAACACTACAGAATAAAATAAAGAAGGGGGGGGGGGGAAGTGGGGAGGGGTCTGCATCCAAGTCGACAACTTAAATTAATACAGGGCTTGACAGAGAGCGATGCCGTATTTCTGGCTCAGTCACCGTCCCCGGATCTCCCTGAATATTTAATGAAAGTCGCTGAGCTCCTCTAATTCTGCTACATAAAGGTTTACTCTGGCAGACAGAGTTAAATATCCCCGGCCGGGCTGCGCGAGGCTTGGCTGGCGAGCAGAGGGGAGGGAAGGGAGGGGGGGGGGGGAAAAGCGGTGAATTCTCACCCGAGAATCCGGTGCGAACATTTAATCTTTGCTCCTGTTGTCAGTTTTATTGACTCCTCGCATGTCGGAGCTTGTAAAATATTTAAAAACGCGAGCTCCCACTTCCTCCTCTCCCTTTCAACACTCAGGACCGATTTGGGCCGGTTCGGGGCCGGGAGGGGAGGGCAGCGCTGCCTCCTGAGCCCCCGTTCCCCGCCGAGGATGCGCTCCCCTGGCCGACAGCCGCGCAGGTAGCGCTGTTCCCCCGTTCGGGACATAAATCTCGTCCCCCAAAGCCTCAGCCTTCCCTACCCCGCCTCAGTGGCTCGACTGAGATTTCCCCGCGGCAGCCCGGCGATATTTTACATAAGGTAACAGCTGCCGGCCAGGTTTTGCTGGTTTTAAGCCCATTTTCGGCGCTGTTTCTCCTCGGAGCTCTGTTTTTCCCGAGGTGAAGCCCAGGCCGGGGCTCCCGAAGAGAAAGGCGATCCTTCAGGGCACTTTCTCCAACTTTCATCCTGCACATCCTCAACCTCTCCCAGTCCATCTCCATCCCATCCTCAGCGGGAGCCTAAAAATGGGCGCAAAATCCGGCAGGAAAAGCTCAAGGAATGAGCCACAATGGGTTTATTCCCCTCGCTGTCGTTGCCAGGGGTTATGGGGACAACCCGCCCCTGTTGGGGTCACTCGGCAGCGCCCCAGCTCCCCATTGTTCTGGGGCTGAGGGGCAAACCCCTCTTCCTGCCCGCGCCCGGAGCCTGCGCTGAGGCAGAGCTCCCTCGCAGCCCTCCTGCTGCAGCCCCTTCTTTTATTTTTCATTTTGTTTTCAGTTTGTTTTCAGTTTGTTTCCATTTTTTTTTGAAGTCCGGATTCTGGTTTAAAAACAGCAAAGCAACCTGTGCCTGTGCTGCAGCCAGGGCTGGGGAGAAAATGAGCTCTCGTTGATAAAGGGACGCAGCAAACGCTGTAATTTTTATATTAAGGTCGTGCTCTTTTCCCGAGGTTTACACGCCAATGAGGCGTTCCCGGTTTCCCAAATTTATACAAATCTCTGCTTAATTGGTAATCACAGATGCCGTAATTTAAGACCCCCAGCTACAGAGCTTTCATATTAGCCGCTGATCTATTACTGTAAATCGCCTGAAATAATCAACTCCAGGGAGCGGGGTAGGGGAGAGATCCTCGCTCTAAAATATCATCGCTTGCACATCATTTTCACTCGAGCAATGATTTATCTTGGACACCGCCATAAACAACACAACTCTCTCCCAAACACACACACAATGGCAGCCGCGCTGCTGCTGACATGTTTATTGTAATAAATCAAGAAAGGGGGAAGAAGGGAAAAAAAAAAAAAAAAAAAAAAAAAAAAAGGTTGCGAGGAGAGAGGGAGAGGGAGAGGAATATTCCTAAAAATATCAATGAAATGCCTCGATGGGTATAAACACACATAGCCCCCATGTGAAGAGAAATGGGAGGAAATGAAGACGGCGATTTGTCACATTTTACGACAATAACATTAATAACAAACAATAAATTTACATGGACATATAGACACGCTAGGAATTGGGAAGCCCCTGCTACTTACAATAATCCAGCCCTCGGCGTGGCTTCGTGGTTCCTGAGAATTGTTTTATTGCAGACTCCTCTCCCTCTCTCCTCCTCTCTCCCCCTCTTTCTCTCTCTCCCTCTCGCTCTTTTCTCTCCTTTTTTTTTTTTTTTTTTTTTTTTTTCCTCCTTCCCTCTCGGCTCTCGGCTTGTTTTTTAAAGGACAGTTGAATTTCACGTCAGACACAAGGAGACCATGTCTGCGATTTTCCTGACGAATACATATCTATTCTGCAACCTCTGCATTAATTATTTAATGAATCACGTGATGGGGAAGGGGGAAGGGGGTCTCTCAGTTTCAGACTCAAAGGACCACTGTGACCTTCCACCGGAACAGGATTTTTTTGAAGAAGTTTCCAACTGAACGCGGCTTTGCTCGGTGGGCACGGACCCCTCTCCCCGGGCTGGGTCGCAGGGTGCCAGGCTGTGAAGGGCGAGGGGCACCCAATTCTCTGTTAAACAGCACGATTTGGGGTTTATTTCCCCACCCTGGCCGGAGCTGAGAGCGCTCAAACCCTTCCCTGAGCCTTTCCTGGAAGTTGGCTTTGTTGGACCCTGGCTCAGCCAAGGCACTTCCCCATTTCCTTTATTTTAGATTTTTTTTTTTCTCTGCCCACGCTGAGATTTTTTTTAATCACAAGTCTCTCCCTGAATGGCACAACTGTTCCAGAGCCCAAACCAGCTGAGAATATTTATATTCCTATTTTAAAGCGCTCGGCTTCCCCTGACTTCCAGGCCTTCTCTCCCCGCTGCTGTTATTGTTTGGCCAGACTTTATTGCATTAGAGAGGGAGGGGAAAAAAAAGGAATAAAAAAATCAAATTTTGAGTCTGGGGAGAGCTGCCAAGTACAGGGATCTCGGGAAAAAAGAAGAGAGGGAGGGAGAGAGAGAGAGAGAGAGAGAGAGAGACAGACAGCAACAAAGGAAACCGCTGGGAAAGGCCGCGGAGCAGCCGCGGAGCAGGAGCCGGGCGCGCTGCCCGGGCACGGCGCTGCCTCCCCACGCCCACGGGGGGAAAGGATCCCCCCAAAACTGGCACCGAGCAGAGCCTGGAAGCCTCAGGGTCACGACCCAGAGCCCCCGAGTCCCCCAGAGCCGGGGGGCCACCGCGGCACCCCGGGACAGAGCATCCCCCCACCCCCTCCACGCACCCCGGCGCAGAACTCCAATTCCTCCCTCCCTCCCGGGATAAAACCCGGAGGGAGCTGGCATTAAACCCAAAAATGAATTAAAAGCCTTAAAAAGAGGGGTTTTGAGTCCCTGGAAGCCGAACCGCTCGGGCTGGCCCGGGGGGGCCGGGCTGGGCTCCCCCCGGCCGGGAAGGAGCGAGCGGGGAAGCGCTCGGGTTTCAAAAGCCCTCGATTATTTCGGCATCGATTTTATCGAGTGCCAGGGGCTGGCGGGAGAAAGACGCTCGGGAAAAGGTGTGGGAGGGATAAAAAAATCAGATGAAAAGGGGTTCCCGCGGCTGGGGGGCTCCACGAGGGAGGAAACTTCGCGGGGGTGGCGGGAGGAGGGAATTTTAGGACAACTTCAGGTCAATTCGGAAGCCGCTACTTTCACTTCACAACCACTTCTTTTTTCTCTCTCTCTCTCTCCTTCTTTCTCTTTTTTCCCTCTTTTTTCTCTCATAAAACTCGTGTCCCCGTGAATGGGTAAACACATTTTAAAAGAGAGGGGGGGAAAAGAAGGAACAACACCAAAAAAACCCGAACAGAGCCATCCCAGGCAGCAAACGGAGCAGAGACGCTCCCCCCGCCCTTCACCTCCGCGCGCATTTTTGGGTTTGTTTCATGCAAAAGAAGCCCCATTTTGGGTTTGGCGATTTTTTTTTTTTTTTTTTTGGTTTTGTTTTAAAACTCCCCGGTTCAAAGGGTCGGAAACGCGGCCATAAACAGCGGCTTCACCCTCCGAGGTGCCGTGATCAAAGGCGTCCTCTTTGTGAAGATAAAATGAACGTTTATATAGTGCGAAAGCGAGATTGATTTACAGATTTAAACACGCCGTTCTTATTGCGGATCATAAATCTGTCACCGGCGCTGAGAAACTCCCAAGCCGCTCCCAGAGCAGCCTTTAAAGGGACTCGGAGCCACTCTGGGCCACCGCCGGCCCCCCTCCGCCTGTCCCCAGGTCCCCTGCACCAGCCAGACCCCCCCTCATACCCATATATCCATATATAAATATATAGACGCAAATAAATTTAATTTTCCTTCCTTTTCACTGCGTCCCTCCAGTCCCTGCGGCCCGCTGGGGTTGGGCTCCGCGTTTTCCTCACACAACCCCCGTTTTTTGTCCGATTTTGGGATCTTTTGGAGGGGATTTTTTGTCCAATTTCGGGATTTTCGGGGGGATTTTTTTTTTTTTTGTCCAATTTTGGGGGATCTTCGGGGGATTTTTTTGGTCCTGGATTTGGGTAGAGATAACAAAGCAGATCGGGTTTGCGGGGGGTCTGGGAGGATCGCTCCGGTTCGGGAGTCCCCGGGGGAGACTTCCCGAGGATCCCAGGTCCCGGGGGGATCCCCCGCGCCGCTCCGCGCCGCTCCGCGCTGCTCCGCGCAGGCAGCTGAGCACAGAGGAGCTTTTGAGAGCGCCGTGGGCAGCGGCGGAGTGGGAGGAGGTGCGGGGGGGAGAAAAGGAGGGAGGGGGGAAGCAGAGGGGCTCTGGGAAACAAAGGAATTTCTGAAAATAAGCGGAGAGATGAGACCAGGGACGCGGCGAGGCCGCGGCTTCGCTCCTCCGCTTGGGCTTTGGGGTTGGTTTTTCATCCCCCCAAAATTATTTTTGTAGGGCCAAGAGCTGCCCGGAGCCAAACCGCCGCGGTTGCCCGCGCCCGCCGCCCTCTCCCCTGCCCAATTTCCCTCTCCCAAAGCAAAGCAAGGCGCAAAAACCCACGATTTTTTGCAGAGAAACGAGAAGAGAAAGGCTCTGGCAGGCCCGGCCTCGGGGCCAGAACGATTAAACCGTGAGAAAGCACAAATAAACCAACTTTTAAGGGTTTTTTTTTTTCTCCCCTCCCGGTGCTGATTCCCCCTTTTCCAGGGCCGGGCACCGGCGGGACACGCGGAGTTCTGCTGGGCTGGGGGCTGAGCTGTCGGCCAGCACAATGTCCAGCCTCGGGGAGGTCAAGGGGTTTGCGAGGTCACTCCCCGGCTATAATACCCAGCTAATCGCCTAGAAAACGTGTCCTCTGCGTGAACTCTATCCCCCGAGCGGGGCTCGCCACAGCTCGGTTTTGTCTCCCCAATTTTCCCCGTTTTTCCCAGCGTAATTCCCGCATGGCTGGCGGGACGGGGGAGTCACCCCCGGGAGCGCCAGCAGCTCCAGGACAGCGACAATCCCGGCATAACGACACCCCCGGCACGGCCTGAAACCGGGAATATTCACATTTCCCGGGACAGCCTCAAACCGGGACACGCAGCGGACGCTCGGCCCAACCCTCCCCAAACCGTCCCGCGAGAGATTTAGCTCGGGAAAAAAAAAAAAAAGAGGAAATAAACCCCGACTTTTAAACATGAACAGCCCCCCAAAATCTCTCCCCGGAACCAGCCCCGGGGTCCCGCAGCAAAACCCCAAACACGCCCAGCCCCAAAGCGAGGAGGAATAAACAAAACCCCCCAACCCCTCCCGCCACCGACGCGCCTCAAACTTTCTCCTCCCGCTCCCCTCGCTCCAAAGAAACGGAGGAAAAGAAGGAAAACCCCACGCGAGGACCCGCGGGGTGTTTCTCTTTCCTCTATTTTTTTTTTTTAAACTCCTTTTTGCCTCTCGATTTCGCGCAGGTTTCTGGCGAAAGGAGGCCGCAGACCGATCCCAAACGCATGCCAAGAGAGCAGCTCCGTTACCTGGTTCGCTCCCACATCCTTTTTCCAACGCCCTCATGCTTGGGGTGGTTTCTTCCAAAGTGAGAGAGCTCTGGGGGAGGGGGGTGGCTCGGGGGGTGGGGGGTGCTGTTGGATTTTTGGCTTTTCTCCCCCCAAAAGAAAAGCTTTCCCCTTTAGGGTGCAGATTTTATTAGGAATATTATTATTATTATTATTATTATTGTTATTGCCCCTGAAGGTTTCTTGGAGGACTCCGGGTGCTTTTTTCCCGACAGACGGTCTGCGGAGATTTGCTGTTGAATAACAATGGGAAAAGGGATAAGTATTTAAAGAAAAGAAGTGATTAATGATTTTCTGTATAATTCTCGCATTTTTCTTGGCTTCTGTCTGCTTATAATGGCTGTGAACTTTTAGGTCCTATAGAAATCTTCTTTTCTCCCCCTTCTATCCCATTCATACCTCCCAGCTTTGATTTGCCTCTATAGACCCCGCATTCCTGGAAGCATATGCCTCTCCTTTTTTTTGTTGTTGTTGTTTTTTTGGGGGTTGAAACACCCATTTTTTGCCATTCTTAGGAGCCCCCTCTCGAAAATAACACCCTCTTTACAAGCGCAGCAGATCAAAGAGAGAAACAGCGGAATAAAATGCAACAACAACAAAACAAAACCTCCCCCCCGCCCTCCCAAACCTTCAGGCATTAGAATAAAATACAACCCTTGCCAAAAAGAAAAGTGAATAAAAAAGAAACTTTCAAGTTTTGCAGTCGCTACCTCTAAAAACGCCAGAATTGAACAAAAATCCAGCCATAAAATCCGTTTGTGGGTTTTTTTTTTTTTACATCACACCGTGCAGCCCGCACCATGTGACCGCATGAATATTATTTTTAAGTATTAAAAGGGGAAGAAAAAAACCCATCCAGCAGCGCTTTGTTGGAACCGGGGGAGGGGGCGGCGGGGATTTTTGGGGGGGACACTTGGATGTGCGCAAGGTGCGGTGGCGGCTCCCCCCAGGCAGGGCAGCGACGCCGCTTTCGGGGGGTTCCAGCCCTGCCTTTGTCTCTGGATAAGGCGAGGGCGGCGGGAGGGGGGGGGAAATTTCGGTGCTGTTCGGGGCTCTCGGAGAATTCCGTGAGGGTGGAACAAATAAGCAAAGCCCGTTTGTTGCTATTGTTATTATTATTATCGTTATTGTTATTTATTATTATTATTACTGTTATTATTATTGTTGTTGTTATTATTATTGTTGTTATTATTGTTGTTATTATTATTACAATTATTATTACTATTATTATTGCTATTATTATTACTATTACTACTATTACTATTATTATTACTATTACTACTATTACTATTATTATTACTATTATTATTATTACTATTATTGTCATTACTACCATTATTACTATTATTATTATTTTTGAGGCCAATCCAAGAAAATGATCACTTCCTTCAGCCGCCGCACACGTTCCACCCCCCCCTCGAGGACAATCACCTTTTCTTTCTCTCCATTCCCAAATCAGAACCTCGCCGTTATTTCGTCCTGAGCGCGGCTTTTTTTTTTTTTTTTCCCCCCTTTTTTTTTTTTTTCGATACTTTTCTATGAGAAAGAAAATGAAAATTAATACAAGAGCTGCGGCTCACAAAAGGAGCCATTTGTCTTCTTGATTATCTATTTGCTTGTCAGGCTATGAGCTATCGCAGGAGCCAGCTCCTTTGTAATATCAAAATACACAGAAAACCTGCAAACACCGAGAAACATCTGTGCAAAAATTAGACTCATTAATGCATTAACTACCTTGGAGAAGGAGGGTTTAGGGGTTGGTTTTTTTTTTTTTTTTAAATTAAAAAAGAAAAATCCAGAAGGCTCTCTGGAGAAATCCAAGGCTCCCTCCATCCCTCGCAGCCCAGCAAAGCGCTAATGAGCGCCCCTGTTTTGTCTGGCTTTGGGAAGAGCGTATTAATATGTGCTTTGAACAAATAAATCATCATATGTGAGGCTTAGCAGTACTTAAAGCTGATCTAGCCCTGCTCAAACATCTTTTGTTTTCATTAGGGGGGCTGGAGGCTGTGCCACTGACAACAGAAACCCCTGGAAAAAAAAAAGGAAAAAAAAAGAAAAATAAAAAAAAAAAGAAAAAGAAAAAAAGAAAGAAAAGGGAAAAAGAAAGAAAAAGAAAAAAAGAAAGAAAAAGAAAAAAAGAAAGAAAGAAAAAGAAAAAAGAAAGGAAGAAACTGTTTAATTCATGGCTTGAAATAAATACCTTTATTTTTTTTTTCCCCCTCCTCTCCAACAAAACAACCCACATCCAGCCCAAGAAACAGCCAAAAAAAGCCACACAGGGGCAGATTCCGAATGAAAAATTTATTTCCAAGTTGTTGCTGTTGCTGTTGGGTTTTTTTTTTTTTTCTCTGCTATTTACAGGTAAATCCTGGACATCCCGAAGGACAAAGGGAGGGATGGACGCGGCCGGGGGGGGGTCGGGGGAAGCCTCGCTCACCCCAGGAGGGGCAAACCCCTCCTCCCCCTCCCCCCTCGGCCCGTAATTCACATTTTCAGCCCCAAACCAGGGCAGGACGGTGGCGGAGGAGCTTTTCCCCCTGCGGGGGCCACTCCAGGTGCCCCAGTTCACCCCAGTTCCTACCCTAAACCCCCCCGCTCCCCTCTCCCTCCCCACCCCCCTTTTCCCAAACTCACGACGAACCTGCAGGACTCAAAAAAACCCCACAAAATAAAGGAAGCGGGGTCTACATCACTCTCCATCCTCTTCCTTTCTTTGTCCACCACCTACTTTACCCAATTTTCCTCTTTTTTTTTTTTTTTTTTGTCCCCCTCCCCCCCATGTCCGAGAGCTCCCCAGTGCCCGGAGGGGATTTTGGTTGTGTTTGTTGAGTTTTGGTCGGGTTGTTTTTTATTTTCCCCTCTCTCCAGCTCCGTCTCTTTGGGTTGGCGGGCCAGAAACTTTCCGTTTGTGGCTGGGAGGCGAGAAAAGAAAGAGAGGAGAGGAGAGGAGAGGAAGGGGAGGGGAAGGAAAATTAAAAATAAAATTTAGGAAAAAAAAAAAAAAAAAGAAAAAGGGGGTGGTGTAGAAAATCCAGTTCGTCTTGAAGAAACGGAGCCTCATTTATTAAAGTGAGCGCTGGTTGTCGAGGTAATAGCAGACATAAGGTCCATCCTTTGTACGGGAGAGTAAACATGACAAATGGGGCAGAGCTTGGCGTGATTAAAGATGAAACAAGGATCCATCTTAGCCAAATCTGAAAACCACCATCTCCAGCCTCCTTTTAATGGGAGAGAGGCACCGCGGCGCAGCTCTGCTTTGTGTGGCAGCTGAGCCTCTCCCTCTGTTCCCTCTATAAATAAAGAGCACCCCCGCCTTCCCCTCGCTCAAATAATAATAATAATAATAATAATAAAAATAATAAGAATAAAAGATAAAATCCTCGCGTGTTCCCTCGGCACTCGCACAAGCTCCCAGCCCAAAACCCGCACAGCCATCCTCGCATCCATCCAGGGACGGCTATAGGCTGGCGGCCGGTCCGTGGGATCGCGTTTGGGATGCTCCTTGTGGCATCTGCAGGCTGCCGGAGGAGCTGGAGGAGTTAGACCTGATCTTGGTGTTGGGTAACTTGTGGTCTTTTTTCCATTTCATCCTCCGGTTCTGGAACCAGATTTTGATCTGGCGCTCGGAGAGGCAGAGGGAGTGCGCGATCTCGACCCTGCGCCTCCGCGTGAGATAGCGGTTGTAGTGGAATTCCTTCTCCAGCTCCAGGACTTGCTGCCTGGTGTAGGCTGTGCGAGAGCGTTTCGGTTCCCCTCCTGAGTAATTGGGGTTTACTGAGCAAACACAAAAGGAGGGAAAGGAAAAAAAAAAAAAGAAAAAAAAAAAGAGGGGAAACAACAAAAAAAAGGAGGGTAAAAAAAAAAAAAAAAAGCCAGAATTACCGAGCTGTTCCTTTAATGGGTTCTTTCCCCCCTCCAAAAAAAAAAAAAAAAAAAGAGAAAAAAAAGAAAAAAAGCGTCACACATTCTTTAGAAGGGGGGATTTGCTTTTAAAAAAAAAAAAAATAGAAGGCAAAACCTTCTAAAAATATCCCCAGAACCGATCTGCAAATCTCCACCTCCATCCTCATGGCTTGACGTGTATTCCTGTCTAAAGGTTTTGCTAAGGTCCCCCAGACACGTTTCCCGTGCCCTCTGCGTGTGGAAATTCACATTTATGCACACACAGCTCTGCGAGAGCATCGCGGAATTATCCCCTAAAGTTCCCCCTACACGCTCGGAAGCAGGCGGACACGGGCGCTCTCATTTATTAAATATCTCCCTAAAAAAAAAAAAAAAAAAAAGAGGAAAAAAAAAAAAGAGAGGGCAGGGGAGGGGAAAATAGTAAAAGTTTACTCAACCCGCCACTTAAATACAAATTACGAAAACATAAAACTTAACTTATGAAGATTCGACAGCCATAAAAAAAAAAAAAAAGGAAAAAAAAAAAAAAAAAAGAGAAGTAGCCTGCAAGAAATTGGAGGAGGATGGTAACAGAGACTTCAAAGGCACATGGCCAAGCAGAGCAATAAAAATTTATGGAGGATGTAATTATACCGCTCTGCAAACAGGCGCTCGTAAATCTCCGCGAATGGTTATTTTACAACTGGTGCAATAAGATTTCTACAAGACTTTGAGGTGCTACTTACTATAAAGCAAAGCCACTTTAGTTCACTTACCCGTGCTTACATGGACTTTTTTCATCCAGGGGTAAACTACCGGCTCTTTGCACGAGGAGCCGGGAGGGCTTTGGTTCACAGAGTTTTGGCTGCACGAGGGTGGCGGGCTGGGGGTGCCCGGCTCGCGGGGCTGGCTCGGCTCCGAGAGGTGGCTCTGCAGTCCGGCCGGAGGATGGACATGACCCCGGGGGGATAACACCGCAGCCGGGTGGCCGGAGCTCTGACAGGACGAGTAGAGCTGCTCCTTGCAGGCGGACCGCGGCTCGTACATCGCTTCATGTTGGAAAGTGCTCTCTCGCCTCTGGCTGCCGTAATATTCCGGCGAGTGATTGGGAAGGTAATCGCTGTGGGAATACTCTTCACAGGGTGGGAACTTGGGGTCCACATAGTTGGAGTTGATCAAAAACGAGCTCATGGCCATTAATTTCTTAGAATTGCACACACGAAAAAAAATATATGTATATATCTCTCTCTCTCTCTCTTTCTCTCCTAAAATTTATTCCTGTCCCCCCCCCCCCCCCCTTTCCTCGTTTTCCTGTTTCGTGGAACCCTCCTACTTACTGTCAAGTGAACAAAGTTGAGTCCATGTGACAGCGCGGGCCAATGGCGAGGGGCACGGCGAGCCCCGGATAAGGAAACCTGCCCAGCCCGGGCTCTCCCGGGGCCCCCCAGCATCCCCGGGGAGGCGGCCGGGGGCGTCCGCTCCCCTCCGGCCGCCTCCGGCCCCACCGGCCCCGGGCTCCGCAGCGCCCCGCGGGCGAGCAGCGACACCCCCGCCTCGGCCCACACCCCTCGGGGGTGTGTCCTGGCTCGGGGACACGCCGGGAAGGGCGGTGGGAACAGCGGATCTCCCCCCCCACCCCACCACCACCACCCTTAAAAGCCAACAAAAAGAGAATAATTAGAATATGAGGTAAAAATGATTTTTCAGGGGGTTCGCGGCCGCTGCCGCTCGCTGCCCCCAGCAGCTGAGCCGTGGCCGTCCCCCCCCCGCCCCGAGCGGGGGCTGCATCTCATTCCCGGCTAAGGTGATCCGGGAGGGGACACTGCGCCCCGAGCCTGGCAGAGATGGATAGGGCTTGTTTGGGATCGATAAGAAATTCATCAGCTAATTCGGGGTACCCGGGCTCCTAAATCACATTTAGCCCGGCTCGGAGATTGAGTGTTTTCCCACGCACCGGTGGGAAAAAGGAGCCCGTCCTCCGAGCAAGGAATCAAGGACTTGATGAACAATTACAAAAGCGAATTAGCCCGAGTCCTAATGCATCTTCGCCTCGCCCTTCTCGCAATAAAGACGCTTTAAAAGCCACAGCGACCCGGCAGCCTTTGAAAAGCCACCCCCAATTCCTCAAGCCAGACCCCAAACGCGCCGCGAGCCGCTGGCGAGCGGCAGGGAGGAAAGCAATCATATCAATAATATTTATTTTTTTAGCCATGTCAGCGCTGAGACCACACAAATTAAAGCGGCGGCGGGACCCCCGCTCTGCAATCGCAGCAATAACGCCCTCGCCCCCCTCGCCCCCCTCCCCAAATCCCCCTTTCGCAGCTCAGATTTTATCTCGGAGTGATGATAAAGTTTTATCGCAGCAGCGCCGGAGTTGAGCTGAGGTCAAATCCAAAGGATTTCTTTTGAGCCCTGAAGCGGTTTTCTGGTTAAACCCTCGTTTCCACTCTTTTATTTTATGGGGTTTTGGGGTGCGGGTGAGGTTTTTTTTTTTGGGGGGGGGGAGTTTAATGGCTTCTGGGTTTGTAGTGTTTGTGTCAACTACATATTCCCCTAGATACGAATTTGTGACCCAACTTCCTTTACACAAATTCGGATCTACAGGGTACATATAGAAGACAGATGCGTCCTCCTCGGTCAGAGATCTTCTCCTACCGCCACAATTCTCTTCTGGGGCAAAGTTTTGGGGGTTTGAGGAATCAGGGATTCACCTCTGGGTAAAGCGGGTTGAAATATTCACTCGTCAGGGGGAAGGCGATTAATTAAGGCAGCGGGTCAGGGTCTGAAGAGCTCATAGGAGAGGAAAATCAGGACTTTTCCACCCTCCTCTCCACACCTTGGGCATTAATTTGGGCTTTAAAAAATCAGCTCCTAGGCTGAATGTGGACGTGTAGGCACGCAACGAGACGCGAACCCCAAAAATCCGCCTTTTAAAAGCGAAATCCCCCGAGCTCCGTCCCCACCCCGCCCTGAAAGTCTCGTCATTATTTTCTGATCGGCAGCGCAAAGATTTCATCCATTTTTCGTTCTTGGAGGTCACCCAAGGTTTGGGTTTAGCCGTGCGTGTGCGGGTAAATGATAAAAAAAAAAAAAAAGGAAAAAAAAAAAAAAGAGAAAGAAACAGATGAAAAGAAATACAGAATGTAAAGGCAGATGGGACGACAGGTTTTTTTTTTAATGACAGGCAATTCTTTTTACAACCCGAGAAAAAGATCAAAGGCGTTTCATTTCCGAAAAAGGGATATAAAGCAATAAAATATTCATACTGTCTAGGTAATGAACCTTCATTCGGAACTAATGAGGGTAGCATCATGTTGAGATTTCGTTTAAAATTACAGTTGCCCAAGAGATTAAAAGTAGAGCAGCCCCCCCCTCCCCCTTCGCCCCCCTTTTTTTTTTTCCTTTTTTTTTTGTATTTCAAAAGGCAGAACATTTTTAGGTCAAGTATCTCCCGAATTAATTGCATTTAAATGCCGCAGCAGAGAGGGCATCAGGGAAAACCTGCGTTTCCCCTGCATTAAAATCCCTCTAAGTACATCCAGCAGATTCTACAAACTCCCGCATTTTCCCTAAAAAAAAAAAAAAAAAAAATAGTTCTGGCCGAGAACAAAATCCCCGAATTGTCCCCCTTCTCGACGCCACGGAGTTTTTCAGGTACTTTGAGGTGAATAATCGCTTTTCCTGCTAAAAATTCCCAGATAAACCCGGGATAACCAAGCAGCGCTGTCAGAAACAAACCCAAACGCATCTGAGACAGCCCCAAAATCATTTTAGACGCATTTTTTAAAACCCCCCAAATTTCCAGCAGAAGCAGCGAGACCTTTCCGCTCCGAGCAGAATTTCCCACCTCCCACAGCAGCACCTCCGGCTGCGGAGCCGCCAGCAGCCCTCAAAATTTACCTTTCCCTCCAAAACCTGCCATAAAAAGCGAGGAGCCAAATCTAATCTGCTTGTGGATGCCATAAAATAACGCTACAGAACCGATCCCGTTAGAGCTCCTGTCAGTTTTATTTTTTTCCTTCCCCCCTCTCTCTCTGTCTCCCTCTCTGTCCCAGATTTTATTCCTCCTTCCCGAACTCCCCTCGCTGATTTATTTTATTGGATTTTCTCACAGCCGCCGCTCCCGTCGCTATCTCCCACGCGAGGACGGGAGCCCGACTAGAAATATCCAGGCCTTATTCTCGATTTTTAACCCCCTCCCACATCCCTTTAAAAAAAAAAAAATCGGGTTTAATTTCGCTTCCCGGTGACAACACAGGGCCGGTGTTTGCCAACCAGCACCCCTAGCGTCTACCAGAATTTTTTCCCCCCCTCCACACCTCCAAGAAATCTCCTCTCGGCCACCCCTGATCCCAAATTAAACCCCCCCCCCCCATACACACACACCTTCGGAATCCGCCCCGCGCCGCCCAAGTTTCTCACAGCGCATTTTGGGGGCTTGCTTTTTTTCCCCATTTCAAAGCCACCTCAAGCAGGGTGGGGTGACCCGGGGGAAGCCCCCGGCCTGTTCTCCCTTTCCAGGGGAGTCCCAAACCCTTCCCAAAAGCTCCTCACGGCACCTGCCAGCGCAGGGGGGGTCTCGCAGCGCTGTCCCTGCCCCAAAAACAGGGGGGGGGCACCGAGCGGGCAGTGCCCGGGCCCCCCCAGCCCGCCCAGGTGTAGCGCCCACAGCGGTTCCTACCTTGGCAAAACGCGGCTCCTTTTCCTCGGAGTAATTCCCGAGGGGGTTTTAGGCGCTCCCTCAAAACTTGGGGAGGTTTTGCAGGCGGAATCCTACAGAAACCCCACCACCCCCACCCCACAGCCGCCCCCTCCCCACTGCAGCCCGCCTTATCGTGCTCTCTGCTTCCGTGTTGCTTTTTCAGTGCCATTAATTCTGCCCAAGAACACTCATTTCTCTCTCTCTCTCTCTCTTTCCTTCTTCTTCTTCTCCTAGTTTTTATTTTTTGGGGTTTTTTGGTGGCTTTTTTTTGGTGGGGTCTGGCTGCTCCCCCTCCCCCGCTCCCCCACCAGACCCCACTATTGTCCTTCAAGGCGAGCGGAACTGCTCCTGGCAGCGCCAGGAGGCCCTCTGAGCATTTTGGGGTGGGAAACCCGCAAGTTTTGGTATTAATCTCATAGTTTGTCAGTCTTTGTTAAACAGCGAGGCGTGTCCGCAGCGCGGCGGCCGCCGAGAGCCGCGCTGACCCGCGGTTCACCCCGCGCCGCGCAATTTTTAGGGCTTTTTTTCTCCTTTTCCATCCCCCCCGGGGTGTTTTCCCCACTCCAATCTGGCAGCGGTGAAGACGGAGATTTATTTTTTTAATTTAATTTTTTCTCTCTCTCTCCCTCTCCACCTCCTCCCCCGCTTTGCAGAAGCGCAAAACCTTTCGGGTTTTGGGAATTCGGAGGGGGATTTCTCCCACGGAGGGAAAAGGGGAGCGCTGGAGGTCTGAGGGGTTTCTTCAGGGCAGAACTTTTAATAAATAAAAAGGCGAACGGCGCCTCTGAGATGGAGAAACGCAGGAAAGGGGAGGTGGGAATCAGCCCACACCTGCTTTGCAACGGGGAAAACTCAGCCTTAAGCCCCGGCGTGGTTCCCCAGTCAGCTTCGGGCAGGCTTTAAATTCATAATAATGATCCAAAATGGAATATTTTGGTGTCAGGCCGGCAAGCAGCACGCGAGGAGCCCCGGCAGGGTCGGGGTCCGCAGCCCTGCGGGAATTCCCCATTCACCCCCGCGTTTACACCACCAGCTCCAACACCGCCTTTCTCCCGGCCATAAAGGGGCGATTTGGGAAGTAAATCGCGATTAAAAAGCGTATTCAATTGATTGTCCGGCGGAAAAAAAAAAACAAAAACAAACGAATAATAGGGGGAAAAAACCCCAGCCTGAAACGTGTTCGCAGCGCCTGAGCCCGGCTCAGAGAGGCTCAGCCTCGGGCCGAGCCCAGCCCGTCCCGGCAAGGGAGATAAATTAGAAATATCCTTGAAAATGATACCTTTAATTTCCTCCGCCTGCCCTCCCCTCCCCTCCCTCGCTGCCTCCAAATGAGCTCCCACCGCAGCCTCGCGCCCCTAAATTGAAACTTAAACGCTGTGATGGGGGAGTGAACATGAGAGGGAAAACTTGGGAGGTGGGTGTTGTATTTACACACACATATATATATATATATACGATTTTATTTTTTATTTTTATTGCCGCCAAATGATACCTGCTTGTTTTAATATCCCGAAAACAAATGGCCTTTATTATCCATTACCTGTTCCATAAACCTGGAGTAGAAATGACTGCTCGGGAGAGATAAGTGTAGTAATTACAAGGGCGAGGAGATGGATCACCCGAGTTGCGACTAAACGGTAGCCCTTATACAGCGATATTTTATAAATACCAAGCAAATTCACGGCAATTAATTAAAGCCGAGCCTTATCACGCGAAACAAAACGCTCCGCGTTCTCCTGGATTTCACCTACCCCATGAATACACCCCGCGTCGGGAAAGCAAATGGATTTTCCAGAATGCCTTTCCCAGGGCTCTAATATTCGCCCTCTTTCTCTCCCAAGAAAAATGAGCCTTGTTAGGAATATTTAGTCCCTGAAAATATTTAAAAGCCGGGAAGGAGGGGGGGTGGGGAGGAAAGGAGAGGGGGGAGCAAATTCGCAGGGATTTTCTTTTTTTTAATTCCCTTTTTTTCCAGGAGAGTTCGCCTTGCTCCGACTGTTTGCTTAAGGAGCCATTGAAAAGATCTTCCCCCGGTCCCAGCGCAAATAATATTTAAGAGTTTGGAGGGTTTGGAAGTCTGGCAGCGCAGAAATAACTTTGGGACGCCAAGGGAAATATTTATTATATCAGTTCATTAAACTGTTGCAGCGACCGGAGCGGAGTCGCGTTTCAAGCCAGGAATATAAAGCATTTCAGCCCAATTCCGACTGCAAAATAAAAGGATAAAATCGGCTCCTTTAAACGGCCCGAGCGAAGCGGGCACTTAAAAACGCCTTTAAATACATATATTGCATTTTTTAAAGTCCTCAGCCCCTTGATTTCGCCCGTATATCACCATTCCGGGTTTCCCACGATTTAGGTGGGAACGCGAATAAATCGCGGGCGTTACCCCGCGTAATTCTTTTGTTTTTGGGGTTGGGGTTTGCATTTTAAAATCCATTCGGTGCCGGGGCTCCGGCACCTCTCCAAAGGCTTTGGAAGTGCTTCCAAGCCAAGATGTTCGAACAGATTTTCACCAACCATGTCAGCTTTTTTTTTCCTGCTGGATAATTTAAACCCTCTCCAAACAAAATTGACGCTGGAATGAAAATTATTTTTTAACTGCTCGCGTTAATATCCTAGAGGGACCTCGGCGTAATTGGATTTAATAAATGCATTTCCCTGAGATTCTGCTAATTCCAGCCCAAACAGCGTTTCGGGGGTTATCTTAAAAAAATATTCAGCGTTTCCTCGCGGGAGACGCGAATCAATCCGCTTTATTTTCCACCCAAATTTCGCATCCCTGTTTTTTTTTTTTTAATTTTCCTCTCCAGCCTCTCCTGCGGCTGAAGGTCGTTCCCACCTCTCCCTCGCCTTCTCCCCTCTGTGCCCAGACTTTTCCTCGCCCCCCTCGCCGCTTTCTTTTTCTCTCTCCCCCTCTCTCCCTTTTTTTTTTTCCCACTGCCATCGCTCTATCAGGGTTATACACAAGACTGACTCACGCACAGCGTAAACTTTTGACCCTCAACTTTTTGACCCCTCGAGCTATAATGCTGTACTAACAAGCCCCCCAAGACCGCAGTTGCCGTCTGCAGCTCCAGAAGCCAGCGCCGCGCTGCCTCTCCCTGCTTTAATTCTTTTTTTTTTTTTTTCCCCAAAGAAGGGCAAAAAAAATAAAAAAGGTTTTGGGGGGGGGAAATGGACATTTCTTCCCGAATTTTTTTCTCCCCTGGTGGGGAGCCACAAAAATCAGAGCTTTATCTCCACATCGCCAGCGCTGTCTAAGATCTCTGCTTTTTTTTTCCCCCCCTCCGCTTTTACCTTTTATCCGAAATATCGGGAAGGAAAAAAAAGAATTCCCTGAGCATTTAACGGCGTTGTTTCTCCTTTACCGGCGGTTTCGCCGCCCGAATTCGCCCGCCCTGCCATTCTCACGGGGTTTTTTAGGGGATAAAGAGGTTCGGAGCTGGGTTTTGAGGGCTCGGCACCAACAACGCCGCTGCCACCGGGGGGTCCCGGGGGTCCCCCAGGCTCCTCCCGGGGCTTGCGGGGTTGCGGGGCCGCCGGTCCCGCTCCAGCCCCAGCCCGGCCCGGCTCGGCCCGTCCCTGCTGGCAGTGAACTTGGTCTGAAGCGAGCTCTGCTGGCTGCTCGGGGACGTTACAGGCGCTGCAGCGAACTCACCGCACCCCCGTGCCCGGGGCTCGCCCGGTTTCCCCCGCTCCTCTCCATCCCTCCCTCCCCCCCCCCCCCCAAAAAAAAAATCCTTCCCCTCTCCTTGAGGGTTCGCGAAATCTCCCTCCATAAACAACCCCAAACAAAACGTCCCGGCCGCAAAATCCCAGCGCTGTGATTTGTTTTGACTTGAAGGGTGTATAAAAATATATCTGTATATACATACATATATATATATATATGTGTGTGTGTGTGTGTGTATATATCCGCCGACATCCCTCCACATGTTAAAAAGAGATAAATCAAAGGGCAGAAAAACCCTCGCGCCGCTCCGCTTCTTTCAACGCTCGCTGTCAAAATAGTTTCTTTTTGAAAGCTATTTAGGGTAACAGAACACGGAAAAACCACGCCGGGTTGGACACCTCTCGAGTTAAGTTATCAAGCTCCTTCCAAATATCATTTATTTAATGTTAGCGCGGGGGGGGGGGGGGGGGGGAGAATGGGAAAAATCAGCGCAGACAGCGAAATAGCGGCGCTCTGAAAGAAAATGTCACTCCTAAATCCATCCCAGGGTTGGAAAGAGACCCCAGAGGAGGAGCCAAACCCCATAAAAGTCCTTTTCGGGGTCCCTAATTGAGAGACCTTTATCAAGAGGATTTTAAATAATCCCGTCAGTTTGTTCGCTTATTTAAAAAAAAAAAAGGGGGGGGGGGAAAGGAAGAGGTTGGGGCTGGGGGAAAGAAAGAGCAATTTCTCAGCCTGAAATTCATCTGTGGGGGAGGGAAAGGGGCTGCAGGGAAGGGTTTCTTTGGGAAAAGCGTTCCCTTCTCGCCGAGGTCACGGCGGGGGTGTGCAGGCTGGACTGGTTCAGGGGGAGCATCGCAAATAAATCGCTGAATAATCGGGGTCTTCCCCGGGATAGAATGAGATACAAAAATTACAGCCCGGGCAGGGCGAGCTCTGCTCCCAGCCCCTCCCAGGCTGATCAGGACCCGCAGCCTCCTGACCTTCATTTCTGTGGTCAGGCAATTAAAAAAAAAAAAAAAAAATAGGGGGGGGAAAAAAAGAGGGAAGGGAGGGTGGGGGGGAATGAAAAAAATGGAGATCCCTGAGATCCCTTTGGCTCCTGCAAAGAATAATCAGCACATTGTTGGTGGATCGGAGCAATATGAAGCACACCCAGCCCTCCCCCTCCCTCTGCCAACACTCGCGGGCAGCAGGACTTGGTTCATTTGGGGGGAAAAAAAAAAAAAAAAAAGAAAAAAAAGAATGAAAGAATGAAAGAAAGAAAAAAAAAAAAAAATCCCCGGAGCTGATGTTTTCCTTAAAAAGGTGACCCGGCAGCCCCGGGGTCCGTGTCGTGTTGTGATACTGCGGCTCAGCCTCTCCTCGGAGCGAGCAGCCGGGGCTGTCCAAGTCTGCTGACCTCGGGATGATCCCTCTTGCCTATGAATTATTGATGAGATATGAGCTCTGATTTCGCTGTTCAGTATGCAAACCCCATTATACTGTTAAAATGGCGATTTAATCGTTTAGAATAGCTGCGCTTTTTTTTTTTTTTTTCTTTTCCTCTCCTCTCTTTCTCGCCCGACTCATTTGTGCCCCTTCCTTTTCATTTAATTCTCTTAATTAAATCCTTTAACAGATTTTAATCACTTTTCGGTGAATAAAATAAGACATCAGGCGCGTCTGTAACTGCGTTACCTTGGCGGAGTTTGGTTTTGGTGGGGTTTCTTAGGGGTTTTTTTTTTGGGATGGGGGGGGGTTGTGTGAGCTGAGGCTTCCTCGGCGGAATTTTTGGGTGGGGAGGAAATTTTAATTTCATGTCGCACCTCACCCAGCGAGCGGGGAAAGGCCTAAACCCCACGAATGCTCAAAAAAAAAAAAAAAAAAAAGAGAATAAAACCTTAAAAAAAATAATACAAGAAATAAATGCCATTCAAGATGGCCTCACCACGGCACTACGACCTCGAGCTGCTTTTGGCAGGGAAGCTCCCCCAAACCTCTCAGTGCCTCTCACAAATTCTCCCCTCCATCCACCTCCCCCCCTCCTCATTTCTTGCTGAACGAGCCCCTGAACTGAATTTTATGGGCGAAATTTCATCCTTTTTTCACCTTTCAGCAGCAGCTTGGGCATGGAGGGGCCCTTCCTCCCCAGCCTCCCCCCCCTTCCCCCCAAATGATGAGGGTTGTAATTAATCCAGATGCTCATCTGGGCTCTGGCAGGCTGGGGAACCTGAGCTTGGCTTTTGGGTGAGAAAGAGATGGTTTAGGGCTTTTTTCTCCCCTTCGAATCCCTGTTTGTTCCAGGAAACCTTCAGGAGCAGCACACAGGACAAGGGGGCCAAAAAAAAGGCGGAAATTGGCTTTAATTGCACCTCTTTTTTAGGGACGCATTCTGTGAGCCAGGTGAGCTCACGGGGAGGGTCCTCACTTGGCATTTTTTGGGGCAAAAGAAAAAACAACAACCCCCCACCTACACCACTCAGCTTTGGAGAATCCTAAAACCCGAGGTTCCCTCGCCTCGAGGCTGAAACCTCTGCCCAGGCACAGGTTTTAAACCCAGAGATTTCCCTCTCCTAGAGCTTCTCCCTGGCCGGGGACTCGATATTAAAGCACTTTGTATTTATTCTGTCCTCTGCAGCTGCGGAAGGAGCGATTGTCCCGTGCCTGACGTGTGCCATGGAAGTGGGAGAAGCGATGAAAAATGCCCAGGAAAATCCCCGCCTACCTGCACGGTCAGAGCTGCGCTTTCCTGTTTACTCTCCTTACGCTTCCTTTGCACCAGAAACGGGGAGATTTGGGGGTTTTTTTTTTGGTTAAATTTTCCTTTAAAGGACAGCGAGGGGAAGCCTGTGCTGAGCCCGTGCTCAGCCCGTGACCCTTTCCAGGCTGTAAAATGGGAGACAATGACACCTCACAGGAAGCGGGAGGTTTGGCCAGGCAGGAGAAACAACAACACACACAAAAAAAAACCAAAAAACCCACCCCAAACCCAAATAACACTTCCAAAAGCCAGCTTGCTGAAAGGAAAACCTCCACGAACACCCCAAAAAATGCTGCAGGTAGAAATCAGAGCTCCTGGGCAGGGAGACTCCCTGGGATCGATTGGAAGGAGGAGGAGGAGGTTAAAATCCAGTCCCTGTGCCCGGGATGCTCCAGCCAAGGGGACAGCCCAGGGTTGGTACCTGTTGTCACCCCAACAAGGATCTCATCCCATAGCTAAAAACTCCATCGAAAAATTGGAAAATCTGCTTTTTTTTTGCCCCCTTGAAATCACAGATTGTCGGCAGCAGCGAATTAGAGATGATGGTGTTTAGAGGGGAAAAAAAACCCACCCCAATTTGTAGCTCCTGTGATCTGAGCGGGTTTGGAGGGAAAGTTTGGCAGGGAATATCTACAAAAATGAATCCCTGGGAGTGCAGACGTGGGGATGGGACAGGGATGCAGGGGATGGATGGGGAAGAGGTGGATGGATGGATGGATGGATGGATGGATGGATGGATGGATGGATGGATGGATAACCCATGGATAGAGGGGCGCAGGAATTTTGGGAACACGAAGTTCGCGGCACGCTCCGAACGTGTGGTTACAGCCCAAACAGACACCGAAGCGAGGGCACTTTTCCTGCCCAAATAGCTCGGATTTGGGATCAGGAGAAATCATTTCTGGCCCCCAGAACGGACGAGGAGGGTGAAGAACGAGCAGGCCACTGCTCAATCCCACCCCAACACCGCCACATCCCTCTCCTCCAAGTCTTCCCCAATTTGAGGACAAAACATCTGTTTTGCGGCCAAATTCCCCTTCAAACACCAACTCCTCCAGCATCCCACCGAATATCTTTATTATCCACTGAAAACAGGGATTCGGGAGAGGCTGCTGGAGGTGGGGAAGGCTCCCCACGGCCTGGATTTCCAGGTTTGCCGAGCAGAGGGGGCTCAGGACCAGCCCGGCCAAGCCCGGACTGCTCGGGGAGCAGCCACAGAGTTCAGCTGATGATAGCAAAGATACTCGGAGCCACATGGAGCAGGACAGGAAAAACAGCCCGAGGAAGGAAAAGCAATCTCCAAAGTGTGCTAAAGGGGGGACATTCTGCTCTGCGTGAAAAAAAAAAAAAAAATAGAGAGAAAGAGAAAGAAAAAGAGACGGACATGTGTCCACCAAATGTGGCCGGAGGGTGAAAAAAGGGAGCAAGAAAGGGGGGGGGGGGGGAAGAAAAAAAGGCAAAAAAAAGCAAAGCTCGTGGCCGCTCTGAGTTCTAGAAACTGCCCCATTCTCAGCCAGCACTTTCCCTTAGAGATATTCTTTTAAATTTTGTTTCATTTTTTAAGGAGGGGGAAGGATGGGACGCGTCCGTTCAGGTGTGGACGAGGCGTCCCCCCCGCCTCCTCTGCAGATGTGACAACAGAGCTTCCCCCCCAAAAAAACCCCAAAAACCTACAGCAGCCTCTCCCGGCTTGGGATTTGGGGGTTTTCTCCCTTTATCTGCCCAATTCTGCTGTTTCTGCTGCACCTCGAGCCCGGGGCCGGGGCCACCTGCCCGTCCCAGCCCCCGCCCCAGCCCCTCGCCCCCTTCCCGGGCCGCCTCTGCTCTCCTGCCCTTCCCCGCTCGCTTGTTTATTTTCCCAGAGAAGCGGGCTGGTGCCTGCCTTTCCCAGGAAAGTTGCCACCCTTTGGAGGCAGAGGGGGAAATGTGGGAGATGCCGGTGGGCGCGGGGAGGTTTGGAGGGTCCAGATGCAAACAGCAGCTCCTCTGATTATTTTTCTGTAGCACTTCAAGCCAGGCTGGAGACACAACAGTGGTCATTCAGTGTCTCCAGATGGCAGGGACGGAGCACGGAAATATGAGGACACTCGATCCTATTAAATGTGGGGAGGGGGGAGGAAACCCAAGAGGAAAAAAAAACGAGAAAAAAAAAAAAAAGAGAGAGAGAAAAAAGGGAAAAAAAAAAAAAAGCCCTGAGGCAAAACCCCCCCTCCCCCCCCCCAACAACCAAACCACCAAACCTCGGTCTCTACCCAGGCCCAGAGAAAGACAAAAAAGTGCCGAGATTTCTTTGGCGAGCAGGTGAAAAGGGCCGAAACGCAAAGGTGAGCGCGCAGACAGAGCAGAGGGGATGGAAACGCAAAGGCTCGGGCCGGGTCCGCGCTGGCCGCGAGCAGCACAAACCCCCCCGAGCCGCCTCCCTGAGCCAGCCAGAGCCTTTCCGCGGGGCCAAGGACAGCCCCAAAGTTTGGCTGCAGCCCCCTCGTCCCCCTGCAAAGCCAGGATGGAGTCGGCTTTGCCGTGGGAAGGAATTTTCACAGATTTTCCCCCGTATTCCCCCCGCTTCCACACGAAGTTCCCCTGGCGGGCCTGGAAGCTGAGATGGAAACAAGGCGAGCCCAGCTCTGGGGAGGCTGAGACCTTCCAAAAGCCAGAAATAAAGCTCTGCGAGAGAGCCAGCCCCTCTTTGCTCCCCATCAACCCTCTCAAACCGGTTTCTTTTGTTGGTTTTTTTGGTTTGTTTTTTTTTTTTAAGCAGAGAATATTTCAGGACTTACTTTGAGCACTGCAGTCCATTGGCCCTCTGGACTGAAAACGGGACCCGCAAAACATTGTTCCCCTGCAATTGCAACGTTTATCTCTCATCTGGAAAAGTGCTCACCCATTGCTGCCCCTTACAAGCCAAACCAAGCAGTTAAAGTGTCACTTAACATTCTCGAGAATGTGAAATATATTGTACATTGTCAACTCCCCAAAACCATAAAACTAACTTTATGGACCTCACGTGACTTTTGAGAGCCAGTGAGGGGTATCTGTCTGAGGTCTGGGCGATTTTTACGATCTAACTTCGAGATAAAACCCTATCCATTTGACATCTAAATGTCATACCCACTTTTGGTATAGTTTGCTATTGGGGGAAAAAAAAAAAAAAAGGGAAAAAAAAGGAAAAAAAAAGGAAAGGAAAAAAAAATTACCAAGGGGAAGGCGAGCAAATGGTTTGGGATCTGACAATCCACTTCACAGCCCTCTCAAAATCACTTAAGAAGTACCTAAACAGTGGGAGATTAAGTTTGGTAAGTTTGAAGCTCCAACTTTACTTGCTACGAGCAGAAAGCCTGAGCGGTGTTGTCGAGATGTCAGAGGCGTCGCGCCCAACTTTAGACCGAGCTTTTCTCGCGCCTTGCCGGATTCCCTGGGCAACATTTGCCATCCCTGATGATGTTAAATTGTCTGCGGCCGGAGTGGCTCGGTGTGGTGTCAGGAGCTGTGATTTCCATGTTAAGCCAGGGACTAAGAGGTAAAAGCACCACAAAGCGAGCAGGAGAAGCCGCGCAGAGCTCAGCTTAGCACAGAAATGTGTGATTTATATTCCTGTTCTCCGTCTCTGAGAAAACCTCGGCGAACACCCGGCTCTGGGGTGCTCCAGAGCGCAGCTTTGCGTGGGCAGGGACGTGGCTTTGGTACCTCTCGCGTTTCAAAGGCGCTTTTCTGTCCGAGCATCCCCGAAACGCTCGGGAATGGGCCGGGAAAAAGCGTTGGGAGCGGGGTTGCTGCAACTTGGAGGACTTGAAACCACTTTGGCTGAGGGTGTTTTTGGGGAGGGGGGGGGTGCTCTGTGCGGTTTTGGGGGTGACGGAGCGCGGGGCGGTTGTGCTTTGATGCCGGGTATTTATTGGAAGGGGATTTTTGGCGTTGCTGAGCTCGCAGGGGTGCCCAGGAGAGCGCTGAGGAGCTCCCAGCTCCATGCCAGGCACCTCGCGGCGCTTTCCCAGGGGCTGCGGATCTCGGAGGGTTGGGGATAAAGTGCGACTGGGAGCCTTTGTGAGTTGGGGAAACGTTTATTTGACTTCGAGTAAAGCTACAAACAAATACAAAAAGCTTCTTGGCAAAGTACTAACAGGCAGCTAGACATGACAGATGCCATTTTTACACAGAACACTGCATTCACTCTGCCCACTACGACCCGGCTATTACTCACGGCAGAAATATTTCTAGTATTTACAAACATCAGAGCACTCCAGCGTTGGTCCGGTTTTATACATTCTTCTTCTTATTTTTTTTTTTTTTAATTATTAATTATTATTATTATTATTATTATTTTTAATAGCGAAGTTCACCCACGTCTAAGAGTACGCCTCGGAATTAGGCTGGGATTAGAAATCCTGGCCTGAAGTTTGGACTAAAACACAGACTGGACAATTTTAAGACAGAAAGATACAAGAGCTGTTTCTTTTTTTCTTTTTTTTTTTCCTTTTTTTTTTCTTTTTTCTATTTTTTTTTTACATTTTTGTTTGGGTTTTTTTTAAGACTTTTTTTTCCTTTTTTTTTTTCCTGCGACTGTAGCGCAGGAACCCCCGATTTTCACTTAGGCAGAGAAGAACTCACCCAAGAGCAGTAAACTCAAAAAAAAAAGGGGAGGGGGGATAAAAGAAAAGAAAATCCCAACAAATAAACAAACAACCGTATCTGTTCTCAATTTATAAATAAGTTATAACATTTAAAGGGCTCACGGAACACATGCTAGCTTTCCAGAAAGCATCAAAAGAGCACGGACACAGACATTTAGAAGAACAACGAGAGCAGGAGGAGCATCTGGAAATAAAATTTAATTAATTTTTTTCCTTTTTTTTTTTTTTTTTTTTGGAAAACAAACAAAAAAACCTCCAAAAGAGAACACGACATGAACTCAGTCCTGGGATAACGGTACCAACAGGAGCAGTTTTAGGATAATCAACCACATGCCGAAAAGAAGGTGCCTCACTGTACAGTACTCCGAAACTAAAGATCTGCGGCCATTCGTTTATTTATTTATTTATTCACGCGTTGGGGGCTTTCTTTTTGTTGGTTTTTTTTTGGGTTTTTTTGCTTTTTTTTTTTCCCTCTCCCCCATCTCCTCCTCTTCTTCTTGTTCTTCTTCTTCATCTTCTTCTTCTTCTTCTTCTTCTTCCCCCCCCTCGCTTATCCCTCCTGCAGCGGTTTATGGCTGGAAGGCGCTGCCCGCCGAGGCCAAGCTCATGCTTTTCAGTTTGTTATCCTTCTTCCACTTCATCCGCCGGTTCTGGAACCAGATTTTGATCTGGCGCTCGGAGAGGCAGAGAGCGTGAGCGATCTCTATTCTCCTCCTGCGGGTGAGATATCTATTGAAGTGGAATTCCTTTTCCAACTCCAGGGTCTGGTAGCGAGTGTACGCTGTCCTCGCCCTCTTCCCGTCTGGTCCAGTCATGTCTGGATAACACGGACAACAGCGGGGTTTGGGTTTGGTCTTTCTGCTTGGATTTTTTTTTTATATATATATCTATTTTTTTTTTTTTTTTTAATTTTTAAGGCTATTTTTCGCTTTTTAAAAACCCGAGGTTAAATATTCGCCCGCTTGGAAAGCTGCGAATCCCCCCAAATAACAGCACCCCCCCTCCTCTTTCTCCCACCCCCCCCAGGCACGTGTAAACCCCCCACCCTTGGCCCCTCCAGACCCGACATTCCCGACTCGATATCCATAATTTAACTGGGGGAGCGAGGTCTGCAAATCTCTCCCCTTTTTTCGCTCCTGCCTGGGTGTTCCTGGAGCTCTTGGCAGGTTTAGTGCTGCTTTCTTTTCTCCAGGAGAAAACCGGGAAGGGAGCGGACGGAGGGGGGGGGGGGGGTGGCTCTTCCCCGAGTATCTCCTGGCAATTTTGGGGTTTGTCAAGGGCAGATTGTCAGGAACAAGCCCGGAAAATAAGAGTAGGAAAGGGCTGCGAGCCCCATCTGTGCCTACAATGCCATTTTAATGGACAATTCTTTCCTTTCTCCCCCCCCCCACCACCACCCCAAGGAACACCCCCTCGCCTCAATTTTTAAATTACCTTCTCCCACCATCCACACCGTGCTAAGAGCTTAAAATAAGCGCCCGCTTCGCGGCGAGAAGAGCGAAACTAAAATAAAATCGCTCCCCACAAACACACACACGCAGAGACACCCCCCACACCCCCCAGGCGCCAGAGGCAGCTTTAGAGCAGCGATCAGAGCAAGAAATACAAAAGCAATAAATAGCTGAGATTCTGATCAAAGCGCCTCCACCGAATAAAAGGAAGGAGAGAGAGGAAAAAAAAAGGGAGTGGGGTCGAGGGGGGGGGGGGTGGGGAGGGAAAAAAAAAAGGGGGGAAAGGGGGGAAAAAAAAGAAAGAGAGAAACAGGAGAGGGAAAGAGAAGGGGGTGTGCGAAAAATAAACAACAACAACGACAACGACGGAAAAAGAAGTAGCTGTACCATGGCTAATGTGAAGTTTCCTCATCCAAGGGAATATCTGAGGTGCCTGCCCTTCTGTTGCTGCCGTGGAGGTCGCGATGGGCTCTGCCTGCGCTCGGGGGATGCTGCTGCTTATTGGAGTGCCCTCGTCGGCTCCCGAGGACGCGCTGGTCTCGTCTAGTTCTGTGAAATTTGTGTTGGTGGTGCTGGCAGAAGTAGCTTGGTCGGAGGGGGACGGGGCGGGTTTGCCTCCATGGCTCTCGCTGTTGGAGCAGGGAAGGGAGTCGGGAGAAGATAAGGAGCAGCTGGACGCCTGTCTAAACCTGCTCTCCTGAGCTGGAGAAGGGAAACCGCGGGAGCTCTCGCCCACAGCCCCAAAGTGACTAGAGGAGGCTGAGCGGTTGATGCTAAGGTCCATCCCATTGTAGTTGTAGCCATAAGAGCTGGAATGCATGGTGCTTGAATCTCTGTAAGAACCGTTCATGGAACTGCTGGTCCCATAATTTAGTAACTGATAGTCGGGGCCATTTGGGTAGCGCCCTGAGAACGAGTTTACAAAGTAAGAGCTCATTTGGGTTATTTTGGAGGGCTTGATTTGTGGCTCGTGGTCGTTATAACCCTGTGCTTGACGATTTATGATGTATTAATGAATTATAGCAATGCACTGTACTTCGTTTTTGCTATGTATGCGGCCAAATATGGGGGGAGGGTGGGGGGTGCGTTTGGGCATCACGTGCTTTTGTTGACCAGTCGTAAATTCTCACTGATGACCTCAAGAGGTAATTCATGCTCTATGGTTACAAATAATGACGAGCGCGGAGCCGTTTAGGCCCAAAGTCGGTGCGCGGCGCCCCAAATCCGCCGCCGCCATCGCCCCCCGCCTGGGCGGAGCGCGCCACCTGCCGGCCTCGCCGGGACACTGCACCCCCACCCCCGGGCGGGGACCCCCCAAAAAAAATCCGCGTCCCCCCCCTCCTCCTCCTCCTCCTCCCTCCCCCCACCACCACTTTGCTTGCTTTCCACTTCCCTAAAAAAAAAAAAAAAAAAAAAAAAGCCAAAAAAAAAAGCCAAAAAAAAAAAGGAAAAATCGTTGCGGGAGGTGCGGGGGTGCGGCGTGTCCTGCGGCTCCGCGCGGGTCTCGGTGTTTGTTCGTGGGAAGTCTTGGATTCCTTGCGTTGGAAAAGCGGTGGAGAAGTTTGGGAGGCGGCGAGGGATGAGGTTTCGGGTGGCTGGGAGGCCTCTGTGGGTGTCTGGAGTTGTTTGGGGGGGGGGGTGGGTGACGAGGAGCTGCGGATATTTGGGTGATTTCTCCGCGGTTATTTCGCCAGGGAAGTCGAGGTTCCTTGCTCGCTTCTCTTGGAGCCAGCCAGGCGCTCGCACCTTAATTCTGGAGGGGGGGGAAAAGAAACCGTGGGGGGAACAGGGGTGGGAGAAAGGAAAAAGAGGCGAAGTCCGGCCGGTGGGGCTGGTGGACAACGTTGCTTTTTAGGATGTTCCCGTTCCTGAGCATTCCACGTCCCCTTGGAGCCTTGTGCTGCGTGGTTTTTCCTTCCCATTTGTTTACCTGCAAGGAATAGTGGGGAGCAAAAGGGCTCTGAAATTGGGCAAAACGTTGGGAAAGAGCCGGGCTTTTTTTAGGCTTTACTTTCTCTTTTTTCCCTCCTTCTTCTCCTTTTCTCCGTCTCTCTCCTTCTTTTATTTTTTTCTTTTTTTTTTTCCTTTTTTTCCTTTTTTTCTCTTTTTTTTCTTTTTTTCCTTTTTTTTTTTTTTCTTTTTTTCCTTTTTTTCCCCCCCTTCCGAGGCAGTTTAGGAATTTCATGTGCTTGTCTGCAACTCATTGGGAATTATGCGCCATATTGAAAGTGACATATAATTATAATAATTACGGGCAATGAAAAGCGTGGCAATAATAGTAAATGTCCTACAGCTGTGAAGCTTCTGCATGAATTGATTTTAAAAGTGACTGACATTAAAACCGGCTCGTGGCGCGGGGGAACGCGTTCCCACCGAGGTATTTCTGCTGGGGATGGGAGGCAGGAGATGCCCTTTCCTCGCCTTTTCCCCCCGTGCAGGATCCGAAATCGGCCGGGCTGGTGCCGCTGGTTTCCAGTCCTAAATCCCCCGGCAGAAAAAAAAAAAAAAAAAGCGCGTTTCCTTTCGTCTCATTCCCCCAAAACGCAGGGAAAAGTTGGATGTTTCGCAAGACATTCCTTGGTGAGGAGCAGAAACCTTCCCCGTCCCATCCCCGGCCAAGCCAAGGAGCCACTGGCAGCGCTTTCAAGAGAAAAATGGAAATCTGCCCTTTCCAAAGAGCTTAATTTAGAATTCTTCCACTTTTTTTCTCCCCCAGCTTAAATGGACGCTCATATTCCTGGCGCTGAGAATTTTTCCAGGGCAAATTCCCTGGAAATCTGGACTCTTTTTTTTAAACTTTTTTTTTTTTTTCCCCCCCTTTTGCGCCACACTTCTCTTTGATTTGGGGGCATGGAGTAAAGGAGCAGATGTTTGAAAGATGCTGGGCAAATGTTAGGTACCTTGGGTAGATAAATGAGAGCGTATTTTTGCCCGTTTCCTTGATTTATTATGGATATGGGATGGCGTTTCGTCATAACTCTTTGTACTGTAACAATAAAAAAAAAAAAAAAGAGAGAGAGGCAGAGAGCGGTGCTAAAGGCAGAAATGTCAGCGAGGAAATACTATTGGTGAAAGGTCTTCCATTTCAGATTAGAGCGAGGAAAAAAAGAGGAAAAAAAAAAAAAAAGAAAAGGGGGGAAAATCAGATTTATCTCTCCACTGTAACTTCCGTGCTCTCGGAGTTGCTCGTCCTCGCAGATTGGGAGACTTTGTCACCCCGAGGGAAGCAAAGCTCTCCTCACAACCCTCTGCTCCTTAAGAATTCCCCTGGAAAAGGGAAAGATCATCATAAAACCAGCGATAATAATGACAGGGAAGGGGGTGCGCGGGTGAGATCGAAGACTTGGCTTTTATTAGAGAATTCCATGTTCATACCTAAGACAAACTCCAAACACAACACGTACAAAAATTAATAAAATAGAACTTTCTGTTGTTGTTCCTTTTTTTTTTCTTTTTTTTTCTCTCTTTTTTTTTTTTTGCAGCTCTGTAGGTAGTACTCGTTCTTTCAGTAGATTTCTCCTTTTTAAAATAAAATATAAAAAAAAAATTAAAAAAAAAAAAAAACACCCCAAAACTAATTACAAAGAACCCCAGGGCTTGATTAATTTACCGAAGGAGAAAAAAAAATTAAAAAAAAAAAGGGAAATTAAAAAAAAAAAAACCAACTTATGTCAACCGTGCATGAAACATTTTTACAAAATTAAGACAATAAACACCCCAAATGACATATATTGCAGCACTTCCATTAAATACAAGAGTTAGCAGATTACTAACAGTGACACCAAGGGTAGAAACACGGCTAGGAGTCCTTTTTTTTTTCTTTTTTTTCTTTTTTTTTTTTCTTTTTTCTCTTTCCCTTTCTTTCCCTCCTTCTCTCTCTCTCTCTCTCCATCTCTTCACTTTTTAATTATTATTATTATTCTTCCATTTCGTGTGTGAGGGGGGGGTGGGTGGAGCAGGAGGGAAAGGGAGGTGTAGGAAGGGAAAAAAGAATTCAAAACGCGACTAGAAACCTGATTTTTGGTGGTGTTTTTTTGTTTGTTTCTGGACAAAATCACTGGGAATTCGAGTCCAGGCCACTGGTGGCCCAAACTTTGTGGCTGTGGCCGCTCTGCAGAGGGCTTGTCCCACCAGCGTGCGGGTTTCCCCTGCAGCCAGCCCACACCCCCCTCATCCTCTCGCCTCTCACGCTCCCTCCCTCCCTAAATTTTTGTTGCTTTCTCGTCGCTTTTTGCGCGCGTTTTTAAATAATACTTTCTCTCTTTTTGTTTTTTTTGTTGGTTTTTTTTTTTTGTTTGTTGTTTGTTTCTGTTCACTCCGCTGCTTTCTCCTCCTCCTCCTCCGCGCTGAGCTGCGAGGAGTTGAGCAGTTTGTTCTCTTTTTTCCACTTCATGCGGCGGTTCTGGAACCAGATTTTGATCTGCCGCTCCGTCAGGCACAGGGAATGGGCGATCTCGATCCGCCGGCGCCGGGTCAGGTAGCGGTTGAAGTGGAATTCCTTCTCCAGCTCCAGGGTCTGGTAGCGGGTGTAGGTCTGGCGGCCTCGACGGCCGCTGGGCCCGAAGGAAGAACCTGCGACACCCGCAAAAAAAACCACAGAAAAAAATAGGAAACAAATAGGGGAAAAAATAGGGGAATGGGGGGAGGGGAAAGAGGGGAAAGAGGGGAGAGCCCCGGGGTTGGTTTTCGGGGTGGTGCCGAGGGGCTGTACCCGCTCCGCTGCCTTCCCAAAGCTTTGGCCAACTCCAGGAGAAGCCTGAAGCCCTCGGAGCGTCCCCGCGCAGGCTCCGCGGCCGCGCAGCCGGGCCGAGGGGTTAATGCCGGGCTGGCAGGGCTGCGGGGAGAGAGCCAGGGCGAGATCTATCTTATTCCGGGATGAGGAATCGCAAGGTGTTCTCACCCCCCCCGCGGCCGCCCTGGCTGCTTTCCACCCTACCGGCAACTGGAATAGATCGGGGCATTTAAGCAATAATGAAGTGAATCGATCTGCCCAAACTCTGCATTAAAGAGGACACAACACTTTATGTCCCCGCGCTAATGGACATCAGTTTGGAACCTAAAAGGCAACAAATGCATCTAAACATGGGAAGGAGAGTAGGGAGCCTTTTATTATTTTTCTTTCCCCCTCCCCCTTTACTTTTTCTTCTTTTTTTTTTTTTTTATTATTATTATAATTCAGATTGAGGAAACAGCACTTAAAGAAGTCATATATCACCGGGGGGGGGGAGTTGAAAAAAAATAATCCTCTCCAGGCAGACTTTTCATTACGTGCGAGTTGCATTAAAAATGTAACCGTCTCCCTTCAAATATTTAAACACTTTTCTATCATTTAACTGCGGGTCGGAGGGAGAGGCAGCTGCGTGGGGGTGTGGGTCGGGCTGTGTGTGTAAAGTCATCCAGATCTGATTTAGAAAAGATATCTCCCTGTGCGTGTGGGGCAGAGACAGAGACAAATCGCTGTAGCTGAGTGACACGCGAACTGGAATGTGGCAAAGGGAAAAAAAAAAAAAAAAAAGAAAAAAAAAAGGGGAAAAAAGGGAGGGAGGGGGGAGGAAATACAGTATTGGGGTTTAAAAGTTGTTAGCTTGGGGCGGGGTGGGGGGAGAAAAGGCTGGAGCGGTGGGAAGTTTTGGTGCGTGTCACGAGCAACTTGGAGCCTCTCACGTCGCCCAAGTTCCCCCGCTGGAAGTTTGGGCTCTAAAGTGAACCTTCCTCCTGCTTCCCTCGCTCGCTCGCTCTCTCTCTCTCTCCCTGGCGGTAACAAATAAGAAAGGGGGGGAGGAGATTGATGTATTTATTTCTGTAAAAGAGTAAACTCACTATTGCAAGAGTTCATCCGCTGCATCCAGGGGTAAACCGGCGCGGAACACTTTTGCTCCTCGCTCTCTCCGAACACAGTTTTGCTCTGCGCGCAGTCCGACTTGCGCGGCTCGGGGGCGAAGGGCACCTCGTCCAGGCTGGGAGGGGCGCACGCAGGGTCCTTCTCCCTGAAAAACCCGCCGGCCCCATAGTCACAGGCGGAGCCGCGGCCGTAGGCTCCGTTGCTCTGCTGGTAGTAAGGAGAGGAGGTGTAGCCCTTCTCCTGGACGCCCGTGGCTCCATAGGTGCTGGGGTAGTGCCTCAAAGGATCCGCATAGCCCGAGGGATACAGCGGGATCTGTCCCAGGAAGGGCTCCTGCCCCGCCGCCAGGCTCACCGGGAAGGTCGAGTTGACAAAATAAGAACTCATTGGAAGGAGCCTTTGCCGTCCTTGCCCGGCTTTATGATTTGTTGTGTTTTATAGTCCAAGTGGTTTAGCTATTAGTAGTATATCGGAGATTGGGTTTTAGCTGAAGGGAGATGGCGTGGTGCCAGCGAGGGACACAAGGAAATACAACCATCTGATCATGGGCTGACCAATAGCAGGCGCCTGAGGTTGCAAAATAGCACCCATGAGGAGCTGAGATTGCACCAGGGACCCCAAGAACAAACCATCCACCCCCTTTTTCCCTCCCTTTTAAACAACAGAAAGGCACCCCCTTAACCAAATATATAATATCTGCCGAAAGAAACATTCCCGGCGCGCTGCGAGCTTCATAAATAAATAAACGTGTGGTCCCCCCCCCCTCCTCCTCTCCCTCCCCTCTTCCTCCCTCCCCCGGAGCTCGGCGCGGGGGTGTGGAGCGCCCGTCCGCGGTGTGAGCGCCTGTATCTTTATATTTACACCCATAAAACGCGTCCAGATACCCGCTGGAAGTGTGTGGGGTGGGGGGGAGGAAAGAAAAAAGTTAATTACTCGCATTCGCAAAACTTTAACCCCTCGCGTTTGCGAACCGTCCGGAAACGTCCGGCGGCTCCGCCGGAGTTCAATAAAACAGGGTGGGGGAAAAGGAAGGGGGGGAAAAAATGAAATTAAAAGTTTTTTGCGTGAAGTTCGCAAGGAGGAGACCCCGCGGCGGTGTCTGAGTTGGGTTTGCTCTGTGAGGAGAAATAGGTTTTGACAACTTCTCTCGCTCCGCGCTTGGCTAATTACCACAGATTAGCGCTCCCCGCTCAGCAAAGCTGCGCCCGCTTGAACCCAACCTTCGCTCTGCCTCTACCGCATCTCTCCACTTTTCTTGTTGCTGCAAAAGCTCCGCGCTCGGGAGATAAATGGAAAATCGAAGTATTTCCTTTCTCCTTTGGCTAAATCCCGCTCTCCTCCGGTGGCCGGCACCGCATTGTGCCCTCTTGCGTTTTTTTGTTAATACCAGATCCAAGCCCGACCTTTTATGGCTAAAAAAGAGCCTTGGGTTAGGGTGAAAAGCGGAGTTTATTGATTGTTACCGATCGGGAGCTCGCGGGGGGGTTTAAGGAGAGCAGAGCTGGCGCTGTGACGGTGCCTGGAGGTGCGCAGGGTCCGCGTCCCCCCCCTTCGAGCCCGTCCCCACCCCAAAACACCGATTTTTGGCCAAGTTGAGCCCCTGCAAAGGGTGACACCGAAAGTCCCCGTCGCCCTGGAAGCTCCACTTTGCTCTGGTTTTTCCTTTTCTTTGCCTCTCCCGGTTCGCCCGGATTTCCTCGCTTGGCTCTACCTGCGCATCCCCCCCTGAGCTCCTCGCTGGCTCAAGGTGGGGTTGGAGCTCTGCCCGTGGCTTTTTTTTTTTTTTTTTGCTTTTCAAGGAGGAAAATCAAAGTCACAGCAGCAGAAAGACACGGCCAAAAGGGGAAAAAAAAAAAAAAAGGAAAAAAAAAGGAAAAAGAAAAAGAAAAAAAAAAGAAAATCCACCTAAATTAACCCCAGCAGCGTCCCCCCGATCGGTGGCGTTTTATCAAGGGTTTGTTTCCTGTCCGAATTTGTAACCATCTGTCTGTCGGGGCTGAAATACCTCGAATCTGTGAATGTGTGCGCCACAAATCTAGAATTACATGTCTTACACGGCGGCCGCGGAGCTGCCAGCGCGGCTGCCTCTGACAGAGCTTGAAGTGCCTCGGAAAAGCGGGATCTTTTTACGAGCTAATTTATTTTAAACATCGTGTTTACAGCAGCAAAGCCAAGATTGTTTCATGCCACGGCTGCGATGAACATCTCGGCCGCGACGTAATCCTTATAATTCAAGGAAATACCACGCAGAGGAAGTCGTTTTCCATCCTCCACCCCCCTCCTTGACTGATATCTCTTATATTTGTTCTTGCAGAGTTTCCCTTTGTGTGTGGAATGGACCCAAACTTGCGTAGATCGGCTTTATTGGGACGCGAGGGGGAAAAAAAACACCGGGGGGAAAAGGAAAAAAAAAAATGAGAGGTTGAGAGGGGACGATGAGTAGAGAAGAAGGGGGGAGGAAAAAAAAGAGGGGGAAAAAGGGGGGGAAAAAAAGGAAAAAAGCTGGGCTGAGAGGCTGAAGGGAACTGCTTTGCAGGAGCCGAGCAGCTCGTCCTTTTGATGAGTTACGCAATATTTGTGGCTCTGCAAAACGCGGCGATTATCAGGCGCGAGCAGCCCCGCATGCAAATTTTGGGCAGAGAAATGGGATGTCCTGATAGCCCAGCGCGTGAGTACAATCTGCCGGAAAAATGTTTGCCCTCCTGTTTTTCCGCCACTCCCCGCGATTGCTCTGCAAATAAATCCCTCGAAATAGTTCGGGAAAGCACAAAGAAAAAGGGGAAAAAAAATAAATTTAAAGCCCCAGATCTCGACGCTGCTCGTTATAATAATTTGTGGTTGAAAGAGGCTCTGTGCGTGGCTGGACGAGCCAGGTTTTGAAAGAAAATAAAAACGCACTAATTGAAGCTGGCCGCTCGCTAATTGCGTATTGCTGACATCTCTGGAGATAAAAAAAAAATCTTTCCTCTCCCAAGGCCGACCCTACAGATGGTTATTTGGGGCAGGAAAAGAGGAAAACTTGACTCCCAAGGTGGAAAAAACCCCCCAAAACCCAAAGCCTGTCATAGTTTTCATCTTCCCGAGGGTCAGGCCCGCGGTGTAATTGATTTGCCACCTATGATACATTTAAATACGAGCAGGGGTCTTAAAGCGCACTAAATCTCCCAGAATTGAGTGTTTGGCGCAGGGGTGGTTTCCATCCCCGGTCCGAGGGCTTTAAAGACGGAATTTAAAATTTAAACCGCCGGGTCGTTGGCGGAGCTGTTTCACAGACGCCCTCCCGCCTGAAGTCCCGAGTAAATCTGAGGCGGATTTGGCGAATATATTTATTTTGGACGCCTCTGCCGCCCCAGCTCAGGCGGGAGGGAGCAATAAAGGCTGGAGCCGGCTCAGACAGTAGCCCTGAAGTTAAACTGGGCTTTGAGGGCACCGATGGGAGCGTCTTTAATCAGATTTTGGCCTCATCTCCTCGAAACAAAAACCCCAAAACCCCAGGCGCAAGGTCTGCTAAGAAGGAGCAATAAAGCGGGGAACTTGCGGGAGGCACCAGAAGGTGCAATAACAGATTTAACTGCGGCTTTCCCCTCCTGACAGGCATCACTCAAGGGTCAGGGCGGAAATAAAGATAAAGAGAAGTATTTCGGGTATGGACAAGCCCGGTTCTCTGCCCGGGAAGGTCCCGCTTTTTTGCCCCTTGGCTTTGCTGGCCAGCAGCGCCTCAATCCCAGCCGAGCAGAGAGATGAGGGGATTAAAACAACACCCAAATATTTCGCCAGGCCAACAGAACAGAGCGTGGCTTGTGTGAAAGCTGAAGCCGCTCACAACTTGGTGGTGGAAAGTTCAGTGCAGTTGGTTCCAATAAAAAATGAAACTCTCCTTTTTTTTTTTTTTTTCCTTTTTTTTTTTTTTCCTGGGGAGCTGGAATTCCCGACCCTTCTGAAGTGAGAACACAGCGGGGGTTTCCCCACCGAGGGACTTATTGCGGCCATAAAGTCAAGCCAACAGCACGAAAACAGTTGAAAAAACCCCTTGTTCTTGGAACTCAGACATAGAAAGCCATTGGCAGCAGTGGAGCCTGCCCTGTAATGCTCCTGCACACCCAAAAATCACTTCGGAAAATAAACCCGGCGCGGCCACGAGCTTCAGGCTTGGAGTATTTAAAACAATGACCCCCGAAGGTGTAAAAAAAAAAAACAACAAACCCCTCTCTCCCTGCGCAAAACCGCCTGAAACTTAATTTCCAGCAATTTAAGTTTAATTTACCTGACTTCCCGTGCAGTGCATAATAACCTTGTTAATGGGAGCTTTGGAAAGAAGCAATAATAATCTACCATTGTTCCATTAAGGAGTGCGGCTAATTATTAACAAGAAAATAAAAAAAGGGGGGGGGGGGAAGGGAGGGGGAAGCAGAGGGGAGAAGGGGACATTGAGGGAGCCCAAATGCGTCCAGACCCGAATATTTCCGCGAAGGCAACTCCCGGGGAGGGGAGAGGGGGGGAATCAAATGATGCGGGGAGAGCAGGGAGAAGGGGAGGGAAAGGCGAGAGGGGTCTCGTGTAATGCGGGAAGCGAGTGCTGGGGGTGTTGGGAATTACAGCATGGAACAAGTTAATCACGGCTCTTGCTGGTCAAGGGAGAGAAACTTTTATTCCTCTCCTCTTTCATTTTGTTTTGCTTTTGATTTCTTTCCCCCACCACCCCAGAGGCTCTGGGCACGTCACTTTCTTGGGGGAAAACGTCCCTTATTCCAGACGTAAACAGTTGCCAGGAAACTGCGTGGCAGAAGGAGAAAACGAGAAGGGAGAAAGCGAGCGGGAGGGAGGGGGGGGAGAGAGGAACCTTTTAAAATAACAGGCACTCATTGTCCCTCCGAGCCTACAGTAACTTAAAAGTGACCCCTCGTCTGCCCCTGTCCCCAGCAACCACCTCAGCCCCTCGTGCACGCCTGGACACATCTCTGCCAGAGCCCGAAGTGGCCACTGCGAGCCACAAAGGCATAAAAGCGCCTCTGCCTTTTTTTTTTTTTTTTTTAATCTTTTTTTTATGACGAGCTGCCAAACCACCGCCGGCCCCCCCAGCTCGCCTGGCCTCGAGCGCCACGATTCCACCGCGTTTGACAGCATCCCCCGCCCGCGTCCGCGCTCGGCCAGCGCGCAGCCGCCGCGGGATGGGCGCGCACCGAGGGATGCCGGGCCGAGGGATTTGGGAGCGCTCGGCGCAGGTTTGGGGATGCTTAGATGCAAAAACGCCTGGGGATGGTCCAAACCTCCACTGAGGGCGCCAGAATCTGTATTTCCACCCGGTTTGAGGCTCAGCACCCCGATACCATCCACAGGGACCCGCACGGAGGCAAAAGCACCGCTCCCGGCTCACAGCGGGCGCGCAGGGCGCAGCGCGGCCGCGCTCCCTCGGGGGGCTGCGGGTCGAGGCGAGGGGAGGCCAGGCCGGGTGAGGACCCCCTGGGAGGGGGCTCGGGGCTGCGGGGAGCCCCCCGGGAGCCGCCGGCCGCCGCCGCCGACGGTAGATGGCAGCAGACGGCGGGGAATGGGCGAGTCCCGCGGCGGCGGCGGCACCCGCAGGGACGCGCGGCGGGGGGTGGCCGCCCCGGAGGAGGTTTTATTCCCTTTTTCCCTGAATCAGCGAGCGGGATGGCAACAGGGGAGAGCGGCCAGCGGCGGGGGACACCCCCCGACTCACACCCCCCGCGCGAGGTTCCTCTCTCGCCCCGCGCCGCCGTGAAATGGTTGAAAAACCCTTCCCCGCAGGGAGGTGCGTGGGTTCCACAAGTGGTTGTCCACGGAAGAATCGGCACAAAAGCATTCCGGAGCGAGGTTTTTCAATTAAATTATTTGTTTCTAATTTTTTTTTTTTTTCATCCCCCCCACACGAGTAGGAAAAAAAAAAAACCAACCCCAAAACCACCGCGAAAAGACTGGGGGGGGGAAAGGGAGACCAGGAGGCTGAACCCGCATTCATTTCTTTCCTCGCCTCCTCGTGATTGATGAAAAATGTAACAGGTTCGGGAAAGAAATAGCTTTTAAAAATGCCTCTCTGTTTATTACTTCCACGGCTCGCGATCATTTACTCCCGTGCACCCAATATTCGGGCTCAGTCAGTTTAGATGAGATAAATCGTCACGTCATAAAATGGTTTATGCTTAAGTAATGAATCTCCTCTTACTCCATCTCGGCAAGGCTCTTTCATTATCTTATTTAAGAATCACCTCGTAACAGTAGCAATTAACACAATATTTCAAAACCCACCCTTGAAATATTGAGGGGAAAAAAAAAAAAATTAAAAGAGATTTAAACCGACCGGCACCTCCGGACAAATATTTCCTTTAAAGACAAGCGAGGCTTGGGGCATGGGATATGCAAGGAGAGAGCGATTTGCGCAGAACCTGGCGTGGGGCTGAAACCCAAGCCGGGAAAGCCGTAAAGCCACGTTACCCCTGCAGAACGCAATTAAAATCCAAGGAGCTTTATTGCTTCCCAACGTCAGCTTCATTTGGGAGTTGAGGGGGAAAAAAAAAATTACAATGAGAGCGCTGCGCTCTGGGTTGGCTTCATTCTTCTTATGATTTTTTTTTTCTCTCTCCTTTTTTTTTTTTTTTTCCCCTCCTTTATTTTTGTTGGTTTGGTTTGGTTGTTTTTTTTTTTTTTTTAAACACTAATTTTCAGAACCTGATTTCCGCGAGCTGCCCTCTCTGCGAAGAAACCACCCACATAATAATGACCCTGGAGAGCAACGCAAAACCCAACTGGCTTCCACAGAAACTTCGCCAAATTACTGGGCTCGCCTGAAGACGAGAAAACTGGCACGAGATTCTGCGAGGGGGAGGAAAAAAAAAAAAAAAACCAAAATAAAAGGCGACAACTGCCCACAAAGGGCTTGGTGTTTTTTAAAGGCAGTGTCTAAAAGTCTCCGTCAGCGAGCTGCTGCAAAATCCTTCATTCCAAGTCTGCTATCTCCAGGTGACCTTACAAGGCTTCATTTTTATCCCTCTCAGTCCGTTATTTCATTTTCCTCCCTATTTCCTCTTTCTTTTCTTAATTTTTCCCTCCCTTTTTTCTTTCCTCCTTCTCTTTTTTTCCCTTTTTCTTTCATTATTTCTTCCTTTCCCCCTCTCGATTTCTTTCTTTCCCCTTTCTTCCACCCTTTCTTTCTCTCGCCCTTTTCTCTTTTCCTCACCTCTAAGCTCCAGGTTGGTTTTTTTCGGGTGAAATTGTCGCTTACACAGATTCCCACCACCTTGAATTTCTTCCAATGCCTCCCTTCTGCATCACCCCACCCTTTTTTCTTCCCCCCCACCACCTCCTCCCCGGGCAGAAGGAGATGGGGATGAAATAGAGGGGGAAAAAAAAAAGGCAGCTTGACAAATACATTTCCTCATTGCAAAAAAAGAAATGATAACAATAATAATAATAATAATAGTAATAATAATAATAATAATAATAATAACAAATGAAGAGAAACGTATTATTCCCTTACCTTTTGACGTCCATTTCTGTGGCATGAGTGCAACGTTTGGGGAAGGAGAGATAAGCGTTTGCTTATCTGTTGGCTGACAAATATTGTCCCAACCTGAGAGCCGTCGATCGCCTCTCTGACTCGTGAGAGCTTCTTGCATTTCTGGCACTTGCCCGGAAAACGGAGCAACTTCCCCCTCTGAAAAACCGAGAGCCTCCACTCCTCGTGCGGAATCTCCTCTGCCCTTCCATTATTACTGAGATCCCAAAGCGGCGGGCAAAATTGGGAGTGGGATTTTTTTTTTTTTTTTTTTTTTTGGGGGGGGGGGAGAGAAAAAAAAATTGAAAAAAAAAAATCGAAAAAATTATTATGATAATTCAAAATAAAAAATTAAAAATGGATATAACTCTGCTGCTACGCGCGCGGGAGCGGAGGTGGGTGCCTATGGGTGCGTGTGGGTGCGCGTTCAGGCGGCCCCCCCCTCCCCTCTGCCCTGTTTTAGCCCTGCCGAGCTTATACACAAAAGTAAAAAAATGTAAAGAGGCGAGAGCCCTATAGAGGACACTGATCCGACCCAAGGTGCAGCGGACAGAAGAATGGTGCAATATAACCACATGGGAAATAATAAAAAGTTCATGTTCACGGTTAGCAGTCCACATGACCGGCTCTGGCCAATCCCAGAACCCAGCCACTCATAAAGTTCTATCACAAAGTTGTAAATTTTCATAAAACAACAAGGAATTTATTGCATTTCTTCATGACCGGTTTAACAGCAGTCTTTTTCTTAGCCGCCATCTTTTTTTTTTTTTTTTTAATTTTTTTAACAAAAATAAAAGAATATGAAAAAGGGGTTCGGGGATTTTTTTTTTTTTCCGCCCCCCACCCCACCCCTGGGTTGGATATGGGGGGGGTCGTTGGGGAGAAAAAAATGGAATAACGCCTCATATTGGGAACAATGAAACCCCCCCAGAATAAAGAGCTGGAGGTTTGGGTTGGCGTTTAAATGGGGGAAAGGCACAGTAAAACAGTGGGGTTCGCAGGGATTTTGGACGCCTTTCCCTCTTTTCGGGCGCAATTGGGATCCTTTCGGCTGCAAGGGGCGATCAGGAGGTTTCGGGGGGGGGGGGGGAGTGGAAGAGGGGAATAAAGGCAATAAAAGCGTGGCCGGGGGTGCCCATGCTCCGGGCAGAGCGGAGCCGGCGGGGTCGGTGCCTGGGGGGCTCCCGGTGGCCAAACCCCCCCCCCCGGGAGCCCCCAGGATCCAACCCGGGTCCCCTCCGTGCCCCCGCTGTCGCCCGGGGCGGGGTTTGGGGGTGCTCCGGCCGGGTGGGTCACCCCAGCGGTCACCCCCTGCCTGATTCCAGCCTCGCTCCGGCTCTCTTTGCCTTTTTTTCCCTGGAATTCGCCTCAATTCCCGCTTGCCCCCCAAGCGCAGAGGTCCGGCCCGGGCGAGGGGGGGGCTGCTCCAGCCGAGCCACTGCAGTCCAGGAGCAGGAGAGGGGTGGGAAATTTCTGGAATCGCTGCTATTTTTTATTTATTCCCCCCCCCCCCCACCGCGCTCCTGCGAAGGGGCTGCACCAAGGGGGCTCACCAAGGAAAAAAAAGGGAATTTTCCCTCGATTTTCCCCTTGAAATGGGAATTTGGGCGTGCAAAAGCCAGGATAGCCGATCCCTTTAATAACGGGCTTTCCACAATTAGGGCAGGAGGCGGCAGCGGCGAATGTGGGGGCGCGCAGATCCTTGACGTGGCGCCTTATTTTGGGGGAAAAAACGCTGCTCGAGGGTGCGCCGCGCCTTTATCGGGGCACGAAACCGTCCGGGGGTGGTGGGAGGTGGGAAAGGAGCGAGGCAGCGAGGGGAGGAAGGGGGAAGGTGCAGAGCTGCCACCGCCAAGTCCTTCCCGAGCCCCCCGAGTTGCTGTTTTGCCTTTTTTTTCCCCTCTTTTTAAATTATTATTCCCTTCCCTCTGCATCTTGCGCCGTTCGTGGGGTGAATTCCGTGGAGCCTCCGCGGGAGGAATCCGCGCCTTTATGCGCAGTGGAAATAAATAAATAAACGAACAAATAAATAAATAAATAAACAAACAGGGCGGGGAGAGGGCGGCGGAGGCGCAAGTGCTTAAATTTACTCGCCTTTTGTTTTGCATTGTTGATTTTTTAGATTTTTTCTCTCTCTCTCTCCCTCTTCCCTGCGTTTAATTGCTTTAATTTATTTTATGCGCGCTTTGATGCTCAACATTATTTGGTGCTAATGAAAGAGTTCCAGTGCGCAGTAAAGTAATTGAAGGGCGGAGGGAGAACCTTAAAAAGAAAATAATAAATAAATAAAATCGCTAAAGGCATGGCGAAATGGAGCGGGTTGGTGCAAATTAGTTACGAGAAGAAAAGAATTAAAACCAGGAGTGGAAAGATTATTTGGGGTGATTCTGGGTTCTTTCCATCCCTCTTTTCTCTCTTTTATCCCCCCCAGAAATAACCCCCGCGCAATCGCAGAGGGAGAGAGGGAAGAGAGCCCAGCCCGCCTTTCCAGAGCCCCGAATATCAATTATTTCTCAGAATATTAGCCAAATCTACTGAAAAAGCCCCAGTATTTTGAATGATTGGCTGTCCCAAAGAAAAGGAGAGAAATTTAGGTGATAAATTGGGGTAAGAAAAGGATATTTCATCACATTTATTTCACCCGGGAAAAGGCCATTCCAAAAGCTGCGCTGTTTTTAATAAGCCGAAGAGGAAGGCACCCAACACGCTGTAGATTATTGGAGATCTCCTTTTTATTTCGAAGAATAATAATCACAGACGAAGGAAAATAATAATAATAATAATAATAATAATAAAAAAGCAACGGCCCGCCATTAAATAATCTGCTACTTTGATATACAACATTTGACGTAGCACAATATTAATTTCTCTTGGTTTTTTCTCTCTCTTTTTTTTTTTTTTCCTTTTTCTCTTTTTTTTTTTTTTTTTTTTTTTTCTTTTTTCTTCCCTGTAGAGGCTCGAACAACGAAGGGAACCCAGGTAAAAATACCCACAGACAAAAGAGCATCGCGAGGAGAAAAGAACCACAGAGGTTACAGGGAGAAGGAGGAATAATAATTCGGATTATGTACAGGACTACACGCGCTAAATGTAATTTGCATTCAGGCTTTCGGGTCACATTTTCTAAATTAAAGGTGCTAAACACGACCACGTTACTTCATACCCCCAAAAAAGTACACAGCGAAGTACAAACGGAGCTTTACAAATTACTGGTGCTAGAGGAAGGCTCACAGAGGAAAGAAATGTGTCTATCCTGACTCTAAAGCCACATTTAATAGGTAGATATTCTATTGTACAAAAAGAAAAACCAAAAAAAAAACCAAAAAAAAAAAGAGACTTTAATATAGGTAGTATTTTTTCTCAGTGTCATCAAACACAACGTATCACTCCTAGGGTTTTAATTATTTATGCGCTTATCATTTATTTTTATACATAGTCTTTTTTTTGTATTTCTTTTATTTTATTTTTAATGTGTGTGTGTGTCTCCCCCCCTTTTCTTCTCTCGTTTCCTGCATCCTGCATCTCTCCCCTTCTCACTCCTCCTCGTCCTCCTCGGCGTCTGGCTTTTCCTGCCCGCTGGAGCCGGGGCAGGCGCTTTTATTTTCCTTTTTCCACTTCATGCGGCGGTTCTGGAACCAGATTTTGATCTGTCTCTCGGTGAGACACAGCGCGTGGGCGATCTCGATGCGTCTCCTCCTCGTCAGGTAGCGGTTGTAGTGGAACTCCTTCTCCAGCTCCAGGGTCTGGTACCTGGTGTAGGTCTGGCGGCCGCGTTTTCTGTCCGTTCCTGCGGGAAAAAAAACGCAGATTGGGGTCAGCTGAGGGGTTCTGGGAGGTGGTTTTGGGGTTTTAAGTCGGTTTTTTGTCTCGGTTTTGCCTCTGGGCGCAGCCCAGCAAGAACCGCTCCCGCTGCAGTCCCACCAGGGGCAAAATCCTGCGCAACCTGGGCCAAAGTCTCCTTTAATTTTGAGGATTTTCCTTCTGCTCGAGGCTGTCCCCACCTCACCCTCGCTGTTCTCAGCCCCCCAAACCACCCCAGCTTTCATTTCCCTTCCTCTCGGTGCCTTTTTCTCGTGGTGCCCCCGAGCGAACAACAAAGTTCAGAAAGTTTCCTGCCCTCCCAGCCCCGGCCAGACTCCGAGTTCCTGCCTTCATTTTCATCCAGACACCAGAAATTTGGGATGTTTTGGGGGAAATAAGTGCGGAAACACAGGCGAGCGGAGCGAGAGAGACATCTGCTACCTCCACAAATCCAACTATTTGTCCTCTCCTAAAGCTGTCATCGGGATGCCTGCGTGGAAGGTGTGGGATGCTCTCAATCATTCCAGGGGATGTTTTGGGCACTTTAGGGACTTCTGGGCCTTGCAGAGGAGCTTCCCCCCCTCCAGGCTGCTCCTTTTGGGGGTGTGCAGATGGGAAGAGCCTCAGCTCTCACCTCAGGCTCGCCACCACCCTCCAGCTGCCTGCGAGCAGGGTTTGGAAAGGGCCCAGCTCCTGATTCTCCCTTCCACCCGACATTTCCTGGAGCCTGGTGGGGAATTATTCTACAACATGGTGTTTGTGATCGCGGGGCCGCGGTCCGTGTAAACGCTGCGTAGATCTGGAGTGGGACACGTTCTTCCCCGGAGCACCAGCCCTCGGCCTCTCCTCCACACATTCCACCGGACTCCTCTTCTCCTTCCTCACCCCTTCCCCCCCTCCACCAACCCCAGCCTTCTTTCTTCCTTTCTTTTCTTTTTCTTTCTTTCTTTCTTTCTTTTTTTTTTTTTTTTTAAAGAAGAAAAGATGCAGCCATTAAAAGGAGAGAGTGGGGGGGAAAAAAAAAAAAAAAAGGGCAAAATAGCCCGGGCTAAGCTGTAAAGTAAAAATGTGCAGGTCGTGGAATGCGGGTTGTAAAATCCGCTGAGGGGAGAGCCATAAACCGCTGCTGAATGGGGATGACAACTCTATCTCTGCTCGCCGATGAAATTCCACAAGCGGGATCGCGCACTGGGCACGAGGAACGGGAAGGGAAGGGGGGGCGGCAAGGCGGGGACCCCCCCTTTTTACGCCCCAGGTCGAGTTTTTCTGGTTTTAGGCTCAGCAAATCCCAGGGCATCCAGGTTTTGGGGTTGTTTTGGTTTTTTTTTTTTTGAGGTTTGCTCTCTTTCCAAAGCCTCTCCAGTGTTGATCCTCGCAGCGTCACCGGCTAAAAGAGGAGTGAGTGGGGGGGCTTCTTAAATCTAAAGTCGGATAAAAGCAGAGATGAAGTGTTTACGACCAGAAATATTTGGTCTTTGATAAATCAACTGTAAAAGCGGATGAGTTATGGAGCAGGTAATGGAAAGAACTGACCACCAAATAAGTGCCAGGGTAACTCCTGCCTTCATAAACCGCTCTGCATTGGCTGCTCCGCTGTTTTTCTTTTTTCCTCTGCTTCCCAGGGAGGCTGGGCCGCACTCCGCTCGCCCCCGAGCTCTCCTAACAAGCCCTCTCCTGGATTTTTCCGCCGGTGGAGAGCGGGGATGATGCTCTCAAGTTGCAATCCGGCGGCTGGAAAAGGAGCTCACGCCTGGTCCCCCCCGCTCCCAGGCGGGACAGCATCGCCTTTCTCCCTCTTTTCGGCATCCCAAGGGTGTGAGCAGCACCACGCGTGACCACGGACACGGCAAGGGCAGCTCCGGGAGGGGGGAGCCCGGTGTGGAGCGCCCAGCCCGGCCCCGGTGCGCTCCGGGCAGCCCGGGGGGAGCCGGGCCGCGCCGGGACCGCTCCCGCGCGGGAGAAAGGGATGTTTATTAATTGCTAATTGACATTAATACCCTGAGACGGAGCGCGTCGGGCACTGAAGGCAGCCCGGAGGTTTGGGACCTGTGCGGGGGCGGCGTGACCCGGAGTGGGGCCGCTCCTGGAGCCCTCCCAGCCCCCACAGGGCCACGCTGAGCACCCCAAAAGTGCCTCCCCCGAGGGTTTCGGGACATGACGTGCCCCCAGCTTTATCCATCCATCCCTCCATCCATCCCTCCCTCCATCCCGATCCCGGCCGGGCTGTCACCGCTTGGGGAGCGGGGTTTTCGTGGAGCAGGGAATGATGTGCTGCTGTTTCTGACATCGCAGCGCTCGGGACACCGCGAGGGGCTGCCAAATGAAGCTTTGGCCGTCTCAAAGAAAACAACCCGAGCCCGCAAAGCACCTCCCATCAATAGTTTGCCCCCGAACCCATCTCTCTATCCGCAGGGGGGTAGCGCAGCCTGTAAATACAGGAGGAGAAGAAGGGGCTGGCCATGATTTCTGCAGCTCCGTCTGTCCCCTCCGAGACAAACTGCCTTCTGCACGGCACAGACACAGCCCCGGCAGCACCGATAAATATTTAAAGCTAAAAGGATGGCTTTATGGCAAGGGGGGGGAGGGCTGGGGCGGGGGGGGGGGGGGTTGTGGCGGTGTGTGGCTCTTCCCCCTCTCTCTTTTGAAGACGCATTTTCAGTGAAACGTCATGAAAAGAGTTGGGGACAATTCCCCCCTCCCCCTCCGCCACCCCCCGCGCACGCCAGCAAATAATTTACACTCCCCCCACCCCCCAAGCCCCCCTCCCCTCCTCCTCCTCCTCCCCAAGCCCGAGCTCCTTTCTTCGGCGAGGCCGGGGCTTACCTGTGCTCCTCATCCAGGGGTAGATACGGAAGTTGCTGTCGCTTTGCAAATCTGAGTCCCTCTGGTCGGTTTTGCTGCAGTTCTGCTTGGAGGCATCACCCGGGCACATCATGGAGAGGTTTTGCTCGAAAGGGGAACAGTGCATGTTGAAGGAGCCGGGCTCCAGGCCGTAGCCCGAGGAATACATGCTGGGGGGCTGGGGGTGCACGGCGCTGCCGCTGGAGTAGAGCCCGGGCATGGAGGCGGCGAAGGGAGGCGTGGATCCGGCCCCATACCCCGCTCGCTGGGTGTTGGAGGCGAAAGCGCAAGAAGTTTGCTCGGGAAAGACTCCGGATGGGAAAACCGAACTTGCGGCTTGATATTTAGAAAATAAAGCATTCGCATAATACAATGAACTCATAATTTGGCCGGGTGATTTGTAGGTCGGGACGTTTTAGTGTCGGTTTTACGAGGTACCGTGATATATTACGGAATTAGAGTCCAGATTTACACCAAAAAGGAGCCTTTTTCCTCCCGGCCCCGGTGACGCGCGGGCACGTGGCTGCGCCGGCGCCAATCGCTGCCCGCCCCCTCCTCGGGGGCACGGGACTGTGCGGCTGGATTTATAAAATATGATAAATAATTGATGCGATATAAAACCCTCCACGATCTCTGCTGGAAGGGGTGAAATTGTGCTGGAGTCGATAAGCAACCTGTAATCAGTTTTCAGCTTAGAGCGAGGGAGAAAAGGGGGGGGGGGATTAAAAAAAAAAAAAAGAAGGAAAAAGGGGAGGGGGGTACCAGCACGTTGCTGATAAACCAGAGAGTCTCTCTCGGTCTCTCTCTGCTGGAGGAAAGGGAAGGGAGCTCTATTTATCCCTTTATTGATCCCGTCTAAAATTCCCTCCTTCGCACCATTTCCTCGGCTCCGAGCTACTTTTTTCACCAGACTGTCCATAATTCCCTCCCCTCCCCCCTTGACCCTCGCCCCCTCCTCACTTCCCTCCCCCCCAAAAAAAAAAAAAAAAAAAGACAAATGTCTCATTGATACCTAATAGTTTCAGGCTTCTTCCCCCCCCCCCGCCCCAAATGCCATTCAGCTCTATATCTAATTTATTCCAGTGCCACAGGCTTTGAGCCGCGTATTGAGCTGGCATTTGCTTTTCTTGTTGCGAAAAATAAAGAGTGTTCAGATCCCTTGTTTCGCGTGTCAGCGCTTCTGCGGGGCTCAATTACAGTCAGAAGTAAAACCTGACCAGCTGGCTGATTTGCTTTCTGCAGGAGAAGCACAGAAACCATCCAAAACGCGATCTGCCTCGAGTTTTTTCTTTCTTTTTTTTTTTTTTTTTTACGGGAACGTGGCGGCCCCGGCTGAGGGGGGGTGGGTGGGAGGGGGGGGGGTGTAGAGAGAAAGAAAAGTCTTGGAGGCAGGAAAAGCAGACAATGGTGGATGTGCGTGCGGGGTTTGTGCTGATTCTCCTTCCCCAAGGTTATGAGCATCCCCGCGCTCCTCCCCGGCCGTGGCAGGGCAGCTCGGGAGGGGAAGGAGCAGCTCAGCTGCGCGCCTGACAATGTGATTTTCACAGCCACAGCAAAGCCAGGAGCGCCCCGAGCTGCTGCTGCTGGGAGGGCGAGGAAGAGCCGGGGGTGGGGGGGGGGGGGAAAGAAGGAACAAAAAGGAGAGGGGAGGGGAAAAAAAAAAAAAAAAGAAGCAAAACCCAAGGCACGTTACCTTCAGCAAGGATTTCCACCCAGCATCCCAAGCTGTCGGCAGCCAGGAGCTGTGAGAAACAACAGCGAGAAGAGCAGGAGCCATCGCAGCTGCCCCGGCCCCCTCCCCTCGGCCGCGGCTCGCAGGCAGCGGCTCCCCGGCCCCAGCCCTGCCCCGGCCCCGGCCGCAGCTCCGCGGCCACGGAGGGGTTTGCTGGCCACGGAGGGGTTTGCCGGCCACGGAGGGGTTTGCCGGCCACGCAGGGGTTTGCCGGCCACGCAGGGGTTTGCCGGCCACGGCTGCGGCTCGCACACAATTGACTTTTATTTCCTTTCTATCCAAGTGGTCCTGGAGGAAGCGGAGCAGGGCGAAAAGAATGATGTCACGGAATTCTCGCTTGTAAACTTTATTGTAACTTTCTTCCGCCGCTTCCAGGTTTAGACAATAGAACAAAGTGATGAAAGAACAACAAAATATAGCATTAGTTCCCCCAATAAAGTAATTCACGTATACAGTATACATTCTTTTTCACAGTTAACCTAAAGATCACTTTACAACTTGCTTCACTGTGCGCATGCTAACTAAAGGAGAGAAAAACGCTTTTTTTTTCATGTATTTTTTTTTTACTTTTTTCCCTTTTTTTTTTTTTTTTTGGAAGAGACATTGAAAAATTGGCAAAAAAAAAAAAAAAAGGAAAAAAAACCCTAACCAAGGAAAAGAACAGGAGGGAAAGTGAAGAGAGAGAAAGAGAGAGATAACTATAGCATAAATAGGCAGTTTCATGTTGTTGGGATGCTTGTCTCAATAGCTACCTCCAGTACATACAGATAAACCACAACAAAAAAAGGGTGGGAAACAACAAACTAAAATTAAAAAAAAAAAAAAAATTAAAAAGTGCACAAATGTAATATCACGTAACTCCTATAGCGCTGAAAGCTATGTTAACCAACCCACCCCCCACCCCCGGAAAGAAGAGAGAGACAGAGAGAAAGACAGAGAGAGAGAGAGAGAGAATTTCACAGTCATGTTTTACATAAGCTATTGCGTTACACTACCACTAGTTAATAACTGGCAAAAGGCAGGAGAGAGCTCCCGACCACTTCTGCATTCTGCTCATTGTATCAAAGGATAATCAGGAAAGTGGTGCTTACAGCTATATTGTTTTACAGCAATAAAAGGGGGGGTTTTTGTTTTTTTTTTTTCCTTTCTCTTTTCTATGCACTGTTTTTTGTTTGGCCCCCCACCCCTCCCTTACATTAACTGCCATTAACGTGGGGCTCGGGGGCTCCTCCACCCCAGCAGCGCTTGCCTTTCAGTCCTCAAAAATCCTTTTATTTCTTGTCCGCCTTCTGTGCTTCCCCTTCCTCGTCCACCTCCTGGGCTCTTTCCATTTTCTGTTTTTCCAGTTCTTCCTGCTCGCATTTGCTGCTGGGAAACTTGTCTTTGTTGTTCTCCTTTTTCCATTTCATCCTCCTGTTCTGGAACCAGATTTTGACCTGCCTCTCTGTCAATCCCAGGGCATGCGAGACCTCGATCCTCCGTTTGCGGGTCAGGTAGGGATTAAATAGAAATTCCTTCTCCAGTTCCAGCGTCTGGTAGCGGCTGTAGGTTTGCCTCCCCCTCCTGCGTCCAGCGGCTGCTGGGGGATTGCAAAGGTTGGGGTGGGAGAGGGGGAAGGAGAGAAGGAGGTTGAGAGATACATAAACCAGGCTCGGGGAGAGGCACACACAGCTCCCACCCGCTCCCACCCGCTCCCAAACGCAGCCGCGGGCGGGGGGAGCGAGGAAAAGGCTCGCAGGAGCCAGAGCAGGAAGCGGGGAGGGCGAGGGAAAGGCTCCTGTAGGATATTCTAAAAGGGAAGATGGTTATAAAGGAAAGGGGTGCTGGTGGCAGGGGAAGGGAAGGGAAAAGGGGAGGCGGGGGGGGTCCCCCACCAGCCCACCCCGAGCAGCCCAGCTGAAGCTGCACTTGCACGCTGATTATCACCCCCAGCACAACAACAGAGCCCGGCTCTACGGGACCACGCGAGGGGAAAGAAAAGCCCCCAAAAATTAAAATAAAGAAAAGGCTGCAGCCCGGGGAGAGGCGGCAGCACGGCCGAGATCCCAAATCAAACGCCGAACAAAAATGAAGGGGCTTTTTAAGGCTATAAAAGTGCCATAAACTTTAAGGACTCTTCCTTCCACAGAAAGCCCGGCTCGCTCAGCCCCCAGAAGAAAAGGTCTCCTTCAGGGTAATTAAACTATAAAGCAATTTACAAGTGCAAAAGTTTACCCCCATAAAGCAGTAAAATACAGTCACCGGGGAAAGAAAAAGGCAGCGAAAGAAAGAAAGCGAGCAAAGAGGGGGCAGAAAGAAAAGCAAAAAAAAGGGGTGGTGGTGGTGGAGGGGGGGGGGTGGGGGCTACTTTATGGGGCTCAGGAAATGCCTCCTCGGCGTCCTTTCCATTTCGCCTCACCTTGCGGTCGCATCCAGGGGAAAAGCTGGGTCGGAGAAGGGCTCTGCTCCGAGCTCTCCGCCTCCTCTCCGAGGCCGCTGGCAGCGAGCTTGCAGTCCGTGTACTGCACCAAGTCCGACTCCTGCGCGCTGAAGAGGCTCTGCCTTTGCAAGGGGTCGTAGCCGTAGAAGTTGCCGGGGTCCCCATGGCACGCCACGGCGCAGGGATTCTGTTGGTAAGGGGAGCTGGAGAGTGAGGATGCTCCGTGGTAGAACTCCTGGATTTGGGGCGGGTGCTGGAAGGTGCCCCCCGTGCTGGGTCCGTACACCACGGTGGGTCTGCCCCCGAGATCCTGAGCGAACCCACAGTCATAGTAGTTGGGGCGCAGGGAGTCCCCGGTTTTGTATTTGGAGAAGAGTGAGTTGACAAAATAGGAGCTCATTTTAATTTCAATAAGAGTTTGCAGGAGGAAGGCGGCAAAAAAAAAAAAAAAAAATTTCCAAAAAAAATTATTAAAAAAAAAAAATACCCCACAACAAACCAGACCACGGGAATCTATTAGCACAAAAAAGAAAGCGCTAAGATGCTAAGCAACGACAGTTTGTGATTTCCAGGAATATAAAAGGAGGATATAATCAAAACTCTAAGCCTGCATGATATTGAATTCTTTCCTCCCCCCCCACCCCTTAAAAAAAAAAAAAAAAATCGCCACTTAAAGAGTTCTCGCTTTACATTTCCAAGAAGAGATGCCAGTTCATAAACAGTTTTCAGTGATTTACTTCAGCGCAAATGAGTTGTTTCATATTTTGCAGTGTCTTTTCATGATCATTTGCATCTATTACCAAAACCTCATCCTATTGGCTTCTCCTTACTCCACACGGACTCTGCACCGCATGATTGTGAAAGGAAGAGTGTGAGAGAATAAAGAAGGAAAAGCAAGCGAGGGGGAGCGAGAGAGGGAGACGGAGCGGGAGGGAGAGAGAGAGAGAGAGAGAGGGAGGGAGGGAGAGGGAGCGAGAGGGGAAGGGAGAAGGAGGTGGGGTGAATATACGGATTAAATATGTTTAACTACCTACATTAATGAGATATCGCTCGCCTCACAACAAATCACGTACCTAGACCACCCAAAAGATTGATTTTTGGGGAGTGTTGGAAAATTAAAGAGAAGCGCTCGCAGTCGTTAATTTCAAAATTTTAACGAGGCAGTTTTAGCCTTTTTAAATGTCAGGGTCGCTTTGGAAAACTGTAAAAGAACACGATTTAATTGCTACCAGTTTTAAAAGGTCCTATAAATGTAATTGGTATTTTAATACAAGTTATCAAATCATACAGCTTCTTACCCTAAACATATTTTAAAACAAACGAGGTAGTCATATTTAACATTTTAATGATCAATTTCCTTATTATTGATAAAGGTTTAACTATCGCATGAAGGGAATTGCATTTGTAATAGCCCCAAAAAAGGCTGTAAACTGTTTAACAAACTATAAAACGCCATAAAGCCGGGGATGTTGTTGTTGTTTATACCGCACTCCATAAAAGCCGTTAGGATTTTACGAGTCCGCTCCTCCACCGCTATAAACCAGAGGTTTCGATTGGACCCGTCCGCGTTCGCAGCGAGATGTGGAGGTGTCAATATTGAATTAAAATGATTATAGTTTTTCATATATAACATTGACTTCTTGCGGCTCGCCCCGCAGCCCCCTCGCTCCCTCCTCCTCCTCCTCCTCCTCCTCCTCCCGCACCGAGGACTTGCTCGAGATGCGGTCGGGGATGATTGGGAAGACGAAAAGTATCGAGGCTCTTTTCACCTCCAGAGCAGAAAACCTCCGTGCTCACAGCCCGCCTGGCCCCCCAGAACTTCCCGTTTATTTATTTATTTGCTTATTTATTTATTTATTGGTTGATTTCCCCCAGGAAAAACTGGGGGGAAGCGGGGGATGGGGGGGGGAGAGAGAGGAGAGAGAGAGGCGCTTTCTCTTTTATTGGCATTTGGTAACAACGGAGCCAAACTTGCCCCTCAGATGCCAGCGCTGCAATTTTCCACCGCCTAAACACACAGGGGGTAGATTTTGAAATTCATTTATCGCAGTCAGCAAATATCACCGAGACGTTTCTCAGTTAATAACGACTCCGAACCCTCCCAGCCCAGCCGCTGCCCCAGCCTGCCCGAGCCCCACGACGCCCCTCCAAAGCCCCTCTGCAATTCCAGCTGTATTTTTCCAGCTTTTCTTCCTTCAAGTCGCTCTTTCCAACCTCAATTTTCGATCTTTCCCCCCTTTGCCCAGCGTAGCTTTCTGCTGTTTCCCCATCACCTCCTCCTGAGCGGGGCTGGGCACGAGAAAGGTGAATTTAGGAGGGTTCCACTCGTGCCCGCCTCCGGCTGAGGGGCAATTTTCAACCTCCACAGCACGAAAAAGAGGAAAAAAAGTTGAAATGTTTGGGTTTGTCTGACTTGGTTAAAAAAAAAAAAAGAGAAAAAAGAAAAAAAAAGGCACTAAAATGATCAGTGGGGATAGGCAGGGAATGAAGAAAGGGAGAGAGGAAGAGAAAGAAAGAAAACAAAGATAGCAACGGAATACAACTTTAAACCCATCCTTAGAGAAATAATTTAAGTAAATACGCTTCCTTTATTTTGTGGAGGGATAATTTCAGCCGAGTCTAAGAGCCTTTTCAAGTAATTATTGCTGTTGGAGTACTTGCAGCGGTATAATTAAGGCTTTTCCCCCCTCTCTAAAAGACAAGTTAACATTTTATTTTTTCTCCACACTTTTATTGTCGATTGAGCAGATTTGGGTTTCATCTCGGAACATAAAAGCCCCGAAAATGGTGCACAGAAGTAAATAGAGCTTTGCAGCCTGGCGTGTGGATGCTGGAATATTCAAGGGAAAAAAAAAAAAAAAAAAAAAAAAAGGGAATCGAGTAAAGTGATTTTCGAAAAGAAGTTTCTTCTCCTGTGTGTATTTACAGCCGCGCCCTCCTCTCCTGAAGTTTGGGAAGGGAAAAAGAGCAGGAATTCCCGTTCCTGCGCCGACCCCGGGAAGTTGTTGGTGGAAGTTAACATTTTTATCAAGTGCAGTAGAATTTTATGGTCGTGATGCGCTGGTAACTCACCAATGCCCCAGAAATCAATGGCTGATCCTAAATCATCGCCCGTACTGTACTCGGCTTCCCGATGAAAGGAAAACGTTTCCATCCCAAGGAAAACCGAGCGGGGCCGGGTGTGAGTGCGTGGGGTGGGTGTCTGAGAGAGGTAATTTATAAATACCCAGCGGAGGAAAGATTTATTAGGAATTCATAAAGAAAAGGAAAAATGAAGGAACCTCAAATCCTTTCCTAGGTAAACCTCGAGTTTGCTCTGCTCTGCCTCTCGCCGAATGCACAGGGGCGAGATTTTTCTTCATTTCCCCCATTTATTTCTGTTTGCGCTCGTATTTCATCTGATGGCGTTGGAGCAGAAGTCTCGAGATGCTGAAACTTTGCCTCTTAAAATAATATTTCCCACCCTGTTCGGGGCGTGCGGGTTTGAATTGTCCCACCCTCACCCAAAACGCTGATTTTGGAGCGACGGGAGCGGTTTCTGATGGAACTTCAGAGAAATATTCACTCAGAAAAACAACCCCAGTTTATACCAATCTGAAAGAAAACCCATCTTGAAATTATTGCCGCCATTTGTAGCTGAAGAATGACAACATCTGAATAATTTTTTGCCTCGCAATTCCGAGGAACCAAAGGCCAAGATAGAAGGGAACTCGTGGAGTTAAAAGTTGACGATATTGCTGCCGCATTAGTGGTGTATTTACATGTACCCCAAACCGCGGTGGCTTAAGAGCATTTTGGGTAAATTTGCTCGTTTGTGGCATTTAAAAATATTTCTAAAGCTGTTAAGTGAAGAATTTAAGCAAAGAGCACCAGCCATGCCAAAAGATGGAGCAGCCATACCAGAAATGAGGGATTTAACTTCTACAAAAAACAAATGCTCTTGTTTTGTTGCATGGTTGGTTGTTTTGGGTTTTTTGCTTTTTTTTTTCTTTCTCCTCGGTGGCTGGGATTATAAAACACATAAAATATCGAGCCGGGGAAGCGCAGATCATCCTAACGGCCGAGGGAAAGAGCCGGGGAAAAAAAAAATATTGTCCCGGTTCTGCGCTTCCCTTTCTCCCCGAAATCTTCGAGCCACTCTTTTTCCAGCCCTGCAAACGTAAATCTGCGGGATCGGGATAATTTAAGCTGTGCTCCCACCTCCACCCCGACCAGCAGAAGACAAAACCCGGCGCTTTTTTATTCCCCTTTAAACGAACATTTAGCAGAGATGCTCGCCCCACCTCTCACCGCATCTCTGCCGCTGCGTCGTTGCGTTATTTTTCCCCTTCGCAGCCTCGCATAATTTACCCTCGATAAAAAAAAAAAAAAAAAAAAAATAGATGTAAGCTATAAAACCGGCAAAATAGCCGTAATTAACCCTATATTTTATGCGCGGGGGGTGCCGGTAATGAAATCAAGGTGTTTGCGCGGAGCCCCGCGGGCGGGCGCGGAGGGGGCGCCTCTAACGTGGAGCAACGGCTCCACCTCGCGGCCGCGCGCGGAACTGCAGGCGGAGATTTCTTCTGGGGGGGGAAAAAAAGGGGAAAAAACATCAAAATAAGAAGTCCCGCTCCTCGCTGGGAGGACAAAAAGGATCTAAAAAAACCCAAAGAGAGGCGGAGGAGAAGAAGAGGGAGAAAATGCGAATTAATTTTTTTTTTTGTCCCCTCTTTGCCCGGCCGCGCGGGAGTTTTCTCCTTTTCTCCAACTGCACCATCGAGCGCGGCAATAAAAAAGAGGCGAAGTGGGTTTGCTTTTGAAACCCGCTATTGTTTCAAATTCCGAGACTAAACAATTGGTCATTCTGCTGCCGAGGAGGGGAGGGGGGGAAAGGCCGGGGCTGTAAAGTCATAAAGAGCTTCCCCAGCCCAGACGTCTCGCCAGAACTTTGAGTGTGTGAGCCTTCTGTGCGCGGTGGTGGTGGTGGTGGTGTGTGCAGGGCTGGGCGTTCGGGCAGCCTGGAATTGCTTTAAAGGAAAGAGAAAGAAATAAAAATGAAAAAAAAAAAAAGGGGGGGAAAAGTAAAGAGAAGGAAACAAACAAACAACAAAAAAAAGAACAAAGGGAATCATCCAGAGCGCTGGATTTTCACGGCATCTGCAAGAGAAGAATAAATTAGCAAAAGTCCCTCCCCACCTTTTCTCTTCCCCCCCCCACCCTTCTTATTTTTTCTCAACTGTCCCCTCCCTTAGGGAAAAGGAAGAAAAAGAAGAAAAAGAAAAGAAAAAGAGGGGAACTTTGTGGCTGAGGCAGAAACCAGAGCATTTACGCGTCGGGCTTCCCCACATTCCCAAGTCGTTGGAGTAATTTAGGAGTTCCTGAAAGTTTTCTTGCACTGTTTCCTTTACAGCCGTTTAGTTCCTTAACCTTCAGAAATTTATACCCTATAAAGTTTTATAGCGGTCATATTCTTTTATTGCAGCACACTGCACTGAATTTTCCTTTTTTTATGACAAGTTACTTCCCTTTCTCTCTCTTCCCTCAGTAAGCTCCAAAAATCTTCCTTCTTTTGTTTTCTTTTCAGAGCTGCCCCAAAGAAAGGATTTTTTTTTCTTTTCTTTTCTTTTTTTTCTTTTTTTTTTTCTTTTCCCTAAAGAAGTGAAATATTGCCCTTTGGAGTGGCCCTTTATGTTAAAAATTAGTGGGAAAGAGCCTCTCGGTTCTGTTTCTCACTACCTGCTTCCTGCGGGGCTGAGCAGGTCTCGGGGTTTGTTTGGATTTTTTTTGGTTTTAGGGTTTTGTATTTTTTGGTTTTTGTTTTGTTTTGTTTTTTTTTAAATATAGAGATAAAACCACTTTCCAGGCACTGGTGTTTCTTCATGAGCAATAAAACGTCAAACGAATTTCGAGAGGGAATCACAGGAATGGCTCCTTGAGCCCTCGGAAAAAGGAACCGCGTGTCAAATCCGAGGTGATGCCAAGCGGGGAGAGCGGGGTGGGGTTTCCCCGCTGTTTGTTTTGGGTGGGTTTTTTTTGGTTTTTTCTCTGGCCAAGTTTCCCTTGGGCCAGAGGGGAATAAAGCGAGGAAAGGCAAAGAAAGCAAAACCACGCAGAGCGTTTTCCCTCAGGCTGAGGGGGGAACAGAGGGCTCAAACCTCCAAAAGTAAGAAATAAAGACGCAAGCAGGAGAGAAACGCAGCCAGAGATCCACAACCTCGGATTTCAGAATTAAAAATAATATTAATTACGAAAGATCAGACGCGCAGCAAGTTTGGGTGGGACCCAGCAAACACTTGCTGCTCCAGAGTGGAATTATTTCCACTTCTCCATCACTGATTTTTGTCAACCGAACCCCAAAATGATGCCCAGAACGAGCGGCTCAAAAAAAGCAGGAAAGCACAGGGAGGATATTTCTGGAATTTCGGGTGAAGCAGTAGAACACAACGACATCGCTGCTGGTTGTTCTAAAATCGGTTTTTATTCTGGAGCATTAAAACATCTCTGGAAAATACATCCGGGCTGATGCTACAGAAAACAATCTTTCCCAACATTTTTTTTTTTTTTTCATTTTTTAAGTAAGCGTATTTCCTAATAAAATCAGCTAACATCTTAAATTCTATTTTAAAAGAACCTTATATCGTCATCTTAAAAATATCTGCTCTTTACCACAACTCTAAGGAAAGTGAGAAAACCGTTTCTAAATCCTGGTGGCCGCTGGGTTGCAAACATCAAGGAACGCGCGGAAAACGCTCCTAGGAATTAAAATAACGAGGATTTTGGCAAACCCGTGCTGGGTTCGAGACGTGAGGATTATCCCAGCTCGGAGCAGGTTTGGAATTCGCCCATCCTCCAGGAGAATCAAACCAACCTGGGACAATTTCGCCCAGCTCAAGCGTCACTTTCCACCTCCTTCCTTTGATTTAATCACACTTTTAAAAGAAATCAGCGTTTCGAGGCACGATCCTGCTGCCACCGACCCCGCAGCTCGAAACGCCTCCAAAACAGCTCTTTTTTTGGTTTGTTTTTTTTTTTTTTCCATTCAGTTTTTAAACCCAGAGCGAAGTTCGGTGGCGCTGAACTCCCTCCGGCAGCAGAACAGTTAAATTTGGAAGCCCCCAAGGAGCTGCTTCAAGGGTGGAAAGTTTTACGCGGGAAAGTCTGAGCGTTAAAAAAAAAAACCCAACCGAGAAACAAAACAACTTTCTGAGGAATGGTCTCAAACACGTCAGCTCTGGCTTCTTGGCGAGGGGGGAGATAAATTTTTGTTTTAAGAGGATTTGGAGTGGGGGAAAATTTCAGTGCAGCTCCTCGGGTCTTATCTCCGGATCGCGGAGGGAGGGGGAAGGAAAAAAAAAAAGAAAAAAAAAAAAAAAGAAAAAGAAAAAAGCAGGAACACTTTCCAAAAAGGCAAATCTGCGAATCTGCCTATCGCTGCTTCCCAGAGCAGCCTCTGCTCCGCAGATAAAAAGTGGCCTCGCCAAACCTGGCGCGGAGGACACACGAGTCACTCCTGGAAACAGATTTGCGCTGGTTCCTTCAGATAAACAGCAGGAAAAAAAGGTTTTTCTCTGTTTTTCCCCCCCCTCCCTATTCAAACAATCCGCCTTCCCCTCGCCTGGTTCCTCGAAAGCCTCCTGCCAGCTAAATACACAAATTCCGCACACGAAGCAAACGAGAGAGGTTTATTTCGATTTTTTTTTTTTCCAGCCACTACTAACTGCAGAACTCTTCCCAAAAAAAAAAAAAAAAAAAAAGCCACAGCAGAGACAGAAAACGAGCTCCAACACTGACAGAAACACGAGCACGAAACACGGTTTACAACACCCACCACAGAACCGACTGGAACTAAACCCCCCCGAGCCCCCCCTCCCGCCCTCCTTCCCTCCCTCCTCCCTCCCCAAACCAAAGTTAATCCTTACAGAGATAAAGGGAACCCAAATCCCGCCCGGGCGGGATGGAGGAGCCTCCAGCGGAGCTGTCAGAGCAGGAATCCTGCGGGACACGAGCCCGGCGAGCTCCAGATTTGGGACTTTCCGGGATGAGGATGAGGATGGAGAAGCGCGGGGGGAGCGTCCCCCGGTGCCACTCGCGGGTTCCTCCCCGGGCTGGCACCGGGAAAACGCTCCCGGAGCTCGCTGGAGGAGGGAAAAAAAAAAACCCCAAGGCCACCCCGAGCCAAAGCCCGGCGAGATTCAAGTATTAAAAAGCGTCTCGGCCAACGGGAGGGGGAAGGAATAAAAAGCCGGGCTGGGGTTGGCACTTCATCTCTGCAGCAGCTCCAGGAAAAGTCAATCCACAATAAATTATAAATACCTAGCGCTAAGAACACACCCGGCCCCTCCCTGATCGCTCCACTAAGGTAGTTTGTTTTTGTTGTTGTTGTTGTTGTTTTTGTGGTGGTTTTTGTTTTTGTTTTTTTTCTTCTTCTTCTTCTTCTTTTTTTTTTTTTCTTTTTTTCTTAAACTACAAAATCCCATTCTTCCTCTTCTCTAAAAAGTTAGGAATAAGTTGGCGGGGGTTCTTCCGCCCCCTTTTTTCTCCTAAATAATTTACAATGCGGCTCGGGGAGTGCCCCACGCACTCCCCCCCCCTCTCTCTCTCTCTCTCCCTCTCTCGTCTTTTCTCTCCCTCCCAGTGCCTCAGTATAAAACTACCAAAACCAGGAGGTTCTGCCCCAAAAGATCCCACGAAACTTTTTCAGGCCGAAGTCCCAATTTCCGCCACTCGAATCAAAACCCCGCATTATAAACCGAGCTAAAAATGTGAAATAACGGGAAGGGGAAGGGGGGGAAGGGGGCGGGCGGAGGAGAAGGGGGGGAACCCCCATTTGGGGCTGTCATGGAGCGGCTACCCCGGCATGGAGTTGGCGAATTGCAAATGATTTGTTGGGTGCAATTAAAGGCGAGCCTTACGAATGTGTCTGTCTTGCAGGAGTTTAATTAAATCGTCTGGTTCCTCCTCGGCCACCTCGGCGGGCGAGTGCGAGCGTCTGGGGGGTTGTGGGGTGGGGGAAAAAAATCTTTGTCCTTGCTTGGAGAAAAGAAAAGACAGCGAGGTTTGGTGGTGGCCAGTTTGGTGGCGGCCGTCTTTGCTTTTCCACGGAAAAAAAAAAGGGGGGGAAGCTGCTCCAACAGGAGCCTGTGCTCTGTCACACCGCTGGGAGGAAAAAAAGAGGGGGAAAAAAGACAAAAAAGGAAACAAGAAAAGAGAAACAACCCCCAGCGCGTGTCCCCAAAAAGAAGCCGCACTTGGGGCTAAGTTGCCTCCAGCGTGGCAAGGCTAAGGAAAGAGATTTAGAAAAGGACCATTAACAACATCTCGCATGCAAAAGTGGAGATGGGACTCGGGGAAGGGTCTCCCCCTGTTTTTTGGGGGGGGTTTGGCAGCACCAAGGGGGGGGACAGGGGGTCTGAGGAGGGGGTGCTGCCGCTTCTCCGCTCGTTCATTCCTTGCCCTGCTCCTTGTTCATTTTCTTCATTTTCATCCGCCGGTTCTGGAACCAGATTTTGACTTGTCTCTCGCTCAGGTTGAGCAGCCTGGCCACCTCGTGCCTACGGTCCCTCGTCAGGTACATATTGAACAAAAACTCCTTCTCCAGTTCCAGGGTCTGGTATTTGGTGTAGGGGCATCGCTTTTTCCTGGAGGAGCGGGCGTGCAGCCAGCTGGCAGCGGGGTTGGCTGGAAGAAAAAGCAGCGAGATCAATACGAGGCGAGCCCTGAGTGTTTCTCAGAAGGTTTGAATCACCCCATCAAATATTAAGATTATTCCTGCGCAGATGCACCCCCCCGGCTTGGGGAAAAAACAAAACCAAACCCCAAACCAGGAGCTGCGAGGCCGCAGGAAAATCATTGGGGGCCTGCGCAGATGGTGGGGGTCCCACCCCCGAATTCCAGAAGCATCCAAACCCTCTGGATTGGAGGGGGGGGGGGCGGGGATTGGGGGGCAGGAGGGGTTGTGGTGGGTGTTGTCCCTGCGCACCCCCTGTTTTGGGTGAATTTCTGCGGGTTTTGGATGCATTCCTGAGGGGGTTGGGTGCACCCCCGAGGTTTTGGCGTCCCCACGTGCCCTCCCCCTGCTCCATCCCTGCCAGGTGAACACCCACATCCCCTCCCAGCTTCCCACATCTCCCCATCCGCACGCTAGATACAAAGAAACATCCCCACCCCCCACAAAAACAAAAATAAAAATCACATTTCTCCCCATTTTTCCCAGGCGCGTTTATGGATTTGCTCCTCCAGACCCATCACGCAGAGAGGGGAGGTCTGGAGGAGCTTTTCCTAAATAAATCCTGACTATTTTTCTTTTCCTTTTCCTTTTTTTTTTTTTTTTTGGGTGTGCTATGTGGCAAAAACCGCTCTGGCTGCGATAAACATCCTCTGGGAGCTGCCCGGGCTCTGCTGCCGGAGGTCTGGACAGCGTCACCCCGAGCCAGGGACCTTTGCAGGGCTGGAAATGCAGCCAAAAAATAAATAAAAGCCTGCCCGTCACTCTCGCGGGTGGGAGAAGTTGCGTGGGAATCGTGGAAAAAGGGTATTTCAGGAATTCTTCGCGGGGAGGGGGGGGGAAGGAGGGAGGCACAAGATTTTGGGAGCAAAACCCACCCCCCTGGCAGAGCCCGGAGTGGTGAAAATCGCACCCAAAAGCGAAGTGGGTTTAGGGTAAATAATGGGATGTTCACTAATCACATGCAAATATTGGGTAACGGGGAGGCGGGCGGGAGGAAAATGAAGGGTTATGGACACACCACGAATTCCTGTTTTATTTCCTTTGCCTCCCCTGGAATTATGGCTGGAGCCATAAACCTTTACACCAATTAAATGGGCCATTATAAATATACACGCGCGCGCACGCACATCGGGACGGCTCCTCCACGCAAAAAAAAAAAAAAGATAAATATATTGAATATTTAAAACTTAAAACCAAAATAAAATAAAATAATAATCCGGTTAATCTTCCTCTGTAAGTACGGCCCCTTACAAATTTGCACGGCTATTTCCTTAATGTAATTGACTTGATCTAATATGCAGAATTAAATATTAAAGAGGAGGAAAGCTGTTAATAATTGATATTGTTAATCCTGTTACCCATCCTTTAATGGCGATGGAGGGCTGTGCTTCATAACGGGTTTGGGGGGGTTTTTTTCGGTCATATTTTGGGTCGTTAAAATATATTTGAGATGCCGATGTTGTTTTATCTCTCCACTGCACACAAATCCCAGAGCACGAAAGCGAACGGGGAGAGGTCCTGGCACCTCTTTTTCTCTAAAATCCAGCAGATAATTTAACAGCACGCGCGGGGCAGGGATTCATTAGGAAGAAACACTCGCAAAAAATTGAAAGGGTCGGGGAAATCGGAGGCAGAACTCGCTGCAAACCAGCCCTGGCAGCCTCTCAACGCCAGCCCCAAATTAAACTATTCTTTTAAACAAAGTATGCGCTGCGACCACACGGCAACCACAGCGCGTCCACCCTCGAGCCTTTAAAATCGTTCTTTTCTCGGACAGGATTTTCCCAATATTCAATTTCAGAGCAGGGAGCTCGGGGGTTTGGTTCTCCGCAGGCATCCACCGCCCGGTTGCAGTTTGTTCTGGATCCCTGCCCACTACAATAGAACGGGACTTTTCTTTTTGTGTGTGAGCGTCTGCGGGCGAGTTAAGGGATAGGAAAAAGAGAAAGAACAAAAAAAAAAAAAAGAAAAGAAAAGAAAAAAAAAGCCACCAGAATATCCTGCAAGAGCAGGGGGGGAAATCGCCAGGGGGGAAAGAATATTCGGTGTTTTTCATGGCTAAAGGAGTTCATTCAACGGGGGAAAAAATGCGCGGGGAGGGACCCCCTGGCCGGGCGCTGCTGCTCTGCCAGGTTGGAAAAGTTCGGCTTTCCTTGGGAAAATATTTCCCGGGAAGGTGAAGCCGAGGCTGTCCCGGTGCCTCCCGCTCCGGGGTCACCTTTCAGCTGCACACCAGGTGCCAGCCGGCTCGGCACGAGGTGCGGACGCTGCTTCTCCCTCCCTCAAACGCTATAATTATTATTATTATTATTATTAATAATAATAATATTAATAGCATTGTTGAGAGCATTCAATATTTTCCGGGCAATACAATATTATTTTTTAGCACGTATTTCAAGCGGAAAAAGGCGACGCAGCCCGCGGAAAAAGCCCACGCTGGAGTTTATCTGTCTCCCCAGTCTGGCTACGTTAGGAATAAAAGCTGATATAAAAGCTAATTAACTTCCAAGCACCCCCCTCCCTCCTTCTTCTTCTTCTTTTTTTTTTTTTCTTCTTTTAACTAGGGAAGGAGCGTGACTTTGAAATATTCATACCCGCCGTGGTTGCGTTTAATAAACAAACAATTAACAGCACAAATAAACACGCGAACGCCAGGAGGAAGCGCCAGGAAAGCCCGACAGGAGCCGCGGAAGGAGCGCGGAGCCTCCGCGCTTTCCCCGGGGCGCGGGCACGGCGGAGCCCCCGCCGCTCCTCTCTTCCCCCCACGTGAACTTTTCCCCCTCGATTCCTCCTCTTTTCCCCCCTTTTTCCCTCTTCTCCCTCGCCCTCCAGCCCCGCTCCCTTCCCCGCGACGTTTCCGCGCTGTCCCCGGCCCCTCCCGGCCCCTCCGCCCGCAGCCGCGCAGTTTTACTCCCCTTCCCAGCGCGTCCGTGCTGCCGGAGCCGGCGCTCTGCAGGAACGAGCGGGGCTCGCTCCAGCTTTTGTCCGCTCCGGACTCTGTTTAGGGCCGGGGACGAGGCCGATTTTGATTTTTAGTTCTGTTTCCCGGCAGAGACAATGCCAGCGCTCTCCCCTCCCCACCTCTCCCCTTAGGTTGGCATCAGCCAGCTGAGACTTTTTTTTTTTCCCTCAAGCCCTGATTTTCAACTTTCCGCAGCATTGTCCCCCCTTTTTATTGCACCTCCTCCAGCTTTTATGCTGTTTACTTCCTCACTTTTATAACTTACTTTGATCTGTCCTGTCTTTGTCTTCGCTTCCTTCACAAACTTTATTGTCCTCGAAGCTGGGCCTTTGATTGGAAACGATCCCTTCCCTTGCAGCAGAAGTTTCTAAATTGTACTCCTGTGTTCCCTGTTTATGGACATCCCCGGGACGGCCCAGCAGCGGCTCTGCCTTAACAGATCCCTGCCCGGGGAGCGTCTCTGCCCTGGGCACGGGCTCCAGCCAGCTCCGGAGGTACCTGCTCTCAGCTGGGACGCTTTGATGTTGAATATAAGGATGGTAGACGGCAGGAAGGGTGCCAGAAGAATGTGGATTCAAAGGAGTCCAGGAGGCGCTGAAAACTGGAGGTTTTGGCTGGAAACTACAGGAGGGGAATTCTAGATGCTCACTGTGGCCAGCTTGCCTGGAACCCGAGTATTGCCCAGACGAAAATTTAGCTGAAGGCGAATCTTCGCTCTCATGACTTATGATAGAGTCGACATAATAATTGCTGAGAGCGCCAGAAATGGACATTCTCAGACATCATACAAAGCACGGTTCAGTGAAGGGAAAAAAAAAAAAAAAGAAAAAAAAAAAAGAAAAAAAAGAATATATATATATATAGAGGGAGAGAGAGAGGACAGCTCTAGATTTGTACTCTACCCCCTTCCCCAACTTCCCAGCCAACAAAGTACAGTTGGGCTGCTGTGTTGTGAGCTCCCGGCGAAATGATTGGTCAAACTTTTTTCGTGTGCCTGATAAAGCGTCAGGCTCGGCGTAAATCAATCGCAGCCGAGGGGGCTGCGCTGCGCTGTCATCCGCCCTTGCATTCCATATCAAGGATGGATTGTTTTATGTTTATGCGATGTTGCAAAACGTCAGGAGTGGCGGAAAAAAAAATAAAAAAATAAAAAGCAAAGCCACAGAGCTGGGGAGGATATTCCGATGTTCCCCTTTCCCCCCAGCAAGGTTTGCTGCTGGAATATCGCGGGGAGGGGTCCGAAAGGAGGGATGGGGGGGTGGGATTTTTTTTTTTTTTCTTTTTTTGTCTCTGTCGAAGGAAGATGCTGATGTGTTGGCTTTAATAACGATCATGGGGGAATAGAGATAAAAGCCATTCTTTGCCACTCGGGCTCCAGAGAACGATAGGGGAAAGCAGGGAATAAGTACAAACCGCCCCCACCCTCCTCCTGGCCGTGATTCCATAGACGTGAGCGTTCCTTTTGGTCATACATCGACATAAAACCACGCCAAAATCCACGTTTTTGGGAAGGAAAACAGCGGCCCTGGGTAGCCGGGTTGCTGGGGAGGGCGCTAGAAATAATTAACCATTCGGGATGGGGAGAGGGGAATAAAATCAGGCTAAAATAACGCGGGCAAATATGACATTCTAAATGCCACTGGCGTGGAGGTGTCACCGCAACTTCGACCAGCCAAAAGCTGCCCCTGGCTGCATCCAGCGCCTGCCTCGGGCTTGGTGCTGGTGGGTATTTCTAGAAGTATTATTAAAAAATTAAAAATATCCCCCGGCGGATGGACAAATGCCCGCGTGTCCCGGGGCTCCGGCGGAGCTGAAATAATTCCCCCCACACCGCTGAAATCAGAAGCCTTCCCCGAACTTTACAAGGCCAGTAAAACCCAGTGCGCCACTGATCCGGCTTTGTTACGGAATGCCTTAAACTTGTGATGCTTAAAGAGTTTAATAAAACTTACATTGGCTTTCTTTGATTTTTATAGCCTCGGATTTATTGCCCGGGGAAGAGAAAAGGGGGCAAAGAAGGGACCCCTGGCCCTCGCAGCCACCGCGTGCCCCCCTCGCACGTCCGTGCCCACGCTGCGTGTGCACCGCCACCCCCGCTTTACTCGTCTTTTCCCGTGTTTTTCCCCCAAACCCGGAGATTCCGGGATATTTTTTTATTCCCCGGGATCGGAGCTCGGTGCGAGCGGCGCGGGGGGAACGGGCTCGGTGCTCCCGAGTTCTGGGGATAAATCCGTTTATTG